>NW_028133314.1:0-708308 GCF_964374135.1 Grampus griseus
CCCTGTACACACGCTTGATTCTGTTTTGGAGACATAGCAATCCATAGGTTTTAAGATACTTACTAGTCAGGTACATTCTTAGGCGTTTAATTTGTGGTGTTGAGTCCATTTCGTTGAGCAAGGAGTAGCTCTTGTCTATTCCATATTTGGCTTAAGGAACTTTATCTGTGCTCATTTCAATCTCTGGTTTTATGCAGCACCCCAACTCACCTTTCCCCTTAAGCAAGCATAAGTTGGTTTTCTAAATTTGAGACCCTGTTCTGTTTTGGAATTCAGTTCCTGTGTAGCCAAGTTTACATTCCGTGTATTAGTGATATCTTATGATGTTTCTTTTTCTGTGTGACTTATTTCAGTTAGAATCATCGTACCTGAATCCACTCATTGTGCTTCTAAGGGCCTGATGACATAGATTTCATTGCTGAGTGATACTGCATTGTACGTAAGTACCACAAGTTCTTTATCCATTTTTCACTTTCTGTGATATTGAACTTGTACGGTAAACGAGGTTCTTGTAAACAGAGGCGTCCCAAACTTTGGGGTGGCTGTGTCTTTTTGATTTTAATTTCCCTAAGCTATAGGACTATAAGTGGAAGTGCCCTAGGCTCTGTTGCTTTGTTTCTTAGATGCTTCAGGAAACACCATACACTTCTCCCGAGTGTCTGTTGGCAATTTACATCCCGCCCAGCAGCATAACAAGGCTCCCAGTTCTCCATGGCCTGTCCTGCCTTTCTGGATTTTTACACTTTTTTCAGATGGCCCTTTTGACCGGGGGGAAGTGAGACTTCATTGCAGTGCAGATTTCCTTTGCAAGTTTGCTTGGTTGGCCAAAAAGGGCGTATGCGTTTTTTCCTGAATATATTCAGGAAAAACGCATACGCCCTTTTTGGCCAAGTGCATCATTGTGGACGTTCTGCCTCTTTTCCTATGCTTTCAATGCAATTCCAGTCTACCTCCTGAAATCGGTTTCCTGCAATTCTGCCCCGCTTTCAAGTCCTCTTGGCAGCCTTACTTCAGTATATTTTTGGACGATAGCTGTCATTTATAACTCTGCAGGTTTGTGCATTACAGTGCCCCTGAGCTCCTTTCTTCAATTCGCTTTCTTTTGAGCTGGCCGCAACACCGCAGGATGGCTTCAGGCCCTAATCTGGTTCCGGCACGGCACGCTGAGCCTTTGGTTAATTCCTCTTCCTGGTGGGAAATGAGAGTTAAATTTGCCCGTCCAGACACCTCCAGCTAGTCTCTCATTGGTTCTCGCTATTCCTGTTCATCTTCCGCTGAAATTGCAAACTGGGCCAAACAGGAGGTTAAAGGGACTGACTCTCCAAGTCGGGAGAGTGTTAGTAAAGCGTCTGGAATGTTGCACCCGAGTACCAGGGTACGAAAACTGATACATATTTGAACACGTCTCCCGATCACATGGTTGATCATACTCTAGGTTCCTCATGCATGTTTTAGCTGAAGGAAGAATACCTTAAACCTGGAGAGTTGAGACTCGTGGAATGGGTACCATGCAATATGTCTTCAAAGGGTCTTCATTTGCTCACCGAACCTCTCCAATCCTATCACTGCTGCGTTTATGCCCCTGTACACATGCTTGATTCTCTTTCGGAGACATAGCAATCCATAGGTTTTAAGATACTTACTAGTCAGGTACATTCTTAGGCCTTTAATATGGGGTGTTGAGTCCATTACGTTGAGCAAGGAGTAGCTCTTGTCTATTCCATATTTGGCTTAAGGAACTTTATCTGTGCTCCTTTCAATCTCTGGTTTTATGCAGCACCCCAACTCACCTTTCCCCTTAAGCAAGCATAAGTTGGTTTTCTAAATTTGAGACCCTGTTCTGTTCTGTAATTCAGTTCCTGTGTAGCCAAGTTTACATTCCGTGTATTACTGATATCTTATGATGTTTCTTTTTCTGTGTGACTTATTTCACTTAGAATCATCATATCTGAATCCACTCATTGTGCTGCTAAGGGCCTGATGACATAGATTTCAGTGCTGAGTGATATTGCTTTGTAAGTATATACCACAACTTCTTTATCCATTTTTCAATTTCTGCGATGTTGAACTTGTACTGTAAACGAGGTTCTTGTAAACAGAGGCGTCCCAAACTTTGGGTGGCTGTGTCTTTTTGATTTTAATTTCCCTAAGCTATAGGACCATAAGTGGAAGTGCCCTAGGCTCTGTTGCTTTGTTTTTTAGATGTTTCAGGAAACACCATACACTTCTCCCGAGTGTCTGTTGGCAATTTACATCCCGCCCATCAGCATAACAAGGCTCCCAGTTCTCCATGACCTGTCCTGCCTTTCTGGATTTTACACTTTTTTCAGATGGCCCTTTTGACCGGGGGAAGTGAGACTTCATTGTAGTGCAGATTTCCTTTGCAAGCTTGCTTGGTTGGCCAAAAAGGGCGTATGCGTTTTTTCCTGAATATATTCAGGAAAAAACGCATACGCCCTTTTTGGCCAAGTGCATCATTGTGGACGTTCTGCCTCTTTTCCTATGCTTTCAATGCAATTCCAGTCTACCTCCTGAAATCGGTTTCCTGCAATTCTGCCCCGCTTTCAAGTCCTCTTGGCAGCCTTACTTCAGTATATTTTTGGACGATAGCTGTCATTTATAACTCTGCAGTTTTGTGAATTACAGTGCCCCTGAGCTCCTTTCTTCAACTCGCTTTCTTTTGAGCTGGCCGCAACACCGCAAGATGGCTTCAGGCCCTAATCTGTTTCGGGCACGGCACGCTGAGCCTTTGGTTAATTCCTCTTCCTGGTGGGAAATGAGAGTTAAATTTGCCCGTCCAGACACCTCCAGCTAGTCTCTCATTGGTTCTCCCTATTCCTGTTCATCTTCCGCAGAAATTGCAAAGTGGGCCAAACAGGAGGTTAAAGGCGCTGACTCTCCAAGTGGGGAGAGTGTTAGTAAAGCGTCTGGAATGTTGCACCCGAGTACCAGGGGAGTAAAACTGAAACACATATGAACACGTCTCCCGTTCACACGATTGATCATACTCTGGGTTCCACGTGCATGATTTAGCTGAAGGAAGAATACCTTAAACCTGGAGAGTTGAGACCCGTGGAATGGGTACCATGCAATATGACTTCAAAGGGTCTTCATTTGCTCACCGAACCTCTCCAATCCTATCACTGCTGCGTTTATGCCCCTGTACACACGCTTGATTCTGTTTTGGAGACATAGCAATCCATAGGTTTTAAGATACTTACTAGTCAGGTACATTCTTAGGCGTTTAATTTGTGGTGTTGAGTCCATTTCGTTGAGCAAGGAGTAGCTCTTGTCTATTCCATATTTGGCTTAAGGAACTTTATCTGTGCTCATTTCAATCTCTGGTTTTATGCAGCACCCCAACTCACCTTTCCCCTTAAGCAAGCATAAGTTGGTTTTCTAAATTTGAGACCCTGTTCTGTTTTGGAATTCAGTTCCTGTGTAGCCAAGTTTACATTCCGTGTATTAGTGATATCTTATGATGTTTCTTTTTCTGTGTGACTTATTTCAGTTAGAATCATCGTACCTGAATCCACTCATTGTGCTTCTAAGGGCCTGATGACATAGATTTCATTGCTGAGTGATACTGCATTGTACGTAAGTACCACAAGTTCTTTATCCATTTTTCACTTTCTGTGATATTGAACTTGTACGGTAAACGAGGTTCTTGTAAACAGAGGCGTCCCAAACTTTGGGGTGGCTGTGTCTTTTTGATTTTAATTTCCCTAAGCTATAGGACTATAAGTGGAAGTGCCCTAGGCTCTGTTGCTTTGTTTCTTAGATGCTTCAGGAAACACCATACACTTCTCCCGAGTGTCTGTTGGCAATTTACATCCCGCCCATCAGCATAACAAGGCTCCCAGTTCTCCATGGCCTGTCCTGCCTTTCTGGATTTTACACTTTTTTCAGATGGCCCTTTTGACCGGGGGGAAGTGAGACTTCATTGCAGTGCAGATTTCCTTTGCAAGTTTGCTTGGTTGGCCAAAAAGGGCGTATGCGTTTTTTCCTGAATATATTCAGGAAAAACGCATACGCCCTTTTTGGCCAAGTGCATCATTGTGGACGTTCTGCCTCTTTTCCTATGCTTTCAATGCAATTCCAGTCTACCTCCTGAAATCGGTTTCCTGCAATTCTGCCCCGCTTTCAAGTCCTCTTGGCAGCCTTACTTCAGTATATTTTTGGACGATAGCTGTCATTTATAACTCTGCAGGTTTGTGCATTACAGTGCCCCTGAGCTCCTTTCTTCAATTCGCTTTCTTTTGAGCTGGCCGCAACACCGCAGGATGGCTTCAGGCCCTAATCTGGTTCCGGCACGGCACGCTGAGCCTTTGGTTAATTCCTCTTCCTGGTGGGAAATGAGAGTTAAATTTGCCCGTCCAGACACCTCCAGCTAGTCTCTCATTGGTTCTCGCTATTCCTGTTCATCTTCCGCTGAAATTGCAAACTGGGCCAAACAGGAGGTTAAAGGGACTGACTCTCCAAGTCGGGAGAGTGTTAGTAAAGCGTCTGGAATGTTGCACCCGAGTACCAGGGTACGAAAACTGAGACATATTTGAACACGTCTCCCGATCACATGGTTGATCATACTCTAGGTTCCTCATGCATGTTTTAGCTGAAGGAAGAATACCTTAAACCTGGAGAGTTGAGACTCGTGGAATGGGTACCATGCAATATGTCTTCAAAGGGTCTTCATTTGCTCACCGAACCTCTCCAATCCTATCACTGCTGCGTTTATGCCCCTGTACACATGCTTGATTCTCTTTCGGAGACATAGCAATCCATAGGTTTTAAGATACTTACTAGTCAGGTACATTCTTAGGCGTTTAATATGGGGTGTTGAGTCCATTACGTTGAGCAAGGAGTAGCTCTTGTCTATTCCATATTTGGCTTAAGGAACTTTATCTGTGCTCCTTTCAATCTCTGGTTTTATGCAGCACCCCAACTCACCTTTCCCCTTAAGCAAGCATAAGTTGGTTTTCTAAATTTGAGACCCTGTTCTGTTCTGTAATTCAGTTCCTGTGTAGCCAAGTTTACATTCCGTGTATTACTGATATCTTATGATGTTTCTTTTTCTGTGTGACTTATTTCACTTAGAATCATCATATCTGAATCCACTCATTGTGCTGCTAAGGGCCTGATGACATAGATTTCAGTGCTGAGTGATATTGCTTTGTAAGTATATACCACAACTTCTTTATCCATTTTTCAATTTCTGCGATGTTGAACTTGTACTGTAAACGAGGTTCTTGTAAACAGAGGCGTCCCAAACTTTGGGGTGGCTGTGTCTTTTTGATTTTAATTTCCCTAAGCTATAGGACCATAAGTGGAAGTGCCCTAGGCTCTGTTGCTTTGTTTTTTAGATGTTTCAGGAAACACCATACACTTCTCCCGAGTGTCTGTTGGCAATTTACATCCCGCCCATCAGCATAACAAGGCTCCCAGTTCTCCATGACCTGTCCTGCCTTTCTGGATTTTACACTTTTTTCAGATGGCCCTTTTGACCGGGGGGAAGTGAGACTTCATTGTAGTGCAGATTTCCTTTGCAAGCTTGCTTGGTTGGCCAAAAAGGGCGTATGCGTTTTTTCCTGAATATATTCAGGAAAAAACGCATACGCCCTTTTTGGCCAAGTGCATCATTGTGGACGTTCTGCCTCTTTTCCTATGCTTTCAATGCAATTCCAGTCTACCTCCTGAAATCGGTTTCCTGCAATTCTGCCCCGCTTTCAAGTCCTCTTGGCAGCCTTACTTCAGTATATTTTTGGACGATAGCTGTCATTTATAACTCTGCAGTTTTGTGAATTACAGTGCCCCTGAGCTCCTTTCTTCAACTCGCTTTCTTTTGAGCTGGCCGCAACACCGCAAGATGGCTTCAGGCCCTAATCTGTTTCGGGCACGGCACGCTGAGCCTTTGGTTAATTCCTCTTCCTGGTGGGAAATGAGAGTTAAATTTGCCCGTCCAGACACCTCCAGCTAGTCTCTCATTGGTTCTCCCTATTCCTGTTCATCTTCCGCAGAAATTGCAAAGTGGGCCAAACAGGAGGTTAAAGGCGCTGACTCTCCAAGTGGGGAGAGTGTTAGTAAAGCGTCTGGAATGTTGCACCCGAGTACCAGGGGAGTAAAACTGAAACACATATGAACACGTCTCCCGTTCACACGATTGATCATACTCTGGGTTCCACGTGCATGATTTAGCTGAAGGAAGAATACCTTAAACCTGGAGAGTTGAGACCCGTGGAATGGGTACCATGCAATATGACTTCAAAGGGTCTTCATTTGCTCACCGAACCTCTCCAATCCTATCACTGCTGCGTTTATGCCCCTGTACACACGCTTGATTCTGTTTTGGAGACATAGCAATCCATAGGTTTTAAGATACTTACTAGTCAGGTACATTCTTAGGCGTTTAATTTGGGGTGTTGAGTCCATTTCGTTGAGCAAGGAGTAGCTCTTGTCTATTCCATATTTGGCTTAAGGAACTTTATCTGTGCTCATTTCAATCTCTGGTTTTATGCAGCACCCCAACTCACCTTTCCCCTTAAGCAAGCATAAGTTGGTTTTCTAAATTTGAGACCCTGTTCTGTTTTGGAATTCAGTTCCTGTGTAGCCAAGTTTACATTCCGTGTATTAGTGATATCTTATGATGTTTCTTTTTCTGTGTGACTTATTTCAGTTAGAATCATCGTACCTGAATCCACTCATTGTGCTTCTAAGGGCCTGATGACATAGATTTCATTGCTGAGTGATACTGCATTGTACGTAAGTACCACAAGTTCTTTATCCATTTTTCACTTTCTGTGATATTGAACTTGTACGGTAAACGAGGTTCTTGTAAACAGAGGCGTCCCAAACTTTGGGGTGGCTGTGTCTTTTTGATTTTAATTTCCCTAAGCTATAGGACTATAAGTGGAAGTGCCCTAGGCTCTGTTGCTTTGTTTCTTAGATGCTTCAGGAAACACCATACACTTCTCCCGAGTGTCTGTTGGCAATTTACATCCCGCCCAGCAGCATAACAAGGCTCCCAGTTCTCCATGGCCTGTCCTGCCTTTCTGGATTTTACACTTTTTTCAGATGGCCCTTTTGACCGGGGGGAAGTGAGACTTCATTGCAGTGCAGATTTCCTTTGCAAGTTTGCTTGGTTGGCCAAAAAGGGCGTATGCGTTTTTTCCTGAATATATTCAGGAAAAACGCATACGCCCTTTTTGGCCAAGTGCATCATTGTGGACGTTCTGCCTCTTTTCCTATGCTTTCAATGCAATTCCAGTCTACCTCCTGAAATCGGTTTCCTGCAATTCTGCCCCGCTTTCAAGTCCTCTTGGCAGCCTTACTTCAGTATATTTTTGGACGATAGCTGTCATTTATAACTCTGCAGGTTTGTGCATTACAGTGCCCCTGAGCTCCTTTCTTCAATTCGCTTTCTTTTGAGCTGGCCGCAACACCGCAGGATGGCTTCAGGCCCTAATCTGGTTCCGGCACGGCACGCTGAGCCTTTGGTTAATTCCTCTTCCTGGTGGGAAATGAGAGTTAAATTTGCCCGTCCAGACACCTCCAGCTAGTCTCTCATTGGTTCTCGCTATTCCTGTTCATCTTCCGCTGAAATTGCAAACTGGGCCAAACAGGAGGTTAAAGGGACTGACTCTCCAAGTCGGGAGAGTGTTAGTAAAGCGTCTGGAATGTTGCACCCGAGTACCAGGGTACGAAAACTGATACATATTTGAACACGTCTCCCGATCACATGGTTGATCATACTCTAGGTTCCTCATGCATGTTTTAGCTGAAGGAAGAATACCTTAAACCTGGAGAGTTGAGACTCGTGGAATGGGTACCATGCAATATGTCTTCAAAGGGTCTTCATTTGCTCACCGAACCTCTCCAATCCTATCACTGCTGCGTTTATGCCCCTGTACACATGCTTGATTCTCTTTCGGAGACATAGCAATCCATAGGTTTTAAGATACTTACTAGTCAGGTACATTCTTAGGCCTTTAATATGGGGTGTTGAGTCCATTACGTTGAGCAAGGAGTAGCTCTTGTCTATTCCATATTTGGCTTAAGGAACTTTATCTGTGCTCCTTTCAATCTCTGGTTTTATGCAGCACCCCAACTCACCTTTCCCCTTAAGCAAGCATAAGTTGGTTTTCTAAATTTGAGACCCTGTTCTGTTCTGTAATTCAGTTCCTGTGTAGCCAAGTTTACATTCCGTGTATTACTGATATCTTATGATGTTTCTTTTTCTGTGTGACTTATTTCACTTAGAATCATCATATCTGAATCCACTCATTGTGCTGCTAAGGGCCTGATGACATAGATTTCAGTGCTGAGTGATATTGCTTTGTAAGTATATACCACAACTTCTTTATCCATTTTTCAATTTCTGCGATGTTGAACTTGTACTGTAAACGAGGTTCTTGTAAACAGAGGCGTCCCAAACTTTGGGGTGGCTGTGTCTTTTTGATTTTAATTTCCCTAAGCTATAGGACCATAAGTGGAAGTGCCCTAGGCTCTGTTGCTTTGTTTTTTAGATGTTTCAGGAAACACCATACACTTCTCCCGAGTGTCTGTTGGCAATTTACATCCCGCCCATCAGCATAACAAGGCTCCCAGTTCTCCATGACCTGTCCTGCCTTTCTGGATTTTACACTTTTTTCAGATGGCCCTTTTGACCGGGGGGAAGTGAGACTTCATTGTAGTGCAGATTTCCTTTGCAAGCTTGCTTGGTTGGCCAAAAAGGTCGTATGCGTTTTTTCCTGAATATATTCAGGAAAAAACGCATACGCCCTTTTTGGCCAAGTGCATCATTGTGGACGTTCTGCCTCTTTTCCTATGCTTTCAATGCAATTCCAGTCTACCTCCTGAAATCGGTTTCCTGCAATTCTGCCCCGCTTTCAAGTCCTCTTGGCAGCCTTACTTCAGTATATTTTTGGACGATAGCTGTCATTTATAACTCTGCAGTTTTGTGAATTACAGTGCCCCTGAGCTCCTTTCTTCAACTCGCTTTCTTTTGAGCTGGCCGCAACACCGCAAGATGGCTTCAGGCCCTAATCTGTTTCGGGCACGGCACGCTGAGCCTTTGGTTAATTCCTCTTCCTGGTGGGAAATGAGAGTTAAATTTGCCCGTCCAGACACCTCCAGCTAGTCTCTCATTGGTTCTCCCTATTCCTGTTCATCTTCCGCAGAAATTGCAAAGTGGGCCAAACAGGAGGTTAAAGGCGCTGACTCTCCAAGTGGGGAGAGTGTTAGTAAAGCGTCTGGAATGTTGCACCCGAGTACCAGGGGAGTAAAACTGAAACACATATGAACACGTCTCCCGTTCACACGATTGATCATACTCTGGGTTCCACGTGCATGATTTAGCTGAAGGAAGAATACCTTAAACCTGGAGAGTTGAGACCCGTGGAATGGGTACCATGCAATATGACTTCAAAGGGTCTTCATTTGCTCACCGAACCTCTCCAATCCTATCACTGCTGCGTTTATGCCCCTGTACACACGCTTGATTCTGTTTTGGAGACATAGCAATCCATAGGTTTTAAGATACTTACTAGTCAGGTACATTCTTAGGCGTTTAATTTGGGGTGTTGAGTCCATTTCGTTGAGCAAGGAGTAGCTCTTGTCTATTCCATATTTGGCTTAAGGAACTTTATCTGTGCTCATTTCAATCTCTGGTTTTATGCAGCACCCCAACTCACCTTTCCCCTTAAGCAAGCATAAGTTGGTTTTCTAAATTTGAGACCCTGTTCTGTTTTGGAATTCAGTTCCTGTGTAGCCAAGTTTACATTCCGTGTATTACTGATATCTTATGATGTTTCTTTTTCTGTGTGACTTATTTCAGTTAGAATAATCGTACCTGAATCCACTCATTGTGCTTCTAAGGGCCTGATGACATAGATTTCATTGCTGAGTGATACTGCATTGTACGTAAGTACCACAAGTTCTTTATCCATTTTTCACTTTCTGTGATATTGAACTTGTACGGTAAACGAGGTTCTTGTAAACAGAGGCGTCCCAAACTTTGGGGTGGCTGTGTCTTTTTGATTTTAATTTCCCTAAGCTATAGGACTATAAGTGGAAGTGCCCTAGGCTCTGTTGCTTTGTTTCTTAGATGCTTCAGGAAACACCATACACTTCTCCCGAGTGTCTGTTGGCAATTTACATCCCGCCCATCAGCATAACAAGGCTCCCAGTTCTCCATGGCCTGTCCTGCCTTTCTGGATTTTACACTTTTTTCAGATGGCCCTTTTGACCGGGGGGAAGTGAGACTTCATTGCAGTGCAGATTTCCTTTGCAAGTTTGCTTGGTTGGCCAAAAAGGGCGTATGCGTTTTTTCCTGAATATATTCAGGAAAAACGCATACGCCCTTTTTGGCCAAGTGCATCATTGTGGACGTTCTGCCTCTTTTCCTATGCTTTCAATGCAATTCCAGTCTACCTCCTGAAATCGGTTTCCTGCAATTCTGCCCCGCTTTCAAGTCCTCTTGGCAGCCTTACTTCAGTATATTTTTGGACGATAGCTGTCATTTATAACTCTGCAGGTTTGTGCATTACAGTGCCCCTGAGCTCCTTTCTTCAATTCGCTTTCTTTTGAGCTGGCCGCAACACCGCAGGATGGCTTCAGGCCCTAATCTGGTTCCGGCACGGCACGCTGAGCCTTTGGTTAATTCCTCTTCCTGGTGGGAAATGAGAGTTAAATTTGCCCGTCCAGACACCTCCAGCTAGTCTCTCATTGGTTCTCGCTATTCCTGTTCATCTTCCGCTGAAATTGCAAACTGGGCCAAACAGGAGGTTAAAGGGACTGACTCTCCAAGTCGGGAGAGTGTTAGTAAAGCGTCTGGAATGTTGCACCCGAGTACCAGGGTACGAAAACTGATACATATTTGAACACGTCTCCCGATCACATGGTTGATCATACTCTAGGTTCCTCATGCATGTTTTAGCTGAAGGAAGAATACCTTAAACCTGGAGAGTTGAGACTCGTGGAATGGGTACCATGCAATATGTCTTCAAAGGGTCTTCATTTGCTCACCGAACCTCTCCAATCCTATCACTGCTGCGTTTATGCCCCTGTACACATGCTTGATTCTCTTTCGGAGACATAGCAATCCATAGGTTTTAAGATACTTACTAGTCAGGTACATTCTTAGGCGTTTAATATGGGGTGTTGAGTCCATTACGTTGAGCAAGGAGTAGCTCTTGTCTATTCCATATTTGGCTTAAGGAACTTTATCTGTGCTCCTTTCAATCTCTGGTTTTATGCAGCACCCCAACTCACCTTTCCCCTTAAGCAAGCATAAGTTGGTTTTCTAAATTTGAGACCCTGTTCTGTTCTGTAATTCAGTTCCTGTGTAGCCAAGTTTACATTCCGTGTATTACTGATATCTTATGATGTTTCTTTTTCTGTGTGACTTATTTCACTTAGAATCATCATATCTGAATCCACTCATTGTGCTGCTAAGGGCCTGATGACATAGATTTCAGTGCTGAGTGATATTGCTTTCTAAGTATATACCACAACTTCTTTATCCATTTTTCAATTTCTGCGATGTTGAACTTGTACTGTAAACGAGGTTCTTGTAAACAGAGGCGTCCCAAACTTTGGGGTGGCTGTGTCTTTTTGATTTTAATTTCCCTAAGCTATAGGACCATAAGTGGAAGTGCCCTAGGCTCTGTTGCTTTGTTTTTTAGATGTTTCAGGAAACACCATACACTTCTCCCGAGTGTCTGTTGGCAATTTACATCCCGCCCATCAGCATAACAAGGCTCCCAGTTCTCCATGACCTGTCCTGCCTTTCTGGATTTTACACTTTTTTCAGATGGCCCTTTTGACCGGGGGGAAGTGAGACTTCATTGTAGTGCAGATTTCCTTTGCAAGCTTGCTTGGTTGGCCAAAAAGGGCGTATGCGTTTTTTCCTGAATATATTCAGGAAAAAACGCATACGCCCTTTTTGGCCAAGTGCATCATTGTGGACGTTCTGCCTCTTTTCCTATGCTTTCAATGCAATTCCAGTCTACCTCCTGAAATCGGTTTCCTGCAATTCTGCCCCGCTTTCAAGTCCTCTTGGCAGCCTTACTTCAGTATATTTTTGGACGATAGCTGTCATTTATAACTCTGCAGTTTTGTGAATTACAGTGCCCCTGAGCTCCTTTCTTCAACTCGCTTTCTTTTGAGCTGGCCGCAACACCGCAAGATGGCTTCAGGCCCTAATCTGTTTCGGGCACGGCACGCTGAGCCTTTGGTTAATTCCTCTTCCTGGTGGGAAATGAGAGTTAAATTTGCCCGTCCAGACACCTCCAGCTAGTCTCTCATTGGTTCTCCCTATTCCTGTTCATCTTCCGCAGAAATTGCAAAGTGGGCCAAACAGGAGGTTAAAGGCGCTGACTCTCCAAGTGGGGAGAGTGTTAGTAAAGCGTCTGGAATGTTGCACCCGAGTACCAGGGGAGTAAAACTGAAACACATATGAACACGTCTCCCGTTCACACGATTGATCATACTCTGGGTTCCACGTGCATGATTTAGCTGAAGGAAGAATACCTTAAACCTGGAGAGTTGAGACCCGTGGAATGGGTACCATGCAATATGACTTCAAAGGGTCTTCATTTGCTCACCGAACCTCTCCAATCCTATCACTGCTGCGTTTATGCCCCTGTACACACGCTTGATTCTGTTTTGGAGACATAGCAATCCATAGGTTTTAAGATACTTACTAGTCAGGTACATTCTTAGGCGTTTAATTTGGGGTGTTGAGTCCATTTCGTTGAGCAAGGAGTAGCTCTTGTCTATTCCATATTTGGCTTAAGGAACTTTATCTGTGCTCATTTCAATCTCTGGTTTTATGCAGCACCCCAACTCACCTTTCCCCTTAAGCAAGCATAAGTTGGTTTTCTAAATTTGAGACCCTGTTCTGTTTTGGAATTCAGTTCCTGTGTAGCCAAGTTTACATTCCGTGTATTAGTGATATCTTATGATGTTTCTTTTTCTGTGTGACTTATTTCAGTTAGAATCATCGTACCTGAATCCACTCATTGTGCTTCTAAGGGCCTGATGACATAGATTTCATTGCTGAGTGATACTGCATTGTACGTAAGTACCACAAGTTCTTTATCCATTTTTCACTTTCTGTGATATTGAACTTGTACGGTAAACGAGGTTCTTGTAAACAGAGGCGTCCCAAACTTTGGGGTGGCTGTGTCTTTTTGATTTTAATTTCCCTAAGCTATAGGACTATAAGTGGAAGTGCCCTAGGCTCTGTTGCTTTGTTTCTTAGATGCTTCAGGAAACACCATACACTTCTCCCGAGTGTCTGTTGGCAATTTACATCCCGCCCATCAGCATAACAAGGCTCCCAGTTCTCCATGGCCTGTCCTGCCTTTCTGGATTTTACACTTTTTTCAGATGGCCCTTTTGACCGGGGGGAAGTGAGACTTCATTGCAGTGCAGATTTCCTTTGCAAGTTTGCTTGGTTGGCCAAAAAGGGCGTATGCGTTTTTTCCTGAATATATTCAGGAAAAACGCATACGCCCTTTTTGGCCAAGTGCATCATTGTGGACGTTCTGCCTCTTTTCCTATGCTTTCAATGCAATTCCAGTCTACCTCCTGAAATCGGTTTCCTGCAATTCTGCCCCGCTTTCAAGTCCTCTTGGCAGCCTTACTTCAGTATATTTTTGGACGATAGCTGTCATTTATAACTCTGCAGGTTTGTGCATTACAGTGCCCCTGAGCTCCTTTCTTCAATTCGCTTTCTTTTGAGCTGGCCGCAACACCGCAGGATGGCTTCAGGCCCTAATCTGGTTCCGGCACGGTACGCTGAGCCTTTGGTTAATTCCTCTTCCTGGTGGGAAATGAGAGTTAAATTTGCCCGTCCAGACACCTCCAGCTAGTCTCTCATTGGTTCTCGCTATTCCTGTTCATCTTCCGCTGAAATTGCAAACTGGGCCAAACAGGAGGTTAAAGGGACTGACTCTCCAAGTCGGGAGAGTGTTAGTAAAGCGTCTGGAATGTTGCACCCGAGTACCAGGGTACGAAAACTGATACATATTTGAACACGTCTCCCGATCACATGGTTGATCATACTCTAGGTTACTCATGCATGTTTTAGCTGAAGGAAGAATACCTTAAACCTGGAGAGTTGAGACTCGTGGAATGGGTACCATGCAATATGTCTTCAAAGGGTCTTCATTTGCTCACCGAACCTCTCCAATCCTATCACTGCTGCGTTTATGCCCCTGTACACATGCTTGATTCTCTTTCGGAGACATAGCAATCCATAGGTTTTAAGATACTTACTAGTCAGGTACATTCTTAGGCCTTTAATATGGGGTGTTGAGTCCATTACGTTGAGCAAGGAGTAGCTCTTGTCTATTCCATATTTGGCTTAAGGAACTTTATCTGTGCTCCTTTCAATCTCTGGTTTTATGCAGCACCCCAACTCACCTTTCCCCTTAAGCAAGCATAAGTTGGTTTTCTAAATTTGAGACCCTGTTCTGTTCTGTAATTCAGTTCCTGTGTAGCCAAGTTTACATTCCGTGTATTACTGATATCTTATGATGTTTCTTTTTCTGTGTGACTTATTTCACTTAGAATCATCATATCTGAATCCACTCATTGTGCTGCTAAGGGCCTGATGACATAGATTTCAGTGCTGAGTGATATTGCTTTGTAAGTATATACCACAACTTCTTTATCCATTTTTCAATTTCTGCGATGTTGAACTTGTACTGTAAACGAGGTTCTTGTAAACAGAGGCGTCCCAAACTTTGGGGTGGCTGTGTCTTTTTGATTTTAATTTCCCTAAGCTATAGGACCATAAGTGGAAGTGCCCTAGGCTCTGTTGCTTTGTTTTTTAGATGTTTCAGGAAACACCATACACTTCTCCCGAGTGTCTGTTGGCAATTTACATCCCGCCCATCAGCATAACAAGGCTCCCAGTTCTCCATGACCTGTCCTGCCTTTCTGGATTTTACACTTTTTTCAGATGGCCCTTTTGACCGGGGGGAAGTGAGACTTCATTGTAGTGCAGATTTCCTTTGCAAGCTTGCTTGGTTGGCCAAAAAGGGCGTATGCGTTTTTTCCTGAATATATTCAGGAAAAAACGCATACGCCCTTTTTGGCCAAGTGCATCATTGTGGACGTTCTGCCTCTTTTCCTATGCTTTCAATGCAATTCCAGTCTACCTCCTGAAATCGGTTTCCTGCAATTCTGCCCCGCTTTCAAGTCCTCTTGGCAGCCTTACTTCAGTATATTTTTGGACGATAGCTGTCATTTATAACTCTGCAGTTTTGTGAATTACAGTGCCCCTGAGCTCCTTTCTTCAACTCGCTTTCTTTTGAGCTGGCCGCAACACCGCAAGATGGCTTCAGGCCCTAATCTGTTTCGGGCACGGCACGCTGAGCCTTTGGTTAATTCCTCTTCCTGGTGGGAAATGAGAGTTAAATTTGCCCGTCCAGACACCTCCAGCTAGTCTCTCATTGGTTCTCCCTATTCCTGTTCATCTTCCGCAGAAATTGCAAAGTGGGCCAAACAGGAGGTTAAAGGCGCTGACTCTCCAAGTGGTGAGAGTGTTAGTAAAGCGTCTGGAATGTTGCACCCGAGTACCAGGGGAGTAAAACTGAAACACATATGAACACGTCTCCCGTTCACACGATTGATCATACTCTGGGTTCCACGTGCATGATTTAGCTGAAGGAAGAATACCTTAAACCTGGAGAGTTGAGACCCGTGGAATGGGTACCATGCAATATGACTTCAAAGGGTCTTCATTTGCTCACCGAACCTCTCCAATCCTATCACTGCTGCGTTTATGCCCCTGTACACACGCTTGATTCTCTTTTGGAGACATAGCAATCCATAGGTTTTAAGATACTTACTAGTCAGGTACATTCTTAGGTGTTTAATATGCGGTGTTGAGTCCATTTCGTTGAGCAAGGAGTAGCTCTTGTCTATTCCATATTTGGCTTAAGGAACTTTATCTGTGCTCATTTCAATCTCTGGTTTTATGCAGCACCCCAACTCACCTTTCCCCTTAAGCAAGCATAAGTTGGTTTTCTAAATTTGAGACCCTGTTCTGTTTTGGAATTCAGTTCCTGTGTAGCCAAGTTTACATTCCGTGTATTAGTGATATCTTATGATGTTTCTTTTTCTGTGTGACTTATTTCAGTTAGAATCATCGTACCTGAATCCACTCATTATGCTGCTACGGGCCTGATGACATAGATTTCATTGCTGAGTGATACTGCATTGTAAATAAGTACCACAAGTTCTTTATCCATTTTTCACTTTCTGTGATATTGAACTTGTATGGTAAATGAGGTTCTTGTAAACAGAGGCGTCCCAAACTTTGGGGTGGCTGTGTCTTTTTGATTTTAATTTCCCTAAGCTATAGTACCATAAGTGGAAGTGCCCTAGGCTCTGTTGCTTTGTTTTTTAGATGTTTCAGGAAACACCATACACTTTTCCCGAGTGTCTGTTGGCAATTTACATCCCGCCCCTCAGCATAACAAGGCTCCCAGTTCTCCATGGCCTGTCCTGCCTTTCTGGATTTTACACTTTTTTCAGATGGCCCTTTTGACCGGGGGGAAGTGAGACTTCATTGTAGTGCAGATTTCCTTTGCAAGCTTGCTTGGTTGGCCAGAAAGTGCGTATGCGTTTTTTCATGAATATATTCAGGAAAAAACGCATACGCCCTTTTTGGCCAAGTGCATCATTGTGGACGTTCTGCCTCTTTTCCTATGCTTTCAATGCAATTCCAGTCTACCTCCTGAAGTCGGTTTCCTGCAATTCTGCCCCGCTTTCAAGTCCTCTTGGCAGCCTTACTTCAGTATATTTTTGGACGATAGCTGTCATTTATAACTCGGCAGGTTTGTGAATTACAGTGCCCCTGAGCTCCTTTCTTCAACTCGCTTTCTTTTGAGCTGGCCGCAACACCGCAGGATGGCTTCAGGCCCTAATCTGGTTCCGGCATGGCATGCTGAGCCTTTGGTTAGTTCCTCTTCCTGGTGGGAAATGAGAGTTAAATTTGCCCGTCCAGACACCTCCAGCTAGTCTCTCATTGGTTCTCCCTATTCCTGTTCATCTTCCGCAGAAATTGCAAACTGGGCCAAACAGGAGGTTAAAGGCGCTGACTCTCCAAGTGGGGAGAGTGTTAGTAAAGCGTCTGGAATGTTGCACCCGAGTACCAGGGGAGGAAAACTGAGACATATTTGAAAACGTCTCCCGTTCACACGGTTGAACATACTCTGGGTTCCACATGCATGTTTTAGCTGAAGGAAGAATACCTTAAACGTGGGTAGTTGAAACCTGTGGAATGGGTACCATGCAATATGACTTCAAAGGGTCTTCATTTGCTCATCGAACCTCTCCAATCCTATCACTGCTGCGTTTATGCCCCTGTACACACGCTTGATTCTCTTTCAGAGACATAGCAATCCATAGGTTTTAAGATACTTACTAGGCAGGTACATTCTTAGGCATTTAATATGGGGTGTTGAGTCCATTTCGTTGAGCAAGGAGTAGCTCTTGTCTATTCCATATGTGGCTTAAGGAACTTTATCTGTGCTCATTTCAATCTCTGGTTTTATGCAGTACCCCAACTCACCTTTCCCCTTAAGCAAGCATAAGTTGGTTTTCTAAATTTGAGAACCTGTTCTGTTTTGGAATTCAGTTCCTGTGTAGCCAAGTTTACATTCCGTGTATTACTGATATCTTATGATGTTTCTTTTTCTGTGTGACTTATTTCAGTTAGAATCATCGTACCTGAATCCACTCATTGTGCTTCTAAGGGCCTGATGACATAGATTTCATTGCTGAGTGATACTGCATTGTACGTAAGTACCACAAGTTCTTTATCCATTTTTCACTTTCTGTGATATTGAACTTGTACGGTAAACGAGGTTCTTGTAAACAGAGGCGTCCCAAACTTTGGGGTGGCTGTGTCTTTTTGATTTTAATTTCCCTAAGCTATAGGACTATATGTGGAAGTGCCCTAGGCTCTGTTGCTTTGTTTCTTAGATGCTTCAGGAAACACCATACACTTCTCCCGAGTGTCTGTTGGCAATTTACATCCCGCCCATCAGCATAACAAGGCTCCCAGTTCTCCATGGCCTGTCCTGCCTTTCTGGATTTTACACTTTTTTCAGATGGCCCTTTTGACCGGGGGGAAGTGAGACTTCATTGCAGTGCAGATTTCCTTTGCAAGTTTGCTTGGTTGGCCAAAAAGGGCTATGCGTTTTTTCCTGAATATATTCAGGAAAAACGCATACGCCCTTTTTGGCCAAGTGCATCATTGTGGACGTTCTGCCTCTTTTCCTATGCTTTCAATGCAATTCCAGTCTACCTCCTGAAATCGGTTTCCTGCAATTCTGCCCCGCTTTCAAGTCCTCTTGGCAGCCTTACTTCAGTATATTTTTGGACGATAGCTGTCATTTATAACTCTGCAGGTTTGTGCATTACAGTGCCCCTGAGCTCCTTTCTTCAATTCGCTTTCTTTTGAGCTGGCCGCAACACCGCAGGATGGCTTCAGGCCCTAATCTGGTTCCGGCACGGCACGCTGAGCCTTTGGTTAATTCCTCTTCCTGGTGGGAAATGAGAGTTAAATTTGCCCGTCCAGACACCTCCAGCTAGTCTCTCATTGGTTCTCGCTATTCCTGTTCATCTTCCGCTGAAATTGCAAACTGGGCCAAACAGGAGGTTAAAGGGACTGACTCTCCAAGTCGGGAGAGTGTTAGTAAAGCGTCTGGAATGTTGCACCCGAGTACCGGGGTACGAAAACTGAGACATATTTGAACACGTCTCCCGATCACATGGTTGATCATACTCTAGGTTCCTCATGCATGTTTTAGCTGAAGGAAGAATACCTTAAACCTGGAGAGTTGAGACTCGTGGAATGGGTGCCATGCAATATGTCTTCAAAGGGTCTTCATTTGCTCACCGAACCTCTCCAATCCTATCACTGCTGCGTTTATGCCCCTGTACACATGCTTGATTCTCTTTCGGAGACATAGCAATCCATAGGTTTTAAGATACTTACTAGTCAGGTACATTCTTAGGCGTTTAATATGGGGTGTTGAGTCCATTTCGTTGAGCAAGGAGTAGCTCTTGTCTATTCCATATTTGGCTTAAGGAACTTTATCTGTGCTCCTTTCAATCTCTGGTTTTATGCAGCACCCCAACTCACCTTTCCCCTTAAGCAAGCATAAGTTGGTTTTCTAAATTTGAGACCCTGTTCTGTTCTGTAATTCAGTTCCTGTGTAGCCAAGTTTACATTCCGTGTATTACTGATATCTTATGATGTTTCTTTTTCTGTGTGACTTATTTCAGTTAGAATCATCATATCTGAATCCACTCATTGTGCTGCTAAGGGCCTGATGACATAGATTTCAGTGCTGAGTGATATTGCTTTGTAAGTATATACCACAACTTCTTTATCCATTTTTCAATTTCTGCGATGTTGAACTTGTACTGTAAACGAGGTTCTTGTAAACAGAGCCGTTCCAAACTTTGGGGTGGCTGTGTCTTTTTGATTTTAATTTCCCTAAGCTATAGGACCATAAGTGGAAGTGCCCTAGGCTCTGTTGCTTTGGTTTTTAGATGTTTCAGGAAACACCATACACTTCTCCCGAGTGTCTGTTGGCAATTTACATCCCGCCCATCAGCATAACAAGGCTCCCAGTTCTCCATGGCCTGTCCTGCCTTTCTGGACTTTACACTTTTTTCAGATGGCCCTTTTGACCGGGGGGAAATGAGACTTCATTGTAGTGCAGATTTCCTTTGCAAGCTTGCTTGGTTGGCCAAAAAGGGCGTATGCGTTTTTTCCTGAATATATTCAGGAAAAAACGCATACGCCCTTTTTGGCCAAGTGCATCATTGTGGACGTTCTGCCTCTATTCCTATGCTTTCAATGCAATTCCAGTCTACCTCCTGAAATCGGTTTCCTGCAATTCTGCCCCGCTTTCAAGTCCTCTTGGCAGCCTTACTTCAGTATATTTTTGGACGATAGCTGTCATTTATAACTCTGCAGGTTTGTGCATTACAGTGCCCCTGAGCTCCTTTCTTCAATTCGCTTTCTTTTGAGCTGGCCGCAACACCGCAGGATGGCTTCAGGCCCTAATCTGGTTCCGGCACGGCACGCTGAGCCTTTGGTTAATTCCTCTTCCTGGTGGGAAATGAGAGTTAAATTTGCCCGTCCAGACACCTCCAGCTAGTCTCTCATTGGTTCTCGCTATTCCTGTTCATCTTCCGCTGAAATTGCAAACTGGGCCAAACAGGAGGTTAAAGCGACTGACTCTCCAAGTCGGGAGAGTGTTAGTAAAGCGTCTGGAATGTTGCACCCGAGTACCAGGGTACGAAAACTGAGACATATTTGAACACGTCTCCCGATCACATGGTTGATCATACTCTAGGTTCCTCATGCATGTTTTAGCTGAAGGAAGAATACCTTAAACCTGGAGAGTTGAGACTCGTGGAATGGGTACCATGCAATATGTCTTCAAAGGGTCTTCATTTGCTCACCGAACCTCTCCAATCCTATCACTGCTGCGTTTATGCCCCTGTACACATGCTTGATTCTCTTTCGGAGACATAGCAATCCATAGGTTTTAAGATACTTACTAGTCAGGTACATTCTTAGGCGTTTAATATGGGGTGTTGAGTCCATTTCGTTGAGCAAGGAGTAGCTCTTGTCTATTCCATATGTGGCTTAAGGAACTTTATCTGTGCTCATTTCAATCTCTGGTTTTATGCAGCACCCCAACTCACCTTTCCCCTTAAGCAAGCATAAGTTGGTTTTCTAAATTTGAGAACATGTTCTGTTTTGGAATTCAGTTCCTGTGTAGCCAAGTTTACGTTCCGTGTATTACTGATATCTTATGATGTTTCTTTTTCTGTGTGACTTATTTCAGTTAGAATCATCGTACCTGAATCCACTCATTATGCTGCTACGGGCCTGATGACATAGATTTCATTGCTGAGTGATACTGCATTGTACGTAAGTACCACAAGTTCTTTATCCATTTTTTACTTTCTGCGTTGTTGAACTTGTACGGTAAACGAGGTTCTTGTAAACAGAGGCGTCCCAAACTTTGGGGTGGCTGTGTCTTTTTGATTTTAATTTCCCTAAGCTATAGGACCATAAGTGGAAGTGCCCTAGGCTCTGTTGCTTTGTTTTTTAGATGTTTCAGGAAACACCATACACTTCTCCCGAGTGTCTGTTGGCAATTTACATCCCGCCCATCAGCATAACAAGGCTCCCAGTTCTCCATGGCCTGTCCTGCCTTTCTGAATTTTACACTTTTTTTCAGATAGCCCTTTTGACTGGGGGGAAGTGAGACTTCATTGTAGTGCAGATTTCCTTTGCAAGCTTGCTTGGTTGGCCAAAAAGGGCGTTTGCGTTTTTTCCTGAATATATTCAGGAAAAAACGCATACGCCCTTTATGGCCAAGTGCATCATTGTGGACGTTCTGCCTCTTTTCCTATGCTTTCAATACAATTCAAGTCTACCTCCTGAAATCGGTTTCCTGCAATTCTGCCCCGCTTTCAAGTCCTCTTGGCAGCCTTACTTCGGTATATTTTTGGACGATAGCTGTCATTTATAACTCTGCAGGTTTGTGAATTACAGTGCCCCTGAGCTCCTTTCTTCAACTCGCTTTCTTGTGACCTGGCCGCAACACCGCAGGATGGCTTCAGGCCCTAATCTGGTTCCAGCACGGCACGCTGAGCCTTTGGTTAATGCCTCTTCCTGGTGGGAAATGAGAGTTAAATTTGCCCGTCCAGACACCTCCAGCTAGTCTCTCATTGGTTCTCGCTATTCCTGTTCATCTTCCGCAGAAATTGCAAACTGGGCCAAACAGGAGGTTAAAGGGACTGACTCTCCAAGTCGGGAGAGTGTTAGTAAAGCGTCTGGAATGTTGCACCCGAGTACCGGGGAGGAAAACTGAGACATATTTGAACACGTCTCCTGTTCACACGGTTGATCATACTCTGGGTTCCACATGCATGTTTTAGCTGAAGGAAGAATACCTTAAACCTGGAGAGTTGAGACCCGTGGAATGGGTACCATGCAATATGACTTCAAAGGGTCTTCATTTGCTCACCGAACCTCTCCAATCCTATCACTGCTGCGTTTATGCCCCTGTACACACGCTTGATTCTGTTTTGGAGACATAGCAATCCATAGGTTTTAAGATACTTACTAGTCAGGTACATTCTTAGGCGTTTAATTTGGGGTGTTGAGACCATTTCGTTGAGCAAGGAGTAGCTCTTGTCTATTCCATATTTGGCTTAAGGAACTTTATCTGTGCTCATTTCAATCTTTGGTTTTATGCAGCACCCCAACTCACCTTTCCCCTTAAGCAAGCATAAGTTGGTTTTCTAAATTTGAGACCCTGTTCTGTTTTGGAATTCAGTTCCTGTGTAGCCAAGTTTACATTCCGTGTATTAGTGATATCTTATGATGTTTCTTTTTCTGTGTGACTTATTTCAGTTAGAATCATCGTACCTGAATCCACTCATTGTGCTTCTAAGGGCCTGATGACATAGATTTCATTGCTGAGTGATACTGCATTGTACGTAAGTACCACAAGTTCTTTATCCATTTTTCACTTTCTGTGATATTGAACTTCTACGGTAAACGAGGTTCTTGTAAACAGAGGCGTCCCAAACTTTGGGGTGGCTGTGTCTTTTTGATTTTAATTTCCCTAAGCTATAGGACTATATGTGGAAGTGCCCTAGGCTCTGTTGCTTTGTTTCTTAGATGCTTCAGGAAACACCATACACTTCTCCCGAGTGTCTGTTGGCAATTTACATCCCTCCCATCAGCATAACAAGGCTCCCAGTTCTCCATGGCCTGTCCTGCCTTTCTGGATTTTACACTTTTTTCAGATGGCCCTTTTGACCGGGGGGAAGTGAGACTTCATTGCAGTGCAGATTTCCTTTGCAAGTTTGCTTGGTTGGCCAAAAAGGGCTATGCGTTTTTTCCTGAATATATTCAGGAAAAACGCATACGCCCTTTTTGGCCAAGTGCATCATTGTGGACGTTCTGCCTCTTTTCCTATGCTTTCAATGCAATTCCAGTCTACCTCCTGAAATCGGTTTCCTGCAATTCTGCCCCGCTTTCAAGTCCTCTTGGCAGCCTTACTTCAGTATATTTTTGGACGATAGCTGTCATTTATAACTCTGCAGGTTTGTGCATTACAGTGCCCCTGAGCTCCTTTCTTCAATTCGCTTTCTTTTGAGCTGGCCGCAACACCGCAGGATGGCTTCAGGCCCTAATCTGGTTCCGGCACGGCACGCTGAGCCTTTGGTTAATTCCTCTTCCTGGTGGGAAATGAGAGTTAAATTTGCTCGTCCAGACACCTCCAGCTAGTCTCTCATTGGTTCTCGCTATTCCTGTTCATCTTCCGCTGAAATTGCAAACTGGGCCAAACAGGAGGTTAAAGGGACTGACTCTCCAAGTCGGGAGAGTGTTAGTAAAGCGTCTGGAATGTTGCACCCGAGTACCAGGGTACGAAAACTGAGACATATTTGAACACGTCTCCCGATCACATGGTTGATCATACTCTAGGTTCCTCATGCATGTTTTAGCTGAAGGAAGAATACCTTAAACCTGGAGAGTTGAGACTCGTGGAATGGGTACCATGCAATATGTCTTCAAAGGGTCTTCATTTGCTCACCGAACCTCTCCAATCCTATCACTGCTGCGTTTATGCCCCTGTACACATGCTTGATTCTCTTTCGGAGACATAGCAATCCATAGGTTTTAAGATACTTACTAGTCAGGTACATTCTTAGGCGTTTAATATGGGGTGTTGAGTCCATTTCGTTGAGCAAGGAGTAGCTCTTGTCTATTCCATATTTGGCTTAAGGAACTTTATCTGTGCTCCTTTCAATCTCTGGTTTTATGCAGCACCCCAACTCACCTTTCCCCTTAAGCAAGCATAAGTTGGTTTTCTAAATTTGAGACCCTGTTCTGTTCTGTAATTCAGTTCCTGTGTAGCCAAGTTTACATTCCGTGTATTACTGATATCTTATGATGTTTCTTTTTCTGTGAGACTTATTTCAGTTAGAATCATCATATCTGAATCCACTCATTGTGCTGCTAAGGGCCTGATGACATAGATTTCAGTGCTGAGTGATATTGCTTTGTAAGTATATACCACAACTTCTTTATCCATTTTTCAATTTCTGCGATGTTGAACTTGTACTGTAAACGAGGTTCTTGTAAACAGAGCCGTTCCAAACTTTGGGGTGGCTGTGTCTTTTTGATTTTAATTTCCCTAAGCTATAGGACCATAAGTGGAAGTGCCCTAGGCTCTGTTGCTTTGTTTTTTAGATGTTTCAGGAAACACCATACACTTCTCCCGAGTGTCTGTTGGCAATTTACATCCCGCCCATCAGCATAACAAGGCTCCCAGTTCTCCATGACCTGTCCTGCCTTTCTGGATTTTACACTTTTTTCCGATGGCCCTTTTGACCGGGGGGAAGTGAGACTTCATTGTAGTGCAGATTTCCTTTGCAAGCTTGCTTGGTTGGCCAAAAAGGGCGTATGCGTTTTTTCCTGAATATATTCAGGAAAAAACGCATACGCCCTTTTTGGCCAAGTGCATCATTGTGGACGTTCTGCCTCTTTTCCTATGCTTTCAATGCAATTCCAGTCTACCTCCTGAAATCGGTTTCCTGCAATTCTGCCCCGCTTTCAAGTCCTCTTGGCAGCCTTACTTCAGTATATTTTTGGACGATAGCTGTCATTTATAACTCTGCAGGTTTGTGAATTACAGTGCCCCTGAGCTCCTTTCTTCAACTCGCTTTCTTTTGAGCTGGCCGCAACACCGCAAGATGGCTTCAGGCCCTAATCTGTTTCGGGCACGGCACGCTGAGCCTTTGGTTAATTCCTCTTCCTGGTGGGAAATGAGAGTTAAATTTGCCCGTCCAGACACCTCCAGCTAGTCTCTCATTGGTTCTCCCTATTCCTGTTCATCTTCCGCAGAAATTGCAAACTGGGCCAAACAGGAGGTTAAAGGGACTGACTCTCCAAGTTGGGAGAGTGTTAGTAAAGCGTCTGGAATGTTGCACCCGAGTACCAGGGTACGAAAACTGAGACATATTTGAACACGTATCCCGATCACATGGTTGATCATACTCTAGGTTCCACATGCATGTTTTAGCTGAAGGAAGAATACCTTAAACCTGGGTAGTTGAAACCCGTGGAATGGGTACCATGCAATATGACTTCAAAGGGTCTTCATTTGCTCACCGAACCTCTCCAATCCTATCACTGCTGCATTTATGCCCCCTGTACACATGCTTGGTTCTCTTTCGGAGACATAGCAATCCATAGGTTTTAAGATACTTACTAGTCAGGTACATTCTTAGGCGTTTAATATGCGGTGTTGTGTCCATTTCGTTGAGCAAGGAGTAGCTCTTGTCTATTCCATATTTGGCTTAAGGAACTTTATCTGTGCTCATTTCAATCTCTGGTTTTATGCAGCACCCCAACTCACCTTTCCCCTTAAGCACGCATAAGTTGGTTTTCTAAATTTGAGACCCTGTTCTGTATTGGAAATCAGTTCCTGTGTAGCCAAGTTTACATTCCGTGTATTAGTGATATCTTATGATGTTTCTTTTTCTGTGTGACTTATTTCAGTTAGAATCATCATACCTGAATCCACTCATTGTGCTGCTAAGGGCCTGATGACATAGATTTCATTGCTGAGTGATACTGCATTGTACGTAAGTACCACAAGTTCTTTATCCATTTTTCACTTTCTGTGATATTGAACTTGTATGGTAAACGAGGTTCTTGTAAACAGAGGTGTCGCAAACTTTGGGGTGGCTGTGTCTTTTTGATTTTAATTTCTCTAAGCTATAGGACCATAAGTGGAAGTGCCCTAGGCTCTGTTGCTTTGTTTTTTAGATGTTTCAGGAAACACCATACACTTCTCCCGAGTGTCTGTTGGCAATTTACATCCCGCCCATCAGCATAACAAGGCTCCCAGTTCTCCATGACCTGTCCTGCCTTTCTGGATTTTACACTTTTTTCAGATGGCCCTTTTGACCGGGGGGAAGTGAGACTTCATTGTAGTGCAGATTTCCTTTGCAAGCTTGCTTGGTTGGCCAACAAGGGCGTATGCGTTTTTTCCTGAATATATTCAGGAAAAAACGCATACGCCCTTTTTGGCCAAGTGCATCATTGTGGACGTTCTGCCTCTTTTCCTATGCTTTCAATGCAATTCCAGTCTACCTCCTGAAATCGGTTTCCTGCAATTCTGCCCCGCTTTCAAGTCCTCTTGGCAGCCTTACTTCGGTATATTTTTGGACGATAGCTGTCATTTATAACTCTGCAGGTTTGTGAATTACAGTGCCCCTGAGCTCCTTTCTTCAACTCGCTTTCTTTTGAGCTGGCCGCAACACCGCAGGATGGCTTCAGGCCCTAATCTGGTTCCGGCACGGCACGCTGAGCCTTTGGTTATTTCCTCTTCCTGGTGGGAAATGAGAGTTAAATTTGCCCGTCCAGACACCTCCAGCTAGTCTCTCATTGGTTCTCCATATTCCTGTTCATCTTCTGCAGAAATTGCAAACTGGGCCAAACAGGAGGTTAAAGGGACTGACTCTCCAAGTCGGGAGAGTGTTAGTAAAGCATCTGGAATGTTGCACCCGAGTACCAGGGGAGGAAAACTGAGACATATTTGAACACGTCTCCCAATCACATGGTTGATCATACTCTGGGTTCCACATGCATGTTTTAGCTGAAGAAAGAATACCTTAAACCTGGGTAGTTGATACCCGTGGAATGGGTACCATGCAATATGAGTTCAAAGGGTCTTCATTTGCTCACCGAACCTCTCCAATCCTATCACTGCTGCGTTTATGCC
The DNA here is from genome assembly GCF_964374135.1 of Grampus griseus. Lineage (NCBI taxonomy): Eukaryota > Metazoa > Chordata > Mammalia > Artiodactyla > Delphinidae > Grampus > Grampus griseus. Next base: position 26,853 of record NW_028133314.1, read on the forward strand.
CCTGTACACATGCTTGATTCTCTTTCGGAGACATAGCAATCCATAGGTTTTAAGATACTTACTAGTCAGGTACATTCTTAGGCGTTTAATATGCAGTGTTGAGTCCATTTCGTTGAGCAAGGAGTAGCTCTTGTCTATTCCATATTTGGCTTAAGGAACTTTATCTGTGCTCATTTCAATCTCTGGTTTTATGCAGCACCCCAACTCACCTTTACCTTTAAGCAAGCATAAGTTGGTTTTCTAAATTTGAGACCCTGTTCTGTTCTGTAATTCAGTTCCTGTGTAGCCAAGTTTACATTCCGTGTATTACTGATATCTTATGATGTTTCTTTTTCTGTGTGAGTTATTTCAGTTAGAATTATCATACTTGAATCCACTCATTATGCTGCTACGGGCCTGATGACATAGATTTCATTGCTGAGTGATATTGCTTTGTAAGTAAATACCACAACTTCTTTATCCATTTTTCACTTTCTGCGATGTTAAACTTGTACTGTAAACGAGGTTCTTGTAAACAGAGGCGTCCCAAACTTTGGGGTCGCTGTGTCTTTTTGATTTTAATTTCCCTAAGCTATAGGACCATAAGTGGAAGTGCCCTAGGCTCTGTTGCTTTGTTTTTTAGATGTTTCAGGAAACACCATACACTTCTCCCGAGTGTCTGTTGGCAATTTACATCCCGCCCATCAGCATAACAAGGCTCCCAGTTCTCCATGGCCTGTCCTGCCTTTCTGGATTTTACACTTTTTTCAGATGGCCCTTTTGACCGGGGGGAAGTGAGACTTCATTGTAGTGCAGATTTCCTTTGCAAGCTTGCTTGGTTGGCCAAAAAGTGCGTATGCGTTTTTTCCTGAATATATTCAGGAAAAAACGCATACGCTGTTTTTGGCCAAGTGCATCATTGGGGACGTTCTGCCTCTTTTCCTATGCTTTCAATGCAATTCAAGTCTACCTCCTGAAATCGGTTTCCTGCAATTCTGCCCCGATTTCAAGTCCTCTTGGCAGCCTTACTTCAGTATATTTTTGGACGATAGCTGTCATTTATAACTCGGCAGGTTTGTGAATTACAGTGCCCCTGAGCTCCTTTCTTCAACTCGCTTTCTTTTGAGCTGGCCGCAACACCGCAGGATGGCTTCAGGCCCTAATCTGGTTCCGGCATGGCACGCTGAGCCTTTGGTTAGTTCCTCTTCCTGGTGGGAAATGAGAGTTAAATTTGCCCGTCCAGACACCTCCAGCTAGTCTCTCATTGGTTCTCCCTATTCCTGTTCATCTTCCGCAGAAATTGCAAACTGGGCCAAACAGGAGGTTAAAGGCGCTGACTCTCCAAGTGGGGAGAGTGTTAGTAAAGCGTCTGGAATGTTGCACCCGAGTACCAGGGGAGGAAAACTGAGACATATTTGAAAACGTCTCCCGTTCACACGGTTGATCATACTCTGGGTTCCACATGCATGTTTTAGCTGAAGGAAGAATACCTTAAACGTGGGTAGTTGAAACCTGTGGAATGGGTACCATGCAATATGACTTCAAAGGGTCTTCATTTGCTCATCGAACCTCTCCAATCCTATCACTGCTGCGTTTATGCCCCTGTACACACGCTTGATTCTCTTTCAGAGACATAGCAATCCATAGGTTTTAAGATACTTACTAGGCAGGTACATTCTTAGGCATTTAATATGGGGTGTTGAGTCCATTTCGTTGAGCAAGGAGTAGCTCTTGTCTATTCCATATGTGGCTTAAGGAACTTTATCTGTGCTCATTTCAATCTCTGGTTTTATGCAGCACCCCAACTCACCTTTCCCCTTAAGCAAGCATAAGTTGGTTTTCTAAATTTGAGAACCTGTTCTGTTTTGGAATTCAGTTCCTGTGTAGCCAAGTTTACATTCCGTGTATTACTGATATCTTATGATGTTTCTTTTTCTGTGTGACTTATTTCAGTTAGAATCATCGTACCTGAATCCACTCATTATGCTGCTACGGGCCTGATGACATAGATTTCATTGCTGAGTGATACTGCATTGTACGTAAGTACCACAAGTTCTTTATCCATTTTTTACTTTCTGCGTTGTTGAACTTGTACGGTAAACGAGGTTCTTGTAAACAGAGGCGTCCCAAACTTTGGGGTGGCTGTGTCTTTTTGATTTTAATTTCCCTAAACTATAGGACCATAAGTGGAAGTGCCCTAGGCTCTGTTGCTTTGTTTTTTAGATGTTTCAGGAAACACCATACACTTCTCCCGAGTGTCTGTTGGCAATTTACATCCCGCCCATCAGCATAACAAGGCTCCCAGTTCTCCATGGCCTGTCCTGCCTTTCTGGATTTTACACTTTATTCAGATGGCCCTTTTGACTGGGGGGAAGTGAGACTTCATTGTAGTGCAGATTTCCTTTGCAAGCTTGCTTGGTTGGCCAAAAAGGGCGTATGCGTTTTTTCCTGAATATATTCAGGAAAAAACGCATACGCCCTTTATGGCCAAGTGCATCATTGTGGACGTTCTGCCTCTTTTCCTATGCTTTCAATGCAATTCCAGTCTACCTCCTGAAATCGGTTTCCTGCAATTCTGCCCCGCTTTCAAGTCCTCTTGGCAGCCTTACTTCGGTATATTTTTGGACGATAGCTGTCATTTATAACTCTGCAGGTTTGTGAATTACAGTGCCCCTGAGCTCCTTTCTTCAACTCGCTTTCTTGTGAGCTGGCCGCAACACCGCAGGATGGCTTCAGGCCCTAATCTGGTTCCAGCACGGCACGCTGAGCCTTTGGTTAATGCCTCTTCCTGGTGGGAAATGAGAGTTAAATTTGCCCGTCCAGACACCTCCAGCTAGTCTCTCATTGGTTCTCGCTATTCCTGTTCATCTTCCGCAGAAATTGCAAACTGGGCCAAACAGGAGGTTAAAGGGACTGACTCTCCAAGTCGGGAGAGTGTTAGTAAAGCGTCTGGAATGTTGCACCCGAGTACCGGGGAGGAAAACTGAGACATATTTGAACACGTCTCCCGATCACATGGTTGATCATACTCTAGGTTCCTCATGCATGTTTTAGCTGAAGGAAGAATACCTTAAACCTGGAGAGTTGAGACTCGTGGAATGGGTACCATGCAATATGTCTTCAAAGGGTCTTCATTTGCTCACCGAACCTCTCCAATCCTATCACTGCTGCGTTTATGCCCCTGTACACATGCTTGATTCTCTTTCGGAGACATAGCAATCCATAGGTTTTAAGATACTTACTAGTCAGGTACATTCTTAGGCGTTTAATATGGGGTGTTGAGTCCATTTCGTTGAGCAAGGAGTAGCTCTTGTCTATTCCATATTTGGCTTAAGGAACTTTATCTGTGCTCCTTTCAATCTCTGGTTTTATGCAGCACCCCAACTCACCTTTCCCCTTAAGCAAGCATAAGTTGGTTTTCTAAATTTGAGACCCTGTTCTGTTCTGTAATTCAGTTCCTGTGTAGCCAAGTTTACATTCCGTGTATTACTGATATCTTATGATGTTTCTTTTTCTGTGTGAGTTATTTCAGTTAGAATTATCATACTTGAATCCACTCATTATGCTGCTACGGGCCTGATGACATAGATTTCATTGCTGAGTGATATTGCTTTGTAAGTAAATACCACAACTTCTTTATCCATTTTTCACTTTCTGCGATGTTGAACTTGTACTGTAAACGAGGTTCTTGTAAACAGAGGCGTCCCAAACTTTGGGGTCGCTGTGTCTTTTTGATTTAATTTCCCTAAGCTATAGGACCATAAGTGGAAGTGCCCTAGGCTCTGTTGCTTTGTTTTTTAGATGTTTCAGGAAACACCATACACTTCTCCCGAGTGTCTGTTGGCAATTTACATCCCGCCCATCAGCATAACAAGGCTCCCAGTTCTCCATGGCCTGTCCTGCCTTTCTGGATTTTACACTTTTTTCAGATGGCCCTTTTGACCGGGGGGAAGTGAGACTTCATTGTAGTGCAGATTTCCTTTGCAAGCTTGCTTGGTTGGCCAAAAAGTGCGTATGCGTTTTTTCCTGAATATATTCAGGAAAAAACGCATACGCTGTTTTTGGCCAAGTGCATCATTGGGGACGTTCTGCCTCTTTTCCTATGCTTTCAATGCAATTCAAGTCTACCTCCTGAAATCGGTTTCCTGCAATTCTGCCCCGATTTCAAGTCCTCTTGGCAGCCTTACTTCAGTATATTTTTGGACGATAGCTGTCATTTATAACTCGGCAGGTTTGTGAATTACAGTGCCCCTGAGCTCCTTTCTTCAACTCGCTTTCTTTTGAGCTGGCCGCAACACCGCAGGATGGCTTCAGGCCCTAATCTGGTTCCGGCATGGCACGCTGAGCCTTTGGTTAGTTCCTCTTCCTGGTGGGAAATGAGAGTTAAATTTGCCCGTCCAGACACCTCCAGCTAGTCTCTCATTGGTTCTCCCTATTCCTGTTCATCTTCCGCAGAAATTGCAAACTGGGCCAAACAGGAGGTTAAAGGCGCTGACTCTCCAAGTGGGGAGAGTGTTAGTAAAGCATCTGGAATGTTGCACCCGAGTACCAGGGGAGGAAAACTGAGACATATTTGAAAACGTCTCCCGTTCACACGGTTGATCATACTCTGGGTTCCACATGCATGTTTTAGCTGAAGGAAGAATACCTTAAACGTGGGTAGTTGAAACCTGTGGAATGGGTACCATGCAATATGACTTCAAAGGGTCTTCATTTGCTCATCGAACCTCTCCAATCCTATCACTGCTGCGTTTATGCCCCTGTACACACGCTTGATTCTCTTTCAGAGACATAGCAATCCATAGGTTTTAAGATACTTACTAGGCAGGTACATTCTTAGGCATTTAATATGGGGTGTTGAGTCCATTTCGTTGAGCAAGGAGTAGCTCTTGTCTATTCCATATGTGGCTTAAGGAACTTTATCTGTGCTCATTTCAATCTCTGGTTTTATGCAGCACCCCAACTCACCTTTCCCCTTAAGCAAGCATAAGTTGGTTTTCTAAATTTGAGAACCTGTTCTGTTTTGGAATTCAGTTCCTGTGTAGCCAAGTTTACATTCCGTGTATTACTGATATCTTATGATGTTTCTTTTTCTGTGTGACTTATTTCAGTTAGAATCATCGTACCTGAATCCACTCATTATGCTGCTACGGGCCTGATGACATAGATTTCATTGCTGAGTGATACTGCATTTTACGTAAGTACCACAAGTTCTTTATCCATTTTTCACTTTCTGTGATATTGAACTTGTACGGTAAACGAGGTTCTTGTAAACAGAGGCGTCCCAAACTTTGGGGTGGCTGTGTCTTTTTGATTTTAATTTCCCTAAGCTATAGGACCATAAGTGGAAGTGCCCTAGGCTCTGTTGCTTTGTTTTTTAGATGTTTCAGGAAACACCATACACTTCTCCCGAGTGTCTGTTGGCAATTTACATCCCGCCCAGCAGCATAACAAGGCTCCCAGTTCTCCATGGCCTGTCCTGCCTTTCTGGATTTTACACTTTATTCAGATGGCCCTTTTGACCGGGGGGAAGTGAGACTTCATTGTAGTGCAGATTTCCTTTGCAAGCTTGCTTGGTTGGCCAAAAAGGGCGTATGCGTTTTTTCCTGAATATATTCAGGAAAAAACGCATACGCCCTTTATGGCCAAGTGCATCATTGTGGACGTTCTGCCTCTTTTCCTATGCTTTCAATGCAATTCAAGTCTACCTCCTGAAATCGGTTTCCTGCAATTCTGCCCCGATTTCAAGTCCTCTTGGCAGCCTTACTTCAGTATATTTTTGGACGATAGCTGTCATTTATAACTCGGCAGGTTTGTGAATTACAGTGCCCCTGAGCTCCTTTCTTCAACTCGCTTTCTTTTGAGCTGGCCGCAACACCGCAGGATGGCTTCAGGCCCTAATCTGGTTCCGGCATGGCATGCTGAGCCTTTGGTTAGTTCCTCTTCCTGGTGGGAAATGAGAGTTAAATTTGCCCGTCCAGACACCTCCAGCTAGTCTCTCATTGGTTCTCCCTATTCCTGTTCATCTTCCGCAGAAATTGCAAACTGGGCCAAACAGGAGGTTAAAGGCGCTGACTCTCCAAGTGGGGAGAGTGTTAGTAAAGCATCTGGAATGTTGCACCCGAGTACCAGGGGAGGAAAACTGAGACATATTTGAAAACGTCTCCCGTTCACACGGTTGATCATACTCTGGGTTCCACATGCATGTTTTAGCTGAAGGAAGAATACCTTAAACGTGGGTAGTTGAAACCTGTGGAATGGGTACCATGCAATATGACTTCAAAGGGTCTTCATTTGCTCATCGAACCTCTCCAATCCTATCACTGCTGCGTTTATGCCCCTGTACACACGCTTGATTCTCTTTCAGAGACATAGCAATCCATAGGTTTTAAGATACTTACTAGGCAGGTACATTCTTAGGCATTTAATATGGGGTGTTGAGTCCATTTCGTTGAGCAAGGAGTAGCTCTTGTCTATTCCATATGTGGCTTAAGGAACTTTATCTGTGCTCATTTCAATCTCTGGTTTTATGCAGCACCCCAACTCACCTTTCCCCTTAAGCAAGCATAAGTTGGTTTTCTAAATTTGAGAACCTGTTCTGTTTTGGAATTCAGTTCCTGTGTAGCCAAGTTTACATTCCGTGTATTACTGATATCTTATGATGTTTCTTTTTCTGTGTGACTTATTTCAGTTAGAATCATCGTACCTGAATCCACTCATTATGCTGCTACGGGCCTGATGACATAGATTTCATTGCTGAGTGATACTGCATTTTACGTAAGTACCACAAGTTCTTTATCCATTTTTCACTTTCTGTGATATTGAACTTGTACGGTAAACGAGGTTCTTGTAAACAGAGGCGTCCCAAACTTTGGGGTGGCTGTGTCTTTTTGATTTTAATTTCCCTAAGCTATAGGACCATAAGTGGAAGTGCCCTAGGCTCTGTTGCTTTGTTTTTTAGATGTTTCAGGAGACACCATACACTTCTCCCGAGTGTCTGTTGGCAATTTACATCCCGCCCAGCAGCATAACAAGGCTCCCAGTTCTCCATGGCCTGTCCTGCCTTTCTGGATTTTACACTTTATTCAGATGGCCCTTTTGACCGGGGGGAAGTGAGACTTCATTGTAGTGCAGATTTCCTTTGCAAGCTTGCTTGGTTGGCCAAAAAGGGCGTATGCGTTTTTTCCTGAATATATTCAGGAAAAAACGCATACGCCCTTTATGGCCAAGTGCATCATTGTGGACGTTCTGCCTCTTTTCCTATGCTTTCAATGCAATTCCAGTCTACCTCCTGAAATCGGTTTCCTGCAATTCTGCCCCGCTTTCAAGTCCTCTTGGCAGCCTTACTTCGGTATATTTTTGGACGATAGCTGTCATTTATAACTCTGCAGGTTTGTGAATTACAGTGCCCCTGAGCTCCTTTCTTCAACTCGCTTTCTTGTGAGCTGGCCGCAACACCGCAGGATGGCTTCAGGCCCTAATCTGGTTCCAGCACGGCACGCTGAGCCTTTGGTTAATGCCTCTTCCTGGTGGGAAATGAGAGTTAAATTTGCCCGTCCAGACACCTCCAGCTAGTCTCTCATTGGTTCTCGCTATTCCTGTTCATCTTCCGCAGAAATTGCAAACTGGGCCAAACAGGAGGTTAAAGGGACTGACTCTCCAAGTCGGGAGAGTGTTAGTAAAGCGTCTGGAATGTTGCACCCGAGTACCGGGGAGGAAAACTGAGACATATTTGAACACGTCTCCCGATCACATGGTTGATCATACTCTAGGTTCCTCATGCATGTTTTAGCTGAAGGAAGAATACCTTAAACCTGGAGAGTTGAGACTCGTGGAATGGGTACCATGCAATATGTCTTCAAAGGGTCTTCATTTGCTCACCGAACCTCTCCAATCCTATCACTGCTGCGTTTATGCCCCTGTACACATGCTTGATTCTCTTTCGGAGACATAGCAATCCATAGGTTTTAAGATACTTACTAGTCAGGTACATTCTTAGGCGTTTAATATGGGGTGTTGAGTCCATTTCGTTGAGCAAGGAGTAGCTCTTGTCTATTCCATATTTGGCTTAAGGAACTTTATCTGTGCTCCTTTCAATCTCTGGTTTTATGCAGCACCCCAACTCACCTTTCCCCTTAAGCAAGCATAAGTTGGTTTTCTAAATTTGAGACCCTGTTCTGTTCTGTAATTCAGTTCCTGTGTAGCCAAGTTTACATTCCGTGTATTACTGATATCTTATGATGTTTCTTTTTCTGTGTGACTTATTTCAGTTAGAATCATCATATCTGAATCCACTCATTGTGCTGCTAAGGGCCTGATGACATAGATTTCAGTGCTGAGTGATATTGCTTTGTAAGTATATACCACAACTTCTTTATCCATTTTTCAATTTCTGCGATGTTGAACTTGTACTGTAAACGAGGTTCTTGTAAACAGAGCCGTTCCACACTTTGGGGTGGCTGTGTCTTTTTGATTTTAATTTCCCTAAGCTATAGGACCATAAGTGGAAGTGCCCTAGGCTCTGTTGCTTTGTTTTTTAGATGTTTCAGGAAACACCATACACTTCTCCCGAGTGTCTGTTGGCAATTTACATCCCGCCCATCAGCATAACAAGGCTCCCAGTTCTCCATGACCTGTCCTGCCTTTCTGGATTTTACACTTTTTTCAGATGGCCCTTTTGACCGGGGGGAAGTGAGACTTCATTGTAGTGCAGATTTCCTTTGCAAGCTTGCTTGGTTGGCCAAAAAGGGCGTATGCGTTTTTTCCTGAATATATTCAGGAAAAAACGCATACGCCCTTTTTGGCCAAGTGCATCATTGTGGACGTTCTGCCTCTTTTCCTATGCTTTCAATGCAATTCCAGTCTACCTCCTGAAATCGGTTTCCTGCAATTCTGCCCCGCTTTCAAGTCCTCTTGGCAGCCTTACTTCAGTATATTTTTGGACGATAGCTGTCATTTATAACTCTGCAGGTTTGTGAATTACAGTGCCCCTGAGCTCCTTTCTTCAACTCGCTTTCTTTTGAGCTGGCCGCAACACCGCAAGATGGCTTCAGGCCCTAATCTGTTTCGGGCACGGCACGCTGAGCCTTTGGTTAATTCCTCTTCCTGGTGGGAAATGAGAGTTAAATTTGCCCGTCCAGACACCTCCAGCTAGTCTCTCATTGGTTCTCCCTATTCCTGTTCATCTTCCGCAGAAATTGCAAACTGGGCCAAACAGGAGGTTAAAGGGACTGACTCTCCAAGTTGGGAGAGTGTTAGTAAAGCGTCTGGAATGTTGCACCCGAGTACCAGGGTACGAAAACTGAGACATATTTGAACACGTATCCCGATCACATGGTTGATCATACTCTAGGTTCCACATGCATGTATTAGCTGAAGGAAGAATACCTTAAACCTGGGTAGTTGAAACCCGTGGAATGGGTACCATGCAATATGATTTCAAAGGGTCTTCATTTGCTCACCGAACCTCTCCAATCCTATCACTGCTGCGTTTATGCCCCTGTACACATGCTTGGCTCTCTTTCGGAGACATAGCAATCCATAGGTTTTAAGATACTTACTAGTCAGGTACATTCTTAGGCATTTAATATGGGGTGTTGAGTCCATTTCGTTGAGCAAGGAGTAGCTCTTGTCTATTCCATATGTGGCTTAAGGAACTTTATCTGTGCTCATTTCAATCTCTGGTTTTATGCAGCACCTCAACTCACCTTTCCCCTTAAGCAAGCATAAGTTGGTTTTCTAAATTTGAGACCCTGTTCTGTTTTGGAATTCAGTTCCTGTGTAGCCAAGTTTACATTCCGTGTATTACTGATATCTTATGATGTTTCTTTTTCTGTGTGACTTATTTCAATTAGAATCATCATACCGGAATCCACTCATTGTGCTGCTAAGGGCCTGATGACATAGATTTCATTGCTGAGTGATACTGCATTGTACTTAAGTACCACAAGTTCTTTATCCATTTTTCACTTTCTGTGGTATTGAACTTGTACGGTAAACGAGGTTCTTGTAAACAGAGGCGTCGCAAACTTTGGGGTGGCTGTGTCTTTTTGATTTTAATTTCTCTAAGCTATAGGAGCATAAGTGGAAGTGCCCTAGGCTCTGTTGCTTTGTTTTTTAGATGTTTCAGGAAACACCATACACTTCTCCCGAGTGTCTGTTGGCAATTTACATCCCGCCCATCAGCATAACAAGGCTCCCAGTTCTCCATGACCTGTCCTGCCTTTCTGGATTTTACACTTTTTTCAGATGGCCCTTTTGACCGGGGGGAAGTGAGACTTCATTGTAGTGCAGATTTCCTTTGCAAGCTTGCTTGGTTGGCCAAAAAGGGCGTATGCGTTTTTTCCTGAATATATTCAGGAAAAAACGCATACGCCGTTTTTGGCCAAGTGCATCATTGTGGACGTTCTGCCTCTTTTCCTATGCTTTCAATGCAATTCCAGTCTACCTCCTGAAATCGGTTTCCTGCAATTCTGCCCCGCTTTCAAGTCCTCTTGGCAGCCTTACTTCGGTATATTTTTGGACGATAGCTGTCATTTATAACTCTGCAGGTTTGTGAATTACAGTGCCCCTGAGCTCCTTTCTTCAACTCGCTTTCTTTTGAGATGGCCGCAACACCGCAGGATGGCTTCAGGCCCTAATCTGGTTCCGGCACGGCACGCTGAGCCTTTGGTTATTTCCTCTTCCTGGTGGGAAATGAGAGTTAAATTTGCCCGTCCAGACACCTCCAGCTAGTCTCTCATTGGTTCTCCCTATTCCTGTTCATCTTCTGCATAAATTGCAAACTGGGCCAAACAGGAGGTTAAAGGGACTGACTCTCCAAGTCGGGAGAGTGTTAGTAAAGCGTCTGGAATGTTGCACCCGAGTACCAGGGGAGGAAAACTGAGACATATTTGAACACGTCTCCCAATCACATGGTTGATCATACTCTGGGTTCCACATGCATGTTTTAGCTGAAGGAAGAATACCTTAAACCTGGGTAGTTGAAACCCGTGGAATGGGTACCATGCAATATGACTTCAAAGGGTCTTCATTTGCTCATCGAACCTCTCCAATCCTATCACTGCTGCGTTTATGCCCCTGTACACATGCTTGATTCTCTTTCGGAGACATAGCAATCCATAGGTTTTAAGATACTTACTAGTCAGGTACATTCTTAGGCGTTTAATATGCAGTGTTGAGTCCATTTCGTTGAGCAAGGAGTAGCTCTTGTCTATTCCATATTTGGCTTAAGGAACTTTATCTGTGCTCATTTCAATCTCTGGTTTTATGCAGCACCCCAACTCACCTTTACCTTTAAGCAAGCATAAGTTGGTTTTCTAAATTTGAGACCCTGTTCTGTTCTGTAATTCAGTTCCTGTGTAGCCAAGTTTACATTCCGTGTATTACTGATATCTTATGATGTTTCTTTTTCTGTGTGAGTTATTTCAGTTAGAATTATCATACTTGAATCCACTCATTATGCTGCTACGGGCCTGATGACATAGATTTCATTGCTGAGTGATATTGCTTTGTAAGTAAATACCACAACTTCTTTATCCATTTTTCACTTTCTGCGATGTTGAACTTGTACTGTAAACGAGGTTCTTGTAAACAGAGGCGTCCCAAACTTTGGGGTCGCTGTGTCTTTTTGATTTTAATTTCCCTAAGCTATAGGACCATAAGTGGAAGTGCCCTAGGCTCTGTTGCTTTGTTTTTTAGATGTTTCAGGAAACACCATACACTTCTCCTGAGTGTCTGTTGGCAATTTACATCCCGCCCATCAGCATAACAAGGCTCCCAGTTCTCCATGGCCTGTCCTGCCTTTCTGGATTTTACACTTTTTTCAGATGGCCCTTTTGACCGGGGGGAAGTGAGACTTCATTGTAGTGCAGATTTCCTTTGCAAGCTTGCTTGGTTGGCCAAAAAGTGCGTATGCGTTTTTTCCTGAATATATTCAGGAAAAAACGCATACGCCGTTTTTGGCCAAGTGCATCATTGGGGACGTTCTGCCTCTTTTCCTATGCTTTCAATGCAATTCAAGTCTACCTCCTGAAATCGGTTTCCTGCAATTCTGCCCCGATTTCAAGTCCTCTTGGCAGCCTTACTTCAGTATATTTTTGGACGATAGCTGTCATTTATAACTCTGCAGGTTTGTGAATTACAGTGCCCCTGAGCTCCTTTCTTCAACTCGCTTTCTTGTGAGCTGGCCGCAACACCGCAGGATGGCTTCAGGCCCTAATCTGGTTCCGGAACGGCACGCTGAGCCTTTGGTTAATTCCTCTTCCTGGTGGGAAATGAGAGTTAAATTTGCCCGTCCAGACACCTCCAGCTAGTCTCTCATTGGTTCTCGCTATTCCTGTTCATCTTCCGCAGAAATTGCAAACTGGGCCAAACAGGAGGTTAAAGGGACTGACTCTCCAAGTCGGGAGAGTGTTAGTAAAGCGTCTGGAATGGTGAACCCGAGTACCAGGGGAGGAAAACTGAGACATATTTGAACACGTCTCCCGATCACATGGTTGATCATACTCTGGGTTCCACATGCATGTTTTAGCTGCAGGAAGAATACCTTAAACCTGGGTAGTTGAAACCCGTGGAATGGGTACCATGCGATATGACTTCAAAGGGTCTTCATTTGCTCACCAAACCTCTCCAATCCTATCACTGCTGCGTTTATGCCCCTGTACACATGCTTGATTCTCTTTCGGAGACATAGCAATCCATAGGTTTTAAGATACTTACTAGTCAGGTACATTCTTAGGCGTTTAATATGCGGTGTTGAGTCCATTTCGTTGAGCAAGGAGTAGCTCTTGTCTATTCCATATTTGGCTTAAGGAACTTTATCTGTGCTCATTTCAATCTCTGGTTTTATGCAGCACCCCAACTCACCTTTCCCCTTAAGCAAGCATAGGTTGGTTTTCTAAATTTGAGACCCTGTTCTGTTCTGTAATTCAGTTCCTGTGTAGCCAAGTTTACATTCCGTGTATTACTGATATCTTATGATGTTTCTTTTTCTGTGTGACTTATTTCAGTTAGAATCATCATACCTGAATCCACTCATTATGCTGCTACGGGCCTGATGACATAGATTACAGTGCTGAGTGATATTGCTTTGTAAGTAAATACCACAACTTCTTTATCCATTTTTCACTTTCTGTGATGTTGAACTTGTACTGTAAACGAGGTTCTTGTAAACAGAGGCGTCCCAAACTTTTGGGTGGCTGTGTCTTTTTGATTTTAATTTCCCTAAGCTATAGGACCATAAGTGGAAGTGCCCTAGGCTCTGTTGCTTTGTTTTTTAGATGTTTCAGGAAACGCCATACACTTCTCCCTAGTGGCTGTTGGCAATTTACATCCCGCCCATCAGCATAACAAGGCTCCCAGTTCTCCATGGCCTGTCCTGCCTTTCTGGATTTTACACTTTTTTCAGATGGCCCTTTTGACCGGGGGGAAGTGAGACTTCATTGTAGTGCAGATTTCCTTTGCAAGCTTGCTTGGTTGGCCAAAAAGGGCGTATGCGTTTTTTCCTGAATATATTCAGGAAAAAACGCATACGCCCTTTTTGGCCAAGTGCATCATTGTGGACGTTCTGCCTCGATTCCTATGCTTTCAATGCAATTCCAGTCTACCTCCTGCAATCGGTTTCCTGCAATTCTGCCCCGCTTTCAAGTCCTCTTGGCAGCCTTACTTCAGTATATTTTTGGACGATAGCTGTCATTTATAACTCTGCAGGTTTGTGAATTACAGTGCCCCTGAGCTCCTTCCTTCAACTCGCTTTCTTGTGAGCTGGCCGCAACACCGCAGGATGGCTTCAGGCTCTAATATGGTTCTGGCACGGCACGCTGAGCCTTTGGTTATTTCCTCTTTCTGGTGGGAAATGAGAGTTAATTTGCCCGTCCAGACACCTCCAGCTAGTCTCTCATTGGTTCTCGCTAATCCTGTTCATCTTCCGCAGAAATTGCAAACTGGGCCAAACAGGAGGTTAAAGGCGCTGACTCTCCAAGTGGGGAGAGTGTTAGTAAAGCGTCTGGAATGTTGCACCCGAGTACCAGGGGAGGAAAACTGAGACATATTTGAACACGTCTCCTGTTCACACAGTTGATCATACTCTGGGTTCCACATGCATGTTTTAGCTGAAGGAAGAATACCTTAAACCTGGAGAGTTGAGACCCGTGGAATGGGTACCATGCAATATGACTTCAAAGGGTCTTCATTTGCTCACCGAACCTCTCCAATCCTATCACTGCTGCGTTTATGCCCCTGTACACACACTTGATAATCTTTTGGAGACATAGCAATCCATAGGTTTTAAGATACTTACTAGTCAGGTACATTCTTAGGCGTTTAATATGGGGTGTTGAGTCCATTTCGTTGAGCAAGGAGTAGCTCTTGTCTATTCCATATTTGGCTTAAGGAACTTTATCTGTGCTCATTTCAATCTTTGGTTTTATGCAGCACCCCAACTCACCTTTCCCCTTAAGCAAGCATATGTTGGTTTTCTAAATTTGAGACCCTGTTCTGATTTGGAATTCAGTTCCTGTGTAGCCAAGTTTACATTCCGTGTATTAGTGATATCTTATGATGTTTCTTTTTCTGTGTGACTTATTTCAGTTAGAATCATCGTACCTGAATCCACTCATTGTGCTGCTACGGGCCTGACGACATAGATTTCATTGCTGAGTGATACTGCATTGTACGTAAGTACCACAAGTTCTTTATCCATTTTTCACTTTCTGTGATATTGAACTTGTACGGTAAACGAGGTTCTTGTAAACAGAGGCGTCCCAAACTTTGGGGTGGCTGTGTCTTTTTGATTTTAATTTCCCTAAGCTATAGGACCATAAGTGGAAGTGCCCTAGGCTCTGTTGCTTTGTTTTTTAGATGTTTCAGGACACACCATACACTTCTCCCGAGTGTCTGTTGGCAATTTACATCCCGCCCATCAGCATAACAAGGCTCCCAGTTCTCCATGGCCTGTCCTGCCTTGCTGGATTTTACACTTTTTTCAGATGGCCCTTTTGACCGGGGGGAAGTGAGACTTCATTGTAGTGCAGATTTCCTTTGCAAGCTTGCTTGGTTGGCCAAAAAGGGCGTATGCGTTTTTTCTTGAATATATTCAGGAAAAAACGCATACGCCGTTTTTGGCCAAGTGCATCATTGGGGACGTTCTGCCTCTTTTCCTATGCTTTCAATGCAATTCCAGTCTACCTCCTGCAATCGGTTTCCTGCAATTCTGCCCCGCTTTCAAGTCCTCTTGGCAGCCTTACTTCAGTATATTTTTGGACGATAGCTGTCATTTATAACTCTGCAGGTTTGTAAATTACAGTGACCCTGAGCTCCTTTCTTCAACTCGCTTTCTTGTGAGCTGGCCGCAACACCGCAGGATGGCTTCAGGCTCTAATATGGTTCTGGCACGGCACGCTGAGCCTTTGGTTATTTCCTCTTTCTGGTGGGAAATGAGAGTTGAATTTGCCCGTCCAGACACCTCCAGCTAGTCTCTCATTGGTTCTCGCTAATCCTGTTCATCTTCCGCAGAAATTGCAAACTGGGCCAAACAGGAGGTTAAAGGCGCTGACTCTCCAAGTGGGGAGAGTGTTAGTAAAGCGTCTGGAATATTGCACCCGAGTACCAGGGGAGGAAAACTGAGACATATTTGAACACGTCTCCTGTTCACACAGTTGATCATACTCTGGGTTCCACATGCATGTTTTAGCTGAAGGAAGAATACCTTAAACCTGGAGAGTTGAGACCCGTGGAATGGGTACCATGCAATATGACTTCAAGGGGTCTTCATTTGCTCACCGAACCTCTCCAATCCTATCACTGCTGCATTTATGCCCCTGTACACACACTTGATAATCTTTTGGAGACATAGCAATCCATAGGTTTTAAGATACTTACTAGTCAGGTACATTCTTAGGCGTTTAATATGCGGTGTTGAGTCCATTTCGTTGAGCAAGGAGTAGCTCTTGTCTATTCCATATTTGGCTTAAGGAACTTTATCTGTGCTCATTTCAATCTTTGGTTTTATGCAGCACCCCAACTCACCTTTCCCCTTAAGCAAGCATAAGTTGGTTTTCTAAATTTGAGACCCTGTTCTGATTTGGAATTCAGTTCCTGTGTAGCCAAGTTTACATTCCGTGTATTAGTGATATCTTATGATGTTTCTTTTTCTGTGTGACTTATTTCAGTTAGAATCATCGTACCTGAATCCACTCATTGTGCTGCTACGGGCCTGACGACATAGATTTCATTGCTGAGTGATACTGCATTGTACGTAAGTACCACAAGTTCTTTATCCATTTTTCACTTTCTGTGATATTGAACGTGTATGGGATACAAGGTTCTTGTAAACAGAGGCGTCCCAAACTTTGGGGTGGCTGTGTCTTTTTGATTTTAATTTCCCTAAGCTATAGGACCATAAGTGGAAGTGCCCTAGGCTCTGTTGCTTTGTTTTTTAGATGTTTCAGGAGACACCATACACTTCTCCCGAGTGTCTGTTGGCAATTTACATCCCGCTCATCAGCATAACAAGGCTCCCAGTTCTCCATGGCCTGTCCTGCCTTTCTGGATTTTACACTTTTTTCAGATGGCCCTTTTGACCAGGGGGAAGTGAGACTTCATTGTAGTGCAGATTTCCTTTGCAAGTTTGCTTGGTTGGCCAAAAAGGGCGTATGCGTTTTTTCCTGAATATATTCAGGAAAAAACGCATACGCCCTTTTTGGCCAAGTGCATCATTGTGGACGTTCTGCCTCTTTTCCTATGCTTTCAATGCAATTCCAGTCTACCTCCTGAAATCGGTTTCCTGCAATTCTGCCCCACTTTCAAGTCCTCTTGGCAGCCTTACTTCAGTATATTTTTGGACGATAGCTGTCATTTATAACTCTGCAGGTTTGTGAATTACAGTGCCCCTGAGCTCCTTTCTTCAACTCGCTTTCTTGTGAGCTGGCCGCAACACCGCAGGATGGCTTCAGGCCCTAATCAGGTTCGGGCACGGCACGCTGAGCCTTTGGTTAATTTCTCTTCCTGGTGGGCAGTGAGAGTTAAATTTGCCCGTCCAGACACCTCCAGCTAGTCTCTCATTGGTTCTCGCTATTCCTGTTCATCTTCCGCAGAAATTGCAAACTGGGCCAAACAGGAGGTTAAAGGCGCTGACTCTCGAAGTGGGGCGAGTGTTAGTAAAGCGTCTGGAATGTTGCACCCGAGTACCAGGGGAGGAAAACTGAGACATATTTGAACACGTCTCCCGTTCACACGGTTGATCATAGTCTGGGTTCCACATGCATGTTTTAGCTGAAGGAAGAATACCTTAAACCTGGAGAGTTGAGACCCGTGTAATGGGTACCATGCAATATGAATTCAAAGGGTCTTCATTTGCTCACCGAACCTCTCCAATCCTATCACTGCTGCGTTTATGCCCCTGTACACACGCTTGATTCTCTTTTGGAGACACAGCAATCCATAGGTTTTAAGATACTTACTAGTCAGGTACATTCTTAGGCGTTTAATATGGGGTGTTGAGTCCATTTCGTTGAGCAAGGAGTAGCTCTTGTCTATTCCATATTTGGCTTAAGGAACTTTATCTGTGCTCATTTCAATCTCTGGTTTTATGCAGCACCCCAACTCACCTTTCCCCTTAAGCAAGCATAAGTTGGTTTTCTAAATTTGAGACCGTGTTCTGTTTTGGAATTCAGTTCCTGTGTAGCCAAGTTTACATTCCGTGTATTCGTGATATCTTATGATGTTTCTTTTTCTGTGTGACTTATTTCAGTTAGAATCATCGTACCTGAATCCACTCATTATGCTGCTATGGGCCTGATGACATAGATTTCATTGCTGAGTGATACTGCATTGTACGTAAATACCACAAGTTCTTTATCCATTTTTCAATTTCTGTGATATTGAACTTGTATGGTAAACGAAGTTCTTGTAAACAGAGGCGTCCCAAACTTTGGGGTGGCTGTGTCTTTTTGATTTTAATTTCCCTAAGCTATAGGACCATAAGTGGAAGTGCCCTAGACTCTGTTGCTTTGTTTTTTAGATGTTTCAGGACACACCATACACTTCTCCCGAGTGTCTGTTGGCAATTTACATCCCGCCCATCAGCATAACAAGGCTCCCAGTTCTCCATGGCCTGTCCTGCCTTGCTGGATTTTACACTTTTTTCAGATGGCCCTTTTGACCGGGGGGAAGTGAGACTTCATTGTAGTGCAGATTTCCTTTGCAAGCTTGCTTGGTTGGCCAAAAAGGGCGTATGCGTTTTTTCCTGAATATATTCAGGAAAAAACGCATACGCCCTTTTTGGCCAAGTGCATCATTGGGGACGTTCTGCCTCTTTTCCTATGCTTTCAATGCAATTCCAGTCTACCTCCTGCAATCGGTTTCCTGCAATTCTGCCCCGCTTTCAAGTCCTCTTGGCAGCCTTACTTCAGTATATTTTTGGACGATAGCTGTCATTTATAACTCTGCAGGTTTGTGAATTACAGTGCCGCTGAGCTCCTTTCTTCAACTCGCTTTCTTGTGAGCTGGCCGCAACACCGCAGGATGGCTTCAGGCTCTAATATGGGTCTGGCACGGTACGCTGAGCCTTTGGTTATTTCCTCTTTCTGGTGGGAAATGAAAGTTAAATTTGCCCGTCCAGACACCTCCAGCTAGTCTCTCATTGGTTCTCGCTATTCCTGTTCATCTTCCGCAGAAATTGCAAAGTGGGCCAAACAGGAGGTTAAAGGGACTGACTCTCCAAGTCGGGAGAGTGTTAGTAAAGCGTCTGGAATGTTGCACCCGAGTACCAGGGGAGGAAAACTGAGACATATTTGAACACGTCTCCCGATCACATGGTTGATCATACTCTGGGTTCCACATGCATGTTTTAGCTGAAGGAAGAATACCTTAAACCTGGGTAGTTGAAACCCGTGGAATGGGTACCATGCAATATGACTTCAAAGGGTCTTCATTTGCTCACCGAACCTCTCCAATCCTATCACTGCTGCGTTTATGCCCCTGTACACATGCTTGATTCTCTTTCGGAGACATAGCAATCCATAGGTTTTAAGATACTTACTAGCCAGGTACATTCTTAGGCGTTTAATATGCGGTGTTGAGTCCATTTCGTTGAGCAAGGAGTAGCTCTTGTCTATTCCATATTTGGCTTAAGGAACTTTATCTGTGCTCATTTCAATCTCTGGTATTATGCAGCACCCCAACTCACCTTTCCCCTTAAGCAAGCATAAGGTGGTTTTCTAAATTTGAGACCCTGTTCTGTTTTGGAATTCAGTTCCTGTGTAGCCAAGTTTACATTCCGTGTATTAGTGATATCTTATGATGTTTCCTTTTCTGTGTGACTTATTTCAGTTAGAATCATCGTACCTGAATCCACTCATTATGCTGCTACGGGCCTGATGACATAGATTTCATTGCTGAGTGATATTGCTTTGTAAGTAAATACCACAACTTCTTTATCCATTTTTCACTTTCTGCGATGTTGAACTTGTACTGTAAACGAGGTTCTTGTAAACAGAGGCGTCCCAAACTTTGGGGTCGCTGTGTCTTTTTGATTTTAATTTCCCTAAGCTATAGGACCATAAGTGGAAGTGCCCTAGGCTCTGTTGCTTTGTTTTTTAGATGTTTCAGGAAACACCATACAATTCTCCCGAGTGTCTGTTGGCAATTTACATCCCGCCCATCAGCATAACAAGGCTCCCAGTTCTCCATGGCCTGTCCTGCCTTGCTGGATTTTACACTTTTTTCAGATGGCCCTTTTGACCGGGGGGAAGTGAGACTTCATTGTAGTGCAGATTTCCTTTGCAAGCTTGCTTGGTTGGCCAAAAAGGGCGTATGCGTTTTTTCCTGAATATATTCAGGAAAAAACGCATACGCCCTTTTTGGCCAAGTGCATCATTGGGGACGTTCTGCCTCTTTTCCTATGCTTTCAATGCAATTCCAGTCTACCTCCTGAAATCGGTTTCCTGCAATTCTGCCCCACTTTCAAGTCCTCTTGGCAGCCTTACTTCAGTATATTTTTGGATGATACCTGTCATTTATAACTCTGCAGGTTTGTGAATTACAGTGCCCCTGAACTCCTTTCTTCAACTCGTTTTCTTGTGACCTGGCCACAACACCGCAGGATGGCTTCAGGCCCTAATCTTGTTCCGGCACGGCACGCTGAGCCTTTGGTTAATTCCTCTTCCTGGTGGGAAATGCGAGTTAAATTTGCCCGTCCAGACACCTCCAGCTAGTGTCTCATTGGTTCTCGCAATTCCTGTTCATCTTCCGCAGAAATTGCCAACTGGGCCAAACAGGAGGTTAAAGGGACTGACTCTCCAAGTCGGGAGAGTGTTAGTAAAGCGTCTGGAATGGTGCACCCGAGTACCATGGGAGGAAAACTGAGACATATTTAAACACGTCTCCCAATCACATGGTTGATCATACTCTGGGTTCCACATGCATGTTTTAGCTGAAGGAAGAATACCTTAAACCTGGGTAGTTGAAACCCGTGGAATGGGTACCATGCGATATGACTTCAAAGGGTCTTCATTTGCTCACCGAACCTCTCCAATCCTATCACTGCTGCGTTTATGCCCCTGTACACATGCTTGATTCTCTTTCGGAGACATAGCAATCCATAGGTTTTAAGATACTTACTAGTCAGGTACATTCTTAGGCGTTTAATATGCGGTGTTGAGTCCATTTCGTTGAGCAAGGAGTAGCTCTTGTCTATTCCATATTTGGCTTAAGGAACTTTATCTGTGCTCATTTCAATCTCTGGTTTTATGCAGCACCCCAACTCACCTTTCCCCTTAAGCAAGCATAAGTTGGTTTTCTAAATTTGAGACCGTGTTCTGTTTTGGAATTCAGTTCCTGTGTAGCCAAGTTTACATTCCGTGTATTAGTGATATCTTATGATGTTTCCTTTTCTGTGTGACTTATTTCAGTTAGAATCATCGTACCTGAATCCACTCATTATGCTGCTACGGGCCTGATGACATAGATTTCATTGCTGAGTGATATTGCTTTGTAAGTAAATACCACAACTTCTTTATCCATTTTTCACTTTCTGCGATGTTGAACTTGTACTGTAAACGAGGTTCTTGTAAACAGAGGCGTCCCAAACTTTGGGGTCGCTGTGTCTTTTTGATTTTAATTTCCCTAAGCTATAGGACCATAAGTGGAAGTGCCCTAGGCTCTGTTGCTTTGTTTTTTAGATGTTTCAGGAAACACCATACAATTCTCCCGAGTGTCTGTTGGCAATTTACATCCCGCCCATTAGCATAACAAGGCTCCCAGTTCTCCATGGCCTGTCCTGCCTTGCTGGATTTTACACTTTTTTCAGATGGCCCTTTTGACCGGGGGGAAGTGAGACTTCATTGTAGTGCAGATTTCCTTTGCAAGCTTGCTTGGTTGGCCAAAAAGGGCGTATGCGTTTTTTCCTGAATATATTCAGGAAAAAACGCATACGCCCTTTTTGGCCAAGTGCATCATTGGGGACGTTCTGCCTCTTTTCCTATGCTTTCAATGCAATTCCAGTCTACCTCCTGAAATCGGTTTCCTGCAATTCTGCCCCACTTTCAAGTCCTCTTGGCAGCCTTACTTCAGTATATTTTTGGATGATACCTGTCATTTATAACTCTGCAGGTTTGTGAATTACAGTGCCCCTGAACTCCTTTCTTCAACTCGTTTTCTTGTGACCTGGCCACAACACCGCAGGATGGCTTCAGGCCCTAATCTGGTTCCGGCACGGCACGCTGAGCCTTTGGTTAATTCCTCTTCCTGGTGGGAAATGCGAGTTAAATTTGCCCGTCCAGACACCTCCAGCTAGTGTCTCATTGGTTCTCGCAATTCCTGTTCATCTTCCGCAGAAATTGCCAACTGGGCCAAACAGGAGGTTAAAGGGACTGACTCTCCAAGTCGGGAGAGTGTTAGTAAAGCGTCTGGAATGGTGCACCCGAGTACCATGGGAGGAAAACTGAGACATATTTAAACACGTCTCCCGATCACATGGTTGATCATACTCTGGGTTCCACATGCATGTTTTAGCTGAAGGAAGAATACCTTAAACCTGGGTAGTTGAAACCCGTGGAATGGGTACCATGCGATATGACTTCAAAGGGTCTTCATTTGCTCACCGAACCTCTCCAATCCTATCACTGCTGCGTTTATGCCCCTGTACACATGCTTGATTCTCTTTCGGAGACATAGCAATCCATAGGTTTTAAGATACTTACTAGTCAGGTACATTCTTAGGCGTTTAATATGCGGTGTTGAGTCCATTTCGTTGAGCAAGGAGTAGCTCTTGTCTATTCCATATTTGGCTTAAGGAACTTTATCTGTGCTCATTTCAATCTCTGGTTTTATGCAGCACCCCAACTCACCTTTCCCCTTAAGCAAGCATAAGTTGGTTTTCTAAATTTGAGACCGTGTTCTGTTTTGGAATTCAGTTCCTGTGTAGCCAAGTTTACATTCCGTGTATTAGTGATATCTTATGATGTTTCTTTTTCTGTGTGACTTATTTCAGTTAGAATCATCGTACCTGAATCCACTCATTATGCTGCTACGGGCCTGATGACATAGATTTCATTGCTGAGTGATACTGCATTGTACGTAAGTACCACAAGTTCTTTATCCATTTTTCACTTTCTGTGATATTGAACTTGTACGGTAAACGAGGTTCTTGTAAACAGAGGCGTCCCAAACTTTGGGGTGGCTGTGTCTTTTTGATTTTAATTTCCCTAAGCTATAGGACCATAAGTGGAAGTGCCCTAGGCTCTGTTGCTTTGTTTTTTAGATGTTTCAGGAAACACCATACACTTCTCCCGAGTGTCTGTTGGCAATTTACATCCCGCCCATCAGCATAACAAGGCTCCCAGTTCTCCATGGCCTGTCCTGCCTTTCTGGATTTTACACTTTTTTCAGATGGCCCTTTTGACCGGGGGGAAGTGAGACTTCATTGTAGTGCAGATTTCCTTTGCAAGTTTGCTTGGTTGGCCAAAAAGGGCGTATGCGTTTTTTCCTGAATATATTCAGCAAAAAACGCATATGCCCTTTTTGGCCAAGTGCATCATTGTGGACGTTCTGCCTCTTTTCCTATGCTTTCAATGCAATTCCAGTCTACCTCCTGAAATCGGTTTCCTGCAATTCTGCCCCACTTTCAAGTCCTCTTGGCAGCCTTACTTCAGTATATTTTTGGACGATAGCTGTCATTTATAACTCTGCAGGTTTGTGAATTACAGTGCCCCTGAGCTCCTTTCTTCAACTCGCTTTCTTGTGAGCTGGCCGCAACACCGCAGGATGGCTTCAGGCCCTAATCAGGTTCGGGCACGGCACGCTGAGGCTTTGGTTAATTCCTCTTCCTGGTGGGAAATTAGAGTTAAATTTGCCCGTCCAGACACCTCCAGATAGTCTCTCATTGGTTCTCCCTATTCCTGTTCATCTTCCGCAGAAATTGCAAACTGGGCCAAACAGGAGGTTAAAGGGACTGACTCTCCAAGTCGGGAGAGTGTTAGTAAAGCGTCTGGAATGTTGCACCCGAGTACCATGGGAGGAAAACTGAGACATATTTGAACACGTCTCCCGATCACATGGTTGATCATACTCTGGGTTCCACATGCATGTTTTAGCTGAAGGAAGAATACCTTAAACCTGGGTAGTTGAAACCCGTGGAATGGGTACCATGCAATATGACTTCAAAGGGTCTTCATTTGCTCACCGAACCTCTCCAATCCTATCACTGCTGCGTTTATGCCCCTGTACACATGCTTGATTCTCTTTCGGAGACATAGCAATCCATAGGTTTTAAGATACTTACTAGTCAGGTACATTCTTAGGCGTTCAATATGCGGTGTTGAGTCCATTTCGCTGAGCAAGGAGTAGCTCTTGTCTATTCCATATTTGGCTTAAGGAACTTTATCTGTGCTCATTTCAATCTCTGGTTTTATGGAGCACCCCAACTCACCTTTACCCTTAAGCAAGCATAAGTTGGTTTTCTAAATTTGAGACCCTGTTCTGTTCTGTAATTCAGTTCCTGTGTAGCCAAGTTTACATTCCGTGTATTACTGATATCTTATGATGTTTCTGTTTCTGTGTGAGTTATTTCAGTTAGAATTATCATACATGAATCCACTCATTATGCTGCTATGGGCCTGAT
Source organism: Grampus griseus (assembly GCF_964374135.1). Classification (NCBI taxonomy): domain Eukaryota; kingdom Metazoa; phylum Chordata; class Mammalia; order Artiodactyla; family Delphinidae; genus Grampus; species Grampus griseus. The sequence goes on from NW_028133314.1 coordinate 50,950, forward strand.
GACATAGAATTCATTGCTGAGTGATATTGCTTTGTAAGTAAATACCACAACTTCTTTATCCATTTTTCATTTTCTGCGATGTTGAACTTGTACTGTAAACGAGGTTCTTGTAAACAGAGGCGTCCCAAACTTTGGGGTGGCTGTGTCTTTTTGATTTTAATTTCCCTAAGCTATAGGACCATAAGTGGAAGTGCCCTAGGCTCTGTTGCTTTGTTTTTTAGATGTTTCAGGAAACACCATACACTTCTCCCGAGTGTCTGTTGGCAATTTACATCCCGCCCATCAGCATAACAAGGCTCCCAGTTCTCCATGGCCTGTCCTGCCTTGCTGGATTTTACACTTTTTTCAGATGGCCCTTTTGACCGGGGGGAAGTGAGACTTCATTGTAGTGCAGATTTCCTTTGCAAGCTTGCTTGGTTGGCCAAAAAGGGCGTACGCGTTTTTTCCTGAATATATTCAGGAAAAAACGCATACGCCCTTTTTGGCCAAGTGCATCATTGGGGACGTTCTGCCTCTTTTCCTATGCTTTCAATGCAATTCAAGTCTACCTTCTGAAATCGGTTTCCTGCAATTCTGCCCCACTTTCAAGTCCTCTTGGCAGCCTTACTTCAGTATATTTTTGGACGATACCTGTCATTTATAACTCTGCAGGTTTGTGAATCACAGTGCCCCTGAGCTCCTTTCTTCAACTCGCTTTCTTGTGAGCTGGCCGCAACACCGCAGGATGGCTTCAGGCCCTAATCTGGTTCGGGCACGGCACGCTGAGCCTTTGGTTAATTCCTCTTCCTGGTGGGAAATGAGAGTTAAATTTGCCCGTCCAGACACCTCCAGCTAGTCTCTCATTGGTTCTCACTATTCCTGTTCATCTTCCGCAGAAATTGCAAACTGGGCCAAACAGGAGGTTAAAGGGACTGACTCTCCAAGTCGGGAGAGTGTTAGTAAAGCGTCTGGAATGTTGCACACGAGTACCAGGGGAGGAAAACTGAGACATATTTGAACACGTCTCCCGATCACATGGTTGATCATACTCTGGGTTCCACATGCATGTTTTAGCTGAAGGAAGAATACCTTAAACCTGGGAAGTTGAAACCCGTGGAATGGGTACCATGCAATATGACTTCAAAGGGTCTTCATTTGCTCACCGAACCTCTCCAATCTTATCACTGCTGCGTTTATGCCCCTGTACACATGCTTGATTCTCTTTCGGAGACATAGCAATCCATAGGTTTTAAGATACTTACTAGTCAGGTACATTCTTAGGCGTTTAATATGGGGTGTTGAGTCCATTTCGTTGAGCAAGGAGTAGCTCTTGTCTATTCCATATTTGGCTTAAGGAACTTTATCTGTGCTCATTTCAATCTCTGGTTTTATGCAGCACCCCAACTCACCTTTCCCCTTAAGCAAGCATAAGTTGGTTTTCTAAATTTGAGACCCTGTTCTGTTTTGGAATTCAGTTCCTGTGTAGCCAAGTTTACATTCCGTGTATTAGTGATATCTTATGATGTTTCTTTTTCTGTGTGACTTATTTCAGTTAGAATCATCGTACCTGAATCCACTCATTATGCTGCTACGGGCCTGATGACATAGATTTCATTGCTGAGTGATACTGCATTGTACGTAAGTACCACAAGTTCTTTATCCATTTTTCACTTTCTGTGATATTGAACTTGTACGGTAAACGAGGTTCTTGTAAACAGAGGCGTCCCAAACTTTGGGGTGGCTGTGTCTTTTTGATTTTAATTTCCCTAAGCTATAGGACCATAAGTGGAAGTGCCCTAGGCTCTGTTGCTTTGTTTTTTAGATGTTTCAGGAAACACCATACACTTCTCCCGAGTGTCTGTTGGCAATTTACATCCCGCCCATCAGCATAACAAGGCTCCCAGTTCTCCATGGCCTGTCCTGCCTTTCTGGATTTTACACTTTTTTCAGATGGCCCTTTTGACCGGGGGGAAGTGAGACTTCATTGTAGTGCAGATTTCCTTTGCAAGTTTGCTTGGTTGGCCAAAAAGGGCGTATGCGTTTTTTCCTGAATATATTCAGCAAAAAACGCATATGCCCTTTTTGGCCAAGTGCATCATTGTGGACGTTCTGCCTCTTTTCCTATGCTTTCAATGCAATTCCAGTCTACCTCCTGAAATTGGTTTCCTGCAATTCTGCCCCACTTTCAAGTCCTCTTGGCAGCCTTACTTCAGTATATTTTTGGACGATAGCTGTCATTTATAACTCTGCAGGTTTGTGAATTACAGTGCCCCTGAGCTCCTTTCTTCAACTCGCTTTCTTGTGAGCTGGCCGCAACACCGCAGGATGGCTTCAGGCCCTAATCAGGTTCGGGCACGGCACGCTGAGGCTTTGGTTAATTCCTCTTCCTGGTGGGAAATGAGAGTTAAATTTGCCCGTCCAGACACCTCCAGATAGTCTCTCATTGGTTCTCGCTATTCCTGTTCATCTTCCGCAGAAATTGCAAACTGGGCCAAACAGGAGGTTAAAGGGACTGACTCTCCAAGTCGGGAGAGTGTTAGTAAAGCGTCTGGAATGTTGCACCCGAGTACCATGGGAGGAAAACTGAGACATATTTGAACACGTCTCCCGATCACATGGTTGATCATACTCTGGGTTCCACATGCATGTTTTAGCTGAAGGAAGAATACCTTAAACCTGGAGAGTTGAGACCCGTGTAATGGGTACCATGCAATATGACTTCAAAGCGTCTTCATTTGCTCACCGAACCTCTCCAATCCTATCACTGCTGCGTTGATGCCCCTGTACACACGCTTGATTCTCTTTCAGACATAGCCGTCCATACGTTTTAAGATTCTTACTAGTCAGGTATATTCTTAGGTGTTTAATATGGGGTGTTGAGTCCATTTCGTTGAGCAAGGAGTAGCTCTTGTCTATTCCATATTTGGCTTAAGGAACTTTATCTGTGCTCATTTCAATCTCTGGTTTTATGCAGCACCCCAACTCACCTTTCACCTTAAGCAAGCATAAGTTGGTTTTCTAAATTTGAGACCCTGTTCTGTTCTATAATTCAGTTCCTGAGTAGCCAAGTTTACATTCCGTGTATTACTGATATCTTATGATGTTTCTTTTTCTGTGTGACTTACTTCAGTTAGAATCATCGTACCTGAATCCACTCATTATGCTGCTACGGGCCTGATGACATAGATTTCATTGCTGAGTGATACTGCATTGTACGTAAGTACCACAAGTTCTTTATCCATTTTTCACTTTCTGTGATATTGAACTTGTACGGTAAACGAGGTTCTTGTAAACAGAGGCGTCCCAAACTTTGGGGTGGCTGTGTCTTTTTGATTTTAATTTCCCTAAGCTATAGGACCATAAGTGGAAGTGCCCTAGGCTCTGTTGCTTTGTTTTTTAGATGTTTCAGGAAACACCATACACTTCTCCGAGTGGCTGTTGGCAATTTACATCCCGCCCATCAGCATAACAAGGCTCCCAGTTCTCCATGGCCTGTCCTGCCTTTCTGGATTTTACACTTTTTTCAGATGGCCCTTTTGACGGGGGGAAGTGAGACTTCATTGTAGTGCATATTTCCTTTGCAAGCTTGTTTGGTTGGCCAAAAAGGGCGTATGCGTTTTTTTCTGAATATATTCAGGAAAAAACGCATACGCCCTTTTTAGCCAAGTGCATCATTGTGGACGTTCTGCCTCTTTTCCTATGCTTTCAATGCAATTCCAGTCTACCTCCTGAAATCGGTTTCCTGCAATTCTGCCCCACTTTCAAGTCCTCTTGGCAGCCTTACTTCAGTATATTTTTGGACGATAGCTGTCATTTATAACTCTGCAGGTTTGTGAATTACAGTGCCCCTGAGCTCCTTTCTTCAACTCGCTTTCTTGTGAGCTGGCAGCAACACCGCAGGATGGCTTCAGGCCCTAATCTTGTTCCGGCACGGCACGCTGAGCCGTTGGTTATTTCCTCTTCCTGGTGGGAAATGAGAGTTAAATTTGCCCGTCCAGACACCTCCAGCTAGTCTCTCATTGGTTCTCCCTATTCCTGTTCATCTTCCGCAGAAATTGCAAACTGGGCCAAACAGGAAGTTAAAGAGACTGACTCTCCATGTCGGGAGAGTGTTAGTAAAGCATCTGGAATGTTGCGCCCGAGTACCAGGGTACGAAAACTGAGACATATTTGAACACGTCTCCCGATCACATGGTTGATCATACTCTAGGATACACATGCATGTTTTAGCTGAATGAAGAATACCTTAAACATGGGGAGTTGAAACCCGTGGAATGGGTACCATGCAATATGACTTCAAAGGGTCTTCATTTGCTCACCGAACCTCTCCAATCCTATCACTGCTGCGTTTATGCCCCTGTACACATGCTTGATTCTCTTTCGGAGACATAGCAAACCATAGGTTTTAAGATACTTACTATTCAGGTACATTCTTAGGCATTTAATATGCGGTGTTGAGTCCATTTCGTTGAGCAAGGAGTAGCTCTTGTCTATTCCATATTTGGCTTAAGGAACTTTATCTGTGCTCATTTCAATCTCTGCTTTTATGCAGCACCCCAACTCACCTTTCCCCTTAAGCAAGCATAAGTTGGTTTTCTAAATTTGAGACCCTGTTCTGTTCTGTAATTCAGTTCCTGTGTAGCCAAGTTTACATTCCGTGTATTACTGATATCTTATGATGTTTCTTTTTCTGTGTGACATATTTCAGTTAGAATCATCGTACCTGAATCCACTCATTATGCTGCTACGGGCCTGATGACATAGATTTCATTGCTGAGTGATACTGCATTGTACGTAAGTACCTCAAATTCTTTATCCATTTTTCACTTCCTGTGATATTGAACTTGTACGGTAAACGAGGTTCTTGTAAACAGAGGCGTCCCAAACTTTGGGGTGGCTGTGTCTTTTTGATTTTAATTTCCCTAAGCTATAGGACCATAAGTGGAAGTGCCCTAGGCTCTGTTGCTTTGTTTTTTAGATGTTTCAGGAAACACCATACACTTCTCCCGAGTGTCTGTTGGCAATTTACATCCCGCCCATCAGCATAACAAGGCTCCCAGTTCTCCATGGCCTGTCCTGCCTTGCTGGATTTTACACTTTTTTCAGATGGCCCTTTTGACCAGGGGGAAGTGAGACTTCATTGTAGTGCAGATTTCCTTTGCAAGCTTGCTTGGTTGGCCAAAAAGGGCGTATGCGTTTTTTCCTGAATATATTCAGGAAAAAACGCATACGCCCTTTTTGGCCAAGTGCGTCATTGTGGACGTTCTGCCTCTTTTCCTATGCTTTCAGTGCAATTCAAGTCTACCTTCTGAAATCGGTTTCCTGCAATTCTGCCCCACTTTCAAGTCCTCTTGGCAGCCTTACTTCAGTATATTTTTGGACGATACCTGTCATTTATAACTCTGCAGGTTTGTGAATTACAGTGCCCCTGAGCTCCTTTCTTCAACTCGCTTTCTTTTGAGCTGGCCGCAACACCGCAGGATGGCTTCAGGCCCTAATCAGGTTCGGGCACGGCACGCTGAGGCTTTGGTTAATTCCTCTTCCTGGTGGGAAATGAGAGTTAAATTTGCCCGTCCAGACACCTCCAGATAGTCTCTCATTGGTTCTCGCTATTCCTGTTCATCTTCCGCAGAAATTGCAAACTGGGCCAAACAGGAGGTTAAAGGGACTGACTCTCCAAGTCGGGAGAGTGTTAGTAAAGCGTCTGGAATGTTGCACCCGAGTACCATGGGAGGAAAACTGAGACATATTTGAACACGTCTCCCGATCACATGGTTGATCATACTCTGGGTTCCACATGCATGTTTTAGCTGAAGGAAGAATACCTTAAACCTGGGTAGTTGAAACCCGTGGAATGGGTACCATGCAATATGACTTCAAAGGGTCTTCATTTGCTCAGCGAACCTCTCCAATCCTATCACTGCTGCGTTTATGCCCCTGTACACATGCTTGATTCTCTTTCGGAGACATAGCAATCCATAGGTTTTAAGATACTTACTAGTCAGGTACATTCTTAGGCGTTTAATATGCGGTGTTGAGTCCATTTCGCTGAGCAAGGAGTAGCTCTTGCCTATTCCATATTTGGCTTAAGGAACTTTATCTGTGCTCATTTCAATCTCTGGTTTTATGGAGCACCCCAACTCACCTTTACCCTTAAGCAAGCATAAGTTGGTTTTCTAAATTTGAGACCCTGTTCTGTTCTGTAATTCAGTTCCTGTGTAGCCAAGTTTACATTCCGTGTATTACTGATATCTTATGATGTTTCTGTTTCTGTGTGAGTTATTTCAGTTAGAATTATCATACATGAATCCACTCATTATGCTGCTATGGGCCTGATGACATAGAATTCATTGCTGAGTGATATTGCTTTGTAAGTAAATACCACAACTTCTTTATCCATTTTTCATTTTCTGCGATGTTGAACTTGTACTGTAAACGAGGTTCTTGTAAACAGAGGCGTCCCAAACTTTGGGGTGGCTGTGTCTTTTTGATTTTAATTTCCCTAAGCTATAGGACCATAAGTGGAAGTGCCCTAGGCTCTGTTGCTTTGGTTTTTAGATGTTTCAGGAAACACCATACACTTCTCCCGAGTGTCTGTTGGCAATTTACATCCCGCCCATCAGCATAACAAGGCTCCCAGTTCTCCATGGCCTGTCCTGCCTTGCTGGATTTTACACTTTTTTCAGATGGCCCTTTTGACCGGGGGGAAGTGAGACTTCATTGTAGTGCAGATTTCCTTTGCAAGCTTGCTTGGTTGGCCAAAAAGGGCGTACGCGTTTTTTCCTGAATATATTCAGGAAAAAACGCATACGCCCTTTTTGGCCAAGTGCATCATTGTGGACGTTCTGCCTCTTTTCCTATGCTTTCAATGCAATTCAAGTCTACCTTCTGAAATCGGTTTCCTGCAATTCTGCCCCACTTTCAAGTCCTCTTGGCAGCCTTACTTCAGTATATTTTTGGACGATACCTGTCATTTATAACTCTGCAGGTTTGTGAATCACAGTGCCCCTGAGCTCCTTTCTTCAACTCGCTTTCTTGTGAGCTGGCCGCAACACCGCAGGATGGCTTCAGGCCCTAATCTGGTTCGGGCACGGCACGCTGAGCCTTTGGTTAATTCCTCTTCCTGGTGGGAAATGAGAGTTAAATTTGCCCGTCCAGACACCTCCAGCTAGTCTCTCATTGGTTCTCGCTATTCCTGTTCATCTTCCGCAGAAATTGCAAACTGGGCCAAACAGGAGGTTAAAGGGACTGACTCTCCAAGTCGGGAGAGTGTTAGTAAAGCGTCTGGAATGTTGCACACGAGTACCAGGGGAGGAAAACTGAGACATATTTGAACACGTCTCCCGATCACATGGTTGATCATACTCTGGGTTCCACATGCATGTTTTAGCTGAAGGAAGAATACCTTAAACCTGGGAAGTTGAAACCCGTGGAATGGGTACCATGCAATATGACTTCAAAGGGTCTTCATTTGCTCACCGAACCTCTCCAATCTTATCACTGCTGCGTTTATGCCCCTGTACACATGCTTGATTCTCTTTCGGAGACATAGCAATCCATAGGTTTTAAGATACTTACTAGTCAGGTACATTCTTAGGCGTTTAATATGGGGTGTTGAGTCCATTTCGTTGAGCAAGGAGTAGCTCTTGTCTATTCCATATTTGGCTTAAGGAACTTTATCTGTGCTCATTTCAATCTCTGGTTTTATGCAGCACCCCAACTCACCTTTCCCCTTAAGCAAGCATAAGTTGGTTTTCTAAATTTGAGACCCTGTTCTGTTTTGGAATTCAGTTCCTGTGTAGCCAAGTTTACATTCCGTGTATTAGTGATATCTTATGATGTTTCTTTTTCTGTGTGACTTATTTCAGTTAGAATCATCGTACCTGAATCCACTCATTATGCTGCTACGGGCCTGATGACATAGATTTCATTGCTGAGTGATACTGCATTGTACGTAAGTACCACAAGTTCTTTATCCATTTTTCAATTTCTGTGATATTGAACTTGTATGGTAAACGAGGTTCTTGTAAACAGAGGCGTCCCAAACTTTGGGGTGGCTGTGTCTTTTTGATTTTAATTTCCCTAAGCTATAGGACCATAAGTGGAAGTGCCCTAGGCTCTGTTGCTTTGTTTTTTAGATGTTTCAGGACACACCATACACTTCTCCCGAGTGTCTGTTGGCAATTTACATCCCGCCCATCAGCATAACAAGGCTCCCAGTTCTCCATGGCCTGTCCTGCCTTTCTGGATTTTACACTTTTTTCAGATGGCCCTTTTGACCGGGGGGAAGTGAGACTTCATTGTAGTGCAGATTTCCTTTGCAAGCTTGCTTGGTTGGCCAAAAAGGGCGTATGCGTTTTTTCCTGAATATATTCAGGAAAAAACGCATACGCCCTTTTTGGCCAAGTGCATCATTGGGGACGTTCTGCCTCTTTTCCTATGCTTTCAATGCAATTCCAGTCTACCTCCTGCAATCGGTTTCCTGCAATTCTGCCCCGCTTTCAAGTCCTCTTGGCAGCCTTACTTCAGTATATTTTTGGACGATAGCTGTCATTTATAACTCTGCAGGTTTGTGAATTACAGTGCCGCTGAGCTCCTTTCTTCAACTCGCTTTCTTGTGAGCTGGCCGCAACACCGCAGGATGGCTTCAGGCTCTAATATGGGTCTGGCACGGTACGCTGAGCCTTTGGTTATTTCCTCTTTCTGGTGGGAAATGAAAGTTAAATTTGCCCGTCCAGACACCTCCAGCTAGTCTCTCATTGGTTCTCGCTAATCCTGTTCATCTTCCGCAGAAATTGCAAACTGGGCCAAACAGGAGGTTAAAGGCGCTGACTCTCCAAGTGGGGAGAGTGTTAGTAAAGCGTCTGGAATGTTGCACCCGAGTACCAGGGGAGGAAAACTGAGACATATTTGAACACGTCTCCTGTTCACACAGTTGATCATACTCTGGGTTCCACATGCATGTTTTAGCTGAAGGAAGAATACCTTAAACCTTGAGAGTTGAGACCCGTGGAATGGGTACCATGCAATATGACTTCAAAGGGTCTTCATTTGCTCACCGAACCTCTCCAATCCTTTCACTGCTGCGTTTATGCCCCTGTAAACACACTTGATAATCTTTTGGAGACATAGCAATCCATAGGTTTTAAGATACTTACTAGTCAGGTACATTCTTAGGCATTTAATATGCGGTGTTGAGTCCATTTCGTTGAGCAAGGAGTAGCTCTTGTCTATTCCATATTTGGCTTAAGGAACTTTATCTGTGCTCATTTCAATCTTTGGTTTTATGCAGCACCCCAACTCACCTTTCCCCTTAAGCAAGCATAAGTTGGTTTTCTAAATTTGAGACCCTGTTCTGATTTGGAATTCAGTTCCTGTGTAGCCAAGTTTACATTCCGTGTATTAGTGATATCTTATGATGTTTCTTTTTCTGTGTGACTTATTTCAGTTAGGATCATCGTACCTGAATCCACTCATTGTGCTGCTATGGGCCTGATGACATAGATTTCATTGCTGAGTGATACTGCATTGTAAGTAAATACCAGAAGTTCTTTATCCATTTTTCACTTTCTGTGATATTGAACTTGTACGGTAAACGAGGTTCTTGTAAACAGAGGCGTCCCAAACTTTGGGGTGGCTGTGTCTTTTTGATTTTAATTTCCCTAAGCTATAGGACCATAAGTGGAAGTGCCCTAGGCTCTGTTGCTTTGTTTTTTAGATGTTTCAGGAAACACCATACACTTCTCCCGAGTGTCTGTTGGCAATTTACATCCCGCCCATCAGCATAACAAGGCTCCCAGTTCTCCATGGCCTGTCCTGCCTTTCTGGATTTTACACTTTTTTCAGATGGCCCTTTTGACCGGGGGGAAGTGAGACTTCATTGTAGTGCAGATTTCCTTTGCAAGTTTGCTTGGTTGGCCAAAAAGGGCGTATGCGTTTTTTCCTGAATATATTCAGCAAAAAACGCATATGCCCTTTTTGGCCAAGTGCATCATTGTGGACGTTCTGCCTCTTTTCCTATGCTTTCAATGCAATTCCAGTCTACCTCCTGAAATTGGTTTCCTGCAATTCTGCCCCACTTTCAAGTCCTCTTGGCAGCCTTACTTCAGTATATTTTTGGACGATAGCTGTCATTTATAACTCTGCAGGTTTGTGAATTACAGTGCCCCTGAGCTCCTTTCTTCAACTCGCTTTCTTTTGAGCTGGCCGCAACACCGCAGGATGGCTTCAGGCCCTAATCAGGTTCGGGCGCGGCACGCTGAGGCTTTGGTTAATTCCTCTTCCTGGTGGGAAATGAGAGTTAAATTTGCCCGTCCAGACACCTCCAGATAGTCTCTCATTGGTTCTCGCTATTCCTGTTCATCTTCCGCAGAAATTGCAAACTGGGCCAAACAGGAGGTTAAAGGGACTGACTCTCCAAGTCGGGAGAGTGTTAGTAAAGCGTCTGGAATGTTGCACCCGAGTACCATGGGAGGAAAACTGAGACATATTTGAACACGTCTCCCGATCACATGGTTGATCATACTCTGGGTTCCACATGCATGTTTTAGCTGAAGGAAGAATACCTTAAACCTGGGTAGTTGAAACCCGTGGAATGGGTACCATGCAATATGACTTCAAAGGGTCTTCATTTGCTCAGCGAACCTCTCCAATCCTATCACTGCTGCGTTTATGCCCCTGTACACATGCTTGATTCTCTTTCGGAGACATAGCAATCCATAGGTTTTAAGATACTTACTAGTCAGGTACATTCTTAGGCGTTTAATATGCGGTGTTGAGTCCATTTCGCTGAGCAAGGAGTAGCTCTTGCCTATTCCATATTTGGCTTAAGGAACTTTATCTGTGCTCATTTCAATCTCTGGTTTTATGGAGCACCCCAACTCACCTTTACCCTTAAGCAAGCATAAGTTGGTTTTCTAAATTTGAGACCCTGTTCTGTTCTGTAATTCAGTTCCTGTGTAGCCAAGTTTACATTCCGTGTATTACTGATATCTTATGATGTTTCTGTTTCTGTGTGAGTTATTTCAGTTAGAATTATCATACATGAATCCACTCATTATGCTGCTATGGGCCTGATGACATAGAATTCATTGCTGAGTGATATTGCTTTGTAAGTAAATACCACAACTTCTTTATCCATTTTTCATTTTCTGCGATGTTGAACTTGTACTGTAAACGAGGTTCTTGTAAACAGAGGCGTCCCAAACTTTGGGGTGGCTGTGTCTTTTTGATTTTAATTTCCCTAAGCTATAGGACCATAAGTGGAAGTGCCCTAGGCTCTGTTGCTTTGTTTTTTAGATGTTTCAGGAAACACCATACACTTCTCCCGAGTGTCTGTTGGCAATTTACATCCCGCCCATCAGCATAACAAGGCTCCCAGTTCTCCATGGCCTGTCCTGCCTTGCTGGATTTTACACTTTTTTCAGATGGCCCTTTTGACCGGGGGGAAGTGAGACTTCATTGTAGTGCAGATTTCCTTTGCAAGCTTGCTTGGTTGGCCAAAAAGGGCGTACGCGTTTTTTCCTGAATATATTCAGGAAAAAACGCATACGCCCTTTTTGGCCAAGTGCATCATTGTGGACGTTCTGCCTCTTTTCCTATGCTTTCAATGCAATTCAAGTCTACCTTCTGAAATCGGTTTCCTGCAATTCTGCCCCACTTTCAAGTCCTCTTGGCAGCCTTACTTCAGTATATTTTTGGACGATACCTGTCATTTATAACTCTGCAGGTTTGTGAATCACAGTGCCCCTGAGCTCCTTTCTTCAACTCGCTTTCTTGTGAGCTGGCCGCAACACCGCAGGATGGCTTCAGGCCCTAATCTGGTTCGGGCACGGCACGCTGAGCCTTTGGTTAATTCCTCTTCCTGGTGGGAAATGAGAGTTAAATTTGCCCGTCCAGACACCTCCAGCTAGTCTCTCATTGGTTCTCACTATTCCTGTTCATCTTCCGCAGAAATTGCAAACTGGGCCAAACAGGAGGTTAAAGGGACTGACTCTCCAAGTCGGGAGAGTGTTAGTAAAGCGTCTGGAATGTTGCACACGAGTACCAGGGGAGGAAAACTGAGACATATTTGAACACGTCTCCCGATCACATGGTTGATCATACTCTGGGTTCCACATGCATGTTTTAGCTGAAGGAAGAATACCTTAAACCTGGGAAGTTGAAACCCGTGGAATGGGTACCATGCAATATGACTTCAAAGGGTCTTCATTTGCTCACCGAACCTCTCCAATCTTATCACTGCTGCGTTTATGCCCCTGTACACATGCTTGATTCTCTTTCGGAGACATAGCAATCCATAGGTTTTAAGATACTTACTAGTCAGGTACATTCTTAGGCGTTTAATATGGGGTGTTGAGTCCATTTCGTTGAGCAAGGAGTAGCTCTTGTCTATTCCATATTTGGCTTAAGGAACTTTATCTGTGCTCATTTCAATCTCTGGTTTTATGCAGCACCCCAACTCACCTTTCCCCTTAAGCAAGCATAAGTTGGTTTTCTAAATTTGAGACCCTGTTCTGTTTTGGAATTCAGTTCCTGTGTAGCCAAGTTTACATTCCGTGTATTAGTGATATCTTATGATGTTTCTTTTTCTGTGTGACTTATTTCAGTTAGAATCATCGTACCTGAATCCACTCATTATGCTGCTACGGGCCTGATGACATAGATTTCATTGCTGAGTGATACTGCATTGTACGTAAGTACCACAAGTTCTTTATCCATTTTTCACTTTCTGCGATGTTGAACTTGTACTGTAAATGAGGTTCTTGTAAACAGAGGCGTCCCAAACTTTGGGGTGGCTGTGTCTTTTTGATTTTAATTTCCCTAAGCTATAGGACCATAAGTGGAAGTGCCCTAGGCTCTGTTGCTTTGTTTTTTAGATGTTTCAGGAGACACCATACACTTCTCCCGAGTGTCTGTTGGCAATTTACATCCTGCCCATCAGCATAACAAGGCTCCCAGTTCTCCATGGCCTGTCCTGCCTTTCTGGATTTTACACTTTTTTCAGATGGCCCTTTTGACCGGGGGGAAGTGAGACTTCATTGTAGTGCAGATTTCCTTTGCAAGCTTGCTTGGTTGGCCAAAAAGGGCGTATGCGTTTTTTCCTGAATATATTCAGGAAAAAACGCATACGCCCTTTTTGGCCAAGTGCATCATTGTGGACGTTCTGCCTCTTTTCCTATGCTTTCAATGCAATTCCAGTCTACCTCCTGAAATCGGTTTCCTGCAATTCTGCCCCACTTTCAAGTCCTCTTGGCAGCCTTACTTCAGTATATTTTTGGACGATAGCTGTCATTTATAACTCTGCAGGTTTGTGAATTACAGTGCCCCTGAGCTCCTTTCTTCAACTCGCTTTCTTGTGAGCTGGCAGCAACACCGCAGGATGGCTTCAGGCCCTAATCTTGTTCCGGCACGGCACGCTGAGCCGTTGGTTATTTCCTCTTCCTGGTGGGAAATGAGAGTTAAATTTGCCCGTCCAGACACCTCCAGCTAGTCTCTCATTGGTTCTCCCTATTCCTGTTCATCTTCCGCAGAAATTGCAAACTGGGCCAAACAGGAAGTTAAAGAGACTGACTCTCCATGTCGGGAGAGTGTTAGTAAAGCATCTGGAATGTTGCGCCCGAGTACCAGGGTACGAAAACTGAGACATATTTGAACACGTCTCCCGATCACATGGTTGATCATACTCTAGGATACACATGCATGTTTTAGCTGAATGAAGAATACCTTAAACATGGGGAGTTGAAACCCGTGGAATGGGTACCATGCAATATGACTTCAAAGGGTCTTCATTTGCTCACCGAACCTCTCCAATCCTATCACTGCTGCGTTTATGCCCCTGTACACATGCTTGATTCTCTTTCGGAGACATAGCAAACCATAGGTTTTAAGATACTTACTATTCAGGTACATTCTTAGGCATTTAATATGCGGTGTTGAGTCCATTTCGTTGAGCAAGGAGTAGCTCTTGTCTATTCCATATTTGGCTTAAGGAACTTTATCTGTGCTCATTTCAATCTCTGCTTTTATGCAGCACCCCAACTCACCTTTCCCCTTAAGCAAGCATAAGTTGGTTTTCTAAATTTGAGACCCTGTTCTGTTCTGTAATTCAGTTCCTGTGTAGCCAAGTTTACATTCCGTGTATTACTGATATCTTATGATGTTTCTTTTTCTGTGTGACTTATTTCAGTTAGAATCATCGTACCTGAATCCACTCATTATGCTGCTACGGGCCTGATGACATAGATTTCATTGCTGAGTGATACTGCATTGTACGTAAGTACCTCAAATTCTTTATCCATTTTTCACTTCCTGTGATATTGAACTTGTACGGTAAACGAGGTTCTTGTAAACAGAGGCGTCCCAAACTTTGGGGTGGCTGTGTCTTTTTGATTTTAATTTCCCTAAGCTATAGGACCATAAGTGGAAGTGCCCTAGGCTCTGTTGCTTTGTTTTTTAGATGTTTCAGGAAACACCATACACTTCTCCCGAGTGTCTGTTGGCAATTTACATCCCGCCCATCAGCATAACAAGGCTCCCAGTTCTCCATGGCCTGTCCTGCCTTGCTGGATTTTACACTTTTTTCAGATGGCCCTTTTGACCGGGGGGAAGTGAGACTTCATTGTAGTGCAGATTTCCTTTGCAAGCTTGCTTGGTTGGCCAAAAAGGGCGTATGCGTTTTTTCCTGAATATATTCAGGAAAAAACGCATACGCCCTTTTTGGCCAAGTGCGTCATTGTGGACGTTCTGCCTCTTTTCCTATGCTTTCAGTGCAATTCAAGTCTACCTTCTGAAATCGGTTTCCTGCAATTCTGCCCCACTTTCAAGTCCTCTTGGCAGCCTTACTTCAGTATATTTTTGGACGATACCTGTCATTTATAACTCTGCAGGTTTGTGAATTACAGTGCCCCTGAGCTCCTTTCTTCAACTCGCTTTCTTTTGAGCTGGCCGCAACACCGCAGGATGGCTTCAGGCCCTAATCAGGTTCGGGCACGGCACGCTGAGGCTTTGGTTAATTCCTCTTCCTGGTGGGAAATGAGAGTTAAATTTGCCCGTCCAGACACCTCCAGATAGTCTCTCATTGGTTCTCGCTATTCCTGTTCATCTTCCGCAGAAATTGCAAACTGGGCCAAACAGGAGGTTAAAGGGACTGACTCTCCAAGTCGGGAGAGTGTTAGTAAAGCGTCTGGAATGTTGCACCCGAGTACCATGGGAGGAAAACTGAGACATATTTGAAAACGTCTCCCGATCACATGGTTGATCATACTCTGGGTTCCACATGCATGTTTTAGCTGAAGGAAGAATACCTTAAACCTGGGTAGTTGAAACCCGTGGAATGGGTACCATGCAATATGACTTCAAAGGGTCTTCATTTGCTCACCGAACCTCTCCAATCCTATCACTGCTGCGTTTATGCCCCTGTACACATGCTTGATTCTCTTTCGGAGACATAGCAATCCATAGGTTTTAAGATACTTACTAGTCAGGTACATTCTTAGGCGTTTAATATGCGGTGTTGAGTCCATTTCGCTGAGCAAGGAGTAGCTCTTGTCTATTCCATATTTGGCTTAAGGAACTTTATCTGTGCTCATTTCAATCTCTGGTTTTATGGAGCACCCCAACTCACCTTTACCCTTAAGCAAGCATAAGTTGGTTTTCTAAATTTGAGACCCTGTTCTGTTCTGTAATTCAGTTCCTGTGTAGCCAAGTTTACATTCCGTGTATTACTGATATCTTATGATGTTTCTGTTTCTGTGTGAGTTATTTCAGTTAGAATTATCATACATGAATCCACTCATTATGCTGCTATGGGCCTGATGACATAGAATTCATTGCTGAGTGATATTGCTTTGTAAGTAAATACCACAACTTCTTTATCCATTTTTCATTTTCTGCGATGTTGAACTTGTACTGTAAACGAGGTTCTTGTAAACAGAGGCGTCCCAAACTTTGGGGTGGCTGTGTCTTTTTGATTTTAATTTCCCTAAGCTATAGGACCATAAGTGGAAGTGCCCTAGGCTCTTTTGCTTTGGTTTTTAGATGTTTCAGGAAACACCATACACTTCTCCTGAGTGTCTGTTGGCAATTTACATCCCGCCCATCAGCATAACAAGGCTCCCAGTTCTCCATGGCCTGTCCTGCCTTGCTGGATTTTACACTTTTTTCAGATGGCCCTTTTGACCGGGGGGAAGTGAGACTTCATTGTAGTGCAGATTTCCTTTGCAAGCTTGCTTGGTTGGCCAAAAAGGGCGTACGCGTTTTTTCCTGAATATATTCAGGAAAAAACGCATACGCCCTTTTTGGCCAAGTGCATCATTGTGGACGTTCTGCCTCTTTTCCTATGCTTTCAATGCAATTCAAGTCTACCTTCTGAAATCGGTTTCCTGCAATTCTGCCCCACTTTCAAGTCCTCTTGGCAGCCTTACTTCAGTATATTTTTGGACGATACCTGTCATTTATAACTCTGCAGGTTTGTGAATCACAGTGCCCCTGAGCTCCTTTCTTCAACTCGCTTTCTTGTGAGCTGGCCGCAACACCGCAGGATGGCTTCAGGCCCTAATCTGGTTCGGGCACGGCACGCTGAGCCTTTGGTTAATTCCTCTTCCTGGTGGGAAATGAGAGTTAAATTTGCCCGTCCAGACACCTCCAGCTAGTCTCTCATTGGTTCTCGCTATTCCTGTTCATCTTCCGCAGAAATTGCAAACTGGGCCAAACAGGAGGTTAAAGGGACTGACTCTCCAAGTCGGGAGAGTGTTAGTAAAGCGTCTGGAATGTTGCACACGAGTACCAGGGGAGGAAAACTGAGACATATTTGAACACGTCTCCCGATCACATGGTTGATCATACTCTGGGTTCCACATGCATGTTTTAGCTGAAGGAAGAATACCTTAAACCTGGGAAGTTGAAACCCGTGGAATGGGTACCATGCAATATGACTTCAAAGGGTCTTCATTTGCTCACCGAACCTCTCCAATCTTATCACTGCTGCGTTTATGCCCCTGTACACATGCTTGATTCTCTTTCGGAGACATAGCAATCCATAGGTTTTAAGATACTTACTAGTCAGGTACATTCTTAGGCGTTTAATATGGGGTGTTGAGTCCATTTCGTTGAGCAAGGAGTAGCTCTTGTCTATTCCATATTTGGCTTAAGGAACTTTATCTGTGCTCATTTCAATCTCTGCTTTTATGCAGCACCCCAACTCACCTTTCCCCTTAAGCAAGCATAAGTTGGCTTTCTTAATTTGAGACCCTGTTCTGTTCTGTAATTCAGTTCCTGTGTAGCCAAGTTTACATTCCGTGTATTACTGATATCTTATGATGTTTCTTTTTCTGTGTGACTTATTTCAGTTAGAATCATCGTACCTGAATCCACTCATTATGCTGCTACGGGCCTGATGACATAGATTTCATTGCTGAGTGATACTGCATTGTACGTAAGTACCTCAAATTCTTTATCCATTTTTCACTTCCTGTGATATTGAACTTGTACGGTAAACGAGGTTCTTGTAAACAGAGGCGTCCCAAACTTTGGGGTGGCTGTGTCTTTTTGATTTTAATTTCCCTAAGCTATAGGACCATAAGTGGAAGTGCCCTAGGCTCTGTTGCTTTGTTTTTTAGATGTTTCAGGAAACACCATACACTTCTCCCAAGTGTCTGTTGGCAATTTACATCCCGCCCATCAGCATAACAAGGCTCCCAGTTCTCCATGGCCTGTCCTGCCTTGCTGGATTTTACACTTTTTTCAGATGGCCCTTTTGACCGGGGGGAAGTGAGACTTCATTGTAGTGCAGATTTCCTTTGCAAGCTTGCTTGGTTGGCCAAAAAGGGCGTATGCGTTTTTTCCTGAATATATTCAGGAAAAAATGCATACGCCCTTTTTGGCCAAGTGCGTCATTGTGGACGTTCTGCCTCTTTTCCTATGCTTTCAGTGCAATTCAAGTCTACCTTCTGAAATCGGTTTCCTGCAATTCTGCCCCACTTTCAAGTCCTCTTGGCAGCCTTACTTCAGTATATTTTTGGACGATACCTGTCATTTATAACTCTGCAGGTTTGTGAATTACAGTGCCCCTGAGCTCCTTTCTTCAACTCGCTTTCTTTTGAGCTGGCCGCAACACCGCAGGATGGCTTCAGGCCCTAATCTGGTTCCGGCACGGCACGCTGAGCCTTTGGTTAATTCCTCTTCCTGGTGGGAAATGAGAGTTAAATTTGCCCGTCCAGACACCTCCAGCTAGTCTCTCATTGGTTCTCCCTATTCCTGTTCATCTTCCGCAGAAATTGCAAACTGGGCCAAACAGGAGGTTAAAGGGACTGACTCTCCAAGTCGGGAGAGTGTTAGTAAAGCGTCTGGAATGTTGCACCCGAGTACCAGGGGAGGAAAACTGAGACATATTTGAACACGTCTCCCGATCACATGGTTGATCATACTCTGGGTTCCACATGCATGTTTTAGCTGAAGGAAGAATACCTTAAACCTGGGTAGTTGAAACCCGTGGAATGGGTACCATTCAATATGACTTCAAAGGGTCTTCATTTGCTCACCGAACCTCTCCAATCCTATCACTGCTGCGTTTATGCCCCTGTACACATGCTTGATTCTCTTTCGGAGACATAGCAATCCATAGGTTTTAAGATACTTACTAGTCAGGTACATTCTTAGGCGTTTAATATGCGGTGTTGAGTCCATTTCGTTGAGCAAGGAGTAGCTCTTGTCTATTCCATATTTGGCTTAAGGAACTTTATCTGTGCTCATTTCAATCTCTGGTTTTATGCAGCACCCCAACTCACCTTTCCCCTTAAGCAAGCATAAGTTGGTTTTCTAAATTTGAGACCCTTTTCTGTTCTGTAATTCAGTTCCTGTGTAGCCAAGTTTACATTCCGTGTATTACTGATATCTTATGATGTTTCTTTTTCTGTGTGAGTTATTTCAGTTAGAATTATCATACCTGAATCCACTCATTATGCTGCTACGGGCCTGATGACATAGATTTCATTGCTGAGTGATATTGCTTTGTAAGTAAATACCACAACTTCTTTATCCATTTTTCACTTTCTGCGATGTTGAACTTGTACTGTAAACGAGGTTCTTGTAAACAGAGGCGTCCCAAACTTTGGGGTGGCTGTGTCTTTTTGATTTTAATTTCCCTAAGCTATAGGACCATAAGTGGAAGTGCCCTAGGCTCTGTTGCTTTGTTTTTTAGATGTTTCAGGAAACACCATACACTTCTCCCGAGTGTCTGTTGGCAATTTACATCCCGCCCATCAGCATAACAAGGCTCCCAGTTCTCCATGGCCTGTCCTGCCTTGCTGGATTTTACACTTTTTTCAGATGGCCCTTTTGACCGGGGGGAAGTGAGACTTCATTGTAGTGCAGATTTCCTTTGCAAGCTTGCTTGGTTGGCCAAAAAGGGCGTATGCGTTTTTTCCTGAATATATTCAGGAAAAAACGCATACGCCCTTTTTGGCCAAGTGCGTCATTGTGGACGTTCTGCCTCTTTTCCTATGCTTTCAGTGCAATTCAAGTCTACCTTCTGAAATCGGTTTCCTGCAATTCTGCCCCACTTTCAAGTCCTCTTGGCAGCCTTACTTCAGTATATTTTTGGACGATACCTGTCATTTATAACTCTGCAGGTTTGTGAATTACAGTGCCCCTGAGCTCCTTTCTTCAACTCGCTTTCTTTTGAGCTGGCCGCAACACCGCAGGATGGCTTCAGGCCCTAATCTGGTTCCGGCACGGCACGCTGAGCCTTTGGTTAATTCCTCTTCCTGGTGGGAAATGAGAGTTAAATTTGCCCGTCCAGACACCTCCAGCTAGTCTCTCATTGGTTCTCCCTATTCCTGTTCATCTTCCGCAGAAATTGCAAACTGGGCCAAACAGGAGGTTAAAGGGACTGACTCTCCAAGTCGGGAGAGTGTTAGTAAAGCGTCTGGAATGTTGCACCCGAGTACCAGGGGAGGAAAACTGAGACATATTTGAACACGTCTCCCGATCACATGGTTGATCATACTCTGGGTTCCACATGCATGTTTTAGCTGAAGGAAGAATACCTTAAACCTGGGTAGTTGAAACCCGTGGAATGGGTACCATTCAATATGACTTAAAAGGGTCTTCATTTGCTCACCGAACCTCTCCAATCCTATCACTGCTGCGTTTATGCCCCTGTACACATGCTTGATTCTCTTTCGGAGACATAGCAATCCATAGGTTTTAAGATACTTACTAGTCAGGTACATTCTTAGGCGTTTAATATGCGGTGTTGAGTCCATTTCGTTGAGCAAGGAGTAGCTCTTGTCTATTCCATATTTGGCTTAAGGAACTTTATCTGTGCTCATTTCAATCTCTGGTTTTATGCAGCACCCCAACTCACCTTTCCCCTTAAGCAAGCATAAGTTGGTTTTCTAAATTTGAGACCCTTTTCTGTTCTGTAATTCAGTTCCTGTGTAGCCAAGTTTACATTCCGTGTATTACTGATATCTTATGATGTTTCTTTTTCTGTGTGAGTTATTTCAGTTAGAATTATCATACCTGAATCCACTCATTATGCTGCTACGGGCCTGATGACATAGATTTCATTGCTGAGTGATATTGCTTTGTAAGTAAATACCACAACTTCTTTATCCATTTTTCACTTTCTGCGATGTTGAACTTGTACTGTAAACGAGGTTCTTGTAAACAGAGGCGTCCCAAACTTTGGGGTGGCTGTGTCTTTTTGATTTTAATTTCCCTAAGCTATAGGACCATAAGTGGAAGTGCCCTAGGCTCTGTTGCTTTGTTTTTTAGATGTTTCAGGAAACACCATACACTTCTCCCGAGTGTCTGTTGGCAATTTACATCCCGCCCATCAGCATAACAAGGCTCCCAGTTCTCCATGGCCTGTCCTGCCTTGCTGGATTTTACACTTTTTTCAGATGGCCCTTTTGACCGGGGGGAAGTGAGACTTCATTGTAGTGCAGATTTCCTTTGCAAGCTTGCTTGGTTGGCCAAAAAGGGCGTATGCGTTTTTTCCTGAATATATTCAGGAAAAAACGCATACGCCCTTTTTGGCCAAGTGCGTCATTGTGGACGTTCTGCCTCTTTTCCTATGCTTTCAGTGCAATTCAAGTCTACCTTCTGAAATCGGTTTCCTGCAATTCTGCCCCACTTTCAAGTCCTCTTGGCAGCCTTACTTCAGTATATTTTTGGACGATACCTGTCATTTATAACTCTGCAGGTTTGTGAATTACAGTGCCCCTGAGCTCCTTTCTTCAACTCGCTTTCTTTTGAGCTGGCCGCAACACCGCAGGATGGCTTCAGGCCCTAATCTGGTTCCGGCACGGCATGCTGAGCCTTTGGTTAATTCCTCTTCCTGGTGGGAAATGAGAGTTAAATTTGCCCGTCCAGACACCTCCAGCTAGTCTCTCATTGGTTCTCCCTATTCCTGTTCATCTTCCGCAGAAATTGCAAACTGGGCCAAACAGGAGGTTAAAGGGACTGACTCTCCAAGTCGGGAGAGTGTTAGTAAAGCGTCTGGAATGTTGCACCCGAGTACCAGGGGAGGAAAACTGAGACATATTTGAACACGTCTCCCGATCACATGGTTGATCATACTCTGGGTTCCACATGCATGTTTTAGCTGAAGGAAGAATACCTTAAACCTGGGTAGTTGAAACCCGTGGAATGGGTACCATTCAATATGACTTAAAAGGGTCTTCATTTGCTCACCGAACCTCTCCAATCCTATCACTGCTGCGTTTATGCCCCTGTACACATGCTTGATTCTCTTTCGGAGACATAGCAATCCATAGGTTTTAAGATACTTACTAGTCAGGTACATTCTTAGGCGTTTAATATGCGGTGTTGAGTCCATTTCGTTGAGCAAGGAGTAGCTCTTGTCTATTCCATATTTGGCTTAAGGAACTTTATCTGTGCTCATTTCAATCTCTGGTTTTATGCAGCACCCCAACTCACCTTTCCCCTTAAGCAAGCATAAGTTGGTTTTCTAAATTTGAGACCCTTTTCTGTTCTGTAATTCAGTTCCTGTGTAGCCAAGTTTACATTCCGTGTATTACTGATATCTTATGATGTTTCTTTTTCTGTGTGAGTTATTTCAGTTAGAATTATCATACCTGAATCCACTCATTATGCTGCTACGGGCCTGATGACATAGATTTCATTGCTGAGTGATATTGCTTTGTAAGTAAATACCACAACTTCTTTATCCATTTTTCACTTTCTGCGATGTTGAACTTGTACTGTAAACGAGGTTCTTGTAAACAGAGGCGTCCCAAACTTTGGGGTGGCTGTGTCTTTTTGATTTTAATTTCCCTAAGCTATAGGACCATAAGTGGAAGTGCCCTAGGCTCTGTTGCTTTGTTTTTTAGATGTTTCAGGAAACACCATACACTTCTCCCGAGTGTCTGTTGGCAATTTACATCCCGCCCAGCAGCATAACAAGGCTCCCAGTTCTCCATGGCCTGTCCTGCCTTGCTGGATTTTACACTTTTTTCAGATGGCCCTTTTGACCGGGGGGAAGTGAGACTTCATTCTAGTGCAGATTTCCTTTGCAAGCTTGCTTGGTTGGCCAAAAAGGGCGTATGCGTTTTTTCCTGAATATATTCAGGAAAAAACGCATACGCCCTTTTTGGCCAAGTGCATCATTGTGGACGTTCTGCCTCTTTTCCTATGCTTTCAATGCAATTCCAGTCTACCTCCTGAAATCGGTTTCCTGCAATTCTGCCCCGCATTCAAGTCCTCTTGGCAGCCTTACTTCAGTATATTTTTGGACGATAGCTGTCATTTATAACTCTGCAGGTTTGTGAATTACAGTGCCCCTGAGCTCCTTTCTTCAACTCCTTTTCTTGTGACCTGGCCGCAACACCGCAGGATGGCTTCAGGCCCTAATCTGGTTCCGGCACGGCACGATGAGCCTTTGGTTAATTCCTCTTCCTGGTGGGAAATGAGAGTTAAATTTGCCCGTCCAGACACCTCCAGCTAGTCTCTCATTGATTCTCGCTATTCCTGTTCATCTTCCGCAGAAATTGCAAACTGGGCCAAACAGGAGGTTAAAGGCGCTGACTCTCCAAGTCGGGAGAGTGTTAGTAAAGCGTCTGGAATGTTGCACCCGAGTACCAGGGGAGGAAAACTGAGACATATTTGAACACGTCTCCCGTTCACACGGTTGATCATACTCTGGGTTCCACATGCATGTTTTAGCTGAAGGAAGAATACCTTAAACCTGGAGAGTTGAGACCCGTGTAATGGGTACCATGCAATATGACTTCA
This sequence comes from Grampus griseus, assembly GCF_964374135.1. NCBI lineage: Eukaryota > Metazoa > Chordata > Mammalia > Artiodactyla > Delphinidae > Grampus > Grampus griseus. The sequence continues at coordinate 74,188 of NW_028133314.1, forward strand.
AAGGGTCTTCATTTGCTCACTGAACCTCTCCAATCCTATCACTGCTGTGTTGATGCCCCTGTACACACGCTTGATTCTCTTTCAGACATAGCCGTCCATACGTTTTAAGATTCTTACTAGTCAGGTATATTCTTAGGTGTTTAATATGGGGTGTTGAGTCCATTTCGTTGAGCAAGGAGTAGCTCTTGTCTATTCCATATTTGGCTTAAGGAACTTTATCTGTGCTCATTTCAATCTCTGGTTTTATGCAGCACCCCAACTCACCTTTCACCTTAAGCAAGCATAAGTTGGTTTTCTAAATTTGAGACCCTGTTCTGTTCTGTAATTCAGTTCCTGAGTAGCCAAGTTTACATTCCGTGTATTACTGATATCTTATGATGTTTCTTTTTCTGTGTGACTTACTTCAGTTAGAATCATCGTACCTGAATCCACTCATTATGCTGCTACGGGCCTGATGACATAGATTTCATTGCTGAGTGATACTGCATTGTACGTAAGTACCACAAGTTCTTTATCCATTTTTCACTTTCTGTGATATTGAACTTGTACGGTAAACGAGGTTCTTGTAAACAGAGGCGTCCCAAACTTTGGGGTGGCTGTGTCTTTTTGATTTTAATTTCCCTAAGCTATAGGACCATAAGTGGAAGTGCCCTAGGCTCTGTTGCTTTGTTTTTTAGATGTTTCAGGAAACACCATACACTTCTCCGAGTGGCTGTTGGCAATTTACATCCCGCCCATCAGCATAACAAGGCTCCCAGTTCTCCATGGCCTGTCCTGCCTTTCTGGATTTTACACTTTTTTCAGATGGCCCTTTTGACGGGGGGAAGTGAGACTTCATTGTAGTGCCGATTTCCTTTGCAAGCTTGCTTGGGTGGCCAAAAAGAGCGTATGCGTTTTTTTCTGAATATATTCAGGAAAAAACGCATACGCCCTTTTTAGCCAAGTGCATCATTGTGGACGTTCTGCCTCTTTTCCTATGCTTTCAATGCAATTCCAGTCTACCTCCTGAAATCGGTTTCCTGCAATTCTGCCCCACTTTCAAGTCCTCTTGGCAGCCTTACTTCAGTATATTTTTGGACGATAGCTGTCATTTATAACTCTGCAGGTTTGTGAATTACAGTGCCCCTGAGCTCCTTTCTTCAACTCGCTTTCTTGTGAGCTGGCCGCAACACCGCAGGATGGCTTCAGGCCCTAATCTTGTTCCGGCACGGCACGCTGAGCCTTTGGTTATTTCCTCTTCCTGGTGGGAAATGAGAGTTAAATTTGCCCGTCCAGACACCTCCAGCTAGTCTCTCATTGGTTCTCCCTATTCCTGTTCATCTTCCGCAGAAATTGCAAACTGGGCCAAACAGGAAGTTAAAGAGACTGACTCTCCATGTCGGGAGAGTGTTAGTAAAGCATCTGGAATGTTGCGCCCTCGTACCAGGGTACGAAAACTGAGACATATTTGAACACGTCTCCCGATCACATGGTTGATCATACTCTAGGATACACATGCATGTTTTAGCTGAATGAAGAATACCTTAAAATGGGTAGTTGAAACCCGTGGAATGGGTACCATGCAACATGACTTCAAAGGGTCTTCATTTGCTCACCGAACCTCTCCAATCCTATCACTGCTGCGTTTATGCCCCTGTACACATGCTTGATTCTCTTTCGGAGACATAGCAAACCATAGGTTTTAAGATACTTACTAGTCAGGTACATTCTTAGGCATTTAATATGCGGTTTTGAGTCCATTTCGTTGAGCAAGGAGTAGCTCTTGTCTATTCCATATTTGGCTTAAGGAACTTTATCTGTGCTCATTTCAATCTCTGCTTTTATGCAGCACCCCAACTCACCTTTCCCCTTAAGCAAGCATAAGTTGGTTTTCTAAATTTGAGACCCTGTTCTGTTCTGTAATTCAGTTCCTGTGTAGCCAAGTTTACATTCCGTGTATTACTGATATCTTATGATGTTTCTTTTTCTGTGTGACTTACTTCAGTTAGAATCATCGTACCTGAATCCACTCATTATGCTGCTACGGGCCTGATGACATAGATTTCATTGCTGAGTGATACTGCATTGTACGTAAGTACCACAAGTTCTTTATCCATTTTTCACTTTCTGTGATATTGAACTTGTACGATAAACGAGGTTCTTGTAAACAGAGGTGTCCCAAACTTTGGGGTGGCTGTGTCTTTTTGATTTTAATTTCCCTAAGCTATAGGACCATAAGTGGAAGTGCCCTAGGCTCTGTTGCTTTGTTTTTTAGATGTTTCAGGAAACACCATACACTTCTCCGAGTGGCTGTTGGCAATTTACATCTCGCCCATCAGCATAACAAGGCTCCCAGTTCTCCATGGCCTGTCCTGCCTTTCTCGATTTTACACTTTTTTCAGATGGCCCTTTTGACGGGGGGAAGTGAGACTTCATTGTAGTGCCGATTTCCTTTGCAAGCTTGCTTGGTTGGCCAAAAAGGGCGTATGCGTTTTTTTCTGAATATATTCAGGAAAAAACGCATACGCCCTTTTTGGCCAAGTGCATCATTGTGGACGTTCTGCCTCTTTTCCTATGCTTTCAATGCAATTCCAGTCTACCTCCTGAAATCGGTTTCCTGCAATTCTGCCCCACTTTCAAGTCCTCTTGGCAGCCTTACTTCAGTATATTTTTGGACGATAGCTGTCATTTATAACTCTGCAGGTTTGTGAATTACAGTGCCCCTGAGCTCCTTTCTTCAACTCGCTTTCTTGTGAGCTGGCCGCAACAACGCAGGATGGCTTCAGGCCCTAATCTTGTTCCGGCACGGCACGCTGAGCCTTTGGTTATTTCCTCTTCCTGGTGGGAAATGAGAGTTAAATTTGCCCGTCCAGACACCTCCAGCTAGTCTCTCATTGGTTCTCGCTATTCCTGTTCATCTTCCGCAGAAATTGCAAACTGGGCCAAACAGGAGGTTAAAGGCGCTGACTCTCCAATTGGGGAGAGTGTTAGTAAAGCATCTGGAATGTTGCACCCGAGTACCAGGGGAGGAAAACTGAGACATATTTGAACACGTCTCCCGTTCACACGGTTGATCATACTCTGGGTTCCACATGCATATTTTAGCTGAAGGAAGAATACCTTAAACCTGGGTATTTGAAACCCGTGGAATGGGTACCATGCAATATGACTTCAAAGGGTCTTCATTTGCTCACCGAACCTCTCCAATCCTATCACTGCTGCGTTTATGCCCCTGTACACATGCTTGATTCTCTTTCGGAGACATAGCAATCTATAGGTTTTAAGATACTTACTAGTCAGGTACATTCTTAGGCGTTTAATATGCGGTGTTGAGTCCATTTCGTTGAGCAAGGAGTAGCTGTTGTCTATTCCATATTTGGCTTAAGGAACTTTATCTGTGCTCATTTCAATCTCTGGTTTTATGCAGCACCCCAACTCACCTTTCCCCTTAAGCAAGCATAAGTTGGTTTTCTACATTTGAGACCCTGTTCTGTTTTGGAATTCAGTTCCTGTGTAGCCAAGTTTACATTCCGTGTATTAGTGATATCTTATGATGTTTCTTTTTCTGTGTGAGTTATTTCAGTTAGAATCATCGTACCTGAATCCACTCATTATGCTGCTACTGGCCTGATGACATAGATTTCATTGCTGAGTGATACTTCATTGTACATAAGTACCACAAGTTTTTTATCCATTTTTCACTTTCTGTGATATTGAACTTGTACGGTAAACGAGGTTCTTGTAAACAGAGGCGTCCCAAACTTTGGGGTGGCTGTGTTTTTTTGATTTTAATTTCCCTAAGCTATAGGACCATAAGTGGAAGTGCCGTAGGCTCTGTTGCTTTGTTTTCTGGATGTTTTAGGAAACACCATACACTTCTCCCGAGTGTCTGTTGGCAATTTACATCCCGCCCATAAGCATAGCAAGGCTCCCAGTTCTCCATGGCCTGTCCTGCCTTTCTGGATTTTACACTTTTTTCAGATGGCCCTTTTGACCGGGGGGAATTGAGACTTCATTGTAGTGCAGATTTCCTTTGCAAGCTTGCTTGGATGGCCAAAAAGGGCGTATGTGTTTTTTCCTGAATATATTCAGGAAAAAACGCATACGCCCTTTTTGCCCAAGTGCATCATTGTGAACGTTCTGCCTCTTTTCCTATGCTTTCAATGCAATTCCAGTCTACCTCCTGAAATCGGTTTCCTGCAATTCTGGCCCGCTTTCAAGTCCTCTTGGCAGCCTTACTTCAGTATATTTTTGGACGATAGCTGTCATTTATAACTCTGCAGGTTTGTGAATTACAGTGCCCCTGAACTCCTTTCTTCAACTCGTTTTCTTGTGACCTGGCCACAACACCGCAGGATGGCTTCAGGCCCTAATCTGGTTCCGGCACGGCACGCTGAGCCTTTGGATAATTCCTCTTCCTGGTGGGAAATGAGAGTTAAATTTGCCCGTCCAGACACCTCCAGCTAGTCTCTCATTGGTTCTCGCTATTCCTGTTCATCTTCCGCAGAAATTGCAAACTGGGCCAAACAGGAGTTTAAAGGGACTGACTCTCCAAGTCGGGAGAGTGTTAGTAAAGCGTCTGGAATGTTGCATCCGAGTACCCGGGGAGGAAAACTGAGACATATTTGAACACGTCTCCCGTTCACACGGTTGATCATACTCTGGGTTCCACATGCATGTTTTATCTGAATGAAGAATACCTTAAACCTGGGTATTTGAAACCCGTGGAATGGGTACCATACAATGTGACTTCAAAGGGTCTTCATTTGCTCACCAAACCTCTCCAATCCTATCACTGCTGCGTTTATGCCCCTGTACACATGCTTGATTCTCTTTCGGAGACATAGCAATCTATAGGTTTTAAGATACTTACTATTCAGGTACATTCTTAGGCGTTTAATATGCGGTGTTGAGTCCATTTCGTTGAGCAAGGAGTAGCTCTTGTCTATTCCATATTTGGCTTAAGGAACTTTATCTGTGCTCATTTCAATCTCTGCTTTTATGCAGCACCCCAACTCACCTTTCCCCTTAAGCAAGCATAAGTTGGTTTTCTAAATTTGAGACCCTGTTCTGTTCTGTAATTCAGTTCCTGTGTAACCAAGTTTACATTCCGTGTATTACTGATATCTTATGATGTTTCTTTTTCTGTGTGACTTATTTCAGTTAGAATCATCATACCTGAATCCACTCATTGTGCTGCTAAGGGCCTGATGACATACATTTCATTGCTGAGTGATATTGTTTTGTAAGTAAATACCAGAAGTTCTTTATCCATTTTTCACTTTCTGTGATATTGAACTTGTACGGTAAACGAGGTTCTTGTAAACAGAGGCGTTCCATACTTTGGGGTGGCTGTGTCTTTTTGAATTTAATTTCCCTAAGCTATAGGACCATAAGTGGAAGTGCCCTAGGCTCTGTTGCTTTGTTTTTTAGATGTTTCAGGAAACACCATACACTTCTCCCGAGTGTCTGTTGGCAATTTACATCCCGCCCATCAGCATAACAAGGCTCCCAGTTCTCCATGGCCTGTCCTGCCTTTCTGGATTTTACACTTTTTTCAGATGGCCCTTTTGACCGGGGGGAAGTGAGACTTCATTGTAGTGCAGATTTCCTTTGCAAGCTTGCTTGGTTGGCCAAAAAGGTCGTATGCGGTTTTTCCTGAATATATTCAGGAAAAAACGCATACACCCTTTTTGGCCAAGTGCATCATTGTGGACGTTCTGCCTCTTTTCCTATGCTTTCAATGAAATTCCAGTCTACCTCCTGAAATCGGTTTCCTGCAATTCTGCCCCGCTTTCAAGTCCTCTTGGCAGCCTTACTTCAGTATATTTTTGGACGATAGCTGTCATTTATAACTCTGCAGTTTTGTGAATTACAGTGCCCCTGAGCTCCTTTCTTCAACTCGCTTTCTTGTGACCTGGCCGCAACACCGCAGGATGGCTTCAGGCCCTAATCTTGTTCCGGCACGGCACGCTGAGCCTTTGGTTAATTCCTCTTCCTGGTGGGAAATGAGAGTTAAATTTGCCCGTCCAGACACCTCCAGCTAGTCTCTCATTGATTCTCGCTATTCCTGTTCATCTTCCGCAGAAATTGCAAACTGGGCCAAACAGGAGGTTAAAGGCGCTGACTCTCCAAGTCGGGAGAGTGTTAGTAAAGCGTCTGGAATGTTGCACCCGAGTACCAGGGGAGGAAAACTGAGACATATTTGAACACGTCTCCCGTTCACACGGTTGATCATACTCTGGGTTCCACATGCATGTTTTAGCTGAAGGAAGAATACCTTAAACCTGGAGAGTTGAGACCCGTGTAATGGGTACCATGCAATATGACTTCAAAGGATCTTCATTTGCTCACCGAACCTCTCCAATCCTATCACTGCTGCGTTGATGCCCCTGTACACACGCTTGATTCTCTTTCAGACATAGCCGTCCATACGTTTTAAGATTCTTACTAATCAGGTATATTCTTAGGTGTTTAATATGGGGTGTTGAGTCCATTTCGTTGAGCAAGGAGTAGCTCTTGTCTATTCCATATTTGGCTTAAGGAACTTTATCTGTGCTCATTTCAATCTCTGGTTTTATGCAGCACCCCAACTCACCTTTCACCTTAAGCAAGCATAAGTTGGTTTTCTAAATTTGAGACCCTGTTCTGTTCTGTAATTCAGTTCCTGAGTAGCCAAGTTTACATTCCGTGTATTACTGATATCTTATGATGTTTCTTTTTCTGTGTGACTTACTTCAGTTAGAATCATCGTACCTGAATCCACTCATTATGCTGCTACGGTCCTGATGACATAGATTTCATTGCTGAGTGATACTGCATTGTACGTAAGTACCACAAGTTCTTTATCCATTTTTCACTTTCTGTGATATTGAACTTGTACGGTAAACGAGGTTCTTGTAAACAGAGGCGTCCCAAACTTTGGGGTGGCTGTGTCTTTTTGATTTTAATTTCCCTAAGCTATAGGACCATAAGTGGAAGTGCCCTAGGCTCTGTTGCTTTGTTTTTTAGATGTTTCAGGAAACACCATACACTTCTCCGAGTGGCTGTTGGCAATTTACATCCCGCCCATCAGCATAACAAGGCTCCCAGTTCTCCATGGCCTGTCCTGCCTTTCTGGATTTTACACTTTTTTCAGATGGCCCTTTAGACGGGGGGAAGTGAGACTTCATTGTAGTGCCGATTCCCTTTGCAAGCTTGCTTGGGTGGCCAAAAAGAGCGTATGCGTTTTTTTCTGAATATATTCAGGAAAAAACGCATACGCCCTTTTTAGCCAAGTGCATCATTGTGGACGTTCTGCCTCTTTTCCTATGCTTTCAATGCAATTCCAGTCTACCTCCTGAAATCGGTTTCCTGCAATTCTGCCCCACTTTCAAGTCCTCTTGGCAGCCTTACTTCAGTATATTTTTGGACGATAGCTGTCATTTATAACTCTGCAGGTTTGTGAATTACAGTGCCCCTGAGCTCCTTTCTTCAACTCGCTTTCTTGTGAGCTGGCCGCAACACCGCAGGATGGCTTCAGGCCCTAATCTTGTTCCGGCACGGCACGCTGAGCCTTTGGTTATTTCCTCTTCCTGGTGGGAAATGAGAGTTAAATTTGCCCGTCCAGACACCTCCAGCTAGTCTCTCATTGGTTCTCCCTATTCCTGTTCATCTTCCGCAGAAATTGCAAACTGGGCCAAACAGGAAGTTAAAGAGACTGACTCTCCATGTCGGGAGAGTGTTAGTAAAGCATCTGGAATGTTGCGCCCGAGTACCAGGGTACGAAAACTGAGACATATTTGAACACGTCTCCCGATCACATGGTTGATCATACTCTAGGATACACATGCATGTTTTAGCTGAATGAAGAATACCTTAAACATGGGTAGTTGAAACCCGTGGAATGGGTACCATGCAATATGACTTCAAAGGGTCTTCATTTGCTCACCGAACCTCTCCAATCCTATCACTGCTGCGTTTATGCCCCTGTACACATGCTTGATTCTCTTTCGGAGACATAGCAAACCATAGGTTTTAAGATACTTACTAGTCAGGTACATTCTTAGGCATTTAATATGCGGTTTTGAGTCCATTTCGTTGAGCAAGGAGTAGCTCTTGTCTATTCCATATTTGGCTTAAGGAACTTTATCTGTGCTCATTTCAATCTCTGCTTTTATGCAGCACCCCAACTCACCTTTCACCTTAAGCAAGCATAAGTTGGTTTTCTAAATTTGAGACCCTGTTCTGTTCTGTAATTCAGTTCCTGTGTAGCCAAGTTTACATTCCGTGTATTACTGATATCTTATGATGTTTCTTTTTCTGTGTGACTTATTTCAGTTAGAATCATCGTACCTGAATCCACTCATTATGCTGCTACGGGCCTGATGACATAGATTTCATTGCTGTGTGATACTGCATTGTACGTAAGTACCACAAATTCTTTATCCATTTTTCACTTCCTGTGATATTGAACTTGTACGGTAAACGAGGTTCTTGTAAACAGAGGCGTCCCAAACTTTGGGGTGGCTGTGTCTTTTTGATTTTAATTTCCCTAAGCTATAGGACCATAAGTGGAAGTGCCCTAGGCTCTGTTGCTTTGTTTTTTAGATGTTTCAGGAAACACCATACACTTCTCCCGAGTGTCTGTTGGCAATTTACATCCCGCCCATCAGCATAACAAGGCTCCCAGTTCTCCATGGCCTGTCCTGCCTTTCTGGATTTTACACTTTTTTCAGATGGCCCTTTTGACCGGGGGGAAGTGAGACTTCATTGTAGTGCAGATTTCCTTTGCAAGCTTGCTTGGTTGGCCAAAAAGGGCGTATGCGTTTTTTCATGAATATATTCAGGAAAAAACGCATACGCCCTTTTTGGCCAAGTGCATCATTGTGACGTTCTGCCTCTTTTCCTATGCTTTCAATGCAATTCCAGTCTACCTCCTGAAATCGGTTTCCTGCAATTCTGCCCCGCTTTCAAGTCCTCTTGGCAGCCTTACTTCAGTATATTTTTGGACGATAGCTGTCATTTATAACTCTGCAGGTTTGTGAATTACAGTGCCCCTGAGCTCCTTTCTTCAACTCGCTTTCTTGTGACCTGGCCGCAACACCGCAGGATGGCTTCAGGCCCTAATCTGGTTCCGGCACGGCACGATGAGCCTTTGGTTAATTCCTCTTCCTGGTGGGAAATGAGAGTTAAATTTGCCCGTCCAGACACCTCCAGCTAGTCTCTCATTGGTTCTCGCTATTCCTGTTCATCTTCCGCAGAAATTGCAAACTGGGCCAAACAGGAGGTTAAAGGGACTGACTCTCCAAGTCGGGAGAGTGTTAGTAAAGCATCTGGAATGTTGCACCCGAGTACCAGGGTACGAAAACTGAGACATATTTGAACACGTCTCCCGATCACATGGTTGATCATACTCTAGGTTCCACATGCATGTTTTATCTGAATGAAGAATACCTTAAACCTGGGTAGTTGAAACCCGTGGAATGGGTACCATGCAATATGACTTCAAAGGGTCTTCATTCGCTCACCAAACCTCTCCAATCCTATCACTGCTGCGTTTATGCCCCTGTACACATGCTTGATTCTCTTTCGGAGACATAGCAAACCATAGGTTTTAAGATACTTACTATTCAGGTACATTCTTAGGCGTTTAATATGCGGTGTTGAGTCCATTTCGTTGAGCAAGGAGTAGCTCTTGTCTATTCCATATTTGGCTTAAGGAACTTTATCTGTGCTCATTTCAATCTCTGCTTTTATGCAGCACCCCAACTCACCTTTCCCCTTAAGCAAGCATAAGTTGGTTTTCTAAATTTGAGACCCTGTTCTGTTCTGTAATTCAGTTCCTGAGTAGCCAAGTTTACATTCCGTGTATTACTGATATCTTATGATGTTTCTTTTTCTGTGTGACTTACTTCAGTTAGAATCATCGTACCTGAATCCACTCATTATGCTGCTACGGGCCTGATGACACAGATTTCATTGCTGAGTGATACTGCATTGTACGTAAGTACCACAAGTTCTTTATCCATTTTTCACTTTCTGTGATATTGAACTTGTACGGTAAACGAGGTTCTTGTAAACAGAGGTGTCCCAAACTTTGGGGTGGCTGTGTCTTTTTGATTTTAATTTCCCTAAGCTATAGGACCATAAGTGGAAGTGCCCTAGGCTCTGTTGCTTTGTTTTTTAGATGTTTCAGGAAACACCATACACTTCTCCGAGTGGCTGTTGGCAATTTACATCCCGCCCATCAGCATAACAAGGCTCCCAGTTCTCCATGGCCTGTCCTGCCTTTCTGGATTTTACACTTTTTTCAGATGGCCCTTTTGACGGGGGGAAGTGAGACTTCATTGTAGTGCCGATTTCCTTTGCAAGCTTGCTTGGTTGGCCAAAAAGGGCGTATGCGTTTTTTTCTGAATATATTCAGGAAAAAACGCATACGCCCTTTTTGGCCAAGTGCATCATTGTGGACGTTCTGCCTCTTTTCCTATGCTTTCAATGCAATTCCAGTCTACCTCCTGAAATCGGTTTCCTGCAATTCTGCCCCGCTTTCAAGTCCTCTTGGCAGCCTTACTTCAGTATATTTTTGGACGATAGCTGTCATTTATAACTCTGCAGGTTTGTGAATTACAGTGCCCCTGAGCTCCTTTCTTCAACTCGCTTTCTTGTGAGCTGGCCGCAACAACGCAGGATGGCTTCAGGCCCTAATCTTGTTCCGGCACGGCACGCTGAGCCTTTGGTTATTTCCTCTTCCTAGTGGGAAATGAGAGTTAAATTTGCCCGTCCAGACACCTCCAGCTAGTCTCTCATTGGTTCTCGCTATTCCTGTTCATCTTCCGCAGAAATTGCAAACTGGGCCAAACAGGAGGTTAAAGGCGCTGACTCTCCAATTGGGGAGAGTGTTAGTAAAGCATCTGGAATGTTGCACCCGAGTACCAGGGGAGGAAAACTGAGACATATTTGAACACGTCTCCCGTTCACACGGTTGATCATACTCTGGGTTCCACATGCATATTTTAGCTGAAGGAAGAATACCTTAAACCTGGGTATTTGAAACCCGTGGAATGGGTACCATGCAATATGACTTCAAAGGGTCTTCATTTGCTCACCGAACCTCTCCAATCCTATCACTGCTGCGTTTATGCCCCTGTACACATGCTTGATTCTCTTTTGGAGACATAGCAATCTATAGGTTTTAAGATACTTACTAGTCAGGTACATTCTTAGGCGTTTAATATGCGGTGTTGAGTCCATTTCGTTGAGCAAGGAGTAGCTGTTGTCTATTCCATATTTGGCTTAAGGAACTTTGTCTGTGCTCATTTCAATCTCTGGTTTTATGCAGCACCCCAACTCACCTTTCCCCTTAAGCAAGCATAAGTTGGTTTTCTACATTTGAGACCCTGTTCTGTTTTGGAATTCAGTTCCTGTGTAGCCAAGTTTACATTCCGTGTATTAGTGATATCTTATGATGTTTCTTTTTCTGTGTGAGTTATTTCAGTTAGAATCATCGTACCTGAATCCACTCATTATGCTGCTACTGGCCTGATGACATAGATTTCATTGCTGAGTGATACTTCATTGTACATAAGTACCACAAGTTTTTTATCCATTTTTCACTTTCTGTGATATTGAACTTCTACGGTAAACGAGGTTCTTGTAAACAGAGGCGTCCCAAACTTTGGGGTGGCTGTGTTTTTTTGATTTTAATTTCCCTAAGCTATAGGACCATAAGTGGAAGTGCCGTAGGCTCTGTTGCTTTGTTTTCTGGATGTTTTAGGAAACACCATACACTTCTCCTGAGTGTCTGTTGGCAATTTACATCCCGCCCATAAGCATAGCAAGGCTCCCAGTTCTCCATGGCCTGTCCTGCCTTTCTGGATTTTACACTTTTTTCAGATGGCCCTTTTGACTGGGGGGAATTGAGACTTCATTGTAGTGCAGATTTCCTTTGCAAGCTTGCTTGGTTGGCCAAAAAGGGCGTATGCGTTTTTTCCTGAATATATTCAGGAAAAAACGCATACGCCCTTTTTGCCCAAGTGCATCATTGTGGACGTTCTGCCTCTTTTCCTATGCTTTCAATGCAATTCCAGTCTACCTTCTGAAATCGGTTTCCTGCAATTCTGCCCCGCTTTCAAGTCCTCTTGGCAGCCTTACTTCAGTATATTTTTGGACGATAGCTGTCATTTATAACTCTGCAGGTTTGTGAATTACAGTGCCCCTGAACTCCTTTCTTCAACTCGTTTTCTTGTGACCTGGCCACAACACCGCAGGATGGCTTCAGGCCCTAATCTGGTTCCGGCACGGCACGCTGAGCCTTTGGTTAATTCCTCTTCCTGGTGGGAAATGAGAGTTAAATTTGCCCGTCCAGACACCTCCAGCTAGTCTCTCATTGGTTCTCGCTATTCCTGTTCATCTTCCGCTGAAATTGCAAACTGGGCCAAACAGGAGGTTAAAGGGACTGACTCTCCAAGTCGGGAGAGTGTTAGTAAAGCGTCTGGAATGTTGCATCCGAGTACCCGGGGAGGAAAACTGAGACATATTTGAACACGTCTCCCGTTCACACGGTTGATCATACTCTGGGTTCCACATGCATATTTTATCTGAATGAAGAATACCTTAAACCTGGGTATTTGAAACCCGTGGAATGGGTACCATACAATATGACTTCAAAGGGTCTTCATTTGCTCACCGAACCTCTCCAATCCTATCACTGCTGCGTTTATGCCCCTGTACACATGCTTGATTCTCTTTCGGAGACATAGCAATCTATAGGTTTTAAGATACTTACTAGTCAGGTACATTCTTAGGCGTTTAATATCCGGTGTTGAGTCCATTTCGTTGAGCAAGGAGTAGCTGTTGTCTATTCCATATTTGGCTTAAGGAACTTTATCTGTGCTCATTTCAATCTCTGGTTTTATGCAGCACCCCAATTCACCTTTCCCCTTAAGCAAGCATAAGTTGGTTTTCTAAATTTGAGACCCTGTTCTGTTTTGGAATTCAGTTCCTGTGTAGCCAAGTTTACATTCCGTGTATTAGTGATATCTTATGATGTTTCTTTTTCTGTGTGACTTATTTCAGTTAGAATCATCGTACCTGAATCCACTCATTATGCTGCTACGGGCCTGATGACATAGATTTCATTGCTGAGTGATACTGCATTGTACGTAAGTACCACAAGTTCTTTATCCATTTTTCACTTTCTGTGATATTGAACTTGTACGGTAAACGAGATTCTTGTAAACAGAGGCGTCCCAAACTTTGGGGTGGCTGTGTCTTTTTGATTTTAATTTCCCTAAGCTATAGGACCATAAGTGGAAGTGCCCTAGGCTCTGTTGCTTTGTTTTTTAGATGTTTCAGGAAACACCATACACTTCTCCGAGTGGCTGTTGGCAATTTACATCCCGCCCATCAGCATAACAAGGCTCCCAGTTCTCCATGGCCTGTCCTGCCTTTCTGGATTTTACACTTTTTTCAGATGGCCCTTTTGACGGGGGGAAGTGAGACTTCATTGTAGTGCCGATTTCCTTTGCAAGCTTGCTTGGTTGGCCAAAAAGGGCGTATGCGTTTTTTTCTGAATATATTCAGGAAAAAACGCATACGCCCTTTTTAGCCAAGTGCATCATTGTGGACGTTCTGCCTCTTTTCCTATGCTTTCAATGCAATTCCAGTCTACCTCCTGAAATCGGTTTCCTGCAATTCTGCCCCACTTTCAAGTCCTCTTGGCAGCCTTACTTCAGTATATTTTTGGACAATAGCTGTCATTTATAACTCTGCAGGTTTGTGAATTACAGTGCCCCTGAGCTCCTTTCTTCAACTCGCTTTCTTGTGAGCTGGCCGCAACACCGCAGGATGGCTTCAGGCCCTAATCTTGTTCCGGCACGGCACGCTGAGCCTTTGGTTATTTCCTCTTCCTGGTGGGAAATGAGAGTTAAATTTGCCCGTCCAGACACCTCCAGCTAGTCTCTCATTGGTTCTCCCTATTCCTGTTCATCTTCCGCAGAAATTGCAAACTGGGCCAAACAGGAGGTTAAAGGGACTGACTCTCCAAGTCGGGAGAGTGTTAGTAAAGCATCTGGAATGTTGCGCCCGAGTACCAGGGTACGAAAACTGAGACATATTTGAACACGTCTCCCGATCACATGGTTGATCATACTCTAGGATACACATGCATGTTTTAGCTGAATGAAGAATACTTTAACATGGGTAGTTGAAACCCGTGGAATGGGTACCATGCAATATGACTTCAAAGGGTCTTCATTTGCTCACCGAACCTCTCCAATCCTATCACTGCTGCGTTTATGCCCCTGTACACATGCTTGATTCTCTTTCGGAGACATAGCAATCCATAGGTTTTAAGATACTTACTATTCAGGTACATTCTTAGGCATTTAATATGCGGTGTTGAGTCCATTTCGTTGAGCAAGGAGTAGCTCTTGTCTATTCCATATTTGGCTTAAGGAACTTTATCTGTGCTCATTTCAATCTCTGGTTTTATGCAGCACCCCAACTCACCTTTCCCCTTAAGCAAGCATAAGTTGGTTTTCTAAATTTGAGACCCTGTTCTGTTCTGTAATTCAGTTCCGGTGTAGCCAAGTTTACATTCCGTGTATTACTGATATCTTATGATGTTTCTTTTTCTGTGTGACTTATTTCAGTTAGAATCATCGTACCTGAATCCACTCATTATGCTGCTACGTGCCTGATGACATAGATTTCATTGCTGAGTGATACTGCATTGTACGTAAGTACCACAAATTCTTTATCCATTTTTCACTTCCTGTGATATTGAACTTGTACGGTAAACGAGGTTCTTGTAAACAGAGGCGTCCCAAACTTTGGGGTGGCTGTGTCTTTTTGATTTTAATTTCCCTAAGCTATAGGACCATAAGTGGAAGTGCCCTAGGCTCTGTTGCTTTGTTTTTTAGATGTTTCAGGAAACACCATACACTTCTCCCGAGTGTCTGTTTGCAATTTACATCCCGCCCAGCAGCATAACAAGGCTCCCAGTTCTCCATGGCCTGTCCTGCCTTGCTGGATTTTACACTTTTTTCAGATGGCCCTTTTGACCGGGGGGAAGTGAGACTTCATTGTAGTGCAGATTTCCTTTGCAAGCTTGCTTGGTTGGCCAAAAAGGGCGTATGCGTTTTTTCCTGAATATATTCAGGAAAAAACGCATACGCCCTTTTTGGCCAAGTGCATCATTGTGGACGTTCTGCCTCTTTTCCTGTGCTTTCAATGCAATTCCAGTCTACCTCCTGAAATCGGTTTCCTGCAATTCTGCCCCGCTTTCAAGTCCTCTTGGCAGCCTTACTTCAGTATATTTTTGGACGATAGCTGTCATTTATAACTCTGCAGGTTTGTGAATTACAGTGCCCCTGAGCTCCTTTCTTCAACTCGCTTTCTTGTGACCTGGCCGCAACACCGCAGGATGGCTTCAGGCCCTAATCTGGTTCCGGCATGGCCCGATGAGCCTTTGGTTAATTCCTCTTCCTGGTGGGAAATGAGAGTTAAATTTGCCCGTCCAGACACCTCCAGCTAGTCTCTCATTGGTTCTCGCTATTCCTGTTCATCTTCCGCAGAAATTGCAAACTGGGCCAAACAGGAGGTTAAAGGGACTGACTCTCCAAGTCGGGAGAGTGTTAGTAAAGCATCTGGAATGTTGCACCCGAGTACCAGGGTACGAAAACTGAGACATATTTGAACACGTCTCCCGATCACATGGTTGATCATACTCTAGGTTCCACATGCATGTTTTATCTGAAGGAAGAATACCTTAAACCTGGGTAGTTGAAACCCGTGGAATGGGTACCATGCAATATGACTTCAAAGGGTCTTCATTTGCTCACCGAACCTCTCCAATCCTATCACTGCTGCGTTTATGCCCCTGTACACATGCTTGATTCTCTTTCGGAGACATAGCAAACCATACCTTTTAAGATACTTACTATTCAGGTACATTCTTAGGCGTTTAATATGCGGTGTTGAGTCCATTTCGTTGAGCAAGGAGTAGCTCTTGTCTATTCCATATTTGGCTTAAGGAACTTTATCTGTGCTCATTTCAATCTCTGGTTTTATGCAGCACCCCAACTCACCTTTCACCTTAAGCAAGCATAAGTTGGTTTTCTAAATTTGAGACCCTGTTCTGTTCTGTAATTCAGTTCCTGAGTAGCCAAGTTTACATTCCGTGTATTACTGATATCTTATGATGTTTCTTTTTCTGTGTGACTTACTTCAGTTAGAATCATCGTACCTGAATCCACTCATTATGCTGCTACGGGCCTGATGACATAGATTTCATTGCTGAGTGATACTGCATTGTACGTAAGTACCACAAGTTCTTTATCCATTTTTCACTTTCTGTGATATTGAACTTGTACGGTAAACGAGGTTCTTGTAAACAGAGGCGTCCCAAACTTTGGGGTGGCTGTGTCTTTTTGATTTTAATTTCCCTAAGCTATAGGACCATAAGTGGAAGTGCCCTAGGCTCTGTTGCTTTGTTTTTTAGATGTTTCAGGAAACACCATACACTTCTCCGAGTGGCTGTTGGCAATTTACATCCCGCCCATCAGCATAACAAGGCTCCCAGTTCTCCATGGCCTGTCCTGCCTTTCTGGATTTTACACTTTTTTCAGATGGCCCTTTTGACGGGGGGAAGTGAGACTTCATTGTAGTGCAGATTTCCTTTGCAAGCTTGCTTGGGTGGCCAAAAAGGGAGTATGCGTTTTTTCCTGAATATATTCAGGAAAAAACGCATACGCCCTTTTTGGCCAAGTGCATCATTGTGGACGTTCTGCCTCTTTTCCTATGCTTTCAATGCAATTCCAGTCTACCTCCTGAAATCGGTTTCCTGCAATTCTGCCCCGCTTTCAAGTCCTCTTGGCAGCCTTACTTCAGTATATTTTTGGACGATAGCTGTCATTTATAACTCTGCAGGTTTGTGAATTACAGTGCCCCTGAGCTCCTTTCTTCAACTCGCTTTCTTGTGACCTGGCCGCAACACCGCAGGATGGCTTCAGGCCCTAATCTGGTTCCGGCACGGCACGATGAGCCTTTGGTTAATTCCTCTTCCTGGTGGAAATGAGAGTTAAATTTGCCCGTCCAGACACCTCCAGCTAGTCTCTCATTGGTTCTCGCTATTCCTGTTCATCTTCCGCAGAAATTGCAAACTGGGCCAAACAGGAGGTTAAAGGGACTGACTCTCCAAGTCGGGAGAGTGTTAGTAAAGCATCTGGAATGTTGCACCCGAGTACCAGGGTACGAAAACTGAGACATATTTGAACACGTCTCCCGATCACATGGTTGATCATACTCTAGGTTCCACATGCATGTTTTATCTGAAGGAAGAATACCTTAAACATGGGTAGTTGAAACCCGTGGAATGGGTACCATGCAATATGACTTCAAAGGGTCTTCATTTGCTCACTGAACCTCTCCAATCCTATCACTGCTGCGTTTATGCCCCTGTACACATGCTTGATTCTCTTTCGGAGACATAGCAAACCATACGTTTTAAGATACTTACTATTCAGGTACATTCTTAGGCGTTTAATATGCGGTGTTGAGTCCATTTCATTGAGCAAGGAGTAGCTCTTGTCTATTCCATATTTGGCTTAAGGAACTTTATCTGTGCTCATTTCAATCTCTGCTTTTATGCAGCACCCCAACTCACCTTTCACCTTAAGCAAGCATAAGTTGGTTTTCTAAATTTGAGACCCTGTTCTGTTCTGTAATTCAGTTCCTGAGTAGCCAAGTTTACATTCCGTGTATTACTGATATCTTATGATGTTTCTTTTTCTGTGTGACTTACTTCAGTTAGAATCATCGTACCTGAATCCACTCATTATGCTGCTACGGGCCTGATGACATAGATTTCATTGCTGAGTGATACTGCATTGTACGTAAGTACCACAAGTTCTTTATCCATTTTTCACTTTCTGTGATATTGAACTTGTACGGTAAACGAGGTTCTTGTAAACAGAGGTGTCCCAAACTTTGGGGTGGCTGTGTCTTTTTGATTTTAATTTCCCTAAGCTATAGGACCATAAGTGGAAGTGCCCTAGGCTCTGTTGCTTTGTTTTTTAGATGTTTCAGGAAACACCATACACTTCTCCGAGTGGCTGTTGGCAATTTACATCCCGCCCATCAGCATAACAAGGCTCCCTGTTCTCCATGGCCTGTCCTGCCTTTCTGGATTTTACACTTTTTTCAGATGGCCCTTTTGACGGGGGGAAGTGAGACTTCATTGTAGTGCCGATTTCCTTTGCAAGCTTGCTTGGTTGGCCAAAAAGGGCGTATGCGTTTTTTTCTGAATATATTCAGGAAAAAACGCATACGCCCTTTTTGGCCAAGTGCATCATTGTGGACGTTCTGCCTCTTTTCCTATGCTTTCAATGCAATTCCAGTCTACCTCCTGAAATCGGTTTCCTGCAATTCTGCCCCGCTTTCAAGTCCTCTTGGCAGCCTTACTTCAGTATATTTTTGGACGATAGCTGTCATTTATAACTCTGCAGGTTTGTGAATTACAGTGCCCCTGAGCTCCTTTCTTCAACTCGCTTTCTTGTGAGCTGGCCGCAACAACGCAGGATGGCTTCAGGCCCTAATCTTGTTCCGGCACGGCACGCTGAGCCTTTGGTTATTTCCTCTTCCTAGTGGGAAATGAGAGTTAAATTTGCCCGTCCAGACACCTCCAGCTAGTCTCTCATTGGTTCTCGCTATTCCTGTTCATCTTCCGCAGAAATTGCAAACTGGGCCAAACAGGAGGTTAAAGGCGCTGACTCTCCAATTGGGGAGAGTGTTAGTAAAGCATCTGGAATGTTGCACCCGAGTACCAGGGGAGGAAAACTGAGACATATTTGAACACGTCTCCCGTTCACACGGTTGATCATACTCTGGGTTCCACATGCATATTTTAGCTGAAGGAAGAATACCTTAAACCTGGGTATTTGAAACCCGTGGAATGGGTACCATGCAATATGACTTCAAAGGGTCTTCATTTGCTCAGCGAACCTCTCCAATCCTATCACTGCTGCGTTTATGCCCCTGTACACATGCTTGATTCTCTTTTGGAGACATAGCAATCTATAGGTTTTAAGATACTTACTAGTCAGGTACATTCTTAGGCGTTTAATATGCGGTGTTGAGTCCATTTCGTTGAGCAAGGAGTAGCTGTTGTCTATTCCATATTTGGCTTAAGGAACTTTGTCTGTGCTCATTTCAATCTCTGGTTTTATGCAGCACCCAACTCACCTTTCCCCTTAAGCAAGCATAAGTTGGTTTTCTACATTTGAGACCCTGTTCTGTTTTGGAATTCAGTTCCTGTGTAGCCAAGTTTACATTCCGTGTATTAGTGATATCTTATGATGTTTCTTTTTCTGTGTGAGTTATTTCAGTTAGAATCATCGTACCTGAATCCACTCATTATGCTGCTACTGGCCTGATGACATAGATTTCATTGCTGAGTGATACTTCATTGTACATAAGTACCACAAGTTTTTTATCCATTTTTCACTTTCTGTGATATTGAACTTCTACGGTAAACGAGGTTCTTGTAAACAGAGGCGTCCCAAACTTTGGGGTGGCTGTGTTTTTTTGATTTTAATTTCCCTAAGCTATAGGACCATAAGTGGAAGTGCCGTAGGCTCTGTTGCTTTGTTTTCTGGATGTTTTAGGAAACACCATACACTTCTCCTGAGTGTCTGTTGGCAATTTACATCTCGCCCATAAGCATAGCAAGGCTCCCAGTTCTCCATGGCCTGTCCTGCCTTTCTGGATTTTACACTTTTTTCAGATGGCCCTTTTGACCGGGGGGAATTGAGACTTCATTGTAGTGCAGATTTCCTTTGCAAGCTTGCTTGGTTGGCCAAAAAGGGCGTATGTGTTTTTTCCTGAATATATTCAGGAAAAAACGCATACGCCCTTTTTGCCCAAGTGCATCATTGTGGACGTTCTGCCTCTTTTCCTATGCTTTCAATGCAATTCCAGTCTACCTCCTGAAATCGGTTTCCTGCAATTCTGCCCCGCTTTCAAGTCCTCTTGGCAGCCTTACTTCAGTATATTTTTGGACGATAGCTGTCATTTATAACTCTGCAGGTTTGTGAATTACAGTGCCCCTGAACTCCTTTCTTCAACTCGTTTTCTTGTGACCTGGCCACAACACCGCAGGATGGCTTCAGGCCCTAATCTGGTTCCGGCACGGCACGCTGAGCCTTTGGTTAATTCCTCTTCCTGGTGGGAAATGAGAGTTAAATTTGCCCGTCCAGACACCTCCAGCTAGTCTCTCATTGGTTCTCGCTATTCCTGTTCATCTTCCGCTGAAATTGCAAACTGGGCCAAACAGGAGGTTAAAGGGACTGACTCTCCAAGTCGGGAGAGTGTTAGTAAAGCGTCTGGAATGTTGCATCCGAGTACCCGGGGAGGAAAACTGAGACATATTTGAACACGTCTCCCGTTCACACGGTTGATCATACTCTGGGTTCCACATGCATATTTTATCTGAATGAAGAATACCTTAAACCTGGGTATTTGAAACCCGTGGAATGGGTACCATACAATATGACTTCAAAGGGTCTTCATTTGCTCACCGAACCTCTCCAATCCTATCACTGCTGCGTTTATGCCCCTGTACACATGCTTGATTCTCTTTCGGAGACATAGCAATCTATAGGTTTTAAGATACTTACTAGTCAGGTACATTCTTAGGCGTTTAATATCCGGTGTTGAGTCCATTTCGTTGAGCAAGGAGTAGCTGTTGTCTATTCCATATTTGGCTTAAGGAACTTTATCTGTGCTCATTTCAATCTCTGGTTTTATGCAGCACCCCAACTCACCTTTCCCCTTAAGCAAGCATAAGTTGGTTTTCTAAATTTGAGACCCTGTTCTGTTTTGGAATTCAGTTCCTGTGTAGCCAAGTTTACATTCCGTGTATTAGTGATATCTTATGATGTTTCTTTTTCTGTGTGACTTATTTCAGTTAGAATCATCGTACCTGAATCCACTCATTATGCTGCTACGGGCCTGATGACATAGATTTCATTGCTGAATGATACTGCATTGTACGTAAGTACCACAAGTTCTTTATCCATTTTTCACTTTCTGTGATATTGAACTTGTACGGTAAACGAGATTCTTGTAAACAGAGGCGTCCCAAATTTTGGGGTGGCTGTGTCTTTTTGATTTTAATTTCCCTAAGCTATAGGACCATAAGTGGAAGTGCCCTAGGCTCTGTTGCTTTGTTTTTTAGATGTTTCAGGAAACACCATACACTTCTCAGAGTGGCTGTTGGCAATTTACATCCCGCCCATCAGCATAACAAGGCTCCCAGTTCTCCATGGCCTGTCCTGCCTTTCTGGATTTTACACTTTTTTCAGATGGCCCTTTTAACGGGGGGAAGTGAGACTTCATTGTAGTGCCAATTTCCTTTGCAAGCTTGCTTGGTTGGCCAAAAAGGGCGTATGCGTTTTTTTCTGAATATATTCAGGAAAAAACGCATACGCCCTTTTTAGCCAAGTGCATCATTGTGGACGTTCTGCCTCTTTTCCTATGCTTTCAATGCAATTCCAGTCTACCTCCTGAAATCGGTTTCCTGCAATTCTGCCCCACTTTCTAGTCCTCTTGGCAGCCTTACTTCAGTATATTTTTGGACAATAGCTGTCATTTATAACTCTGCAGGTTTGTGAATTACAGTGCCCCTGAGCTCCTTTCTTCAACTCGCTTTCTTGTGAGCTGGCCGCAACACCGCAGGATGGCTTCAGGCCCTAATCTTGTTCCGGCACGGCACGCTGAGCCTTTGGTTATTTCCTCTTCCTGGTGGGAAATGAGAGTTAAATTTGCCCGTCCAGACACCTCCAGCTAGTCTCTCATTGGTTCTCCCTATTCCTGTTCATCTTCCGCAGAAATTGCAAACTGGGCCAAACATGAAGTTAAAGAGACTGACTCTCCATGTCGGGAGAGTGTTAGTAAAGCATCTGGAATGTTGCGCCCGAGTACCAGGGTACGAAAACTGAGACATATTTGAACACGTCTCCCGATCACATGGTTGATCATACTCTAGGATACACATGCATGTTTTAGCTGAATGAAGAATACTTTAACATGGGTAGTTGAAACCCGTGGAATGGGTACCATGCAATATGACTTCAAAGGGTCTTCATTTGCTCACCGAACCTCTCCAATCCTATCACTGCTGCGTTTATGCCCCTGTACACATGCTTGATTCTCTTTCGGAGACATAGCAATCCATAGGTTTTAAGATACTTACTATTCAGGTACATTCTTAGGCATTTAATATGCGGTGTTGAGTCCATTTCGTTGAGCAAGGAGTAGCTCTTGTCTATTCCATATTTGGCTTAAGGAACTTTATCTGTGCTCATTTCAATCTCTGGTTTTATGCAGCACCCCAACTCACCTTTCCCCTTAAGCAAGCATAAGTTGGTTTTCTAAATTTGAGACCCTGTTCTGTTCTGTAATTCAGTTCCGGTGTAGCCAAGTTTACATTCCGTGTATTACTGATATCTTATGATGTTTCTTTTTCTGTGTGACTTATTTCAGTTAGAATCATCGTACCTGAATCCACTCATTATGCTGCTACGTGCCTGATGACATAGATTTCATTGCTGAGTGATACTGCATTGTACGTAAGTACCACAAATTCTTTATCCATTTTTCACTTCCTGTGATATTGAACTTGTACGGTAAACGAGGTTCTTGTAAACAGAGGCGTCCCAAACTTTGGGGTGGCTGTGTCTTTTTGATTTTAATTTCCCTAAGCTATAGGACCATAAGTGGAAGTGCCCTAGGCTCTGTTGCTTTGTTTTTTAGATGTTTCAGGAAACACCATACACTTCTCCCGAGTGTCTGTTTGCAATTTACATCCCGCCCAGCAGCATAACAAGGCTCCCAGTTCTCCATGGCCTGTCCTGCCTTGCTGGATTTTACACTTTTTTCAGATGGCCCTTTTGACCGGGGGGAAGTGAGACTTCATTGTAGTGCAGATTTCCTTTGCAAGCTTGCTTGGTTGGCCAAAAAGGGCGTATGCGTTTTTTCCTGAATATATTCAGGAAAAAACGCATACGCCCTTTTTGGCCAAGTGCATCATTGTGGACGTTCTGCCTCTTTTCCTGTGCTTTCAATGCAATTCCAGTCTACCTCCTGAAATCGGTTTCCTGCAATTCTGCCCCGCTTTCAAGTCCTCTTGGCAGCCTTACTTCAGTATATTTTTGGACGATAGCTGTCATTTATAACTCTGCAGGTTTGTGAATTACAGTGCCCCTGAGCTCCTTTCTTCAACTCGCTTTCTTGTGACCTGGCCGCAACACCGCAGGATGGCTTCAGGCCCTAATCTGGTTCCGGCATGGCCCGATGAGCCTTTGGTTAATTCCTCTTCCTGGTGGGAAATGAGAGTTAAATTTGCCCGTCCAGACACCTCCAGCTAGTCTCTCATTGGTTCTCGCTATTCCTGTTCATCTTCCGCTGAAATTGCAAACTGGGCCAAACAGGAGGTTAAAGGGACTGACTCTCCAAGTCGGGAGAGTGTTAGTAAAGCGTCTGGAATGTTGCATCCGAGTACCCGGGGAGGAAAACTGAGACATATTTGAACACGTCTCCCGTTCACACGGTTGATCATACTCTGGGTTCCACATGCATATTTTATCTGAATGAAGAATACCTTAAACCTGGGTATTTGAAACCCGTGGAATGGGTACCATACAATATGACTTCAAAGGGTCTTCATTTGCTCACCGAACCTCTCCAATCCTATCACTGCTGCGTTTATGCCCCTGTACACATGCTTGATTCTCTTTCGGAGACATAGCAATCTATAGGTTTTAAGATACTTACTAGTCAGGTACATTCTTAGGCGTTTAATATCCGGTGTTGAGTCCATTTCGTTGAGCAAGGAGTAGCTGTTGTCTATTCCATATTTGGCTTAAGGAACTTTATCTGTGCTCATTTCAATCTCTGGTTTTATGCAGCACCCCAATTCACCTTTCCCCTTAAGCAAGCATAAGTTGGTTTTCTAAATTTGAGACCCTGTTCTGTTTTGGAATTCAGTTCCTGTGTAGCCAAGTTTACATTCCGTGTATTAGTGATATCTTATGATGTTTCTTTTTCTGTGTGACTTATTTCAGTTAGAATCATCGTACCTGAATCCACTCATTATGCTGCTACGGGCCTGATGACATAGATTTCATTGCTGAGTGATACTGCATTGTACGTAAGTACCACAAGTTCTTTATCCATTTTTCACTTTCTGTGATATTGAACTTGTACGGTAAACGAGATTCTTGTAAACAGAGGCGTCCCAAACTTTGGGGTGGCTGTGTCTTTTTGATTTTAATTTCCCTAAGCTATAGGACCATAAGTGGAAGTGCCCTAGGCTCTGTTGCTTTGTTTTTTAGATGTTTCAGGAAACACCATACACTTCTCAGAGTGGCTGTTGGCAATTTACATCCCGCCCATCAGCATAACAAGGCTCCCAGTTCTCCATGGCCTGTCCTGCCTTTCTGGATTTTACACTTTTTTCAGATGGCCCTTTTGACGGGGGGAAGTGAGACTTCATTGTAGTGCCGATTTCCTTTGCAAGCTTGCTTGGTTGGCCAAAAAGGGCGTATGCGTTTTTTTCTGAATATATTCAGGAAAAAACGCATACGCCCTTTTTAGCCAAGTGCATCATTGTGGACGTTCTGCCTCTTTTCCTATGCTTTCAATGCAATTCCAGTCTACCTCCTGAAATCGGTTTCCTGCAATTCTGCCCCACTTTCAAGTCCTCTTGGCAGCCTTACTTCAGTATATTTTTGGACAATAGCTGTCATTTATAACTCTGCAGGTTTGTGAATTACAGTGCCCCTGAGCTCCTTTCTTCAACTCGCTTTCTTGTGAGCTGGCCGCAACACCGCAGGATGGCTTCAGGCCCTAATCTTGTTCCGGCACGGCACGCTGAGCCTTTGGTTATTTCCTCTTCCTGGTGGGAAATGAGAGTTAAATTTGCCCGTCCAGACACCTCCAGCTAGTCTCTCATTGGTTCTCCCTATTCCTGTTCATCTTCCGCAGAAATTGCAAACTGGGCCAAACATGAAGTTAAAGAGACTGACTCTCCATGTCGGGAGAGTGTTAGTAAAGCATCTGGAATGTTGCGCCCGAGTACCAGGGTACGAAAACTGAGACATATTTGAACACGTCTCCCGATCACATGGTTGATCATACTCTAGGATACACATGCATGTTTTAGCTGAATGAAGAATACTTTAACATGGGTAGTTGAAACCCGTGGAATGGGTACCATGCAATATGACTTCAAAGGGTCTTCATTTGCTCACCGAACCTCTCCAATCCTATCACTGCTGCGTTTATGCCCCTGTACACATGCTTGATTCTCTTTCGGAGACATAGCAATCCATAGGTTTTAAGATACTTACTATTCAGGTACATTCTTAGGCATTTAATATGCGGTGTTGAGTCCATTTCGTTGAGCAAGGAGTAGCTCTTGTCTATTCCATATTTGGCTTAAGGAACTTTATCTGTGCTCATTTCAATCTCTGGTTTTATGCAGCACCCCAACTCACCTTTCCCCTTAAGCAAGCATAAGTTGGTTTTCTAAATTTGAGACCCTGTTCTGTTCTGTAATTCAGTTCCGGTGTAGCCAAGTTTACATTCCGTGTATTACTGATATCTTATGATGTTTCTTTTTCTGTGTGACTTATTTCAGTTAGAATCATCGTACCTGAATCCACTCATTATGCTGCTACGTGCCTGATGACATAGATTTCATTGCTGAGTGATACTGCATTGTACGTAAGTACCACAAATTCTTTATCCATTTTTCACTTCCTGTGATATTGAACTTGTACGGTAAACGAGGTTCTTGTAAACAGAGGCGTCCCAAACTTTGGGGTGGCTGTGTCTTTTTGATTTTAATTTCCCTAAGCTATAGGACCATAAGTGGAAGTGCCCTAGGCTCTGTTGCTTTGTTTTTTAGATGTTTCAGGAAACACCATACACTTCTCCCGAGTGTCTGTTTGCAATTTACATCCCGCCCAGCAGCATAACAAGGCTCCCAGTTCTCCATGGCCTGTCCTGCCTTGCTGGATTTTACACTTTTTTCAGATGGCCCTTTTGACCGGGGGGAAGTGAGACTTCATTGTAGTGCAGATTTCCTTTGCAAGCTTGCTTGGTTGGCCAAAAAGGGCGTATGCGTTTTTTCCTGAATATATTCAGGAAAAAACGCATACGCCCTTTTTGGCCAAGTGCATCATTGTGGACGTTCTGCCTCTTTTCCTGTGCTTTCAATGCAATTCCAGTCTACCTCCTGAAATCGGTTTCCTGCAATTCTGCCCCGCTTTCAAGTCCTCTTGGCAGCCTTACTTCAGTATATTTTTGGACGATAGCTGTCATTTATAACTCTGCAGGTTTGTGAATTACAGTGCCCCTGAGCTCCTTTCTTCAACTCGCTTTCTTGTGACCTGGCCGCAACACCGCAGGATGGCTTCAGGCCCTAATCTGGTTCCGGCATGGCCCGATGAGCCTTTGGTTAATTCCTCTTCCTGGTGGGAAATGAGAGTTAAATTTGCCCGTCCAGACACCTCCAGCTAGTCTCTCATTGGTTCTCGCTATTCCTGTTCATCTTCCGCAGAAATTGCAAACTGGGCCAAACAGGAGGTTAAAGGGACTGACTCTCCAAGTCGGGAGAGTGTTAGTAAAGCATCTGGAATGTTGCACCCGAGTACCAGGGTACGAAAACTGAGACATATTTGAACACGTCTCCCGATCACATGGTTGATCATACTCTAGGTTCCACATGCATGTTTTATCTGAAGGAAGAATACCTTAAACCTGGGTAGTTGAAACCCGTGGAATGGGTACCATGCAATATGACTTCAAAGGGTCTTCATTTGCTCACCGAACCTCTCCAATCCTATCACTGCTGCGTTTATGCCCCTGTACACATGCTTGATTCTCTTTCGGAGACATAGCAAACCATACCTTTTAAGATACTTACTATTCAGGTACATTCTTAGGCGTTTAATATGCGGTGTTGAGTCCATTTCGTTGAGCAAGGAGTAGCTCTTGTCTATTCCATATTTGGCTTAAGGAACTTTATCTGTGCTCATTTCAATCTCTGGTTTT
Organism: Grampus griseus; assembly: GCF_964374135.1. Taxonomy (NCBI): domain Eukaryota; kingdom Metazoa; phylum Chordata; class Mammalia; order Artiodactyla; family Delphinidae; genus Grampus; species Grampus griseus. Next base: position 101,266 of record NW_028133314.1, read on the forward strand.
ATGCAGCACCCCAACTCACCTTTCACCTTAAGCAAGCATAAGTTGGTTTTCTAAATTTGAGACCCTGTTCTGTTCTGTAATTCAGTTCCTGAGTAGCCAAGTTTACATTCCGTGTATTACTGATATCTTATGATGTTTCTTTTTCTGTGTGACTTACTTCAGTTAGAATCATCGTACCTGAATCCACTCATTATGCTGCTACGGGCCTGATGACATAGATTTCATTGCTGAGTTATACTGCATTGTACGTAAGTACCACAAGTTCTTTATCCATTTTTCACTTTCTGTGATATTGAACTTGTACGGTAAACGAGGTTCTTGTAAACAGAGGCGTCCCAAACTTTGGGGTGGCTGTGTCTTTTTGATTTTAATTTCCCTAAGCTATAGGACCATAAGTGGAAGTGCCCTAGGCTCTGTTGCTTTGTTTTTTAGATGTTTCAGGAAACACCATACACTTCTCCGAGTGGCTGTTGGCAATTTACATCCCGCCCATCAGCATAACAAGGCTCCCAGTTCTCCATGGCCTGTCCTGCCTTTCTGGATTTTACACTTTTTTCAGATGGCCCTTTTGACGGGGGGAAGTGAGACTTCATTGTAGTGCAGATTTCCTTTGCAAGCTTGCCTGGGTGGCCAAAAAGGGAGTATGCGTTTTTTCCTGAATATATTCAGGAAAAAACGCATACGCCCTTTTTGGCCAAGTGCATCATTGTGGACGTTCTGCCTCTTTTCCTATGCTTTCAATGCAATTCCAGTCTACCTCCTGAAATCGGTTTCCTGCAATTCTGCCCCGCTTTCAAGTCCTCTTGGCAGCCTTACTTCAGTATATTTTTGGACGATAGCTGTCATTTATAACTCTGCAGGTTTGTGAATTACAGTGCCCCTGAGCTCCTTTCTTCAACTCGCTTTCTTGTGACCTGGCCGCAACACCGCAGGATGGCTTCAGGCCCTAATCTGGTTCCGGCACGGCACGATGAGCCTTTGGTTAATTCCTCTTCCTGGTGGGAAATGAGAGTTAAATTTGCCCGTCCAGACACCTCCAGCTAGTCTCTCATTGGTTCTCGCTATTCCTGTTCATCTTCCGCAGAAATTGCAAACTGGGCCAAACAGGAGGTTAAAGGGACTGACTCTCCAAGTCGGGAGAGTGTTAGTAAAGCATCTGGAATGTTGCACCCGAGTACCAGGGGAGGAAAACTGAGACATATTTGAACACGTCTCCCGTTCACACGGTTGATCATACTCTGGGTTCCACATGCATATTTTAGCTGAAGGAAGAATACCTTAAACCTGGGTATTTGAAACCCGTGGAATGGGTACCATACAATATGTCTTCAAAGGGTCTTCATTTGCTCACCGAACCTCTCCAATCCTTTCACTGCTGCGTTTATGCCCCTGTACACACGCTTGATTCTCTTTCGGAGACATAGCAATCCATAGGTTTTAAGATACTTACTAGTCAGGTACATTCTTAGGCGTTTAATATGGGGTGTTGAGTCCATTTCGTTGAGCAAGGAGTAGCTCTTGTCTATTCCATATTTGGCTTAAGGAACTTTATCTGTGCTCATTTCAATCTCTGGTTTTATGCAGCACCCCAACTCACCTTTCCCCTTAAGCAAGCATAAGTTGGTTTTCTCAATTTGAGACCCTGTTATGTTTTGTAATTCAGTTCCTCTGTAGCGAAGTTTACATTCCATGTATTAGTGATATTTATTGATGTTTCTTTTTCTGTGTGACTTATTTCAGTTAGAATCACCATACCCGAATCCACTCATTGTGCTGCTAAGGGCCTCGTGACATAGATTTCATTGCTGAGTGACATTGCATTGTACTTGAGTACCCAAACTTCTTTATCCATTTTTCACTTTCTGTGATATTGAACTTGTACTGTAAACGAGGTTCTTGTAAACAGAGCCGTCCCAAACTTTGGGGTGGCTGTGTCTTTTTGATTTTAATTTCCCTAAGCTATAGGACCATAAGTGGAAGTGCACTAGGCTCTGTTGATTTGTTTTTTAGATGTTTCAGGAAACACCATACACTTCTCCCGAGTGTCTGTTGGCAATATACATCCCGCCCATCAGCATAACAAGGCTCCCAGTTCTCCATGGCCTGTCCTGCCTTTCTGGGTTTTACACTTTTTTCAGATGGCCCTTTTGACCGGGGGGAAGTGAGACTTCATTGTAGTGCCGATTTCCTTTGCAGGTTTGCTTGGTTGGCCAAAAAGGGCGTATGCGTTTTTTCCTGAATATATTCAGGAAAAAACGCATACGCCCTTTTTGTCCAAGTGCATCATTGTCGAGGTTCTGACTCTCTTCATATGTTTTCAATGCAATTCCAGTCTACCTCCTGAAATTGGTTTCCTGCAATTCTGCCTTGCTTTCATTGCCTCTTCATAGCCTTACGTCAATATATTTTTTGAATATAGTTGGCCTTTATAACTCTGCAGGTTTTTGAATTGCAGTGGCCCTTAGCTCCATTTTTCAGCTCTTATTTTTGTGGTCTTGCCCCATAACCACAGGATTCCTTGAAGCCCTATTTTTCTTCTGGGGCACCTTGCTGTGCCTTTGGTTAATTCTTCTTACTGATGTGACATTAGAGTGACATGTGCCCATTGAAACCGTTACAGCTAGTTTCTCACTGGTTCCCCCTATTCCCATTCATCCTCTGCACTAACTGCAGACTGTGCGATACCAGAACTTAAAGGCATTGACTCCATGTGGGGATGTTGTTAGTAAAGCTGCTGGAATGTCGATCCGGAGCCCCAGGAGAGGAAAAATGAGGTGCGTTTTAGAAACCTTTCCCGATCATATGGTATACCAGTCGCTGGGTTTCCCAAGCATGGTTTAGCTGTAGGAAGATTCCCTTCAACCTGGAGTGTTGGGACCCTTGGACTGAGTAGCATGAAGTATTGCATTAAACTTTCGGCAGTTGCTCACCAAAGCTCACCAATCCTCTCAGCCCCAAGTGTCCAGCCTTATGTCTTATCCAGCTGTGGGTTTATATGTGGTCAATCCAGGTTACATCACAGCCCCTGAGCGAATTTTGTAAGAATTTTTCTCTTTCATTGTTTCAGCGTTTTCTTTTTAAAATTTATTTCTATAATGGGGTTTAGCTCATTTTCACTGCTGTGTTTGTGCCGCTCTGCACACACTTGATTCCCTTATGGAGATATATCAATACATGGGTTTTAAGATTCTTATTACTCAGATATATTTCTCTGCGGTGTATAGGGTGTGTTGAGGCCAGTTCATTGAGCAAGGTGTAGATCTTGTCTAATACCTATTTGGTTTATTGAACGGTATCTGTGCTAATTTCAAACTCTGGTTTTATGCATCACCCCACCTCTCCTTTCCCCTTAAGCTGACATAAGTGTGTTTTCTAAATGTGAGACACTGTTCTGTTCTGTAATTCATTTCTTGTGCAGCCATATTTACCCTCCCTCTATAAGTGATATCTTATGATATGTTTCTTTTTCTGTTTGACTTATTTCAAGTAGTATTATCGGACCTAAATCCACTCTTTATCCTTCTACTAGCCTTATTACATTGATTTCATGGTGAAGAGATATTCCATTGTACATAAGTACCACATCTTCTTTATCCATTGTTCTCTTTCCTGGGATATTTAAGGTGTACTGAAGTTGAGGTTCTTGTAAACAGAGTAGCCCTAAACTGTGGTGTGCTTGTGTCTTGTTGATTTTTAGACTTCCCTAGATATACTCCCATGATTGGAAGTGTCCTATGCTCTGTAGCTCTGTTTTTTAGATGATTTAGGAACCACCATACACTTCTCCAGAGTGGCTCTCGGCAGTTCACACACTGCCCATCAGCGTATAAAGGCTCCCTGTTCTCCATGGCCTGTCCTGCATTTCTGGTTTTTACAATTTTTTAGGATGGCCCTTTTGACCGGTGGGAAGTGAGACTTCTTTGTTGTGCACATTTGCATTGCTTGCTTGCTTCGTTGCCCATAAAGTGCGTATGCATTTTTTCCTGGATATAATCAGGAAAAAACGCATACGCCCTTTTGGGCCAACTGCATCATTGTCGAAATTCTGCCGCTTTTCATGTGCGTTAAAGACGAGTCCAATCTATCTCTTGAAATCTGTTTCTTGCAATTCTGTCTTGCATTCAGATCCTCTTCTTTGCCTTACCTCAACATATTTTTGGACATTAGTTTTCATTTATAACTCTGCAGGTTTGTGAATTGCAGTGACCCTGAGCTCCATTTTTTAAGTTGCTCTTTTGTGAGCTGGCCACAAACCCACAGGATTGCTTCAGGCCCTATTTTGGCTCCGGCGAGGCAGGCTGAGCCTTTCTTTAATTCTTATTCTTAATGGGAAATTAGAGTGATATGTGCCCGTCCAAACCCCTACAACTATTCTCTCATTGGTTCCCCCTCTTCCCGTTCATCCTCCTCACAATTTGCAAAATGTGTGAAACAAAAGTTTAAATGTGCTGATTCTCCAAGTGGGGAGATTCTAAGTAACGTGGCTGGAATGGTGAACAGGAGCACCAGGAGAGGATAAATGAGGTGCATTTTAGACACATCTCCCGATCACATGGTGTACAGTCCTCTGGGTTTTCCATGCATGTTTTAGCTGTAGGAAGATCCCTTGAACCTGCAGATTTGGGACCCATTGAATGGGTACCAGGTAGTATTACTTTAAAGGGTGTGCATTTCCTCACCCAACCTCACATTTCTCTTAGCGCAAACAGTTTCCAGCCTTATGTCTCATCCTGCTGTGGGTCTAGATGTGTTCAATCCATGTTGCATCACCGTCCCTGAGGAAAAGTTGTAAGAGGTTTTCTCTGTCTCTCTGTCGTTTATTTTTTTCAATTTATTATTATATTGGTTACAGCTGATTTTCAAAGCTCTGTTTCTTGCTGCTGTACATCCACTTGATTCACGTACAGAGAGTCATCAATAAATTCTTTTTCAGATTCTTACCAGTCGTATATATTCTTTTCCGGTGACTTGAGTGTGCTGAGTGCAGTTCTTTTAGCTACCGTGTAGGCCTTGTTGATTATCAGTTTGGTATTTGGAATGGTATCTTTGCTAATTTCAACCTCCTGGATGATGCCTCACCCCTCCCCACCTTTCCCGTTTAGCAGCCTTATGCGTGTTTTCTACATATTTGACTATGTTTTTGTTTTGTAATTTATTTCATGTGTAGCCATTTTGGATTCCACCTTTAAGTGATATCTTATGATATGTGTCTTTTTCTTTTTGAATTCTGTCACTTAGAATGATCATATGTAACTCCTCCGGAGTTGTTACAACTGGCCATATTTCATTGATTTCCAGGCTGAATAATATTCCACTCTACCTAAGTACCACATCTCTATCCATTTTTTCCCTCCAGAGACATTTAAGTTATATCCTAGTCGAGGATCTTTTAAACAGAGAGGGGGTAAACATTGGGGTGCCTGTGTCCTCTCGATTTTTGTTTTTCCCAAGATATACGCCCATGAGTGCAAGTGCCCTATGCTCTGTAGCTCATTTTTTAGATGTTTTAGTAAACACAATACACTTTTCCAGAATGGCCGTTGGCAATATACATTTCCACTATAAGTCTCACAGGGCTCCCTCTTCTCGTTGCCCTGTCCTGCATTTCTGTTGTTTACGCTTTATGAGGATGGCTCTTCTGACTGATGCGAAGTGATATCTTTTGTAGTATTGACTTCCAGTGCCCACCTGTTTGGTTGGCTAAAAAAGTGTATGCCCTTTTCTTGAATATATACAGAAAAAAACGCATGCACCCTTTTTGGCCAACTGCAATGTTGGCAATGTTCAGCTCCTTTTCTTGTGCTTAATGGCGAGTCCTTTCTACCTCCTCAAATCCCTTTCCTGCCATTCTCCCTTGCTTACAAGTCCTTTTCTCTGACTTTCCTCAAGACATTTTTCAGTGATGGATATTTTCAACTCTGCAGTTTTGTGAATTTTACTGCCCCTGAGTTCCATTGTTCAACTTGTGTTTATGGGAACTGGCCACAAAGCAGCGGGATTTCCTCAAGCCCTATACTGTTTCCATGGGCAACCCTAGCCTTTGGTCAATTCGTCTTCCTGATTGGAAATTAGAGTGACATGTGCCTGTCTGAACACCTAGGACTTGTCTCTCATTGTTCCTCATCCTTCCGCTTCATCCTCTGGACAAATTCCAAACTGTACGCAACAGGATGTTGACAGTGCTGACATCTCCAAGTGGGGAGACTCTTAGTAAAGACGCTGGAGGGGTGAACCCGAGCACCAGGAGATGAGGAGATGAGATGCCTTTTCCAAACTCTTCCCGATCAGACGGTATACCATCCTCTGGGTGTGACAGACATGTTTTAGCAGTAGGAAGAGTCCCATTCATGTAAGGAGAACACCAGGGCTTTTTCAAAATCAGTGTCTCCCCGAAACCCAAACTGGGGAAGTTTTTAAGCTACGGCTACACATATGTTCATTAAGGGCCTTGGGAAGTAGGCAGAGTCCAAACTTTAGATGATTGAAGTCTTCAGGGTCAGAAGCACTCACCACCAGCTTCCCTTAGGCTACACTTTAACTATCATTGATAGATGATGTCAATAAAAATATCTATTCTTTTTCAGATTATTTCCCCTTATAGGTTATTGCAAAATGTTGAGTGTAGTTCCCTGTGCTATACAGTAGTTCCTTGTTGATGATCTATTTTATACATAGCAGTGTGTATGTGTTAATTCCAAACTGTTAATTTATCCCTCCTCCCACCTTTCCCCTTTGGTAATAATAAATTATAAGATTTTATACTTCTCAGAAATGGGGGAGCTGAAAGAGAGGTATCATTTTCAATGGAAAAGCATTTAAAACAAGATTGAAGGTTTAACCAAGATTATTAGATGTACATCCTTGGAAAGAAATCACTTCGTTTCTCTAATATTGACCTGACAAATAAGACAAACCTTTTCACTGAACTTGCTTATAAAAAGTGATGGAAATATCAAATGGAAGTGTTAGAAACATCTTATTTTACCCGAGCCTTATACACTGTTCTATGTTAACTACAGTTTGGCTCACACATCTGTTCATTGAAGTTACAATAGTCTCAATTTCTGTTACTGATCCTCCAGAGTGGACCCCAACAAGTGTCCCCCTGCCCAGTGTCATTGGGGCCAACAGATCGAGACTGAGTTTGGTTCACAAGCAAAGGAAACTTTATATTTTGATCAGAGAATGGAGAGGTGAGAGCATGCACTACCCCGTGGGCTGTGGGCTGGGCTGCTGTGTAGAGATCCTGTCAGAGTCAGTGGGAGGGAGGGAGGCGGCGGAGCTCTCGAGGGCCGGGTTGGCTGTAGCTCAGGCTCTATATCGTGGAGTCTGCACTGGGCCCCAGGAGCTGAGGTGTCGACCCAGCCATTCTGCACTAGGAAATCTGGTCTGAAGTGCCGGGTGTGGAACCTCTGCATGCGGGACCCTAGGAGCACGTGAAATTAGACAAAGCACAAAGGATAAAAAAGGTTAGACTTGACTTTATTGCCCAGATTCTATTTTTATCTCCCAGGGATTTTTAATGGGCTTTGCTGGGGACAAACCCCTCCTCTGCCTTTTGTCCCGTTCCTCATTCTTGGAGTGCTGAGGGTGCAGACCCTTCTTCTGTAACTGCTGAGTGCTGAGTTGGGAGCCCTCATACCCTGGGGCGAGGGTCAGAGCTTCTCCCCAGCAGCCTCCCGGTGACGTTGATTGTCCCCAGGACCCCTGCCTCCCTGCTCGTCCACCTGAGCACCAGCATTGGAAGTGTTATAGATTCTAATGACCTTTAAGGGTCCAGGAAAGAGATGTGCAGAGACGCTGTGGGGGCCGGTTTCACCCCGCCCCACATTTGTTCGGCCACCTTAGGCTGACCGTTTCTGCCAGCCTAGATGCTCTGACCAGTAGTCTGCGCTTTCTTCAATTAGGCCCCTGAATTAACGTACAAACAGCACCAGGTGTCAGAGCCCTGCCCGCTCAACTCCCAGACAGTCCAGGGTCAGTGGTGATAAGGACCATGATGGCTACTGAGTCAACAGCCTTTTGAAGTAAACAGGAGTTCAGCCGGTCTTATTGGCCACCATCATCACGGTGTCTGTAGGCTTTTCTATGGTGACAGTGTGGTATACTGTTCCCCCGCCAAGATTATTAGCTCCCCGCTGGGTGCAGTAAGTCCTGCAAGCAGTAGTCTACTCTTTTGGGACACACTCTTGTTGTTTTATGAGAGAAACTCCAGGTCAAGTGATGTTCACACGAGTCGTCATGGTGCCCTGTTGCCCCCGGTTATCTCTCTGGATGTTGGAGTTGGAGGGCCTCCTCACTCGAGGTCAGTGTGCCCACGGAGCGAACCCTGCAACTTCAGGGCATGGTTGGTGGTTAGGATCACCACGTGGGGTCCTTTTCCCTTAGGAGGGAGGTGGCCTTTTGGGCTGCTGATTTCCAGGTTTTTAGATACCGCCAGTATCTTGGCCAGATGTGGCAGTGGGCCAAGCCCCTTAGTGACCGTAGTTTATCCTACCTGGATGGCATTCTTGCATTGTTCCATTTCAAGTGGTCCCAGTTTTTGCACTAATTCTCCAATGGCGATTCACCTTTCACCGGGAATGTAAAGGTCAAAGGGTTTAGCTAAATTAGGGAGTTCCAGGGCAAGGGTCTGAATTGACTGCTCTTTCCATTCTTGAAAGGCCACTTCTGGATTCTATTCAAAAGGATCATCATCTTTTCCTTTCAGTGTTTCATATAGAGGCCCAGCTAGTAGACTGTAGTTAGGGATCCAGAAGCAGCAAACCCTGGCCTCCCCAGGAACCCCTAAGCTGTCTTCTAGTTTTAGAAAGGGGTAAGGCTGAAAATGGTTTCTTCCCTTTCCTGGGATGGGCTTCTCTGACCTTCTGTGAGAATGAAGCCCAGGCAGGTCACCGCAGTCTGTGATATTTGAGCTTTTTCTTGGACAACTTCTATCCTTTATTTTCTTGGTAGTTCAGAGGCCTCCTTAGTAGGGCTGGCGATCAGAATGTCGTCTGCATATTGAAGGAGGGTTTCCTTTTCCAGAGGTAGAACTTTTAGGTCTTTAGCTAAGCTTTCCCCAAAGATGGTGTGGGAATTTTTGCACCCTTGGGTCCAGACGGCCCGGAAGTATTGTTTTAGTTGTATGTTGAGTCCTGCCACTCACAAGCCAAAATTTCTTGTGACTCTGGGACTAATGGAATACAAAAGAAGGCATCATTGAAGACTAATACAGAATACCATGTCCTGGTGGTTGGTAGAATGACCAGCAGGGTGTAGGAATTAGGAGCAACTGGAGGTATATCCTCGGTGGCTTCACTGACTGTCCTGACATCCTTTACCAGGTCCCCAGCAGCCCATGGGGCTCTCGTGGTCAGACCAATCCCAGAATATGGAGCTCACCTGGGCAGGTACCCCACCCCCACCCCAGCCCACGGGGCTCTCGTGGTCAGGCCCCTCCCAGGATACAGAGCTACCCTTGCAGGTACCGTGGCAGGGCTGGGCACACAGGAACCGTGCACATAGCCCTCATTGCAGAGCACCCCCAGCTCACCTGTCGCTCAGAGCTGACACAGAGCACCTCAGAGCAGGACTTGAACTAACAAACAGCAGCTGCGACAGGTCTGTGACCCTGGGCATCACTCCGTGAGGCCTCCCTCCACCTGGTCTTCCAGAGACTTCCACTGCACCCGGGGCACCAGGCCTCTGTCTCCAACCACCACCCACCCCTCCTCTCCCTGACTCCTGGGTTCCTCTCATTAGGAGAGGGTTTTCTTGAAGTTGTCTCCCACTCATGGGCCAGATAAAATGATTAGAAAACAAGCCAAAGCTGCAGCCCCTTGTCTATCCTGACTCTCAGGAGCCCACACCTGTTCCTTGGACCTGGCCGGTTCAGCAAGTTCCATTTTCTGCAACTGTGAGCCCCTGAGGGGTGATGATTGGCTGACCTGGGCAGCCTTACCGTGCCGGCCAGCCCTCCCCAGGTGTGCCTGGGTTGAGATCAATATAAATACCACTCCAGGCAGCAAGAGCCCCTGCAGCCGTGCCTGACGCCATTTTCTCTGCCCTGTCAGCAGTCTCGGGGCTGGGCTGGTGGGAGGGAGTGAGAGGCCACGGCTTTGTGGGTGGCCCAGTGTGAGTGGGGCTCTGCTGGACTTTCTGCAGCAGTTGCCAGGCTGCCACCTGCTAAAGAAGAGGATGTGTCACCCATACCTGCTGCTGGAATTTCTCCCTGGGCAGAGGTGAGGAAGGAAAAAAGCAGTGGGGGCAGGGACAGGACGGGTATCTCAGGCAGGGAAATGGAAATCTTCCAGAAGAGCACCCAGGGCCAGGACCATCCTGACTGGCCTGCAGGCACCAAGTCGGCTGGCATGCTGTCACTCGTGTGGCTCTATGGCCCTTCCTCTAGGCTTTCAAGTCCTTGTATATATTCAGGTGTTTTACCTGGGACGGGTGGGAATAGTTCAGCAGCAACTGGCCTGGGGCTCAGCTCACGTTTACTCACAGATGCCTCGGCACGGTGCCCCAGCTTTGCAATGAGGACGCTTGTTGCGTGGGGGCTGCTGGCTGAATGGGAGACGATTCCCCACCACTGACCAACTTCAGAATTGTTTACAACTGGAGCAAGTGCCCTGATACGGTTTTCCTCTGTGTAACTGGTGGGTTCTGTGTTTTTTTCTCTTTTTCGTTTTTGGTTCAAGGTAGATTTTATTCCTCTTTTTTGTATTTACAGATATAAGCATGGAAATAATTTATTCATATAAATACATGTATGTGCAGGGAATAATTGTTTTTTCTGTTTTATTTTTTAAATTTTATTTCTTTTTAATTTTGAATTTTATTTTATATTTTTATACAGCAGGTTCTTATTGGTTATCTATTTTATACATATAAATGTATACATGCCAATCCCAGTCTCTCAACTCCTCCCACCACCACCCCCCCAACAGCTTTCCCCCCTTGTTGTCCATACGTTTGTTGTCTACATCTGTTGCTCTATTTATGCCTTGCAAAATGGTTAATCTGTACAGTTTTTCTAGGTTCCACATATATGCATGAATATACAAGATTTGTTTTTCTCTTTCTGACTTACTTCACTCTGTATGACAGTCTCTAGATCCATCGACGTCTCTACAAATGACCCAATTTCATTCCTTTTCATGGCTTAGTAATATTCCATTTTATATATGTACCACAGCTTTATGCATTCGTCTGTCTGTGGGCATTTAGGTTGCTTCCATTACCTCGATATTGTAAATAGTGATGCAATGAACATTGCGGTGAATGACTCTTTTTGATTTATGGTTTTGTCTGGGTATATGTCCAGTACTGGGATTGCTGTATCATATGGTAATTCTATTGTTAGTTTCTTAAGAAATTCCATATTGTTCTCCATAATGACTGTATCAATTTATATTCCCAACAATAGTGGAAGAGGGTTCCTTTTCTCCACACCCTTTCCAGCATTTTTTGTTTGTAGATTTTCTATGATGCCTATTCTACCAGGTGTGAGGTGATACCTCATTGTTGAATCCATTTCGTTGAACAAGGGGTAGGTCTTGTCTATTACATATTTGGCTTATGGAACGGTATCTGTGCTAATTTCAAACTCTGCTTTTATGCAGGACCCCAACTCACCTTCCCCCTTAAGCAAGCATAAGTTGGTTTTCTAAATTTGAGACCCTGTTCTGTTTTGTAATTCAGTTCATGTGTAGCCAAGTTCACATTCCGTGTATTAGTGATACCTTATGATGTTTCTTTTTCTGTGTGACTTCTTTCACTTAGAATCATCGTGCCTCAATCCACTCATTATGCTGGTACGGGCCTGGTGACATAGATTTCATTGCTGATGGTATTCTGTTGTACATAAGTACCGCAACTTCTTTATCCATTATTTGCTCTCTGGGATATTTAACTTGTGCCGCAGAAGAGATTCCTGTAAAAAGAGCCATCCCAAATTTTGGGGTGGCTGTGTCTTTTTTATTTTAATTTCCCTAAACTATAGGACCATAAGTGGAAGTGCCCTAGGCTCTGTTGCTTTGTTTTTTAGATGTTTCAGGAAACACCATACACTTCTACAGAGTGGCTGTTGGTAATTTACATCCCGCCCATCAGCATAACAAGGCTCCCAGTTCTCCATGGCCTGTTCTGCCTTTCTGGATTTTACACTTTTTTCAGATGGCCCTTTAGACCGGGGGGAAGTGAGACTTCATTGTAGTGCAGATTTCCTTTGCAAGTTTGCTTGGTTGGCCAAAAAGGGCGTATGAGTTTTTTCCTGAATATATTCAGGAAAAAACACATACGCCCTTTTTGGCCAAGTGCATCATTGTCGACGTTCTTCCTCTTTTCCTGTGTTTTAAATGCAATCCAATTCCGATTCCTCCTGAAATCGGTTTCCTGCAATTCTGCCCCGCATTCAAGTCCTCTTGGCAGCCCTACTTCAGTATATTTTCGGACAATAGCTGTCATTTATAAATCTGCAGGTTTGTGAATTACAGTGCCCCTGAGCTCCTTTCTTCAACTCGCTTTCTTTTGAGCTGGCCACAACACCGCAGGATTGATTCAGGCCCTAATCTGGTTCCGGCACGGCATGCTGAGCCTTTGGTTTATTCCTCTTCTCTGTGGGAAATGAGAGTTAAATTTGCCCGTCCAGACACCTCCAGCTAGTCTCTCATTGGTTCTCCCTATTCCTGTTCATCTTCCGCAGAAATTGCAAACTGGGCCAAACAGGAGGTTAAACGGACTGACTCTCCAAGTCGGGAGAGTGTTAGTAAAGCGTCTGGAATGTTGCACCCGAGTACCAGGGAACGAAAAGTGAGACACATTTGAACACGTTTCTCGATCACACGGTGGATCATACTCTGGGTTCCACATGCATGTTTTAGCTGAAGGAAGAATCCCTTAAACCTGGAGAGTTGAGACCCATGGAATGGGTACCATGCAATATGACTTCAAAGGGTCTGCATTTGCTCACCGAACCTCACCAATCTTATAAGCCCCAAGTGTCCAGCCTTATGTGTCACCCAGCTCTGGGTGTAGATATGGTAAATGCAGGTTGCATCAGAAGCCTTCAATGAATTACTTAAGTATTGCTCTCTATATCACTGTCATTGTGTTTTGTTTAAGAAATTTATTTTTAATATGGGATTTAGCTGATTTTCACTGCTTTAATGCCGCTGTACACACTCTTGATTCTCTTACAGAGATATATAAATCAATTGCTTTTATGATTCTTACTAGGCAGGTATATTCCTAGGCGTTGAATATGGGGTGTTGAGTCCATTTCGTTGAGCAAGGAGTAGCTCTTGTCTATTCCATATTTGCCTTATAGAACGTTATCTGTGCTCATTTCAATCTCTGGTTTTATGCAGCACCCCAACTCACCATTCCCCTTAAGCAAGCATAAGTTGGTTTTCTAAATTTGAGACCCTGTTCTGTTCTGTAATTCAGTTCCTGTGTAGCCAAGTTTACATTCCGTGTATTACTGATATCTTATGATGTTTCTTTTTCTGTGTGACTTATTTCAGTTAGAATCATCATACCTGAATCCACTCATTGTGCTGCTAAGGGCCTGATGACATAGATTTCATTGCTGAGTGATATTGCTTTGTAAGTAAATACCACAACTTCTTTATCCATTTTTCACTTTCTGTGATGTTGAACTTGTACTGTAAACGAGGTTCTTGTAAACAGAGGCGTCCCAAACTTTGGGGTGGCTGTGTCTTTTTGATTTTAATTTCCCTAAGCTATAGGACCATAAGTGGAAGTGCCCTAGGCTCTGTTACTTTGGTTTTTAGATGTTTCAGGAAACACCATACACTTCTCCCGAGTGTCTGTTGGCAATTTACATCCCGCCCATCAGCATAACAAGGCTCCCAGTTCTCCATGGCCTGTCCTGCCTTTCTGGATTTTACACTTTTTTCAGATGGCCCTTTTGACCGGGGGGAAGTGAGACTTCATTGTAGTGCAGATTTCCTTTGCAAGCTTGCTTGGTTGGCCAAAAAGGGCGTATGCGTTTTTTCCTGAATATATTCAGGAAAAAACGCATACGCCCTTTTTGGCCAAGTGCATCATTGTGGACGTTCTGCCTCTTTTCCTATGCTTTCAATGCAATTCCAGTCTACCTTCTGAAATCGGTTTCCTGCAATTCTGCCCCGCTTTCAAGTCCTCTTGGCAGCCTTACTTCAGTATATTTTTGGAAGGTAGTTGTCATTTATAACTCTGCAGGTTTGTGAATTACAGTGCCCCTGAGCTCCTTTCTTCAACTCACTTTCTTTTGAGCTGGCCGCAACACCGCAGGATGGCTTCAGGCCCTAATCTGGTTCCGGCACGGCACGCTGAGCCTTTGGTTATTTCCTCTTCCAGATGGGAAATGAGAGTTAAATTTGCCCGTCCAGACACCTCCAGCTTGTCTCTCATTGGTTCTCCCTATTCCTGTTCATCTTCCGCAGAAATTGCAAACTGGGCCAAACAGGAGGTTAAAGGCGCTGACTCTCCAAGTGGGGAGAGTGTTAGTAAAGCGTCTGGAATGTTGCACACGAGTACCAGGGGAGGAAAACTGAGACATATTTGAACACGTCTCCCGTTCACATGGTTGTTCATACTCTGGGTTCCACATGCATGTTTTAGCTGAAGGAAGAATACCTTAAACCTGGAGAGTTGAGACCCGTGGAATGGGTACCATGCAATATGACTTCAAAGGGTCTTCATTTGCTCACCGAACCTCTCCAATCCTATCACTGCTGCATTTATGCCCCTGTACACATGCTTGATTCTCTTTTGGAGACATAGCAATCCATAGGTTTTAAGATACTTACTAGTCAGGTACATTCTTAGGCGTTTAATATGGGGTGTTGAGTCCATTTCGTTGAGCAAGGAGTAGCTCTTGTCTATTCCATATTTGGCTTAAGGAACTTTATCTGTGCTCATTTCAATCTCTGGTTTTATGCAGCACCCCAACTCACCTTTCCCCTTAAGCAAGCATAAGTTGGTTTTCTAAATTTGAGACCCTGTTCTGTTTTGGAATTCAGTTCCTGTGTAGCCAAGTTTACATTCCGTGTATTAGTGATATCTTATGATGTTTCTTTTTCTGTGTGACTTATTTCAGTTAGAATCATCGTACCTGAATCCACTCATTATGCTGCTACGGGCCTGATGACATAGATTTCATTGCTGAGTGATACTGCATTGTACGTAAGTACCACAAGTTCTTTATCCATTTTTCACTTTCTGTGATATTGAACTTGTACGGTAAACGAGGTTCTTGTAAACAGAGGCGTCCCAAACTTTGGGGTGGCTGTGTCTTTTTGATTTTAATTTCCCTAAGCTATAGGACCATAAGTGGAAGTGCCCTAGGCTCTGTTGCTTTGTTTTTTAGATGTTTCAGGAAACACCATACACTTCTCCCGAGTGTCTGTTGGCAATTTACATCCCGCCCATCAGCATAACAAGGCTCCCAGTTCTCCATGGCCTGTCCTGCCTTTCTGGATTTTACACTTTTTTCAGATGGCCCTTTTGACCGGGGGGAAGTGAGACTTCATTGTAGTGCAGATTTCCTTTGCAAGCTTGCTTGGTTGGCCAAAAAGGGCGTATGCGTTTTTTCCTGAATATATTCAGGAAAAAACGCATACGCCCTTTTTGGCCAAGTGCATCATTGTGGACGTTCTGCCTCTTTTCCTATGCTTTCAATGCAATTCCAGTCTAACTCCGGAAATCGGTTTCCTGCAATTCTGCCCCGCTTTCAAGTCCTCTTGGCAGCCTTACTTCAGTCTATTTTTGGACGATAGCTGTCATTTATATCTCTGCAGGTTTGTGAATTACAGTGCCCCTGAGCTCCTTTCTTCAACTCGCTTTCTTGTGACCTGGCCGCAACACCGCAGGATGGCTTCAGGCCCTAATCTGGTTCCGGCACGGCACGCTGAGCCTTTGGTTATTTCCTCTTCCTGGTGGGAAATGAGAGTTAAATTTGCCCGTCCAGCCACCTCCAGCTAGTCTCTCATTGGTTCTCGCTATTCCTTTTCATCTTCCACAGAAATTGCAAACTGGGCCAAACAGGAGGTTAAAGGGACTGATTCTCCAAGTCGGGAGAGTGTTAGTAAAGCGTCTGGAATGTTGCACCCGAGTACCAGGGGAGGAAAACTGAGACATATTTGAACACGTCTCCCGTTCACATGGTTGATCATACTCTGGGTTCCACATGCATGTTTTAGCTGAAGGAAAAATACCTTAAACCTGGAGAGTTGAGACCCGTGGAATGGGTACCATGCAATATGACTTCAAAGGGTCTTCATTTGCTCACCGAACCTCTCCAATCCTATCACTGCTGCATTTATTCCCCTGTACACATGCTTGATTCTCTTTTGGAGACATAGCAATCCATAGGTTTTAAGATACTTACTAGTCAGGTACATTCTTAGGCGTTTAATATGGGGTGTTGAGTCCATTTCGTTGAGCAAGGAGTAGCTCTTGTCTATTCCATATTTGGCTTAAGGAACTTTATCTGTGCTCATTTCAATCTCTGGTTTTATGCAGCACCCCAACTCACCTTTCCCCTTAAGCAAGCATAAGTTGGTTTTCTAAATTTGAGACCCTGTTCTGTTTTGGAATTCAGTTCCTGTGTAGCCAAGTTTACATTCCGTGTATTAGTGATATCTTATGATGTTTCTTTTTCTGTGTGACTTATTTCAGTTAGAATCATCGTACCTGAATCCACTCATTATGCTGCTACGGGCCTGATGACATACATTTCATTGCTGAGTGATACTGCATTGTACGTAAGTACCACAAGTTCTTTATCCATTTTTCACTTTCTGTGATATTGAACTTGTACGGTAAACGAGGTTCTTGTAAACAGAGGCGTCCCAAACTTTGGGGTGGCTGTGTCTTTTTGATTTTAATTTCCCTAAGCTATAGGACCATAAGTGGAAGTGCCCTAGGCTCTGTTGCTTTGTTTTTTAGATGTTTCAGGAAACACCATACACTTCTCCCGAGTGTCTGTTGGCAATTTACATCCCGCCCATCAGCATAACAAGGCTCCCAGTTCTCCATGGCCTGTGCTGCCTTTCTGGATTTTACACTTTTTTCAGATGGCCCTTTTGACCGGGGGGAAGTGAGACTTCATTGTAGTGCAGATTTCCTTTGCAAGCTTGCTTGGTTGGCCAAAAAGGGCGTATGCGTTTTTTCCTGAATATATTCAGGAAAAAACGCATACGCCCTTTTTGGCCAAGTGCATCATTGTGGACGTTCTGCCTCTTTTCCTATGCTTTCAATGCAATTCCAGTCTAACTCCGGAAATCGGTTTCCTGCAATTCTGCCCCGCTTTCAAGTCCTCTTGGCAGCCTTACTTCAGTCTATTTTTGGACGATAGCTGTCATTTATATCTCTGCAGGTTTGTGAATTACAGTGCCCTTGAGCTCCTTTCTTCAACTCGCTTTCTTGTGACCTGGCCGCAACACCGCAGGATGGCTTCAGGCCCTAATCTGGTTCCGGCACGGCACGCTGAGCCTTTGGTTATTTCCTCTTCCTGGTGGGAAATGAGAGTTAAATTTGCCCGTCCAGCCACCTCCAGCTAGTCTCTCATTGGTTCTCGCTATTCCTTTTCATCTTCCACAGAAATTGCAAACTGGGCCAAACAGGAGGTTAAAGGGACTGATTCTCCAAGTCGGGAGAGTGTTAGTAAAGCGTCTGGAATGTTGCACCCGAGTACCAGGGGAGGAAAACTGAGACATATTTGAACACGTCTCCCGATCACATGGTTGATCATACTCTGGGTTCCACATGCATGTTTTAGCTGAAGGAAGAATACCTTAAACCTGGAGAGTTGAGACCCGTGGAATGGGTACCATGCAATATGACTTCAAAGGGTCTTCATTTGCTCACCGAACCTCTCCAATCCTATCACAGCTGCATTTATGTCCCTGTACACATGCTTGATTCTCTTTCGGAGACATAGCAATCCATAGGTTTTACGATACTTACTAGTCAGGTACATTCTTAGGCGTTTAATATGGGGTGTTGAGTCCATTTCGTTGAGCAAGGAGTAGCTCTTGTCTATTCCATATTTGGCTTAAGGAACTTTATCTGTGCTCATTTCAATCTCTGGTTTCATGCAGCACCCCAACTCACCTTTCCTCTTAAGCAAGCATAAGTTGGTTTTCTAAATTTGAGACCCTGTTCTGTTCTGTAATTCAGTTCCTGTGTAGCCAAGTTTACATTATGTGTATTAGTGATATCTTATGATGTTTCTTTTTCTGTGTGACTTATTTCAGTTAGAATCATCGTACCTGAATCCACTCATTATGCTGCTAAGGGCCTGATGACATAGATTTCATTGCTAAGTGATACTGCATTGTACGTAAGTACCACAAGTTCTTTATCCATTTTTCACTTTCTGCGATGTTGAACTTGTACGGTAAACGAGGTTCTTGTAAACAGAGGCGTCCCAAACTTTGGGGTGGCTGTGTCTTTTTGATTTTAATTTCCCTAAGCTATAGGACCATAAGTGGAAGTGCCCTAGGCTCTGTTGCTTTGTTTTTTAGATGTTTCAGGAAACACCATACACTTCTCCCTATTGTCTGTTGGCAATTTACATCCCGCCCATCAGCATAACAAGGCTCCCAGTTCTCCATGGCCTGTGCTGCCTTTCTGGATTTTACACTTTTTTCAGATGGCCCTTTTGACCGGGGGGAAGTGAGACTTCATTGTAGTGCAGATTTCCTTTGCAAGCTTGCTTGGTTGGCCAAAAAGGGCGTATGCGTTTTTTCCTGAATATATTCAGGAAAAAACGCATACGCCCTTTTTGGCCAAGTGCATCATTGTGGACGTTCTGCCTCTTTTCCTATGCTTTCAATGCAATTCCAGTCTACCTCCTGAAATCGGATTCTTGCAATTCTGCCCCGCTTTCAAGTCCTCTTGGCAGCCTTACTTCAGTATATTTTTGGACGATAGCTGTCATTTATAACTCTGCAGGTTTGTGAATTACAGTGCCCCTGAGCTCCTTTCTTCAACTCACTTTCTTTTGAGCTGGCCGCAACACCGCAGGATGGCTTCAGGCCCTAATCTGGTTCCGGCACGGCACGCTGAGCCTTTGGTTATTTCCTCTTCCAGATGGGAAATGAGAGTTAAATTTGCCCGTCCAGACACCTCCAGCTAGTCTCTCATTGGTTCTCCCTATTCCTGTTCATCTTCCGCAGAAATTGCAAACTGGGCCAAACAGGAGGTTAAAGGCGCTGACTCTCCAAGTGGGGAGAGTGTTAGTAAAGCGTCTGGAATGTTGCACCCGAGTACCAGGGGAGGAAAACTGAGACATATTTGAACACATCTCCCGTTCACACGGTTGATCATACTCTGGGTTCCACATGCATGTTTTAGCTGAAGGAAGAATACCTTAAACCTGGAGAGTTGAGACCCGTGGAATGGGTACCATGCAATATGACTTCAAAGGTTCTTCATTTGCTCACCGAACCTCTCCAATCCTATCACTGCTGTGTTTATGCCCCTGTACACATGCTTGATTCTCTTTTGGAGACATAGCAATCCATAGGTTTTAAGATACTTACTAGTCAGGTACATTCTTAGACGTTTAATATGGGGTGTTGAGTCCATTTCGTTGAGCAAGGAGTAGCTCTTGTCTATTCCATATTTGGCTTAAGGAACTTTATCTGTGCTCATTTCAATCTCTGGTTTTATGCAGCACCCCAACTCACCTTTCCCCTTAAGCAAGCATAAGTTGGTTTTCTAAATTTGAGACCCTGTTCTGTTTTGGAATTCAGTTCCTGTGTAGCCAAGTTTACATTCCGTGTATTAGTGATATCTTATGATGTTTCTTTTTCTGTGTGACTTATTTCAGTTAGAATCATCGTACCTGAATCCACTCATTATGCTGCTAAGGGCCTGATGACATAGATTTCATTGCTAAGTGATACTGCATTGTACGTAAGTACCACAAGTTCTTTATCCATTTTTCACTTTCTGCGATGTTGAACTTGTACGGTAAACGAGGTTCTTGTAAACAGAGGCGTCCCAAACTTTGGGGTGGCTGTGTCTTTTTGATTTTAATTTCCCTAAGCTATAGGACCATAAGTGGAAGTGCCCTAGGCTCTGTTGCTTTGTTTTTTAGATGTTTCAGGAAACACCATACACTTCTCCCTATTGTCTGTTGGCAATTTACATCCCGCCCATCAGCATAACAAGGCTCCCAGTTCTCCATGGCCTGTGCTGCCTTTCTGGATTTTACACTTTTTTCAGATGGCCCTTTTGACCGGGGGGAAGTGAGACTTCATTGTAGTGCAGATTTCCTTTGCAAGCTTGCTTGGTTGGCCAAAAAGGGCGTATGCGTTTTTTCCTGAATATATTCAGGAAAAAACGCATACGCCCTTTTTGGCCAAGTGCATCATTGTGGACGTTCTGCCTCTTTTCCTATGCTTTCAATGCAATTCCAGTCTACCTCCTGAAATCGGTTTCCTGCAATTCTGCCCCGCTTTCAAGTCCTCTTGGCAGCCTTACTTCAGTATATTTTTGGACGATAGCTGTCATTTATAACTCTGCAGGTTTGTGAATTACAGTGCCCCTGAGCTCCTTTCTTCAACTCGCTTTCTTGTGAGCTGGCCGCAACACCGCAGGATGGCTTCAGGCCCTAATCTGGTTCCGGCACGGCACGCTGAGCCTTTGGTTATTTCCTCTTCCTGGTGGGAAATGAGAGTTAAATTTGCCCGTCCAGACACCTCCAGCTAGTCTCTCATTGGTTCTCCCTATTCCTGTTCATCTTCCGCAGAAATTGCAAACTGGGCCAAACAGGAGGTTAAAGGCGCTGACTCTCCAAGTGGGGAGAGTGTTAGTAAAGCGTCTGGAATGTTGCACCCGAGTACCAGGGGAGGAAAACTGAGACATATTTGAACACGTCTCCCGTTCACATGGTTGATCATACTCTGGGTTCCACATGCATGTTTTAGCTGAAGGAAAAATACCTTAAACCTGGAGAGTTGAGACCCGTGGAATGGGTACCATGCAATATGACTTCAAAGGGTCTTCATTTGCTCACCGAACCTCTCCAATCCTATCACTGCTGCATTTATTCCCCTGTACACATGCTTGATTCTCTTTTGGAGACATAGCAATCCATAGGTTTTAAGATACTTACTAGTCAGGTACATTCTTAGGCGTTTAATATGGGGTGTTGAGTCCATTTCGTTGAGCAAGGAGTAGCTCTTGTCTATTCCATATTTGGCTTAAGGAACTTCATCTGTGCTCATTTCAATCTCTGGTTTTATGCAGCACCCCAACTCACCTTTACCCTTAAGCAAGCATAAGTTGGTTTTCTAAATTTGAGACCCTGTTCTGTTCTGTAATTCAGTTCCTGTGTAGCCAAGTTTACATTCCGTGTATTACTGATATCTTATGATGTTTCTTTTTCTGTGTGAATTATTTCAGTTAGAATCATCGTACCTGAATCCACTCATTGTGCTGCTAAGGGCCTGATGACATAGATTTCATTGCTGAGTGATATTGCTTTGTAAGTAAATACCACAGCTTCTTTATCCATTTTTCACTTTCTGCGATGTTGAACTTGTACTGTAAACGAGGTTCTTGTAAACAGAGGCGTCCCAAATTTTGGGGTGGCTGTGTCTTTTTGATTTTAATTTCCCTAAGCTATAGGACCATAAGTGGAAGTGCCCTAGGCTCTGTTGCTTTGTTTTTTAGATGTTTCAGGAAACACCATACACTTCTCCCTATTGTCTGTTGGCAATTTACATCCCGCCCATCAGCATAACAAGGCTCCCAGTTCTCCATGGCCTGTGCTGCCTTTCTGGATTTTACACTTTTTTCAGATGGCCCTTTTGACCGGGGGGAAGTGAGACTTCATTGTAGTGCAGATTTCCTTTGCAAGCTTGCTTGGTTGGCCAAAAAGGGCGTATGCGTTTTTTCCTGAATATATTCAGGAAAAAACGCATACGCCCTTTTTGGCCAAGTGCATCATTGTGGACGTTCTGCCTCTTTTCCTATGCTTTCAATGCAATTCCAGTCTACCTCCTGAAATCGGTTTCTTGCAATTCTGCCCCGCTTTCAAGTCCTCTTGGCAGCCTTACTTCAGTATATTTTTGGACGATAGCTGTCATTTATAACTCTGCAGGTTTGTGAATTACAGTGCCCCTGAGCTCCTTTCTTCAACTCACTTTCTTTTGAGCTGGCCGCAACACCGCAGGATGGCTTCAGGCCCTAATCTGGTTCCGGCACGGCACGCTGAGCCTTTGGTTATTTCCTCTTCCAGATAGGAAATGAGAGTTAAATTTGCCCGTCCAGACACCTCCAGCTAGTCTCTCATTGGTTCTCCCTATTCCTGTTCATCTTCCGCAGAAATTGCAAACTGGGCCAAACAGGAGGTTAAAGGCGCTGACTCTCCAAGTGGGGAGAGTGTTAGTAAAGCGTCTGGAATGTTGCACCCGAGTACCAGGGGAGGAAAACTGAGACATATTTGAACACATCTCCCGTTCACACGGTTGATCATACTCTGGGTTCCACATGCATGTTTTAGCTGAAGGAAGAATACCTTAAACCTGGAGAGTTGAGACCCGTGGAATGGGTACCATGCAATATGACTTCAAAGGGTCTTCATTTGCTCACCGAACCTCTCCAATCCTATCACTGCTGTGTTTATGCCCCTGTACACATGCTTGATTCTCTTTTGGAGACATAGCAATCCATAGGTTTTAAGATACTTACTAGTCAGGTACATTCTTAGACGTTTAATATGGGGTGTTGAGTCCATTTCGTTGAGCAAGGAGTAGCTCTTGTCTATTCCATATTTGGCTTAAGGAACTTTATCTGTGCTCATTTCAATCTCTGGTTTTATGCAGCACCCCAACTCACCTTTCCCCTTAAGCAAGCATAAGTTGGTTTTCTAAATTTGAGACCCTGTTCTGTTTTGGAATTCAGTTTCTGTGTAGCCAAGTTTACATTCCGTGTATTAGTGATATCTTATGATGTTTCTTTTTCTGTGTGACTTATTTCAGTTAGAATCATCGTACCTGAATCCACTCATTATGCTGCTACGGGCCTGATGACATAGATTTCATTGCTGAGTGATACTGCATTGTACGTAAGTACCACAAGTTCTTTATCCATTTTTCACTTTCTGTGATATTGAACTTGTACGGTAAACGAGGTTCTTGTAAACAGAGGCGTCCCAAACTTTGGGGTGGCTGTGTCTTTTTGATTTTAATTTCCCTAAGCTATAGGACCATAAGTGGAAGTGCCCTAGGCTCTGTTGCTTTGTTTTTTAGATGTTTCAGGAAACACCATACACTTATCTCGAGTGTCTGTTGGCAATTTACATCCCGCCCATCAGCATAACAAGGCTCCCAGTTCTCCATGGCCTGTCCTGCCTTGCTGGATTTTACACTTTTTTCAGATGGCCCTTTTGACCGGGGGGAAGTGAGACTTCATTGTAGTGCAGATTTCCTTTGCAAGCTTGCTTGGTTGGCCAAAAAGGGCGTATGCGTTTTTTCCTGAATATATTCAGGAAGAAACGCATACGCCCTTTTTGGCCAAGTGCATCATTGTGGACGTTCTGCCTCTTTTCCTATGCTTTCAATGCAATTCCAGTCTACCTGCTGAAATCGGTTTCCTGCAATTCTGCCCCGCTTTCAAGTCCTCTTGGCAGCCTTACTTCAGTATATTTTTGGACGATAGCTGTCATTTATAACTCTGCAGGTTTGTGAATTACAGTGCCCCTGAGCTCCTTTTTTAAACTCACTTTCTTGTGACCTGGCCGCAACACCGCAGGATGGCTTCAGGCCCTAATCTGGTTCCGGCACGGCACGCTGAGCCTTTGGTTATTTCCTCTTCCAGATGGGAAATGAGAGTTAAATTTGCCCGTCCAGACACCTCCAGCTAGTCTCTCATTGGTTCTCCCTATTCCTGTTCATCTTCCGCAGAAATTGCAAACTGGGCCAAACAGGAGGTTAAAGGCGCTGACTCTCCAAGTGGGGAGAGTGTTAGTAAAGCGTCTGGAATGTTGCACCCGAGTACCAGGGGAGGAAAACTGAGACATATTTGAACACGTCTCCCGTTCACATGGTTGATCATACTCTGGGTTCCACATGCATGTTTTAGCTGAAGGAAAAATACCTTAAACCTGGAGAGTTGAGACCCGTGGAATGGGTACCATGCAATATGACTTCAAAGGGTCTTCATTTGCTCACCGAACCTCTCCAATCCTATCACTGCTGCATTTATTCCCCTGCACACATGCTTGATTCTCTTTTGGAGACATAGCAATCCATAGGTTTTAAGATACTTACTAGTCAGGTACATTCTTAGGCGTTTAATATGGGGTGTTGAGTCCATTTCGTTGAGCAAGGAGTAGCTCTTGTCTATTCCATATTTGGCTTAAGGAACTTCATCTGTGCTCATTTCAATCTCTGGTTTTATGCAGCACCCCAACTCACCTTTACCCTTAAGCAAGCATAAGTTGGTTTTCTAAATTTGAGACCCTGTTCTGTTCTGTAATTCAGTTCCTGTGTAGCCAAGTTTACATTCCGTGTATTACTGATATCTTATGATGTTTCTTTTTCTGTGTGAATTATTTCAGTTAGAATCATCGTACCTGAATCCACTCATTGTGCTGCTAAGGGCCTGATGACATAGATTTCATTGCTGAGTGATATTGCTTTGTAAGTAAATACCACAGCTTCTTTATCCATTTTTGACTTTCTGCGATGTTGAACTTGTACTGTAAACGAGGTTCTTGTAAACAGAGGCGTCCCAAACTTTGGGGTGGCTGTGTCTTTTTGATTTTAATTTCCCTAAGCTATAGGACCATAAGTGGAAGTGCCCTAGGCTCTGTTGCTTTGTTTTTTAGATGTTTCAGGAAACACCATACACTTCTCCCTATTGTCTGTTGGCAATTTACATCCCGCCCATCAGCATAACAAGGCTCCCAGTTCTCCATGGCCTGTCCTGCCTTTCTGGATTTTACACTTTTTTCAGATGGCCCTTTTGACCGGGGGGAAGTGAGACTTCATTGTAGTGCAGATTTCCTTTGCAAGCTTGCTTGGTTTGCCAAAAAGGGCGTATGCATTTTTTCCTGAATATATTCAGGAAAAAACGCATACGCCCTTTTTGGCCAAGTGCATCATTGTGGACGTTCTGCCTCTTTTCCTATGCTTTCAATGCAATTCCAGTCTACCTCCTGAAATCGGTTTCCTGCAATTCTGCCCCGCTTTCAAGTCCTCTTGGCAGCCTTACTTCAGTATATTTTTGGACGATAGCTGTCATTTATAACTCTGCAGGTTTGTGAATTACAGTGCCCCTGAGCTCCTTTCTTCAACTCACTTTCTTTTGAGCTGGCCGCAACACCGCAGGATGGCTTCAGGCCCTAATCTGGTTCCGGCACGGCACGCTGAGCCTTTGGTTATTTCCTCTTCCTGGTGGGAAATGAGAGTTAAATTTGCCCGTCCAGACACCTCCAGCTAGTCTCTCATTGGTTCTCCCTATTCCTGTTCATCTTCCGCAGAAATTGCAAACTGGGCCAAACAGGAGGTTAAAGGCGCTGACTCTCCAAGTCGCGAGAGTGTTAGTAAAGCGTCTGGAATGTTGCACCCGAGTACCAGGGGAGGAAAACTGAGACATATTTGAACACGTCTCCCGATCACATGGTTGATCATACTCTGGGTTCCACATGCATGTTTTAGCTGATGGAAGAATACCTTAAACCTGGAGAGTTGAGACCCGTGGAATGGGTACCATGCAATATGACTTCAAAGGGTCTTCATTTGCTCACCGAACCTCTCCAATCCTATCACTGCTGCATTTATGTCCCTGTACACATGCTTGATTCTCTTTCGGAGACATAGCAATCCATAGGTTTTAAGATACTTACTAGTCAAGTACATTCTTAGGCGTTTAATATGGGGTGTTGAGTCCATTTCGTTGAGCAAGGTGTAGCTCCTGTCTATTCCATATTTGGCTTAAGGAACTTTATCTGTGCTCATTTCAATCTCTGGTTTTATGCAGCACCCCAACTCACCTTTCCTCTTAAGCAAGTATAAGTTGGTTTTCGAAATTTGAGACCCTGTTCTGTTCTGTAATTCAGTTCCTGTGTAGCCAAGTTTACATTCCGTGTATTAGTGATATCTTATGATGTTTCTTTTTCTGTGTGACTTATTTCAGTTAGAATCATCGTACCTGAATCCACTCATTATGCTGCTACGGGCCTGATGACATAGATTTCATTGCTAAGTGATACTGCATTGTACGTAAGTACCACAAGTTCTTTATCCATTTTTCACTTTCTGCGATGTTGAACTTGTACGGTAAACGAGGTTCTTGTAAACAGAGGCGTCCCAAACTTTGGGGTGGCTGTGTCTTTTTGATTTTAATTTCCCTAAGCTATAGGACCATAAGTGGAAGTGCCCTAGGCTCTGTTGCTTTGTTTTTTAGATGTTTCAGGAAACACCATACACTTCTCCCTATTGTCTGTTGGCAATTTACATCCCGCCCATCAGCATAACAAGGCTCCCAGTTCTCCATGGCCTGTGCTGCCTTTCTGGATTTTACACTTTTTTCAGATGGCCCTTTTGACCGGGGGGAAGTGAGACTTCATTGTAGTGCAGATTTCCTTTGCAAGCTTGCTTGGTTGGCCAAAAAGGGCGTATGCGTTTTTTCCTGAATATATTCAGGAAAAAACGCATACGCCCTTTTTGGCCAAGTGCATCATTGTGGACGTTCTGCCTCTTTTCCTATGCTTTCAATGCAATTCCAGTCTACCTCCTGAAATCGGTTTCCTGCAATTCTGCCCCGCTTTCAAGTCCTCTTGGCAGCCTTACCTCAGTATATTTTTGGACGATAGCTGTCATTTATAACTCTGCAGGTTTGTGAATTACAGTGCCCCTGAACTCCTTTCTTCAACTCGCTTTCTTGTGAGCTGGCCGCAACACCGCAGGATGGCTTCAGGCCCTAATCTGGTTCCGGCACGGCACGCTGAGCCTTTGGTTATTTCCTCTTCCAGATGGGAAATGAGAGTTAAATTTGCCCGTCCAGACACCTCCAGCTAGTCTCTCATTGGTTCTCCCTATTCCTGTTCATCTTCCGCAGAAATTGCAAACTGGGCCAAACAGGAGGTTAAAGGCGCTGACTCTCCAAGTGGGGAGAGTGTTAGTAAAGCGTCTGGAATGTTGCACCCGAGTACCAGGGGAGGAAAACTGAGACATATTTGAACACGTCTCCCGTTCACATGGTTGATCATACTCTGGGTTCCACATGCATGTTTTAGCTGAAGGAAAAATACCTTAAACCTGGAGAGTTGAGACCCGTGGAATGGGTACCATGCAATATGACTTCAAAGGGTCTTCATTTGCTCACCGAACCTCTCCAATCCTATCACTGCTGCATTTATGCCCCTGTACACATGCTTGATTCTCTTTTGGAGACATAGCAATCCATAGGTTTTAAGATACTTACTAGTCAGGTACATTCTTAGGCGTTTAATATGGGGTGTTGAGTCCATTTCATTGAGCAAGGAGTAGCTCTTGTCTATTCCATATTTGGCTTAAGGAACTTCATCTGTGCTCATTTCAATCTCTGGTTTTATGCAGCACCCCAACTCACCTTTACCCTTAAGCAAGCATAAGTTGGTTTTCTAAATTTGAGACCCTGTTCTGTTCTGTAATTCAGTTCCTGTGTAGCCAAGTTTACATTCCGTGTATTAGTGATATCTTATGATGTTTCTTTTTCTGTGTGACTTATTTCAGTTAGAATCATCGTACCTGAATCCACTCATTATGCTGCTACGGGCCTGATGACATAGATTTCATTGCTAAGTGATACTGCATTGTACGTAAGTACCACAAGTTCTTTATCCATTTTTCACTTTCTGCGATGTTGAACTTGTACGGTAAACGAGGTTCTTGTAAACAGAGGCGTCCCAAACTTTGGGGTGGCTGTGTCTTTTTTATTTTAATTTCCCTAAGCTATAGGACCATAAGTGGAAGTGCCCTAGGCTCTGTTGCTTTGTTTTTTAGATGTTTCAGGAAACACCATACACTTCTCCCTATTGTCTGTTGGCAATTTACATCCCGCCCATCAGCATAACAAGGCTCCCAGTTCTCCATGGCCTGTCCTGCCTTTCTGGATTTTACACTTTTTTCAGATGGCCCTTTTGACCGGGGGGAAGTGAGACTTCATTGTAGTGCAGATTTCCTTTGCAAGCTTGCTTGGTTGGCCAAAAAGGGCGTATGCGTTTTTTCCTGAATATATTCAGGAAAAAACGCATACGCCCTTTTTGGCCAAGTGCATCATTGTGGACGTTCTGCCTCTTTTCCTATGCTTTCAGTGCAATTCCAGTCTACCTCCTGAAATCGGTTTCCTGCAATTCTGCCCCGCTTTCAAGTCCTCTTGGCAGCCTTACTTCAGTATATTTTTCGACGATAGCTGTCATTTATAACTCTGCAGGTTTGTGAATTACAGTGCCCCTGAGCTCCTTTCTTCAACTCGCTTTCTTGTGACCTGGCCGCAACACCGCAGGATGGCTTCAGGCCCTAATCTGGTTCCGGCACGGCACGCTGAGCCTTTGGTTAATTCCTCTTCCTGGTGGGAAATGAGAGTTAAATTTGCCCATCCAGACACCTCCAGCTAGTCTCTCATTGGTTCTCGCTATTCCTGTTCATCTTCCGCAGAAATTGCAAACTGGGCCAAACAGGAGGTTAAAGGGACTGACTCTCCAAGTCGGGAGAGTGTTAGTAAAGCGTCTGGAATGTTGCACCCGAGTACCAGGGTACGAAAACTTAGACATATTTGAACACGTCTCCCGATCACATGGTTGATCATACTCTAGGTTCCACATGCATGTTTTAGCTGAAGGAAGAATACCTTAAACCTGGGTAGTTGAAACCCGTGGAATGGGTACCATGCAATATGACTTCAAAGGGTCTTCATTTGCTCACCGAACCTCTCCAATCCTATCACTGCTGCGTTTATGCCCCTGTACACATGCTTGATTCTCTTTCAGAGACATAGCAATCCATAGGTTTTAAGATATTTACTAGTCAGGTACATTCTCAGGCGTTTAATATGCGGTGTTGAGTCCATTTCGTTGAGCAAGGAGTAGATCTTGTCTATTCTATATTTGGCTTAAGGAACTTTATCTGTGCTCATTTCAATCTCTGGTTTATGCAGCACCCGAACTCACCTTTCCCCTTAAGCAAGGATAAGTTGGTTTTCTAAATTTGAGACCCTCTTCTGTTTTGGAATTCAGTTCCTGTGTAGCCAAGTTTACATTCCGTGTATTAGTGATATCTTATGATGTTTCTTTTTCTGTGTGACTTATTTCAGTTCGAATCATCGTACCTGAATCCACTCATTATGCTGCTATGGGCCTGATGACATAGATTTCATTGCTGAGTGATATTGCTTTGTAAGTAAATACCACAACTTCTTTATCCATTTTTCACTTTCTGCGACGTTGAACATGTACTGTAAACGAGGTTCTTGTAAACAGAGGCGTCCCAAACTTTGAGGTGGCTGTGTCTTTTTGATTTTAATTTCCCTAAGCTATAGGACCATAAGTGGAAGTGCCCTAGGCTCTGTTGCTTTGTTTTTTAGATGTTTCAGGAAACACCATACACTTCTCCCGAGTGTCTGTTGGCAATTTACATCCCGCCCAGCAGCATAACAAGGCTCCCAGTTCTCCATGGCCTGTCCTGCCTTTCTGGATTTTACACTTTTTTCAGATGGCCCTTTTGACCGGGGGGAAGTGAGACTTCATTGTAGTGCAGATTTCCTTTGCAAGTTTGCTTGGTTGGCCAAAAAGTGCATATGCGTTTTTTCCTGAATATATTCAGGAAAAAACGCATACGCCCTTTTTAGCCAAGTGCATCATTGTGGACGTTCTGCCTCTTTTCCTATGCTTTAAGTGCAATTCCAGTCTACCTCCTGAAATCGGTTTCCTGCAATTCTGCCCTGCTTTCAAGTCCTCTTGGCAGCCTTACTTCAGTCTATTTTTGGAGGATAGCTGTCATTTATAACTCTGCAGGTTTGTGAATTACAGTGCCCCTGAGCTCCTTTCTTCAACTCGCTTTCTTGTGACCTGGCCGCAACACCGCAGGATGGCTTCAGGCCCTAATCTGGTTCCGGCACGGCACGCTGAGCCTTTGGTTATTTCCTCCTCCAGATGGGAAATGAGAGTTAAATTTGCCCGTCCAGAAACCTCCAGCAAGTCTCTCATTGGTTCTCGCTATCCTGTTCATCTTCCGCTGAAATTGCAAACTGGGCCAAACAGGAGGTTAAAGGGACTGACTCTCCAAGTCAGTAGAGTGTTAGTAAAGCGACTGGAATGTTGCACCCGAGTACCAGGGTACGAAAACTGAGACATATTTGAACACGTCTCCCGATCACATGGTTGATCATACTCTGGGTTCCACATGCATGTTTTAGCTGTAGGAAGAATACTTTAAACCTGGGTAGTTGAAACCCGTGGAATGGGTACCATGCAATATGACTTCAAAGGGTCTTCATTTGCTCACCGAACCTCTCCAATCCTATCACTGCTGCGTTTATGCCCCTGTACACACGCTTGATTCTCTTTCGGAGACATAGCAATCCATAGGTTTTAAGATACTTACTAGTCAGGTACATTCTTAGGCATTTAATATGGGGTGTTGAGTCCATTTCGTTGAGCAAGGAGTAGCTCTTGTCTATTCCATATTTGGCTTAAGGAACTTTATCTGTGCTCATTTCAATCTCTGTTTTTATGCAGCACCCCAACTCACCTTTCCCCTTAAGCAAGCATAAGTTGGTTTTCTAAATATGAGACCCTGTTCTGTTTTGGAATTCAGTTCCTGTGTAGCCAAGTTTACATTCCGTGTATTAGTGATATCTTATGATGTTTCTTTTTCTGTGTGACTTTTTTCAGTTAGAATCATCATACCTGAATCCACTCATTGTGCTGCTAAGGGCCTGATGACATAGATTTCATTGCTGAGTGATATTGCTTTGTAAGTAAATACCACAACTTCTTTATCCATTTTTCACTTTCTGCGATGTTGAACTTGTACTGTAAACGAGGTTCTTGTAAACAGAGGCGTCCCAAACTTTGGGGTGGCTGTGTCTTTTTGATTTTAATTTCCCTAAGCTATAGGACCATAAGTGGAAGTGCCCTAGGCTCTGTTGCTTTGTTTTTTAGATGTTTCAGGAAACACCATACACTTCTCCCGAGTGTCTGTTGGCAATTTACATCCCGCCCAGCAGCATAACAAGGCTCCCAGTTCTCCATGGCGTGTCCTGCCTTTCTGGATTTTACACTTTTTTCAGATGGCCCTTTTGACCGGGGGGAAGTGAGACTTCATTGTAGTGCAGATTTCCTTTGCAAGCTTGCTTGGTTGGCCAAAAAGGGCGTATGCGTTTTTTCCTGAATATATTCAGGAAAAAACGCATACGCCCTTTTTGGCCAAGTGCATCATTGTGGACGTTCTGCCTCTTTTCCTATGCTTTCAATGCAATTCCAGTCTACCTCCTGAAATCGGTTTCCTGCAATTCTGCCCCGCTTTCAAGTCCTCTTGGCAGCCTTACTTCAGTATATTTTTGGACGATAGCTGTCATTTATAACTCTGCAGGTTTGTGAATTACAGTGCCCCTGAGCTCCTTTCTTCAACTCGCTTTCTTTTGAGCTGGCTGCAACACCGCAGGATGGCTTCAGGCCCTAATCTTGTTCCAGCACGGCACGCTGAGCCTTTGGTTAATTCCTCTTCCTGGTGGGAAATGAGAGTTAAATTTGCCCGTCCAGAAACCTCCAGCAAGTCTCTCATTGGTTCTCGCTATCCTGTTCATCTTCCGCTGAAATTGCAAACTGGGCCAAACAGGAGGTTAAAGGGACTGACTCTCCAAGTCAGTAGAGTGTTAGTAAAGCGACTGGAATGTTGCACCCGAGTACCAGGGTACGAAAACTGAGACATATTTGAACACGTCTCCCGATCACATGGTTGATCATACTCTGGGTTCCACATGCATGTTTTAGCTGTAGGAAGAATACTTTAAACCTGGGTAGTTGAAACCCGTGGAATGGGTACCATGCAATATGACTTCAAAGGGTCTTCATTTGCTCACCGAACCTCTCCAATCCTATCACTGCTGCGTTTATGCCCCTGTACACACGCTTGATTCTCTTTCGGAGACATAGCAATCCATAGGTTTTAAGATACTTACTAGTCAGGTACATTCTTAGGCATTTAATATGGGGTGTTGAGTCCATTTCGTTGAGCAAGGAGTAGCTCTTGTCTATTCCATATTTGGCTTAAGGAACTTTATCTGTGCTCATTTCAATCTCTGTTTTTATGCAGCACCCCAACTCACCTTTCCCCTTAAGCAAGCATAAGTTGGTTTTCTAAATATGAGACCCTGTTCTGTTTTGGAATTCAGTTCCTGTGTAGCCAAGTTTACATTCCGTGTATTAGTGATATCTTATGATGTTTCTTTTTCTGTGTGACTTTTTTCAGTTAGAATCATCATACCTGAATCCACTCATTGTGCTGCTAAGGGCCTGATGACATAGATTTCATTGCTGAGTGATATTGCTTTGTAAGTAAATACCACAACTTCTTTATCCATTTTTCACTTTCTGCGATGTTGAACTTGTACTGTAAACGAGGTTCTTGTAAACAGAGGCGTCCCAAACTTTGGGGTGGCTGTGTCTTTTTGATTTTAATTTCCCTAAGCTATAGGACCATAAGTGGAAGTGCCCTAGGCTCTGTTGCTTTGTTTTTTAGATGTTTCAGGAAACACCATACACTTCTCCCGAGTGTCTGTTGGCAATTTACATCCCGCCCATCAGCATAACAAGGCTCCCAGTTCTCCATGGCCTGTCCTGCCTTTCTGGATTTTACACTTTTTTCAGATGGCCCTTTTGACCGGGGGGAAGTGAGACTTCATTGTAGTGCAGATTTCCTTTGCAAGCTTGCTTGGTTGGCCAAAAAGGGCGTATGCGTTTTTTCCTGAATATATTCAGGAAAAAACGCATACGCCCTTTTTGGCCAAGTGCATCATTGTGGACGTTCTGCCTCTTTTCCTATGCTTTCAATGCAATTCCAGTCTACCTCCTGAAATCGGTTTCCTGCAATTCTGCCCCGCTTTCAAGTCCTCTTGGCAGCCTTACTTCAGTATATTTTTGGACGATAGCTGTCATTTATAACTCTGCAGGTTTGTGAATTACAGTGCCCCTGAGCTCCTTTCTTCAACTCGCTTTCTTTTGAGCTGGCTGCAACACCGCAGGATGGCTTCAGGCCCTAATCTTGTTCCAGCACGGCACGCTGAGCCTTTGGTTAATTCCTCTTCCTGGTGGGAAATGAGAGTTAAATTTGCCCGTCCAGAAACCTCCAGCAAGTCTCTCATTGGTTCTCGCTATCCTGTTCATCTTCCGCTGAAATTGCAAACTGGGCCAAACAGGAGGTTAAAGGGACTGACTCTCCAAGTCAGTAGAGTGTTAGTAAAGCGACTGGAATGTTGCACCCGAGTACCAGGGTACGAAAACTGAGACATATTTGAACACGTCTCCCGATCACATGGTTGATCATACTCTGGGTTCCACATGCATGTTTTAGCTGTAGGAAGAATACTTTAAACCTGGGTAGTTGAAACCCGTGGAATGGGTACCATGCAATATGACTTCAAAGGGTCTTCATTTGCTCACCGAACCTCTCCAATCCTATCACTGCTGCGTTTATGCCCCTGTACACACGCTTGATTCTCTTTCGGAGACATAGCAATCCATAGGTTTTAAGATACTTACTAGTCAGGTACATTCTTAGGCATTTAATATGGGGTGTTGAGTCCATTTCGTTGAGCAAGGAGTAGCTCTTGTCTATTCCATATTTGGCTTAAGGAACTTTATCTGTGCTCATTTCAATCTCTGTTTTTATGCAGCACCCCAACTCACCTTTCCCCTTAAGCAAGCATAAGTTGGTTTTCTAAATATGAGACCCTGTTCTGTTTTGGAATTCAGTTCCTGTGTAGCCAAGTTTACATTCCGTGTATTAGTGATATCTTATGATGTTTCTTTTTCTGTGTGACTTATTTCAGTTAGAATCATCATACCTGAATCCACTCATTGTGCTGCTAAGGGCCTGATGACATAGATTTCATTGCTGAGTGATATTGCTTTGTAAGTAAATACCACAACTTCTTTATCCATTTTTCACTTTCTGCGATGTTGAACTTGTACTGTAAACGAGGTTCTTGTAAACAGAGGCGTCCCAAACTTTGGGGTGGCTGTGTCTTTTTGATTTTAATTTCCCTAAGCTATAGGACCATAAGTGGAAGTGCCCTAGGCTCTGTTGCTTTGTTTTTTAGATGTTTCAGGAAACACCATACACTTCTCCCGAGTGTCTGTTGGCAATTTACATCCCGCCCATCAGCATAACAAGGCTCCCAGTTCTCCATGGCCTGTCCTGCCTTGCTGGATTTTACACTTTTTTCAGATGGCCCTTTTGACCGGGGGGAAGTGAGACTTCATTGTAGTGCAGATTTCCTTTGCAAGCTTGCTTGGTTGGCCAAAAAGGGCGTATGCGTTTTTTCCTGAATATATTCAGGAAAAAACGCATACGCCCTTTTTGGCCAAGTGCATCATTGTGGACGTTCTGCCTCTTTTCCTATGCTTTCAATGCAATTCCAGTCTACCTCCTGAAATCGGTTTCCTGCAATTCTGCCCCGCTTTCAAGTCCTCTTGGCAGCCTTACTTTAGTCTATTTTTGGATGATAGCTGTCATTTATAACTGTGCCGGTTTGTGAATTACAGTGCCCCTGAGCTCCTTTCTTCAACTCGCTTTCTTGTGACCTGGCCGCAACACCGCAGGATGGCTTCAGGCCCTAATCTGGTTCCGGCACGGCACGCTGAGCCTTTGGTTATTTCCTCTTCCTGGTGGGAAATGAGAGTTAAATTTGCCCGTCCAGCCACCTCCAGCTAGTCTCTCATTGGATCTCGCTATTCCTTTTCATCTTCCGCAGAAATTGCAAACTGGGCCAAACAGGAGGTTAAAGGCGCTGACTCTCCAAGTCGGGAGAGTGTTAGTAAAGAATCTGGAATGTTGCACCCGAGTACCAGGGGAGGAAAACTGAGACATATTTGAACACGTCTCCCGTTCACACGGTTGATCATACTCTGGGTTCCACATGCATGTTTTAGCTGAAGGAAGAATACCTTAAACCTGGAGAGTTGAGACCCGTGTAATGGGTACCATGCAAATTGACTTCAAAGGGTCTTCATTTGCTCACCGAACCTCTCCAATCCTATCACTGCTGCGTTTATGCCCCTGTACACACGCTTGATTCTCTTTTGGAGACACAGCAATCCATAGGTTTTAAGATACTTACTAGTCAGGTACATTCTTAGGCGTTTAATATGGGGTGTTGAGTCCATTTCGTTGAGCAAGGA
This sequence comes from Grampus griseus, assembly GCF_964374135.1. Taxonomy (NCBI): domain Eukaryota; kingdom Metazoa; phylum Chordata; class Mammalia; order Artiodactyla; family Delphinidae; genus Grampus; species Grampus griseus. Next base: position 136,661 of record NW_028133314.1, read on the forward strand.
GTAGCTCTTGTCTATTCCATATTTGGCTTAAGGAACTTTATCTGTGCTCATTTCAATCTCTGGTTTTATGCAGCACCCCAACTCACCTTTCCCCTTAAGCAAGCATAAGTTGGTTTTCTAAATTTGAGACCCTGTTCTGTTCTGTAATTCAGTTCCTGTGTAGCCAAGTTTACATTCCGTGTATTACTGATACCTTATGATGTTTCATTTTCTGTGTGACTTATTTCAGTTAGAATCATAATACCTGAATCCACTCATTGTGCTGCTAAGGGCCTGATGACATAGATTTCATTGCTGAGTGATATTGCTTTGCAAGTAAATACCACAACTTCTTTATCCATTTTTCACTTTCTGCGATGTTGAACTTGTACTGTAAACGAGGTTCTTGTAACCAGAGGCGTCCCAAACTTTGGGGTGGCTGTGTCTTTTTGATTTTAATTTCCCTAAGCTATAGGACCATAAGTGGAAGTGCCCTAGGCTCTGTTGCTTTGTTTTTTAGATGTTTCAGGAAACACCATACACTTCTCCCGAGTGTCTGTTGGCAATTTACATCCCACCCATCAGCATAACAAGGCTCCCATTTCTCCATGGCCTGTCCTGCCTTGCTGGATTTTACACTTTTTTCAGATGGCCCTTTTGACCGGGGGGAAGTGAGACTTCATTGTAGTGCAGATTTCCTTTGCAAGCTTGCTTGGTTGGCCAAAAAGTTCGTATGCGGTTTTTCCTGAATATATTCAGGAAAAAACGCATATGCCCTTTTTGGCCAAGTGCATCATTGTGGACGTTCTGCCTCTTTTCCTATGCTTTCAATGCAATTCCAGTCTACCTCCTGAAATCGGTTTCCTGCAATTCTGCCCCGCTTTCAAGTCCTCTTGGCAGCCTTACTTCAGTATATTTTTGGACGATAGCTGTCATTTATAACTCTGCAGGTTTGTGAATTACAGTGCCCCTGAGCTCCTTTCTTCAACTCGCTTTCTTGTGACCTGGCCGCAACACCGCAGGATGGCTTCAGGCCCTAATCTTGTTCCAGCATGGCACGCTGAGGCTTTGGTTAATTCCTCTTCCTGGTGGGAAATGAGAGTTAAATTTGCCCGTCCAGACACCTCCAGCAAGTCTCTCATTGGTTCTCGTTATCCTGTTCATCTTCCGCTGAAATTGCAAACTGGGCCAAACAGGAGGTTAAAGGGACTGACTCTCCAAGTCAAGAGAGTGTTAGTAAAGCGTCTGGAATGTTGCACCCGAGTACCAGGGTACGAAAACTGAGACATATTTGAACACGTCTCCCGATCACATGGTTGATCATACTCTGGGTTCCACATGCATGTTTTTCCAGTAGGAAGAATACCTTAAACCTGGGTAGTTGAAACCCGTGGAATGGGTACCATGCAATATGACTTCAAAGGGTCTTCATTTGCTCACCGAACCTCTCCAATCCTATCGCTGCTGCGTTTATGCCCCTGTACACATGCTTGATTGTCTTTCGGAGACATAGCAATCCATAGGTTTTAAGATACTTACTAGTCAGGTACATTCTTAGGCATTTAATATGGGGTGTTGAGTCCATTTCGTTGAGCAAGGAGTAGCTCTTGTTTATTCCATATTTGGCTTAAAGAACTTTATCTGTGCTCATTTCAATCTCTGGTTTTATGCAGCACCCCAACTCACCTTTACCCTTAAGCAAGCATAAGTTGGTTTTCTAAATATGAGACCCTGTTCTGTTCTGTAATTCAGTTCCTGTGTAGCCATGTTTACATTCCATGTATTACTGATACCATATGATATTTCTTTTTCTGTGAGACTTATTTCAGTTAGAATCATCATACCTGAATCCACTCATTGTGCTGCTAAGGGCCTGATGACATAGATTTCATTGCTGAGTGATATTGTTTTGCAAGTAAATACCACAACTTGTTTATCCATTTTTCACTTTCTGCGATGTTGAACTTGTACTGTAAACGAGGTTCTTGTAAACAGAGGCGTCCCAAACTTTGGGGTGGCTGTGTCTTTTTGATTTTAATTTCCCTAAGCTATAGGACCATAAGTGGAAGTGCCCTAGGCTCTGTTGCTTTGTTTTTTAGATGTTTCAGGAAACACCATACACTTCTCCCCAGTGTCTGTTGGCAATTTACATCCCGCCCATCAGCATAACAAGGCTCACAGTTCTCCATGGCCTGTCCTGCCTTGCTGGATTTTACACTTTTTTCAGATGGCCCTTTTGACCGGGGGGAAGTGAGACTTCATTGTAGTGCAGATTTCCTTTGCAAGCTTGCTTGGTTGGCCAAAAAGGGCGTATGCGTTTTTTCCTGAATATATTCAGGAAAAAACGCATACGCCCTTTTTGGCCAAGTGCATCATTGTGGACGTTCTGCCTCTTTTCCTATGCTTTCAATGCAATTCCTGTCTACCTCCTAAAATCAGTTTCCTGCAATTCTGCCCCGCTTTCAAGTCCTCTTGGCAGCCTTACTTCAGTATATCTTTGGACGATAGCTGTCATTTATAACTCTGCAGGTTTGTGCATTACAGTGCCCCTGAGCTCCTTTCTTCAACTCACTTTCTTGTGACCTGGCCGCAACACCGCAGGATGGCTTCAGGCTCTAATCTGGTTCCGGCACGGCACACTGAGCCTTTGGTTATTTCCTCTTCCTGGTGGGAAATGAGAGTTAAATTTGCCCGTCCAGACACCTCCAGCTAGTCTCTCATTTGTTCTCCCTATTCCTGTACATCTTTCGCAGAAATTGCAAACTGGACCAAACAGGAAGTTAAAGGCGCTGACTCTCCAAGTCGGGAGAGTGTTAGTAAAGAATCTGGAATGTTGCACACGAGTACCAGGGTACGAAAACTGAGACATATTTGAACACGTCTCCCGTTCACACGGTTGATCATACTCTGGGTTCCACATGCATGTTTTAGCTGAAGGAAGAATACCTTAAACCTGGAGAGTTGAGACCCGTGTAATGGGTACCATGCAAACTGACTTCAAAGGGTCTTCATTTGCTCACCGAACCTCTCCAATCCTATCACTGCTGCGTTTATGCCCCTGTACACACGCTTGATTCTCTTTCAGAGACATAGCAATCCATAGGTTTTAAGATACTTACTAGTCAGGTACATTCTTAGGCGTTTAATATGGGGTGTTGAGTCCATTTCGTTGAGCAAGGAGTAGCTCTTGTCTATTCCATATTTGGCTTAAGGAACTTTATCTGTCCTCATTTCAATCTCTGGTTTTATGCAGCACCCCAACTCACCTTTCCCCTTAAGCAAGCATAAGTTGGTTTTCTAAATTTGAGACGCTGTTCTGTTTTGGAATTCAGTTCCTGTGTAACCAAGTTTATATTCCGTGTATTAGTGATATCTTATGATGTTTCTTTTTCTGTGTGACTTACTTCAGTTAGAATCATCATACCTGAATCCACTCATTGTGCTGCTAAGGGCCTGATGACATAGATTTCATTGCTGTGTGATATTACTTTGTAAGTAAATACCACAAGTTCTTTATCCATTTTTCACTTTCTGCGATGTTGAACTTGTACTGTAAACGAGGTTCTTGTAAACAGAGCCGTTCCAAACTTTGGGGTGGCTGTGTCTTTTTGATTTTAATTTCCCTAAGCTATAGGACCATAAGTGGAAGTGCCCTAGGCTCTGTTGCTTTGTTTTTTAGATGTTTCAGGAAACACCATACACTTCTCCCGAGTGTCTGTTGGCAATTTACATCCCGCCCAGCAGCATAACAAGGCTCTCAGTTCTCCATGGCCTGTCCTGCCTTGCTGGATTTTACACTTTTTTCAGATGGCCCTTTTGACCGGGGGGAAGTGAGACTTCATTCTAGTGCAGATTTCCTTTGCAAGCTTGCTTGGTTGGCCAAAAAGGGCGTATGCGTTTTTTTCTGAATATATTCAGGAAAAAACGCATACGCCCTTTTTGGCCAAGTGCATCATTGTGGACGTTCTGCCTCTTTTCCTATGCTTTCAATGCAATTCCAGTCTACCTCCTGAAATCGGTTTCCTGCAATTCTGCCCCGCTTTCAAGTCCTCTTGGGAGCCTTACTTCAGTATATTTTTGGACGATAGCTGTCATTTATAACTCTGCAGGTTTGTGAATTACAGTGCCCCTGAGCTCCTTTCTTCAACTCGCTTTCTTTTGAGCTGGCTGCAACACCGCAGGATGGCTTCAGGCCCTAATCTTGTTCCAGCACGGCACGCTGAGCCTTTGGTTAATTCCTCTTCCTGGTGGGAAATGAGAGTTAAATTTGCCCGTCCAGAAACCTCCAGCAAGTCTCTCATTGGTTCTCGCTATCCTGTTCATCTTCCGCTGAAATTGCAAACTGGGCCAAACAGGAGGTTAAAGGGACTGACTCTCCAAGTCAGTAGAGTGTTAGTAAAGCGACTGGAATGTTGCACCCGAGTACCAGGGTACGAAAACTGAGACATATTTGAACACGTCTCCCGATCACATGGTTGATCATACTCTGGGTTCCACATGCATGTTTTAGCTGTAGGAAGAATACTTTAAACCTGGGTAGTTGAAACCCGTGGAATAGGTACCATGCAATATGACTTCAAAGGGTTTTCATTTGCTCACCGAACCTCTCCAATCCTATCACTGCTGCGTTTATGCCCCTGTACACACGCTTGATTCTCTTTCGGAGACATAGCAATCCATAGGTTTTAAGATACTTACTAGTCAGGTACATTCTTAGGCGTTTAATATGGGGTGTTGAGTCCATTTCATTGAGCAAGGAGTAGCTCTTGTCTATTCCATATTTGGCTTAAGGAACTTTATCTGTGCTCATTTCAATCTCTGGTTTTATGCAGCACCCCAACTCACCTTTCCACTTAAGCAAGCATAAGTTGGTTTTCTAAATTTGAGACCCTGTTCTGTTTTGGAATTCAGTTCCTGTGTAGCCAAGTTTACATTCTGTGTATTACTGATATCTTATGATGTTTCTTTTTCTGTGTGACTTATTTCAGTTAGAATCATCATACCTGAATCCACTCATTGTGCTGCTAAGGGCCTGATGACATAGATTTCATTGCTGAGTGATATTGCTTTGTAAGTAAATACCACAAGTTCTTTATCCATTTTTCACTTTCTGAGATGTTGAACTTGTACTGTAAACGAGGTTCTTGTAAACAGAGCCGTTCCAAACTTTGGGGTGGCTGTGTCTTTTTGATTTTAATTTCCCTAAGCTATAGGATCATAAGTGGAAGTGCCCTAGGCTCTGTTGCTTTGTTTTTTAGATGTTTCATGAAACACCATACACTTCTCCGGAGTGTCTGTTGGCAATTTACATCCCGCCCATCAGCATAACAAGGCTCCCAGTTCTCCATGGCCTGTCCTGCCTTGCTGGATTTTACACTTTTTTCAGATGGCCCTTTTGACCGGGGGGAAGTGAGACTTCATTGTAGTGCAGATTTCCTTTGCAAGCTTGCTTGGTTGGCCAAAAAGGGCGTATGCGTTTTTTCCTGAATATATTCAGGAAAAAACGCATACGCCCTTTTTGGCCAAGTGCATCATTGTGGACGTTCTGCCTCTTTTCCTATGCTTTCAATGCAATTCCAGTCTACCTCCTGAAATCGGTTTCCTGCAATTCTGCCCCGCTTTCAAGTCCTCTTGGCAGCCTTACTTCAGTATATTTTTGGACGATAGCTGTCATTTATAACTCTGCAGGTTTGTGAATTACAGTGCCCCTGAGCTCCTTTCTTCAACTCGCTTTCTTTTGAGCTGGCTGCAACACCGCAGGATGGCTTCAGGCCCTAATCTTGTTCCAGCACGGCACGCTGAGCCTTTGGTTAATTCCTCTTCCTGGTGGGAAATGAGAGTTAAATTTGCCCGTCCAGAAACCTCCAGCAAGTCTCTCATTGGTTCTCGCTATCCTGTTCATCTTCCGCTGAGATTGCAAACTGGGCCAAACAGGAGGTTAAAGGGACTGACTCTCCAAGTCAGTAGAGTGTTAGTAAAGCGACTGGAATGTTGCACCCGAGTACCAGGGTACGAAAACTGAGACATATTTGAACACGTCTCCCGATCACATGGTTGATCATACTCTGGGTTCCACATGCATGTTTTAGCTGTAGGAAGAATACTTTAAACCTGGGTAGTTGAAACCCGTGGAATGGGTACCATGCAATATGACTTCAAAGGGTCTTCATTTGCTCACCGAACCTCTCCAATCCTATCACTGCTGCGTTTATGCCCCTGTACACACGCTTGATTCTCTTTCGGAGACATAGCAATCCATAGGTTTTAAGATACTTACTAGTCAGGTACATTCTTAGGCATTTAATATGGGGTGTTGAGTCCATTTCGTTGAGCAAGGAGTAGCTCTTGTCTATTCCATATTTGGCTTAAGGAACTTTATCTGTGCTCATTTCAATCTCTGTTTTTATGCAGCACCCCAACTCACCTTTCCCCTTAAGCAAGCATAAGTTGGTTTTCTAAATATGAGACCCTGTTCTGTTTTGGAATTCAGTTCCTGTGTAGCCAAGTTTACATTCCGTGTATTAGTGATATCTTATGATGTTTCTTTTTCTGTGTGACTTTTTTCAGTTAGAATCATCATACCTGAATCCACTCATTGTGCTGCTAAGGGCCTGATGACATAGATTTCATTGCTGAGTGATATTGCTTTGTAAGTAAATACCACAACTTCTTTATCCATTTTTCACTTTCTGCGATGTTGAACTTGTACTGTAAACGAGGTTCTTGTAAACAGAGGCGTCCCAAACTTTGGGGTGGCTGTGTCTTTTTGATTTTAATTTCCCTAAGCTATAGGACCATAAGTGGAAGTGCCCTAGGCTCTGTTGCTTTGTTTTTTAGATGTTTCAGGAAACACCATACACTTCTCCCGAGTGTCTGTTGGCAATTTACATCCCGCCCATCAGCATAACAAGGCTCCCAGTTCTCCATGGCCTGTCCTGCCTTTCTGGATTTTACACTTTTTTCAGATGGCCCTTTTGACCGGGGGGAAGTGAGACTTCATTGTAGTGCAGATTTCCTTTGCAAGCTTGCTTGGTTGGCCAAAAAGGGCGTATGCGTTTTTTCCTGAATATATTCAGGAAAAAACGCATACGCCCTTTTTGGCCAAGTGCATCATTGTGGACGTTCTGCCTCTTTTCCTATGCTTTCAATGCAATTCCAGTCTACCTCCTGAAATCGGTTTCCTGCAATTCTGCCCCGCTTTCAAGTCCTCTTGGCAGCCTTACTTCAGTATATTTTTGGACGATAGCTGTCATTTATAACTCTGCAGGTTTGTGAATTACAGTGCCCCTGAGCTCCTTTCTTCAACTCGCTTTCTTTTGAGCTGGCTGCAACACCGCAGGATGGCTTCAGGCCCTAATCTTGTTCCAGCACGGCACGCTGAGCCTTTGGTTAATTCCTCTTCCTGGTGGGAAATGAGAGTTAAATTTGCCCGTCCAGAAACCTCCAGCAAGTCTCTCATTGGTTCTCGCTATCCTGTTCATCTTCCGCTGAAATTGCAAACTGGGCCAAACAGGAGGTTAAAGGGACTGACTCTCCAAGTCAGTAGAGTGTTAGTAAAGCGACTGGAATGTTGCACCCGAGTACCAGGGTACGAAAACTGAGACATATTTGAACACGTCTCCCGATCACATGGTTGATCATACTCTGGGTTCCACATGCATGTTTTAGCTGTAGGAAGAATACTTTAAACCTGGGTAGTTGAAACCCGTGGAATGGGTACCATGCAATATGACTTCAAAGGGTCTTCATTTGCTCACCGAACCTCTCCAATCCTATCACTGCTGCGTTTATGCCCCTGTACACACGCTTGATTCTCTTTCGGAGACATAGCAATCCATAGGTTTTAAGATACTTACTAGTCAGGTACATTCTTAGGCATTTAATATGGGGTGTTGAGTCCATTTCGTTGAGCAAGGAGTAGCTCTTGTCTATTCCATATTTGGCTTAAGGAACTTTATCTGTGCTCATTTCAATCTCTGTTTTTATGCAGCACCCCAACTCACCTTTCCCCTTAAGCAAGCATAAGTTGGTTTTCTAAATATGAGACCCTGTTCTGTTTTGGAATTCAGTTCCTGTGTAGCCAAGTTTACATTCCGTGTATTAGTGATATCTTATGATGTTTCTTTTTCTGTGTGACTTATTTCAGTTAGAATCATCATACCTGAATCCACTCATTGTGCTGCTAAGGGCCTGATGACATAGATTTCATTGCTGAGTGATATTGCTTTGTAAGTAAATACCACAACTTCTTTATCCATTTTTCACTTTCTGCGATGTTGAACTTGTACTGTAAACGAGGTTCTTGTAAACAGAGGCGTCCCAAACTTTGGGGTGGCTGTGTCTTTTTTATTTTAATTTCCCTAAGCTATAGGACCATAAGTGGAAGTGCCCTAGGCTCTGTTGCTTTGTTTTTTAGATGTTTCAGGAAACACCATACACTTCTCCCGAGTGTCTGTTGGCAATTTACATCCCGCCCATCAGCATAACAAGGCTCCCAGTTCTCCATGGCCTGTCCTGCCTTGCTGGATTTTACACTTTTTTCAGATGGCCCTTTTGACCGGGGGGAAGTGAGACTTCATTGTAGTGCAGATTTCCTTTGCAAGCTTGCTTGGTTGGCCAAAAAGGGCGTATGCGTTTTTTCCTGAATATATTCAGGAAAAAACGCATACGCCCTTTTTGGCCAAGTGCATCATTGTGGACGTTCTGCCTCTTTTCCTATGCTTTCAATGCAATTCCAGTCTACCTCCTGAAATCGGTTTCCTGCAATTCTGCCCCGCTTTCAAGTCCTCTTGGCAGCCTTACTTTAGTCTATTTTTGGATGATAGCTGTCATTTATAACTGTGCCGGTTTGTGAATTACAGTGCCCCTGAGCTCCTTTCTTCAACTCGCTTTCTTGTGACCTGGCCGCAACACCGCAGGATGGCTTCAGGCCCTAATCTGGTTCCGGCACGGCACGCTGAGCCTTTGGTTATTTCCTCTTCCTGGTGGGAAATGAGAGTTAAATTTGCCCGTCCAGCCACCTCCAGCTAGTCTCTCATTGGATCTCGCTATTCCTTTTCATCTTCCGCAGAAATTGCAAACTGGGCCAAACAGGAGGTTAAAGGCGCTGACTCTCCAAGTCGGGAGAGTGTTAGTAAAGAATCTGGAATGTTGCACCCGAGTACCAGGGGAGGAAAACTGAGACATATTTGAACACGTCTCCCGTTCACACGGTTGATCATACTCTGGGTTCCACATGCATGTTTTAGCTGAAGGAAGAATACCTTAAACCTGGAGAGTTGAGACCCGTGTAATGGGTACCATGCAAATTGACTTCAAAGGGTCTTCATTTGCTCACCGAACCTCTCCAATCCTATCACTGCTGCGTTTATGCCCCTGTACACACGCTTGATTCTCTTTTGGAGACACAGCAATCCATAGGTTTTAAGATACTTACTAGTCAGGTACATTCTTAGGCGTTTAATATGGGGTGTTGAGTCCATTTCGTTGAGCAAGGAGTAGCTCTTGTCTATTCCATATTTGGCTTAAGGAACTTTATCTGTGCTCATTTCAATCTCTGGTTTTATGCAGCACCCCAACTCACCTTTCCCCTTAAGCAAGCATAAGTTGGTTTTCTAAATTTGAGACCCTGTTCTGTTCTGTAATTCAGTTCCTGTGTAGCCAAGTTTACATTCCGTGTATTACTGATACCTTATGATGTTTCATTTTCTGTGTGACTTATTTCAGTTAGAATCATAATACCTGAATCCACTCATTGTGCTGCTAAGGGCCTGATGACATAGATTTCATTGCTGAGTGATATTGCTTTGCAAGTAAATACCACAACTTCTTTATCCATTTTTCACTTTCTGCGATGTTGAACTTGTACTGTAAACGAGGTTCTTGTAACCAGAGGCGTCCCAAACTTTGGGGTGGCTGTGTCTTTTTGATTTTAATTTCCCTAAGCTATAGGACCATAAGTGGAAGTGCCCTAGGCTCTGTTGCTTTGTTTTTTAGATGTTTCAGGAAACACCATACACTTCTCCCGAGTGTCTGTTGGCAATTTACATCCCACCCATCAGCATAACAAGGCTCCCATTTCTCCATGGCCTGTCCTGCCTTGCTGGATTTTACACTTTTTTCAGATGGCCCTTTTGACCGGGGGGAAGTGAGACTTCATTGTAGTGCAGATTTCCTTTGCAAGCTTGCTTGGTTGGCCAAAAAGTTCGTATGCGGTTTTTCCTGAATATATTCAGGAAAAAACGCATATGCCCTTTTTGGCCAAGTGCATCATTGTGGACGTTCTGCCTCTTTTCCTATGCTTTCAATGCAATTCCAGTCTACCTCCTGAAATCGGTTTCCTGCAATTCTGCCCCGCTTTCAAGTCCTCTTGGCAGCCTTACTTCAGTATATTTTTGGACGATAGCTGTCATTTATAACTCTGCAGGTTTGTGAATTACAGTGCCCCTGAGCTCCTTTCTTCAACTCGCTTTCTTGTGACCTGGCCGCAACACCGCAGGATGGCTTCAGGCCCTAATCTTGTTCCAGCATGGCACGCTGAGGCTTTGGTTAATTCCTCTTCCTGGTGGGAAATGAGAGTTAAATTTGCCCGTCCAGACACCTCCAGCAAGTCTCTCATTGGTTCTCGTTATCCTGTTCATCTTCCGCTGAAATTGCAAACTGGGCCAAACAGGAGGTTAAAGGGACTGACTCTCCAAGTCAAGAGAGTGTTAGTAAAGCGTCTGGAATGTTGCACCCGAGTACCAGGGTACGAAAACTGAGACATATTTGAACACGTCTCCCGATCACATGGTTGATCATACTCTGGGTTCCACATGCATGTTTTTCCAGTAGGAAGAATACCTTAAACCTGGGTAGTTGAAACCCGTGGAATGGGTACCATGCAATATGACTTCAAAGGGTCTTCATTTGCTCACCGAACCTCTCCAATCCTATCGCTGCTGCGTTTATGCCCCTGTACACATGCTTGATTGTCTTTCGGAGACATAGCAATCCATAGGTTTTAAGATACTTACTAGTCAGGTACATTCTTAGGCATTTAATATGGGGTGTTGAGTCCATTTCGTTGAGCAAGGAGTAGCTCTTGTTTATTCCATATTTGGCTTAAAGAACTTTATCTGTGCTCATTTCAATCTCTGGTTTTATGCAGCACCCCAACTCACCTTTACCCTTAAGCAAGCATAAGTTGGTTTTCTAAATATGAGACCCTGTTCTGTTCTGTAATTCAGTTCCTGTGTAGCCATGTTTACATTCCATGTATTACTGATACCATATGATATTTCTTTTTCTGTGAGACTTATTTCAGTTAGAATCATCATACCTGAATCCACTCATTGTGCTGCTAAGGGCCTGATGACATAGATTTCATTGCTGAGTGATATTGTTTTGCAAGTAAATACCACAACTTGTTTATCCATTTTTCACTTTCTGCGATGTTGAACTTGTACTGTAAACGAGGTTCTTGTAAACAGAGGCGTCCCAAACTTTGGGGTGGCTGTGTCTTTTTGATTTTAATTTCCCTAAGCTATAGGACCATAAGTGGAAGTGCCCTAGGCTCTGTTGCTTTGTTTTTTAGATGTTTCAGGAAACACCATACACTTCTCCCCAGTGTCTGTTGGCAATTTACATCCCGCCCATCAGCATAACAAGGCTCACAGTTCTCCATGGCCTGTCCTGCCTTGCTGGATTTTACACTTTTTTCAGATGGCCCTTTTGACCGGGGGGAAGTGAGACTTCATTGTAGTGCAGATTTCCTTTGCAAGCTTGCTTGGTTGGCCAAAAAGGGCGTATGCGTTTTTTCCTGAATATATTCAGGAAAAAACGCATACGCCCTTTTTGGCCAAGTGCATCATTGTGGACGTTCTGCCTCTTTTCCTATGCTTTCAATGCAATTCCTGTCTACCTCCTAAAATCAGTTTCCTGCAATTCTGCCCCGCTTTCAAGTCCTCTTGGCAGCCTTACTTCAGTATATCTTTGGACGATAGCTGTCATTTATAACTCTGCAGGTTTGTGCATTACAGTGCCCCTGAGCTCCTTTCTTCAACTCACTTTCTTGTGACCTGGCCGCAACACCGCAGGATGGCTTCAGGCTCTAATCTGGTTCCGGCACGGCACACTGAGCCTTTGGTTATTTCCTCTTCCTGGTGGGAAATGAGAGTTAAATTTGCCCGTCCAGACACCTCCAGCTAGTCTCTCATTTGTTCTCCCTATTCCTGTACATCTTTCGCAGAAATTGCAAACTGGACCAAACAGGAAGTTAAAGGCGCTGACTCTCCAAGTCGGGAGAGTGTTAGTAAAGAATCTGGAATGTTGCACACGAGTACCAGGGTACGAAAACTGAGACATATTTGAACACGTCTCCCGTTCACACGGTTGATCATACTCTGGGTTCCACATGCATGTTTTAGCTGAAGGAAGAATACCTTAAACCTGGAGAGTTGAGACCCGTGTAATGGGTACCATGCAAACTGACTTCAAAGGGTCTTCATTTGCTCACCGAACCTCTCCAATCCTATCACTGCTGCGTTTATGCCCCTGTACACACGCTTGATTCTCTTTCAGAGACATAGCAATCCATAGGTTTTAAGATACTTACTAGTCAGGTACATTCTTAGGCGTTTAATATGGGGTGTTGAGTCCATTTCGTTGAGCAAGGAGTAGCTCTTGTCTATTCCATATTTGGCTTAAGGAACTTTATCTGTCCTCATTTCAATCTCTGGTTTTATGCAGCACCCCAACTCACCTTTCCCCTTAAGCAAGCATAAGTTGGTTTTCTAAATTTGAGACGCTGTTCTGTTTTGGAATTCAGTTCCTGTGTAACCAAGTTTATATTCCGTGTATTAGTGATATCTTATGATGTTTCTTTTTCTGTGTGACTTACTTCAGTTAGAATCATCATACCTGAATCCACTCATTGTGCTGCTAAGGGCCTGATGACATAGATTTCATTGCTGTGTGATATTACTTTGTAAGTAAATACCACAAGTTCTTTATCCATTTTTCACTTTCTGCGATGTTGAACTTGTACTGTAAACGAGGTTCTTGTAAACAGAGCCGTTCCAAACTTTGGGGTGGCTGTGTCTTTTTGATTTTAATTTCCCTAAGCTATAGGACCATAAGTGGAAGTGCCCTAGGCTCTGTTGCTTTGTTTTTTAGATGTTTCAGGAAACACCATACACTTCTCCCGAGTGTCTGTTGGCAATTTACATCCCGCCCAGCAGCATAACAAGGCTCTCAGTTCTCCATGGCCTGTCCTGCCTTGCTGGATTTTACACTTTTTTCAGATGGCCCTTTTGACCGGGGGGAAGTGAGACTTCATTCTAGTGCAGATTTCCTTTGCAAGCTTGCTTGGTTGGCCAAAAAGGGCGTATGCGTTTTTTTCTGAATATATTCAGGAAAAAACGCATACGCCCTTTTTGGCCAAGTGCATCATTGTGGACGTTCTGCCTCTTTTCCTATGCTTTCAATGCAATTCCAGTCTACCTCCTGAAATCGGTTTCCTGCAATTCTGCCCCGCTTTCAAGTCCTCTTGGGAGCCTTACTTCAGTATATTTTTGGACGATAGCTGTCATTTATAACTCTGCAGGTTTGTGAATTACAGTGCCCCTGAGCTCCTTTCTTCAACTCGCTTTCTTTTGAGCTGGCTGCAACACCGCAGGATGGCTTCAGGCCCTAATCTTGTTCCAGCACGGCACGCTGAGCCTTTGGTTAATTCCTCTTCCTGGTGGGAAATGAGAGTTAAATTTGCCCGTCCAGAAACCTCCAGCAAGTCTCTCATTGGTTCTCGCTATCCTGTTCATCTTCCGCTGAAATTGCAAACTGGGCCAAACAGGAGGTTAAAGGGACTGACTCTCCAAGTCAGTAGAGTGTTAGTAAAGCGACTGGAATGTTGCACCCGAGTACCAGGGTACGAAAACTGAGACATATTTGAACACGTCTCCCGATCACATGGTTGATCATACTCTGGGTTCCACATGCATGTTTTAGCTGTAGGAAGAATACTTTAAACCTGGGTAGTTGAAACCCGTGGAATAGGTACCATGCAATATGACTTCAAAGGGTTTTCATTTGCTCACCGAACCTCTCCAATCCTATCACTGCTGCGTTTATGCCCCTGTACACACGCTTGATTCTCTTTCGGAGACATAGCAATCCATAGGTTTTAAGATACTTACTAGTCAGGTACATTCTTAGGCGTTTAATATGGGGTGTTGAGTCCATTTCATTGAGCAAGGAGTAGCTCTTGTCTATTCCATATTTGGCTTAAGGAACTTTATCTGTGCTCATTTCAATCTCTGGTTTTATGCAGCACCCCAACTCACCTTTCCACTTAAGCAAGCATAAGTTGGTTTTCTAAATTTGAGACCCTGTTCTGTTTTGGAATTCAGTTCCTGTGTAGCCAAGTTTACATTCTGTGTATTACTGATATCTTATGATGTTTCTTTTTCTGTGTGACTTATTTCAGTTAGAATCATCATACCTGAATCCACTCATTGTGCTGCTAAGGGCCTGATGACATAGATTTCATTGCTGAGTGATATTGCTTTGTAAGTAAATACCACAAGTTCTTTATCCATTTTTCACTTTCTGAGATGTTGAACTTGTACTGTAAACGAGGTTCTTGTAAACAGAGCCGTTCCAAACTTTGGGGTGGCTGTGTCTTTTTGATTTTAATTTCCCTAAGCTATAGGATCATAAGTGGAAGTGCCCTAGGCTCTGTTGCTTTGTTTTTTAGATGTTTCATGAAACACCATACACTTCTCCGGAGTGTCTGTTGGCAATTTACATCCCGCCCATCAGCATAACAAGGCTCCCAGTTCTCCATGGCCTGTCCTGCCTTGCTGGATTTTACACTTTTTTCAGATGGCCCTTTTGACCGGGGGGAAGTGAGACTTCATTGTAGTGCAGATTTCCTTTGCAAGCTTGCTTGGTTGGCCAAAAAGGGCGTATGCGTTTTTTCCTGAATATATTCAGGAAAAAACGCATACGCCCTTTTTGGCCAAGTGCATCATTGTGGACGTTCTGCCTCTTTTCCTATGCTTTCAATGCAATTCCAGTCTACCTCCTGAAATCGGTTTCCTGCAATTCTGCCCCGCTTTCAAGTCCTCTTGGCAGCCTTACTTCAGTATATTTTTGGACGATAGCTGTCATTTATAACTCTGCAGGTTTGTGAATTACAGTGCCCCTGAGCTCCTTTCTTCAACTCGCTTTCTTTTGAGCTGGCCGCAACACCGCAGGATGGCTTCAGGCTCTAAACTGGTTCCGGCACGGCACACTGAGCCTTTGGTTATTTCCTCTTCCTGGTGGGAAATGAGAGTTAAATTTGCCCGTCCAGACAACTCCAGCTAGTCTCTCATTGGTTCTCCCTATTCCTGTTCATCTTCCGCAGAAATTGCAAACTGGGCCAAACAGGAGGTTAAAGGCGCGGACTCTCCAAGTCGGGAGAGTGTTAGTAAAGAATCTGGAATGTTGCACCCGAGTACCAGGGGAGGAAAACTGAGACATATTTGAACACGTCTCCCGTTCACACGGTTGATCATACTCTGGGTTCCACATGCATGTTTTAGCTGAAGGAAGAATACCTTAAACCTGGAGAGTTGAGACCCGTGTAATGGGTACCATGCAAATTGACTTCAAAGGGTCTTCATTTGCTCACCGAACCTCTCCAATCCTATCACTGCTGCGTTTATGCCCCTGTACACACGCTTGATTCTGTTTTGGAGACATAGCAATCCATAGGTTTTAAGATACTTACTAGTCAGGTACATTCTTAGGCGTTTAATATGGGGTGTTGAGTCCATTTCGTTGAGCAAGGAGTAGCTCTTGTCTATTCCATATTTGGCTTAAGGAACTTTATCTGTGCTCATTTCAATCTCTGGTTTTATGCAGCACCCCAACTCACCTTTCCCCTTAAGCAAGCATAAGTTGGTTTTCTAAATTTGAGACCCTGTTCTGTTCTGTAATTCAGTTCCTGTGTAGCCAAGTTTACATTCCGTGTATTACTGATACCTTATGATGTTTCATTTTCTGTGTGACTTATTTCAGTTAGAATCATAATACCTGAATCCACTCATTGTGCTGCTAAGGGCCTGATGACATAGATTTCATTGCTGAGTGATATTGCTTTGCAAGTAAATACCACAACTTCTTTATCCATTTTTCACTTTCTGCGATGTTGAACTTGTACTGTAAACGAGGTTCTTGTAACCAGAGGCGTCCCAAACTTTGGGGTGGCTGTGTCTTTTTGATTTTAATTTCCCTAAGCTATAGGACCATAAGTGGAAGTGCCCTAGGCTCTGTTGCTTTGTTTTTTAGATGTTTCAGGAAACACCATACACTTCTCCCGAGTGTCTGTTGGCAATTTACATCCCGCCCAGCAGCATAACAAGGCTCCCAGTTCTCCATGGCCTGTCCTGCCTTGCTGGATTTTACACTTTTTTCAGATGGCCCTTTTGACCGGGGGGAAGTGAGACTTCATTGTAGTGCAGATTTCCTTTGCAAGCTTGCTTGGTTGGCCAAAAAGGGCGTATGCGTTTTTTCCTGAATATATTCAGGAAAAAACGCATACGCCCTTTTTGGCCAAGTGCATCATTGTGGACGTTCTGCCTCTTTTCCTATGCTTTCAATGCAATTCCAGTCTACCTCCTGAAATTGGTTTCCTGCAATTCTGCCCCGCTTTCAATCCTCTTGGCAGCCTTACTTCAGTATATTTTTGGATGATAGCTGTCATTTATAACTCTGCAGGTTTGTGAATTACAGTGCCCCTGAGCTCCTTTCTTCAACTCGCTTTCTTTTGAGCTGGCCGCAACACCGCAGTGTGGCTTCAGGCTCTAATCTGGTTCCGGCACGGCACACTGAGCCTTTGGTTAATTCCTCTTCCTGGTGGGAAATGAGAGTTAAATTTGCCCGTCCAGACACCTCCAGCTAGTCTCTCATTGGTTCTCCCTATTATTGTTCATCTTCCGCAGAAATTGCAAACTGGGCCAAACAGGAGGTTATAGGCGCTGACTCTCCAATTCGGGAGAGTGTTAGTAAAGAATCTGGAATGTTGCACCTGAGTACCAGGGGAGGAAAACTGAGACATATTTGAACACGTCTCCCGTTCACACGGTTGATCATACTCTGGGTTCCACATGCATGTTTTAGCTGAAGGAAGAATACCTTAAACCTGGAGAGTTGAGACCCTTGTAATGGGTACCATGCAAATTGACTTCAAAGGGTCTTCATTTGCTCACCGAACCTCTCCAATCCTATCACTGCTGCGTTTATTCCCCTGTACAAACGCCTGATACTCTTTTGGAGACATAACAAACCATAGGTTTTAAGATACTTACTAGTCAGGTACATTCTTAGGCGTTTAATATGGGGTGTTGAGTCCATTTCGTTGAGCAAGGAGTAGCTCTTGTCTATTCCATATTTGGCTTAAGGAACTTTATCTGTGCTCATTTCAATCTCTGTTTTTATGCAGCACCCCAACTCACCTTTCCCCTTAAGCAAGCATAAGTTGGTTTTCTAAATTTGAGACCCTGTTCTGTTTTGGAATTCAGTTCCTGTGTAGCCAAGTTTACATTCCGTGTATTAGTGATATCTTATGATGTTTCTTTTTCTGTGTGACTTTTTTCAGTTAGAATCATCATACCTGAATCCACTCATTGTGCTGCTAAGGGCCTGATGACATAGATTTCATTGCTGAGTGATATTGCTTTGTAAGTAAATACCACAACTTCTTTATCCATTTTTCACTTTCTGCGATGTTGAACTTGTACTGTAAACGAGGTTCTTGTAAACAGAGGCGTCCCAAACTTTGGGGTGGCTGTGTCTTTTTGATTTTAATTTCCCTAAGCTATAGGACCATAAGTGGAAGTGCCCTAGGCTCTGTTGCTTTGTTTTTTAGATGTTTCAGGAAACACCATACACTTCTCCCGAGTGTCTGTTGGCAATTTACATCCCGCCCATCAGCATAACAAGGCTCCCAGTTCTCCATGGCCTGTCCTGCCTTTCTGGATTTTACACTTTTTTCAGATGGCCCTTTTGACCGGGGGGAAGTGAGACTTCATTGTAGTGCAGATTTCCTTTGCAAGCTTGCTTGGTTGGCCAAAAAGGGCGTATGCGTTTTTTCCTGAATATATTCAGGAAAAAACGCATACGCCCTTTTTGGCCAAGTGCATCATTGTGGACGTTCTGCCTCTTTTCCTATGCTTTCAATGCAATTCCAGTCTACCTCCTGAAATCGGTTTCCTGCAATTCTGCCCCGCTTTCAAGTCCTCTTGGCAGCCTTACTTCAGTATATTTTTGGACGATAGCTGTCATTTATAACTCTGCAGGTTTGTGAATTACAGTGCCCCTGAGCTCCTTTCTTCAACTCGCTTTCTTTTGAGCTGGCTGCAACACCGCAGGATGGCTTCAGGCCCTAATCTTGTTCCAGCACGGCACGCTGAGCCTTTGGTTAATTCCTCTTCCTGGTGGGAAATGAGAGTTAAATTTGCCCGTCCAGAAACCTCCAGCAAGTCTCTCATTGGTTCTCGCTATCCTGTTCATCTTCCGCTGAAATTGCAAACTGGGCCAAACAGGAGGTTAAAGGCGCTGACTCTCCAAGTCGGGAGAGTGTTAGTAAAGAATCTGGAATGTTGCACCCGAGTACCAGGGGAGGAAAACTGAGACATATTTGAACACGTCTCCCGTTCACACGGTTGATCATACTCTGGGTTCCACATGCATGTTTTAGCTGAAGGAAGAATACCTTAAACCTGGAGAGTTGAGACCCGTGTAATGGGTACCATGCAAATTGACTTCAAAGGGTCTTCATTTGCTCACCGAACCTCTCCAATCCTATCACTGCTGCGTTTATGCCCCTGTACACACGCTTGATTCTCTTTTGGAGACATAGCAATCCATAGGTTTTAAGATACTTACTAGTCAGGTACATTCTTAGGCGTTTAATATGGGGTGTTGAGTCCATTTCGTTGAGCAAGGAGTAGCTCTTGTCTATTCCATATTTGGCTTAAGGAACTTTATCTGTGCTCATTTCAATCTCTGGTTTTATGCAGCACCCCAACTCACCTTTCCCCTTAAGCAAGCATAAGTTGGTTTTCTAAATTTGAGACCCTGTTCTGTTCTGTAATTCAGTTCCTGTGTAGCCAAGTTTACATTCCGTGTATTACTGATACCTTATGATGTTTCATTTTATGTGTGACTTATTTCAGTTAGAATCATAATACCTGAATCCACTCATTGTGCTGCTAAGGGCCTGATGACATAGATTTCATTGCTGAGTGATATTGCTTTGCAAGTAAATACCACAACTTCTTTATCCATTTTTCACTTTCTGCGATGTTGAACTTGTACTGTAAACGAGGTTCTTGTAACCAGAGGCGTCCCAAACTTTGGGGTGGCTGTGTCTTTTTGATTTTAATTTCCCTAAGCTATAGGACCATAAGTGGAAGTGCCCTAGGCTCTGTTGCTTTGTTTTTTAGATGTTTCAGGAAACACCATACACTTCTCCCGAGTGTCTGTTGGCAATTTACATCCCGCCCATCAGCATAACAAGGCTCCCATTTCTCCATGGCCTGTCCTGCCTTGCTGGATTTTACACTTTTTTCAGATGGCCCTTTTGACCGGGGGAAAGTGAGACTTCATTGTAGTGCAGATTTCCTTTGCAAGCTTGCTTGGTTGGCCAAAAAGGGCGTATGCGTTTTTTCCTGAATATATTCAGGAAAAAACGCATACGCCCTTTTTGGCCAAGTGCATCATTGTGGACGTTCTGCCTCTTTTCCTATGCTTTCAATGCAATTCCAGTCTACCTCCTGAAATTGGTTTCCTGCAATTCTGCCCCGCTTTCAATCCTCTTGGCAGCCTTACTTCAGTATATTTTTGGATGATAGCTGTCATTTATAACTCTGCAGGTTTGTGAATTACAGTGCCCCTGAGCTCCTTTCTTCAACTCGCTTTCTTTTGAGCTGGCCGCAACACCGCAGTGTGGCTTCAGGCTCTAATCTGGTTCCGGCACGGCACACTGAGCCTTTGGTTAATTCCTCTTCCTGGTGGGAAATGAGAGTTAAATTTGCCCGTCCAGACACCTCCAGCTAGTCTCTCATTGGTTCTCCCTATTATTGTTCATCTTCCGCAGAAATTGCAAACTGGGCCAAACAGGAGGTTATAGGCGCTGACTCTCCAATTCGGGAGAGTGTTAGTAAAGAATCTGGAATGTTGCACCTGAGTACCAGGGGAGGAAAACTGAGACATATTTGAACACGTCTCCCGTTCACATGGTTGATCATACTCTGGGTTCCACATGCATGTTTTAGCTGAAGGAAGAATACCTTAAACCTGGAGAGTTGAGACCCTTGTAATGGGTACCATGCAAATTGACTTCAAAGGGTCTTCATTTGCTCACCGAACCTCTCCAATCCTATCACTGCTGCGTTTATTCCCCTGTACAAACGCCTGATACTCTTTTGGAGACATAACAATCCATAGGTTTTAAGATACTTACTAGTCAGGTACATTCTTAGGCGTTTAATATGGGGTGTTGAGTCCATTTCGTTGAGCAAGGAGTAGCTCTTGTCTATTCCATATTTGGCTTAAGGAACTTTATCTGTGCTCATTTCAATCTCTGTTTTTATGCAGCACCCCAACTCACCTTTCCCCTTAAGCAAGCATAAGTTGGTTTTCTAAATTTGAGACCCTGTTCTGTTTTGGAATTCAGTTCCTGTGTAGCCAAGTTTACATTCCGTGTATTAGTGATATCTTATGATGTTTCTTTTTCTGTGTGACTTTTTTCAGTTAGAATCATCATACCTGAATCCACTCATTGTGCTGCTAAGGGCCTGATGACATAGATTTCATTGCTGAGTGATATTTCTTTGTAAGTAAATACCACAAGTTCTTTATCCATTTTTCAGTTTCTGCGATGTTGAACTTGTACTGTAAACGAGGTTCTTGTAAACAGAGGCGTCCCAAACTTTGGGGTGGCTGTGTCTTTTTGATTTTAATTTCCCTAAGCTATAGGACCATAAGTGGAAGTGCCCTAGGCTCTGTTGCTTTGTTTTTTAGATGTTTCAGGAAACACCATACACTTCTCCCGAGTGTCTGTTGGCAATTTACATCCCGCCCATCAGCATAACAAGGCTCCCAGTTCTCCATGGCCTGTCCTGCCTTTCTGGATTTTACACTTTTTTCAGATGGCCCTTTTGACCGGGGGGAAGTGAGACTTCATTGTAGTGCAGATTTCCTTTGCAAGCTTGCTTGGTTGGCCAAAAAGGGCGTATGCGTTTTTTCCTGAATATATTCAGGAAAAAACGCATACGCCCTTTTTGGCCAAGTGCATCATTGTGGACGTTCTGCCTCTTTTCCTATGCTTTCAATGCAATTCCAGTCTACCTCCTGAAATCGGTTTCCTGCAATTCTGCCCCGCTTTCAGGTCCTCTTGGCAGCCTTACTTTAGTCTATTTTTGGATGATAGCTGTCATTTATAACTGTGCAGGTTTGTGAATTACAGTGCCCCTGAGCTCCTTTCTTCAACTCGCTTTCTTGTGACCTGGCCGCAACACCGCAGGATGGCTTCAGGCCCTAATCTTGTTCCAGCACGGCACGCTGAGCCTTTGGTTAATTCCTCTTCCTGGTGGGAAATGAGAGTTAAATTTGCCCGTCCAGACACCTCCAGCTAGTCTCTCATTGGTTCTCGCTATTCCTGTTCATCTTCCGCAGAAATTGCAAACTGGGCTAAACAGGAGGTTAAAGGGACTGACTCTCCTAGTCGGGAGAGTGTTAGTAAAGCGTCTGGAATGTTGCACCCGAGTACCAGGGTACGAAAACTGAGACATATTTGAACACGTCTCCCGATCACATGGTTGATCATACTCTGGGTTCCACATGCATGTTTTAGCTGAAGGAAGAATACCTTAAACCTGGAGAGTTGAGACCCGTGTAATGGGTACCATGCAAATTGACTTCAAAGGGTCTTCATTTGCTCACCGAACCTCTCCAAACCTATCACTGCTGCGTTTATGCCCCTGTACACACGCTTGATTCTCTTTCGGAGACATAGCAATCCATAGGTTTTAAGATACTTACTAGTCAGGTACATTCTTAGGCGTTTAATATGGGGTGTTGAGTCCATTTCATTGAGCAAGGAGTAGCTCTTGTCTATTCCATATTTGGCTTAAAGAACTTTATCTGTGCTCATTTCAATCTCTGGTTTTATGCAGCACCCCAACTCACCTTTCCCCTTAAGCAAGCATAAGTTGGTTTTCTAAATTTGAGACGCTGTTCTGTTTTGGAATTCAGTTCCTGTGTAGCCAAGTTTACATTCCGTGTATTACTGATATCTTATGATGTTTCTTTTTCTGTGTGACTTATTTCAGTTAGAATCATCATACCTGAATCCACTCATTGTGCTGCTAAGGGCCTGATGACATAGATTTCATTGCTGTGTGATATTGCTTTGTAAGTAAATACCACAAGTTCTTTATCCATTTTTCACTTTCTTCGATGTTGAACTTGTACTGTAAACGAGGTTCTTGTAAACAGAGCCGTTCCAAACTTTGGGGTGGCTGTGTCTTTTTGATTTTAATTTCCCTAAGCTATAGGACCATAAGTGGAAGTGCCCTAGGCTCTGTTGCTTTGTTTTTTAGATGTTTCAGGAAACACCATACACTTCTCCCGAGTGTCTGTTGGCAATTTACATCCCGCCCAGCAGCATAACAAGGCTCTCAGTTCTCCATGGCCTGTCCTGCCTTGCTGGATTTTACACTTTTTTCAGATGGCCCTTTTGACCGGGGGGAAGTGAGACTTCATTGTAGTGCAGATTTCCTTTGCAAGCTTGCTTAGTTGGCCAAAAAGTGCGTATGCGTTTTTTCCTGAATATATTCAGGAAAAAATGCATACGCCCTTTTTGGCCTAGTGCATCATTGTGGACGTTCTGCCTCTTTTCCTATGCTTTCAATGCAATTCCAGTCTACCTCCTGAAATCGGTTTCCTGCAATTCTGCCCCGCTTTCAAGTCCTCTTGGCAGCCTTACTTCAGTATATTTTTGGACGATAGCTGTCATTTATAACTCTGCAGGTTTGTGAATTACAGTGCCCCTGAGCTCCTTTCTTCAACTCCCTTTCTTGTGACCTGGCCGCAACACCGCATGATGGCTTCAGGCCCTAATCTTGTTCCAGCACGGCACGCTGAGCCTTTGGTTAATTCCTCTTCCTGGTGGGAAATGAGAGTTAAATTTGCCCGTCCAGACACCTCCAGCAAGTCTCTCATTGGTTCTCGCTATCCTGTTCATCTTCCGCTGAAATTGCAAACTGGGCCAAACAGGAGGTTAAAGGGACTGACTCTCCAAGTCAGGAGAGTGTTAGTAAAGCGTCTGGAATGTTGCACCCGAGTACCAGGGTACGAAAACTGAGACATATTTGAACACGTCTCCCGATCACATGGTTGATCATACTCTGGGTTCCACATGCATGTTTTAGCTGAAGGAAGAATACCTTAAACCTGGGTAGTTGAAACCCGTGGAATGGGTACCATGCAATATGACTTCAAAGGGTCTTCATTTGCTCACCGAACCTCTCCAATCCTATCACTGCTGTGTTTATGCCCCTGTACACATGCTTGATTCTCTTTCGGAGACATAGCAATCCATAGGTTTTAAGATACTTACTAGTCAGGTACATTCTTAGGCGTTTAATATGCGGTGTTGAGTCCATTTCGTTGAGCAAGGAGTAGCTCTTGTCTATTCCATATTTGGCTTAAGGAACTTTATCTGTGCTCATTTCAATCTCTGGTTTTATGCAGCACCCCAACTCACCTTTCCCCTTAAGCAAGCATAAGTTGGTTTTCTAAATTTGAGACCCTCTTCTGTTCTGAAATTCAGTTCCTGTGTAGCCAAGTTTACATTCTGTGTATTACTGATATCTTATGATGTTTCTTTTTCTGTGTGACTTATTTCAGTTAGAATCATCATACCTGAATCCACTCATTGTGCTGCTAAGGGCCTGATGACATAGATTTCATTGCTGAGTGATATTGCTTTGTAAGTAAATACCACAAGTTCTTTATCCATTTTTCACTTTCTGCGATGTTGAACTTGTACTGTAAACGAGGTGCTTGTAAACAGAGCCGTTCCAAACTTTGGGGTGGCTGTGTCTTTTTGATTTTAATTTCCCTAAGCTATAGGACCATAAGTGGAAGTGCCCTAGGCTCTGTTGCTTTGTTTTTTAGATGTTTCAGGAAACACCATACACTTCTCCCGAGTGTCTGTTGGCAATTTACATCCCGCCCATCAGCATAAAAAGGCTCCCAGTTCTCCATGGCCTGTCCTGCCTTGCAGGATTTTACACTTTTTTCAGATGGCCCTTTTGACCGGGGGGAAGTGAGACTTCATTGTAGTGCAGATTTCCTTTGCAAGCTTGCTTGGTTGGCCAAAAAGGGCGTATGCGTTTTTTCCTGAATATATTCAGGAAAAAACGCATACGCCCTTTTTGGCCAAGTGCATCATTGTGGACGTTCTGCCTCTTTTCCTATGCTTTCAATGCAATTCCAGTCTACCTCCTGAAATCGGTTTCCTGCAATTCTGCCCCGCTTTCAAGTCCTCTTGGCAGCCTTACTTCAGTATATTTTTGGACGATAGCTGTCATTTATAACTCTGCAGGTTTGTGAATTACAGTGCCCCTGAGCTCCTTTCTTCAACTCGCTTTCTTTTGAGCTGGCCGCAACACCTCAGGATGGCTTCAGGCTCTAATCTGGTTCCGGCACGGCACGCTGAGACTTTGGTTATTTCCTCTTCCTGGTGGGAAATGAGAGTTAAATTTGCCCGTCCAGACAACTCCAGCTAGTCTCTCATTGGTTCTCCCTATTCCTGTTCATCTTCCGCAGAAATTGCAAACTGGGCCAAACAGGAGGTTAAAGGCGCTGACTCTCCAATTCGGGAGAGTGTTAGTAAAGAATCTGGAATGTTGCACCCGAGTACCAGGGGAGGAAAACTGAGACATATTTGAACACGTCTCCCGTTCACACGGTTGATCATACTCTGGGTTCCACATGCATGTTTTAGCTGAAGGAAGAATACCTTAAACCTGGAGAGTTGAGACCCGTGTAATGGGTACCATGCAAATTGACTTCAAAGGGTCTTCATTTGCTCACCGAACCTCTCCAACCCTATCACTGCTGCGTTTATGCCCCTGTACACACGCTTGATTCTCTTTTGGAGACATAGCAATCCATAGGTTTTAAGATACTTACTAGTCAGGTACATTCTTAGGCGTTTAATATAGGGTGTTGAGTCCATTTCGTTGAGCAAGGAGTAGCTCTTGTCTATTCCATATTTGGCTTAAGGAACTTTATCTGTGCTCATTTCAATCTCTGGTTTTATGCAGCACCCCAACTCTCCTTTCCCCTTAAGCAAGCATAAGCTGGTTTTCTAAATTTGAGACCCTGTTCTGTTCTGTAATTCAGTTCCTGTGTAGCCAAGTTTACATTCCGTGTATTACTGATACCTTATGATGTTTCATTTTATGTGTGACTTATTTCAGTTAGAATCATCATACCTGAATCCACTCATTGTGCTGCTAAGGGCCTGATGACATAGATTTCATTGCTGAGTGATATTGCTTTGCAAGTAAATACCACAACTTCTTTATCCATTTTTCACTTTCTGCGATGTTGAACTTGTACTGTAAATGAGGTTCTTGTAAACAGAGGCGTCCCAAACTTTGGGGTGGCTGTGTCTTTTTGATTTTAATTTCCCTAAGCTATAGGACCATAAGTGGAAGTGCCCTAGGCTCTGTTGCTTTGTTTTTTAGATGTTTCAGGAAACACCATACACTTCTCCCGAGTGTCTGTTGGCAATTTACATCCCGCCCAGCAGCATAACAGGGCTCTCAGTTCTCCATGGCCTGTCCTGCCTTGCTGGATTTTACACTTTTTTCAGATGGCCCTTTTGACCGGGGGGAAGTGAGACTTCATTGTAGTGCAGATTTCATTGCAAGCTTGCTTGGTTGGCCAAAAAGGGCGTATGCGTTTTTTCCTGAATATATTCAGGAAAAAACGCATACGCCCTTTTTGGCCAAGTGCATCATTGTGGACGTTCTGCCTCTTTTCCTATGCTTTCAATGCAATTCCAGTCTACCTCCTGAAATTGGTTTCCTGCAATTCTGCCCCGCTTTCAATCCTCTTGGCAGCCTTACTTCAGTATATTTTTGGATGATAGCTGTCATTTATAACTCTGCAGGTTTGTGAATTACAGTGCCCCTGAGCTCCTTTCTTCAACTCGCTTTCTTTTGAGCTGGCCGCAACACCGCAGTGTGGCTTCAGGCTCTAATCTGGTTCCGGCACGGCACACTGAGCCTTTGGTTAATTCCTCTTCCTGGTGGGAAATGAGAGTTAAATTTGCCCGTCCAGACACCTCCAGCTAGTCTCTCATTGGTTCTCCCTATTATTGTTCATCTTCCGCAGAAATTGCAAACTGGGCCAAACAGGAGGTTATAGGCGCTGACTCTCCAATTCGGGAGAGTGTTAGTAAAGAATCTGGAATGTTGCACCTGAGTACCAGGGGAGGAAAACTGAGACATATTTGAACACGTCTCCCGTTCACACGGTTGATCATACTCTGGGTTCCACATGCATGTTTTAGCTGAAGGAAGAATACCTTAAACCTGGACAGTTGAGACCCTTGTAATGGGTACCATGCAAATTGACTTCAAAGGGTCTTCATTTGCTCACCGAACCTCTCCAATCCTATCACTGCTGCGTTTATTCCCCTGTACAAACGCCTGATACTCTTTTGGAGACATAACAATCCATAGGATTTAAGATACTTACTAGTCAGGTACATTCTTAGGCGTTTAATATGGGGTGTTGAGTACATTTCGTTGAGCAAGGAGTAGCTCTTGTCTATTCCATATTTGGCTTAAGGAACTTTATCTGTGCTCATTTCAATCTCTGTTTTTATGCAGCACCCCAACTCACCTTTCCCCTTAAGCAAGCATAAGTTGGTTTTCTAAATTTGAGACCCTGTTCTGTTTTGGAATTCAGTTCCTGTGTAGCCAAGTTTACATTCCGTGTATTAGTGATATCTTATGATGTTTCTTTTTCTGTGTGACTTTTTTCAGTTAGAATCATCATACCTGAATCCACTCATTGTGCTGCTAAGGGCCTGATGACATAGATTTCATTGCTGAGTGATATTGCTTTGTAAGTAAATACCACAACTTCTTTATCCATTTTTCACTTTCTGCGATGTTGAACTTGTACTGTAAACGAGGTTCTTGTAAACAGAGGCGTCCCAAACTTTGGGGTGGCTGTGTCTTTTTGATTTTAATTTCCCTAAGCTATAGGACCATAAGTGGAAGTGCCCTAGGCTCTGTTGCTTTGTTTTTTAGATGTTTCAGGAAACACCATACACTTCTCCCGAGTGTCTGTTGGCAATTTACATCCCGCCCATCAGCATAACAAGGCTCCCAGTTCTCCATGGCCTGTCCTGCCTTGCTGGATTTTACACTTTTTTCAGATGGCCCTTTTGACCGGGGGGAAGTGAGACTTCATTGTAGTGCAGATTTCCTTTGCAAGCTTGCTTGGTTGGCCAAAAAGGGCGTATGCGTTTTTTCCTGAATATATTCAGGAAAAAACGCATACGCCCTTTTTGGCCAAGTGCATCATTGTGGACGTTCTGCCTCTTTTCCTATGCTTTCAATGCAATTCCAGTCTACCTCCTGAAATCGGTTTCCTGCAATTCTGCCCCGCTTTCAGGTCCTCTTGGCAGCCTTACTTTAGTCTATTTTTGGATGATAGCTGTCATTTATAACTGTGCAGGTTTGTGAATTACAGTGCCCCTGAGCTCCTTTCTTCAACTCGCTTTCTTGTGACCTGGCCGCAACACCGCAGGATGGCGCCAGGCCCTAATCTTGTTCCAGCACGGCACGCTGAGCCTTTGGTTAATTCCTCTTCCTGGTGGGAAATGAGAGTTAAATTTGCCCGTCCAGACACCTCCAGCTAGTCTCTCATTGGTTCTCGCTATTCCTGTTCATCTTCCGCAGAAATTGCAAACTGGGCTAAACAGGAGGTTAAAGGGACTGACTCTCCTAGTCGGGAGAGTGTTAGTAAAGCGTCTGGAATGTTGCACCCGAGTACCAGGGTACGAAAACTGAGACATATTTGAACACGTCTCCCGATCACATGGTTGATCATACTCTGGGTTCCACATGCATGTTTTAGCTGAAGGAAGAATACCTTAAACCTGGAGAGTTGAGACCCGTGTAATGGGTACCATGCAAATTGACTTCAAAGGGTCTTCATTTGCTCACCGAACCTCTCCAAACCTATCACTGCTGCGTTTATGCCCCTGTACACACGCTTGATTCTCTTTCGGAGACATAGCAATCCATAGGTTTTAAGATACTTACTAGTCAGGTACATTCTTAGGCGTTTAAGATGGGGTGTTGAGTCCATTTCATTGAGCAAGGAGTAGCTCTTGTCTATTCCATATTTGGCTTAAAGAACTTTATCTGTGCTCATTTCAATCTCTGGTTTTATGCAGCACCCCAACTCACCTTTCCCCTTAAGCAAGCATAAGTTGGTTTTCTAAATTTGAGACGCTGTTCTGTTTTGGAATTCAGTTCCTGTGTAGCCAAGTTTACATTCCGTGTATTACTGATATCTTATGATGTTTCTTTTTCTGTGTGACTTATTTCAGTTAGAATCATCATACCTGAATCCACTCATTGTGCTGCTAAGGGCCTGATGACATAGATTTCATTGCTGTGTGATATTGCTTTGTAAGTAAATACCACAAGTTCTTTATCCATTTTTCACTTTCTTCGATGTTGAACTTGTACTGTAAACGAGGTTCTTGTAAACAGAGCCATTCCAAACTTTGGGGTGGCTGTGTCTTTTTGATTTTAATTTCCCTAAGCTATAGGACCATAAGTGGAAGTGCCCTAGGCTCTGTTGCTTTGTTTTTTAGATGTTTCAGGAAACACCATACACTTCTCCCGAGTGTCTGTTGGCAATTTACATCCCGCCCAGCAGCATAACAAGGCTCTCAGTTCTCCATGGCCTGTCCTGCCTTGCTGGATTTTACACTTTTTTCAGATGGCCCTTTTGACCGGGGGGAAGTGAGACTTCATTGTAGTGCAGATTTCCTTTGCAAGCTTGCTTAGTTGGCCAAAAAGGGCGTATGCGTTTTTTCCTGAATATATTCAGGAAAAAACGCATACGCCCTTTTTGGCCTAGTGCATCATTGTGGACGTTCTGCCTCTTTTCCTATGCTTTCAATGCAATTCCAGTCTACCTCCTGAAATCGGTTTCCTGCAATTCTGCCCCGCTTTCAAGTCCTCTTGGCAGCCTTACTTCAGTATATTTTTGGACGATAGCTGTCATTTATAACTCTGCAGGTTTGTGAATTACAGTGCCCCTGAGCTCCTTTCTTCAACTCCCTTTCTTGTGACCTGGCCGCAACACCGCATGATGGCTTCAGGCCCTAATCTTGTTCCAGCACGGCACGCTGAGCCTTTGGTTAATTCCTCTTCCTGGTGGGAAATGAGAGTTAAATTTGCCCGTCCAGACACCTCCAGCAAGTCTCTCATTGGTTCTCGCTATCCTGTTCATCTTCTGCTGAAATTGCAAACTGGGCCAAACAGGAGGTTAAAGGGACTGACTCTCCAAGTCAGGAGAGTGTTAGTAAAGCGTCTGGAATGTTGCACCCGAGTACCAGGGTACGAAAACTGAGACATATTTGAACACGTCTCCCGATCACATGGTTGATCATACTCTGGGTTCCACATGCATGTTTTAGCTGAAGGAAGAATACCTTAAACCTGGGTAGTTGAAACCCGTGGAATGGGTACCATGCAATATGACTTCAAAGGGTCTTCATTTGCTCACCGAACCTCTCCAATCCTATCACTGCTGTGTTTATGCCCCTGTACACATGCTTGATTCTCTTTCGGAGACATAGCAATCCATAGGTTTTAAGATACTTACTAGTCAGGTACATTCTTAGGCGTTTAATATGCGGTGTTGAGTCCATTTCGTTGAGCAAGGAGTAGCTCTTGTCTATTCCATATTTGGCTTAAGGAACTTTATCTGTGCTCATTTCAATCTCTGGTTTTATGCAGCACCCCAACTCACCTTTCCCCTTAAGCAAGCATAAGTTGGTTTTCTAAATTTGAGACCCTCTTCTGTTCTGAAATTCAGTTCCTGTGTAGCCAAGTTTACATTCTGTGTATTACTGATATCTTATGATGTTTCTTTTTCTGTGTGACTTATTTCAGTTAGAATCATCATACCTGAATCCACTCATTGTGCTGCTAAGGGCCTGATGACATAGATTTCATTGCTGAGTGATATTGCTTTGTAAGTAAATACCACAAGTTCTTTATCCATTTTTCACTTTCTTCGATGTTGAACTTGTACTGTAAACGAGGTGCTTGTAAACAGAGCCGTTCCAAACTTTGGGGTGGGTGTGTCTTTTTGATTTTAATTTCCCTAAGCTATAGGACCATAAGTGGAAGTGCCCTAGGCTCTGTTGCTTTGTTTTTTAGATGTTTCAGGAAACACCATACACTTCTCCCGAGTGTCTGTTGGCAATTTACATCCCGCCCATCAGCATAAAAAGGCTCCCAGTTCTCCATGGCCTGTCCTGCCTTGCAGGATTTTACACTTTTTTCAGATGGCCCTTTTGACCGGGGGGAAGTGAGACTTCATTGTAGTGCAGATTTCCTTTGCAAGCTTGCTTGGTTGGCCAAAAAGGGCGTATGCATTTTTTCCTGAATATATTCAGGAAAAAACGCATACGCCCTTTTTGGCCAAGTGCATCATTGTGGACGTTCTGCCTCTTTTCCTATGCTTTCAATGCAATTCCAGTCTACCTCCTGAAATCGGTTTCCTGCAATTCTGCCCCGCTTTCAAGTCCTCTTGGCAGCCTTACTTCAGTATATTTTTGGACGATAGCTGTCATTTATAACTCTGCAGGTTTGTGAATTACAGTGCCCCTGAGCTCCTTTCTTCAACTCGCTTTCTTTTGAGCTGGCCGCAACACCGCAGGATGGCTTCAGGCTCTAATCTGGTTCCGGCACGGCACGCTGAGACTTTGGTTATTTCCTCTTCCTGGTGGGAAATGAGAGTTAAATTTGCCCGTCCAGACAACTCCAGCTAGTCTCTCATTGGTTCTCCCTATTCCTGTTCATCTTCCGCAGAAATTGCAAACTGGGCCAAACAGGAGGTTAAAGGCGCTGACTCTCCAATTCGGGAGAGTGTTAGTAAAGAATCTGGAATGTTGCACCCGAGTACCAGGGGAGGAAAACTGAGACATATTTGAACACGTCTCCCGTTCACACGGTTGATCATACTCTGGGTTCCACATGCATGTTTTAGCTGAAGGAAGAATACCTTAAACCTGGAGAGTTGAGACCCGTGTAATGGGTACCATGCAAATTGACTTCAAAGGGTCTTCATTTGCTCACCGAACCTCTCCAATCCTATCACTGCTGCGTTTATGCCCCTGTACACACGCTTGATTCTCTTTTGGAGACATAGCAATCCATAGGTTTTAAGATACTTACTAGTCAGGTACATTCTTAGGCGTTTAATATAGGGTGTTGAGTCCATTTCGTTGAGCAAGGAGTAGCTCTTGTCTATTCCATATTTGGCTTAAGGAACTTTATCTGTGCTCATTTCAATCTCTGGTTTTATGCAGCACCCCAACTCACCTTTCCCCTTAAGCAAGCATAAGCTGGTTTTCTAAATTTGAGACCCTGTTCTGTTCTGTAATTCAGTTCCTGTGTAGCCAAGTTTACATTCCGTGTATTACTGATACCTTATGATGTTTCATTTTATGTGTGACTTATTTCAGTTAGAATCATCATACCTGAATCCACTCATTGTGCTGCTAAGGGCCTGATGACATAGATTTCATTGCTGAGTGATATTGCTTTGCAAGTAAATACCACAACGTCTTTATCCATTTTTCACTTTCTGCGATGTTGAACTTGTACTGTAAATGAGGTTCTTGTAAACAGAGGCGTCCCAAACTTTGGGGTGGCTGTGTCTTTTTGATTTTAATTTCCCTAAGCTATAGGACCATAAGTGGAAGTGCCCTAGGCTCTGTTGCTTTGTTTTTTAGATGTTTCAGGAAACACCATACACTTCTCCCGAGTGTCTGTTGGCAATTTACATCCCGGCAGCAGCATAACAGGGCTCTCAGTTCTCCATGGCCTGTCCTGCCTTGCTGGATTTTACACTTTTTTCAGATGGCCCTTTTGACCGGGGGGAAGTGAGACTTCATTGTAGTGCAGATTTCATTGCAAGCTTGCTTGGTTGGCCAAAAAGGGCGTATGCGTTTTTTCCTGAATATATTCAGGAAAAAACGCATACGCCCTTTTTGGCCAAGTGCATCATTGTGGACGTTCTGCCTCTTTTCCTATGCTTTCAATGCAATTCCAGTCTACCTCCTGAAATCGGTTTCCTGCAATTCTGCCCCGCTTTCAAGTCCTCTTGGCAGCCTTACTTCAGTATATTTTTGGACGATAGCTGTCATTTATAACTCTGCAGGTTTGTGAATTACAGTGCCCCTGAGCTCCTTTCTTCAACTCCCTTTCTTGTGACCTGGCCGCAACACCGCATGATGGCTTCAGGCCCTAATCTTGTTCCAGCACGGCACGCTGAGCCTTTGGTTAATTCCTCTTCCTGGTGGGAAATGAGAGTTAAATTTGCCCGTCCAGACACCTCCAGCAAGTCTCTCATTGGTTCTCGCTATCCTGTTCATCTTCCGCTGAAATTGCAAACTGGGCCAAACAGGAGGTTAAAGGGACTGACTCTCCAAGTCAGGAGAGTGTTAGTAAAGCGTCTGGAATGTTGCACCCGAGTACCAGGGTACGAAAACTGAGACATATTTGAACACGTCTCCCGATCACATGGTTGATCATACTCTGGGTTCCACATGCATGTTTTAGCTGAAGGAAGAATACCTTAAACCTGGGTAGTTGAAACCCGTGGAATGGGTACCATGCAATATGACTTCAAAGGGTCTTCATTTGCTCACCGAACCTCTCCAATCCTATCACTGCTGTGTTTATGCCCCTGTACACATGCTTGATTCTCTTTCGGAGACATAGCAATCCATAGGTTTTAAGATACTTACTAGTCAGGTACATTCTTAGGCGTTTAATATGCGGTGTTGAGTCCATTTCGTTGAGCAAGGAGTAGCTCTTGTCTATTCCATATTTGGCTTAAGGAACTTTATCTGTGCTCATTTCAATCTCTGGTTTTATGCAGCACCCCAACTCACCTTTCCCCTTAAGCAAGCATAAGTTGGTTTTCTAAATTTGAGACCCTCTTCTGTTCTGAAATTCAGTTCCTGTGTAGCCAAGTTTACATTCTGTGTATTACTGATATCTTATGATGTTTCTTTTTCTGTGTGACTTATTTCAGTTAGAATCATCATACCTGAATCCACTCATTGTGCTGCTAAGGGCCTGATGACATAGATTTCATTGCTGAGTGATATTGCTTTGTAAGTAAATACCACAAGTTCTTTATCCATTTTTCACTTTCTTCGATGTTGAACTTGTACTGTAAACGAGGTGCTTGTAAACAGAGCCGTTCCAAACTTTGGGGTGGGTGTGTCTTTTTGATTTTAATTTCCCTAAGCTATAGGACCATAAGTGGAAGTGCCCTAGGCTCTGTTGCTTTGTTTTTTAGATGTTTCAGGAAACACCATACACTTCTCCCGAGTGTCTGTTGGCAATTTACATCCCGCCCATCAGCATAAAAAGGCTCCCAGTTCTCCATGGCCTGTCCTGCCTTGCAGGATTTTACACTTTTTTCAGATGGCCCTTTTGACCGGGGGGAAGTGAGACTTCATTGTAGTGCAGATTTCCTTTGCAAGCTTGCTTGGTTGGCCAAAAAGGGCGTATGCGTTTTTTCCTGAATATATTCAGGAAAAAACGCATACGCCCTTTTTGGCCAAGTGCATCATTGTGGACGTTCTGCCTCTTTTCCTATGCTTTCAATGCAATTCCAGTCTACCTCCTGAAATCGGTTTCCTGCAATTCTGCCCCGCTTTCAAGTCCTCTTGGCAGCCTTACTTCAGTATATTTTTGGACGATAGCTGTCATTTATAACTCTGCAGGTTTGTGAATTACAGTGCCCCTGAGCTCCTTTCTTCAACTCGCTTTCTTTTGAGCTGGCCGCAACACCGCAGGATGGCTTCAGGCTCTAATCTGGTTCCGGCACGGCACGCTGAGACTTTGGTTATTTCCTCTTCCTGGTGGGAAATGAGAGTTAAATTTGCCCGTCCAGACAACTCCAGCTAGTCTCTCATTGGTTCTCCCTATTCCTGTTCATCTTCCGCAGAAATTGCAAACTGGGCCAAACAGGAGGTTAAAGGCGCTGACTCTCCAATTCGGGAGAGTGTTAGTAAAGAATCTGGAATGTTGCACCCGAGTACCAGGGGAGGAAAACTGAGACATATTTGAACACGTCTCCCGTTCACACGGTTGATCATACTCTGGGTTCCACATGCATGTTTTAGCTGAAGGAAGAATACCTTAAACCTGGAGAGTTGAGACCCGTGTAATGGGTACCATGCAAATTGACTTCAAAGGGTCTTCATTTGCTCACCGAACCTCTCCAATCCTATCACTGCTGCGTTTATGCCCCTGTACACACGCTTGATTCTCTTTTGGAGACATAGCAATCCATAGGTTTTAAGATACTTACTAGTCAGGTACATTCTTAGGCGTTTAATATAGGGTGTTGAGTCCATTTCGTTGAGCAAGGAGTAGCTCTTGTCTATTCCATATTTGGCTTAAGGAACTTTATCTGTGCTCATTTCAATCTCTGGTTTTATGCAGCACCCCAACTCACCTTTCCCCTTAAGCAAGCATAAGCTGGTTTTCTAAATTTGAGACCCTGTTCTGTTCTGTAATTCAGTTCCTGTGTAGCCAAGTTTACATTCCGTGTATTACTGATACCTTATGATGTTTCATTTTATGTGTGACTTATTTCAGTTAGAATCATCATACCTGAATCCACTCATTGTGCTGCTAAGGGCCTGATGACATAGATTTCATTGCTGAGTGATATTGCTTTGCAAGTAAATACCACAACGTCTTTATCCATTTTTCACTTTCTGCGATGTTGAACTTGTACTGTAAATGAGGTTCTTGTAAACAGAGGCGTCCCAAACTTTGGGGTGGCTGTGTCTTTTTGATTTTAATTTCCCTAAGCTATAGGACCATAAGTGGAAGTGCCCTAGGCTCTGTTGCTTTGTTTTTTAGATGTTTCAGGAAACACCATACACTTCTCCCGAGTGTCTGTTGGCAATTTACATCCCGGCAGCAGCATAACAGGGCTCTCAGTTCTCCATGGCCTGTCCTGCCTTGCTGGATTTTACACTTTTTTCAGATGGCCCTTTTGACCGGGGGGAAGTGAGACTTCATTGTAGTGCAGATTTCATTGCAAGCTTGCTTGGTTGGCCAAAAAGGGCGTATGCGTTTTTTCCTGAATATATTCAGGAAAAAACGCATACGCCCTTTTTGGCCAAGTGCATCATTGTGGACGTTCTGCCTCTTTTCCTATGCTTTCAATGCAATTCCAGTCTACCTCCTGAAATCGGTTTCCTGCAATTCTGCCCCGCTTTCAAGTCCTCTTGGCAGCCTTACTTCAGTATATTTTTGGACGATAGCTGTCATTTATAACTCTGCAGGTTTGTGAATTACAGTGCCCCTGAGCTCCTTTCTTCAACTCGCTTTCTTTTGAGCTGGCCGCAACACCGCAGGATGGCTTCAGGCCCTAATCTTGTTCCAGCACGGCACGCTGAGCCTTTGGTTAATTCCTCTTCCTGGTGGGAAATGAGAGTTAAATTTGCCCGTCCAGACACCTCCAGCTAGTCTCTCATTGGTTCTCGCTATTCCTTTTCATCTTCCGCAGAAATTGCAAACTGGGCTAAACAGGAGGTTAAAGGGACTGACTCTCCAAGTCGGGAGAGTGTTAGTAAAGCGTCTGGAATGTTGCACCCGAGTACCAGGGTACGAAAACTGAGACATATTTGAACACGTCTCCCGATCACATGGTTGATCATACTCTGGGTTCCACATGCATGTTTTAGCTGAAGGAAGAATACCTTAAACCTGGGTAGTTGAAACCCGTGGAATGGGTACCATGCAATATGACATCAAAGGGTCTTCATTTGCTCACCGAACCTCTCCAATCCTATCACTGCTGCGTTTATGCCCCTGTACACATGCTTGATTCTCTTTCGGAGACATAGCAATCCATAGGTTTTAAGATACTTACTAGTCAGGTACATTCTTAGGCGTTTAATATGCGGTGTTGAGTCCATTTCGTTGAGCAAGGAGTAGCTCTTGTCTATTCCATATTTGGCTTAAGGAACTTTATCTGTGCTCATTTCAATCTCTGGTTTTATGCAGCACCCCAACTCACCTTTCCCCTTAAGCAAGCATAAGTTGGTTTTCTAAATTTGAGACCCTGTTCTGTTTTGGAATTCAGTTCCTGTGTAGCCAAGTTTACATTCCGTGTATTACTGATATCTTATGATGTTTCTTTTTCTGTGTGACTTATTTCAGTTAGAATCATCATACCTGAATCCACTCATTGTGCTGCTAAGGGCCTGATGACATAGATTTCATTGCTGAGTGATATTGCTT
The DNA here is from genome assembly GCF_964374135.1 of Grampus griseus. Classification (NCBI taxonomy): domain Eukaryota; kingdom Metazoa; phylum Chordata; class Mammalia; order Artiodactyla; family Delphinidae; genus Grampus; species Grampus griseus. The sequence continues at coordinate 173,293 of NW_028133314.1, forward strand.
TGTAAGTAAATACCACAAGTTCTTTATCCATTTTTCACTTTCTGCGATGTTGAACTTGTACTGTAAACGAGGTTCTTGTAAACAGAGCCGTTCCAAACTTTGGGGTGGGTGTGTCTTTTTGATTTTAATTTCCCTAAGCTATAGGACCATAAGTGGAAGTGCCCTAGGCTCTGTTGCTTTGTTTTTTAGATGTTTCAGGAAACACCATACACTTCTCCCGAGTGTCTGTTGGCAATTTATATCCCGCCCATCAGCATAACAAGGCTCCCAGTTCTCCATGGCCTGTCCTGCCTTGCTGGATTTTACACTTTTTTCAGATGGCCCTTTTGACCGGGGGGAAGTGAGACTTCATTGTAGTGCAGATTTCCTTTGCAAGCTTGCTTGGTTGGCCAAAAAGGGCGTATGCGTTTTTCCCTGAATATATTCAGGAAAAAACGCATACGCCCTTTTTGGCCAAGTGCATCATTGTGGACGTTCTGCCTCTTTTCCTATGCTTTCAATGCAATTCCAGTCTACCTCCTGAAATCGGTTTCCTGCAATTCTGCCCCGCTTTCAAGTCCTCTTGGCAGCCTTACTTCAGTATATTTTTGGACGATAGCTGTCATTTATAACTCTGCAGGTTTGTGAATTACAGTGCCCCTGAGCTCCTTTCTTCAACTCGCTTTCTTTTGAGCTGGCCGCAACACTGCAGGATGGCTTCAGGCCCTAATCTGGTTCCGGCACGGCACACTGAGCCTTTGGTTATTTCCTCTTCCTGGTGGGAAATGAGAGTTAAATTTGCCCGTCCAGACAACTCCAGCTAGTCTCTCATTGGTTCTCCCTATTCCTGTTCATCTTCCGCAGAAATTGCAAACTGGGCCAAACAGGAGGTTAAAGGCGCTGACTCTCCAAGTCGGGAGAGTGTTAGTAAAGAATCTGGAATGTTGCACCCGAGTACCAGGGGAGGAAAACTGAGACATATTTGAACACGTCTCCCGTTCACACGGTTGATCATACTCTGGGTTCCACATGCATGTTTTAGCTGAAGGAAGAATACCTTAAACCTGGAGAGTTGAGACCCGTGTAATGTGTACCATGCAAATTGACTTCAAAGGGTCTTCATTTGCTCACCGAACCTCTCCAATCCTATCACTGCTGCGTTTATGCCCCTGTACACACGCTTGATTCTCTTTCGGAGACATAGCAATCCATAGGTTTTAAGATACTTACTAGTCAGGTACATTCTTAGGCGTTTAATATGGGGTGTTGAGTCCATTTCATTGAGCAAGGAGTAGCTCTTGTCTATTCCATATTTGGCTTAAGGAACTTTATCTGTGCTCATTTCAATCTCTGGTTTTATGCAGCACCCCAACTCACCTTTCCCCTTAAGCAAGCATAAGTTGGTTTTCTAAATTTGAGACGCTGTTCTGTTTTGGAATTCAGTTCCTGTGTAGCCAAGTTTATATTCCGTGTATTAGTGATATCTTATGATGTTTCTTTTTCTGTGTGACTTATTTCAGTTAGAATCATCATACCTGAATCCACTCATTGTGCTGCTAAGGGCCTGATGACATAGATTTCATTGCTGAGTGATATTGCTTTGTAAGTAAATACCACAACTTCTTTATCCATTTTTCATTTTCTGCGATGTTGAACTTGTACTGTAAACGAGGTTCTTGTAAACAGAGGCGTCCCAAACTTTGGGGTGGCTGTTTCTTTTTGATTTTAATTTCCCTAAGCTATAGGACCATAAGTGGAAGTGCCCTAGGCTCTGTTGCTTTGTTTTTTAGATGTTTCAGGAAACACCATACACTTCTCCCGAGTGTCTGTTGGCAATTTACATCCCGCCCAGCAGCATAACAAGGCTCTCAGTTCTCCATGGCCTGTCCTGCCTTGCTGGATTTTACACTTTTTTCAGATGGCCCTTTTGACCGGGGGGAAGTGAGACTTCATTGTAGTGCAGATTTCCTTTGCAAGCTTGCTTGGTTGGCCAAAAAGGGCGTATGCGTTTTTCCCTGAATATATTCAGGAAAAAACGCATACGCCCTTTTTGGCCAAGTGCATCATTGTGGACGTTCTGCCTCTTTTCCTATGCTTTCAATGCAATTCCAGTCTACCTCCTGAAATCGGTTTCCTGCAATTCTGCCCCGCTTTCAAGTCCTCTTGGCAGCCTTACTTCAGTATATTTTTGGACGATAGCTGTCATTTATAACTCTGCAGGTTTGTGAATTACAGTGCCCCTGAGCTCCTTTCTTCAACTCGCTTTCTTTTGAGCTGGCCGCAACACCGCAGGATGGCTTCAGGCCCTAATCTTGTTCCAGCACGGCACGCTGAGCCTTTGGTTAATTCCTCTTCCTGGTGGGAAATGAGAGTTAAATTTGCCCGTCCAGACACCTCCAGCTAGTCTCTCATTGGTTCTCGCTATTCCTGTTCATCTTCCGCAGAAATTGCAAACTGGGCTGAACAGGAGGTTAAAGGGACTGACTCTCCAAGTCGGGAGAGTGTTAGTAAAGCGTCTGGAATGTTGCACCCGAGTACCAGGGTACGAAAACTGAGACATATTTGAACACGTCTCCCGATCACATGGTTGATCATACTCTGGGTTCCACATGCATGTTTTAGCTGAAGGAAGAATACCTTAAACCTGGGTAGTTGAAACCCGTGGAATGGGTACCATGCAATATGACATCAAAGGGTCTTCATTTGCTCACCGAACCTCTCCAATCCTATCACTGGTGCGTTTATGCCCCTGTACACATGCTTGATTCTCTTTCGGAGACATAGCAATCCATAGGTTTTAAGATACTTACTAGTCAGGTACATTCTTAGGCGTTTAATATGCGGTGTTGAGTCCATTTCGTTGAGCAGGAGTAGCTCTTGTCTATTCCATATTTGGCTTAAGGAACTTTATCTGTGCTCATTTCAATCTCTGGTTTTATGCAGCACCCCAACTCACCTTTCCGCTTAAGCAAGCATAAGTTGGTTTTCTAAATTTGAGACCCTGTTCTGTTTTGGAATTCAGTTCCTGTGTAGCCAAGTTTACATTCCGTGTATTACTGATATCTTATGATGTTTCTTTTTCTGTGTGACTTATTTCAGTTAGAATCATCATACCTGAATCCACTCATTGTGCTGCTAAGGGCCTGATGACATAGATTTCATTGCTGAGTGATATTGCTTTGTAAGTAAATACCACAAGTTCTTTATCCATTTTTCACTTTCTGTGATGTTGAACTTGTACTGTAAATGAGGTTCTTGTAAACAGAGCCGTTCCAAACTTTGGGGTGGGTGTGTCTTTTTGATTTTAATTTCCCTAAGCTATAGGACCATAAGTGGAAGTGCCCTAGGCTCTGTTGCTTTGTTTTTTAGATGTTTCAGGAAACACCATACACTTCTCCCGAGTGTCTGTTGGCAATTTACATCCCGCCCAGCAGCATAACAAGGCTCCCAGTTCTCCATGGCCTGTCCTGCCTTGCTGGATTTTACACTTTTTTCAGATGGCCCTTTTGACCGGGGGGAAGTGAGACTTCATTGTAGTGCAGATTTCCTTTGCAAGCTTGCTTGGTTGGCCAAAAAGGGCGTATGCGTTTTTTCCTGAATATATTCAGGAAAAAACGCATACGCCCTTTTTGGCCAAGTGCATCATTGTGGACGTTCTGCCTCTTTTCCTATGCTTTCAATGCAATTCCAGTCTACCTCCTGAAATCGGTTTCCTGCAATTCTGCCCCGCTTTCAAGTCCTCTTGGCAGCCTTACTTCAGTCTATTTTTGGACGATAGCTGTCATTTATAACTCTGCAGGTTTGTGAATTACAGTGCCCCTGAGCTCCTTTCTTCAACTCGCTTTCTTTTGAGCTGGCCGCAACACCGCAGGATGGCTTCAGGCTCTAATCTGGTTCCGGCACTGCACACTGAGCCTTTGGTTATTTCCTCTTCCTGGTGGGAAATGAGAGTTAAATTTGCCCGTCCAGACAACTCCAGCTAGTCTCTCATTGGTTCTCGCTATTCCTGTTCATCTTCCGCAGAAATTGCAAACTGGGCCAAACAGGACGTTAAATGCGCTGACTCTCCAAGTCGGGAGAGTGTTAGTAAAGAATCTGGAATGTTGCGCCCGAGTACCAGGGGAGGAAAACTGAGACATATTTGAACACGTCTCCCGTTCACATGGTTGATCATACTCTGGGTTCCACATGCATGTTTTAGCTGAAGGAAGAATACCTTAAACCTGGAGAGTTGAGACCCGTGTAATGGGTACCATGCAAATTGACTTCAAAGGGTCTTCATTTGCTCACCGAACCTCTCCAATCCTATCACTGCTGCGTTTATGCCCCTGTACACACGCTTGATTCTCTTTCGGAGACATAGCAATCCATAGGTTTTAAGATACTTACTAGTCAGGTACATTCTTAGGCGTTTAATATGGGGTGTTGAGTCCATTTCATTGAGCAAGGAGTAGCTCTTGTCTATTCCATATTTGGCTTAAGGAACTTTATCTGTGCTCATTTCAATCTCTGGTTTTATGCAGCACCCCAACTCACCTTTCCCCTTAAGCAAGCATAAGTTGGTTTTCTAAATTTGAGACGCTGTTCTGTTTTGGAATTCAGTTCCTGTGTAGCCAAGTTTATATTCCGTGTATTAGTGATATCTTATGATGTTTCTTTTTCTGTGTGACTTATTTCAGTTAGAATCATCATACCTGAATCCACTCATTGTGCTGCTAAGGGCCTGATGACATAGATTTCATTGCTGAGTGATATTGCTTTGTAAGTAAATACCACAACTTCTTTATCCATTTTTCATTTTCTGCGATGTTGAACTTGTACTGTAAACGAGGTTCTTGTAAACAGAGGCGTCCCAAACTTTGGGGTGGCTGTGTCTTTTTGATTTTAATTTCCCTAAGCTATAGGACCATAAGTGGAAGTGCCCTAGGCTCTGTTGCTTTGTTTTTTAGATGTTTCAGGAAACACCATACACTTCTCCCGAGTGTCTGTTGGCAATTTACATCCCGCCCAGCAGCATAACAAGGCTCTCAGTTCTCCATGGCCTGTCCTGCCTTGCTGGATTTTACACTTTTTTCAGATGGCCCTTTTGACCGGGGGGAAGTGAGACTTCATTGTAGTGCAGATTTCCTTTGCAAGCTTGCTTGGTTGGCCAAAAAGGGCGTATGCGTTTTTCCCTGAATATATTCAGGAAAAAACGCATACGCCCTTTTTGGCCAAGTGCATCATTGTGGACGTTCTGCCTCTTTTCCTATGCTTTCAATGCAATTCCAGTCTACCTCCTGAAATCGGTTTCCTGCAATTCTGCCCCGCTTTCAAGTCCTCTTGGCAGCCTTACTTCAGTATATTTTTGGACGATAGCTGTCATTTATAACTCTGCAGGTTTGTGAATTACAGTGCCCCTGAGCTCCTTTCTTCAACTCGCTTTCTTTTGAGCTGGCCGCAACACCGCAGGATGGCTTCAGGCCCTAATCTTGTTCCAGCACGGCACGCTGAGCCTTTGGTTAATTCCTCTTCCTGGTGGGAAATGAGAGTTAAATTTGCCCGTCCAGACACCTCCAGCTAGTCTCTCATTGGTTCTCGCTATTCCTGTTCATCTTCCGCAGAAATTGCAAACTGGGCTGAACAGGAGGTTAAAGGGACTGACTCTCCAAGTCGGGAGAGTGTTAGTAAAGCGTCTGGAATGTTGCACCCGAGTACCAGGGTACGAAAACTGAGACATATTTGAACACGTCTCCCGATCACATGGTTGATCATACTCTGGGTTCCACATGCATGTTTTAGCTGAAGGAAGAATACCTTAAACCTGGGTAGTTGAAACCCGTGGAATGGGTACCATGCAATATGACATCAAAGGGTCTTCATTTGCTCACCGAACCTCTCCAAACCTATCACTGGTGCGTTTATGCCCCTGTACACATGCTTGATTCTCTTTCGGAGACATAGCAATCCATAGGTTTTAAGATACTTACTAGTCAGGTACATTCTTAGGCGTTTAATATGCGGTGTTGAGTCCATTTCGTTGAGCAGGAGTAGCTCTTGTCTATTCCATATTTGGCTTAAGGAACTTTATCTGTGCTCATTTCAATCTCTGGTTTTATGCAGCACCCCAACTCACCTTTCCGCTTAAGCAAGCATAAGTTGGTTTTCTAAATTTGAGACCCTGTTCTGTTTTGGAATTCAGTTCCTGTGTAGCCAAGTTTACATTCCGTGTATTACTGATATCTTATGATGTTTCTTTTTCTGTGTGACTTATTTCAGTTAGAATCATCATACCTGAATCCACTCATTGTGCTGCTAAGGGCCTGATGACATAGATTTCATTGCTGAGTGATATTGCTTTGTAAGTAAATACCACAAGTTCTTTATCCATTTTTCACTTTCTGTGATGTTGAACTTGTACTGTAAATGAGGTTCTTGTAAACAGAGCCGTTCCAAACTTTGGGGTGGGTGTGTCTTTTTGATTTTAATTTCCCTAAGCTATAGGACCATAAGTGGAAGTGCCCTAGGCTCTGTTGCTTTGTTTTTTAGATGTTTCAGGAAACACCATACACTTCTCCCGAGTGTCTGTTGGCAATTTACATCCCGCCCAGCAGCATAACAAGGCTCCCAGTTCTCCATGGCCTGTCCTGCCTTGCTGGATTTTACACTTTTTTCAGATGGCCCTTTTGACCGGGGGGAAGTGAGACTTCATTGTAGTGCAGATTTCCTTTGCAAGCTTGCTTGGTTGGCCAAAAAGGGCGTATGCGTTTTTTCCTGAATATATTCAGGAAAAAACGCATACGCCCTTTTTGGCCAAGTGCATCATTGTGGACGTTCTGCCTCTTTTCCTATGCTTTCAATGCAATTCCAGTCTACCTCCTGAAATCGGTTTCCTGCAATTCTGCCCCGCTTTCAAGTCCTCTTGGCAGCCTTACTTCAGTCTATTTTTGGACGATAGCTGTCATTTATAACTCTGCAGGTTTGTGAATTACAGTGCCCCTGAGCTCCTTTCTTCAACTCGCTTTCTTTTGAGCTGGCCGCAACACCGCAGGATGGCTTCAGGCTCTAATCTGGTTCCGGCACTGCACACTGAGCCTTTGGTTATTTCCTCTTCCTGGTGGGAAATGAGAGTTAAATTTGCCCGTCCAGACAACTCCAGCTAGTCTCTCATTGGTTCTCGCTATTCCTGTTCATCTTCCGCAGAAATTGCAAACTGGGCCAAACAGGACGTTAAAGGCGCTGACTCTCCAAGTCGGGAGAGTGTTAGTAAAGAATCTGGAATGTTGCGCCCGAGTACCAGGGGAGGAAAACTGAGACATATTTGAACACGTCTCCCGTTCACATGGTTGATCATACTCTGGGTTCCACATGCATGTTTTAGCTGAAGGAAGAATACCTTAAACCTGGAGAGTTGAGACCCGTGTAATGGGTACCATGCAAATTGACTTCAAAGGGTCTTCATTTGCTCACCGAACCTCTCCAAACCTATCACTGCTGCGTTTATGCCCCTGTACACACGCTTGATTCTCTTTCGGAGACATAGCAATCCATAGGTTTTAAGATACTTACTAGTCAGGTACATTCTTAGGCGTTTAATATGGGGTGTTGAGTCCATTTCATTGAGCAAGGAGTAGCTATTGTCTATTCCATATTTGGCTTAAAGAACTTTATCTGTGCTCATTTCAATCTCTGGTTTTATGCAGCACCCCAACTCACCTTTCCCCTTAAGCAAGCATAAGTTGGTTTTCTAAATTTGAGACGCTGTTCTGTTTTGGAATTCAGTTCCTGTGTAGCCAAGTTTACATTCCGTGTATTACTGATATCTTATGATGTTTCTTTTTCTGTGTGACTTATTTCAGTTAGAATCATCATACCTGAATCCACTCATTGTGCTGCTAAGGGCCTGATGACATAGATTTCATTGCTGTGTGATATTGCTTTGTAAGTAAATACCACAACTTCTTTATCCATTTTTAATTTTCTGCGATGTTGAACTTGTACTGTAAACGAGGTTCTTGTAAACAGAGGCGTCCCAAACTTTGGGGTGGCTGTGTCTTTTTTATTTTAATTTTCCTAAGCTATAGGACCATAAGTGGAAGTGCCCTAGGCTCTGTTGCTTTGTTTTTTAGATGTTTCAGGAAACACCATACACTTCTCCCGAGTGTCTGTTGGCAATTTACATCCCGCCCAGCAGCATAAAAAGGCTCCCAGTTCTCCATGGCCTGTCCTGCCTTGCAGGATTTTACACTTTTTTCAGATGGCCCTTTTGACCGGGGGGAAGTGAGACTTCATTGTAGTGCAGATTTCCTTTGCAAGCTTGCTTGGTTGGCCAAAAAGGGCGTATGCGTTTTTCCCTGAATATATTCAGGAAAAAACGCATACGCCCTTTTTGGCCAAGTGCATCATTGTGGACGTTCTGCCTCTTTTCCTATGCTTTCAATGCAATTCCAGTCTACCTCCTGAAATCGGTTTCCTGCAATTCTGCCCCGCTTTCAAGTCCTCTTGGCAGCCTTACTTCAGTATATTTTTGGACGATAGCTGTCATTTATAACTCTGCAGGTTTGTGAATTACAGTGCCCCTGAGCTCCTTTCTTCAACTCGCTTTCTTTTGAGCTGGCCGCAACACCGCAGGATGGCTTCAGGCCCTAATCTTGTTCCAGCACGGCACGCTGAGCCTTTGGTTAATTCCTCTTCCTGGTGGGAAATGAGAGTTAAATTTGCCCGTCCAGACACCTCCAGCTAGTCTCTCATTGGTTCTCGCTATTCCTGTTCATCTTCCGCAGAAATTGCAAACTGGGCTAAACAGGAGGTTAAAGGGACTGACTCTCCAAGTCGGGAGAGTGTTAGTAAAGCGTCTGGAATGTTGCACCCGAGTACCAGGGTACGAAAACTGAGACATATTTGAACACGTCTCCCGATCACATGGTTGATCATACTCTGGGTTCCACATGCATGTTTTAGCTGAAGGAAGAATACCTTAAACCTGGGTAGTTGAAACCCGTGGAATGGGTACCATGCAATATGACAACAAAGGGTCTTCATTTGCTCACTGAACCTCTCCAATCCTATCACTGGTGCGTTTATGTCCCTGTACACATGCTTGATTCTCTTTTGGAGACATAGCAATCCATAGGTTTTAAGATACTTACTAGTCAGGTACATTCTTAGACGTTTAATATGCGGTGTCGAGTCCATTTCGTTGAGCAAGGAGTAGCTCTTGTCTATTCCATATTTGGCTTAAGGAACTTTATCTGTGCTCATTTCAATCTCTGGTTTTATGCAGCACCCCAACTCACCTTTCCCCTTAAGCAAGCATAAGTTGGTTTTCTAAATTTGAGACCCTGTTCTGTTTTGGAATTCAGTTCCTGTGTAGCCAAGTTTACATTCCGTGTATTACTGATATCTTATGATGTTTCTTTTTCTGTGTGACTTATTTCAGTTAGAATCATCATACCTGAATCCACTCATTGTGCTGCTAAGGGCCTGATGACATAGGTTTCATTGCTGAGTGATATTGCTTTGTAAGTAAATACCAAAAGTTCTTTATCCATTTTTCACTTTCTGCGATGTTGAACTTGTACTGTAAACGAGGTTCTTGTAAACAGAGCCGTTCCAAACTTTGGGGTGGGTGTGTCTTTTTGATTTTAATTTCCCTAAGCTATAGGACCATAAGTGGAAGTGCCCTAGGCTCTGTTGCTTTGTTTTTTAGATGTTTCAGGAAACACCATACACTTCTCCCGAGTGTCTGTTGGCAATTTACATCCCGCCCAGCAGCATAACAAGGCTCCCAGTTCTCCATGGCCTGTCCTGCCTTGCTGGATTTTACACTTTTTTCAGATGGCCCTTTTGACCGGGGGGAAGTGAGACTTCATTGTAGTGCAGATTTCCTTTGCAAGCTTGCTTGGTTGGCCAAAAAGGGCGTATGCGTTTTTTCCTGAATATATTCAGGAAAAAACGCATACGCCCTTTTTGGCCAAGTGCATCATTGTGGACGTTCTGCCTCTTTTCCTATGCTTTCAATGCAATTCCAGTCTACCTCCTGAAATCGGTTTCCTGCAATTCTGCCCCGCTTTCAAGTCCTCTTGGCAGCCTTACTTCAGTATATTTTTGGACGATAGCTGTCATTTATAACTCTGCAGGTTTGTGAATTACAGTGCCCTTGAGCTCCTTTCTTCAACTCGCTTTCTTTTGAGCTGGCCGCAACACCGCAGGATGGCTTCAGGCTCTAATCTGGTTCCGGCACGGCACACTGAGCCTTTGGTTATTTCCTCTTCCTGGTGGGAAATGAGAGTTAAATTTGCCCGTCCAGACAACTCCAGCTAGTCTCTCATTGGTTCTCCCTATTCCTGTTCATCTTCCGCAGAAATTGCAAACTGGGCCAAACAGGAGGTTAAAGGCGCTGACTCTCCAAGTCGGGAGAGTGTTAGTAAAGAATCTGGAATGTTGCACCCGAGTACCAGGGGAGGAAAACTGAGACATATTTGAACACGTCTCCCGTTCACACGGTTGATCATACTCTGGGATCCACATGCATGTTTTAGCTGAAGGAAGAATACCTTAAACCTGGAGAGTTGAGACCCGTGTAATGGGTACCATGCAAATTGACTTCAAAGGGTCTTCATTTGCTCACCGAACCTCTCCAATCCTATCACTGCTGCGTTTATGCCCCTGTACACACGCTTGATTCTCTTTCGGAGACATAGCAATCCATAGGTTTTAAGATACTTACTAGTCAGGTACATTCTTAGGCGTTTAATATGGGGTGTTGAGTCCATTTCATTGAGCAAGGAGTAGCTCTTGTCTATTCCATATTTGGCTTAAGGAACTTTATCTGTGCTCATTTCAATCTCTGGTTTTATGCAGCACCCCAACTCACCTTTCCCCTTAAGCAAGCATAAGTTGGTTTTCTAAATTTGAGACGCTGTTCTGTTTTGGAATTCAGTTCCTGTGTAGCCAAGTTTATATTCCGTGTATTAGTGATATCTTATGATGTTTCTTTTTCTGTGTGACTTATTTCAGTTAGAATCATCATACCTGAATCCACTCATTGTGCTGCTAAGGGCCTGATGACATAGATTTCATTGCTGTGTGATATTGCTTTGTAAGTAAATACCACAAGTTCTTTATCCATTTTTCACTTTCTTCGATGTTGAACTGGTACTGTAAACGAGGTTCTTGTAAACAGAGCCGTTCCAAACTTTGGGGTGGCTGTTTCTTTTTGATTTTAATTTCCCTAAGCTATAGGACCATAAGTGGAAGTGCCCTAGGCTCTGTTGCTTTGTTTTTTAGATGTTTCAGGAAACACCATACACTTCTCCCGAGTGTCTGTTGGCAATTTACATCCCGCCCAGCAGCATAACAAGGCTCTCAGTTCTCCATGGCCTGTCCTGCCTTGCTGGATTTTACACTTTTTTCAGATGGCCCTTTTGACCGGGGGGAAGTGAGACTTCATTGTAGTGCAGATTTCCTTTGCAAGCTTGCTTGGTTGGCCAAAAAGGGCGTATGCGTTTTTCCCTGAATATATTCAGGAAAAAACGCATACGCCCTTTTTGGCCAAGTGCATCATTGTGGACGTTCTGCCTCTTTTCCTATGCTTTCAATGCAATTCCAGTCTACCTCCTGAAATCGGTTTCCTGCAATTCTGCCCCGCTTTCAAGTCCTCTTGGCAGCCTTACTTCAGTATATTTTTGGACGATAGCTGTCATTTATAACTCTGCAGGTTTGTGAATTACAGTGCCCCTGAGCTCCTTTCTTCAACTCGCTTTCTTTTGAGCTGGCCGCAACACCGCAGGATGGCTTCAGGCCCTAATCTTGTTCCAGCACGGCACGCTGAGCCTTTGGTTAATTCCTCTTCCTGGTGGGAAATGAGAGTTAAATTTGCCCGTCCAGACACCTCCAGCTAGTCTCTCATTGGTTCTCGCTATTCCTGTTCATCTTCCGCAGAAATTGCAAACTGGGCTGAACAGGAGGTTAAAGGGACTGACTCTCCAAGTCGGGAGAGTGTTAGTAAAGCGTCTGGAATGTTGCACCCGAGTACCAGGGTACGAAAACTGAGACATATTTGAACACGTCTCCCGATCACATGGTTGATCATACTCTGGGTTCCACATGCATGTTTTAACTGAAGGAAGAATACCTTAAACCTGGGTAGTTGAAACCCGTGGAATGGGTACCATGCAATATGACATCAAAGGGTCTTCATTTGCTCACCGAACCTCTCCAATCCTATCACTGGTGCGTTTATGCCCCTGTACACATGCTTGATTCTCTTTCGGAGACATAGCAATCCATAGGTTTTAAGATACTTACTAGTCAGGTACATTCTTAGGCGTTTAATATGCGGTGTTGAGTCCATTTCGTTGAGCAGGAGTAGCTCTTGTCTATTCCATATTTGGCTTAAGGAACTTTATCTGTGCTCATTTCAATCTCTGGTTTTATGCAGCACCCCAACTCACCTTTCCGCTTAAGCAAGCATAAGTTGGTTTTCTAAATTTGAGACCCTGTTCTGTTTTGGAATTCAGTTCCTGTGTAGCCAAGTTTACATTCCGTGTATTAGTGATATCTTATGATGTTTCTTTTTCTGTGTGACTTATTTCAGTTAGAATCATCATACCTGAATCCACTCATTGTGCTGCTAAGGGCCTGATGACATAGATTTCATTGCTGAGTGATATTGCTTTGTAAGTAAATACCACAAGTTCTTTATCCATTTTTCACTTTCTGTGATGTTGAACTTGTACTGTAAACGAGGTTCTTGTAAACAGAGCCGTTCCAAACTTTGGGGTGGGTGTGTCTTTTTGATTTTAATTTCCCTAAGCTATAGGACCATAAGTGGAAGTGCCCTAGGCTCTGTTGCTTTGTTTTTTAGATGTTTCAGGAAACACCATACACTTCTCCCGAGTGTCTGTTGGCAATTTACATCCCGCCCAGCAGCATAACAAGGCTCCCAGTTCTCCATGGCCTGTCCTGCCTTGCTGGATTTTACACTTTTTTCAGATGGCCCTTTTGACCGGGGGGAAGTGAGACTTCATTGTAGTGCAGATTTCCTTTGCAAGCTTGCTTGGTTGGCCAAAAAGGGCGTATGCGTTTTTTCCTGAATATATTCAGGAAAAAACGCATACGCCCTTTTTGGCCAAGTGCATCATTGTGGACGTTCTGCCTCTTTTCCTATGCTTTCAATGCAATTCCAGTCTACCTCCTGAAATCGGTTTCCTGCAATTCTGCCCCGCTTTCAAGTCCTCTTGGCAGCCTTACTTCAGTCTATTTTTGGACGATAGCTGTCATTTATAACTCTGCAGGTTTGTGAATTACAGTGCCCCTGAGCTCCTTTCTTCAACTCGCTTTCTTTTGAGCTGGCCGCAACACCGCAGGATGGCTTCAGGCTCTAATCTGGTTCCGGCACGGCACACTGAGCCTTTGGTTATTTCCTCTTCCTGGTGGGAAATGAGAGTTAAATTTGCCCGTCCAGACAACTCCAGCTAGTCTCTCATTGGTTCTCCCTATTCCTGTTCATCTTCCGCAGAAATTGCAAACTGGGCCAAACAGGACGTTAAAGGCGCTGACTCTCCAAGTCGGGAGAGTGTTAGTAAAGAATCTGGAATGTTGCGCCCGAGTACCAGGGGAGGAAAACTGAGACATATTTGAACACGTCTCCCGTTCACATGGTTGATCATACTCTGGGTTCCACATGCATGTTTTAGCTGAAGGAAGAATACCTTAAACCTGGAGAGTTGAGACCCGTGTAATGGGTACCATGCAAATTGACTTCAAAGGGTCTTCATTTGCTCACCGAACCTCTCCAATCCTATCACTGCTGCGTTTATGCCCCTCTACACACGCTTGATTCTCTTTCGGAGACATAGCAATCCATAGGTTTTAAGATAATTAGTAGTCAGGTACATTCTTAGGCGTTTAATATGGGGTGTTGAGTCCATTTCGTTGAGCAAGGAGTAGCTATTGTCTATTCCATATTTGGCTTAAAGAACTTTATCTGTGCTCATTTCAATCTCTGGTTTTATGCAGCACCCCAACTCACCTTTCCCCTTAAGCAAGCATAAGTTGGTTTTCTAAATTTGAGACGCTGTTCTGTTTTGGAATTCAGTTCCTGTGTAGCCAAGTTTACATTCCGTGTATTACTGATATCTTATGATGTTTCTTTTTCTGTGTGACTTATTTCAGTTAGAATCATCATACCTGAATCCACTCATTGTGCTGCTAAGGGCCTGATGACATAGATTTCATTGCTGTGTGATATTGCTTTGTAAGTAAATACCACAAGTTCTTTATCCATTTTTCACTTTCTGTGATGTTGAACTTGTACTGTAAACGAGGTTCTTGTAAACAGAGCCGTTCCAAACTTTGGGGTGGGTGTGTCTTTTTGATTTTAATTTCCCTAAGCTATAGGACCATAAGTGGAAGTGCCCTAGGCTCTGTTGCTTTGTTTTTTAGATGTTTCAGGAAACACCATACACTTCTCCCGAGTGTCTGTTGGCAATTTACATCCCGCCCAGCAGCATAACAAGGCTCTCAGTTCTCCATGGCCTGTCCTGCCTTGCTGGATTTTACACTTTTTTCAGATGGCCCTTTTGACCGGGGGGAAGTGAGACTTCATTGTAGTGCAGATTTCCTTTGCAAGCTTGCTTGGTTGGCCAAAAAGGGCGTATGCGTTTTTCCCTGAATATATTCAGGAAAAAACGCATACGCCCTTTTTGGCCAAGTGCATCATTGTGGACGTTCTGCCTCTTTTCCTATGCTTTCAATGCAATTCCAGTCTACCTCCTGAAATCGGTTTCCTGCAATTCTGCCCCGCTTTCAAGTCCTCTTGGCAGCCTTACTTCAGTATATTTTTGGACGATAGCTGTCATTTATAACTCTGCAGGTTTGTGAATTACAGTGCCCCTGAGCTCCTTTCTTCAACTCGCTTTCTTTTGAGCTGGCCGCAACACCGCAGGATGGCTTCAGGCCCTAATCTTGTTCCAGCACGGCACGCTGAGCCTTTGGTTAATTCCTCTTCCTGGTGGGAAATGAGAGTTAAATTTGCCCGTCCAGACACCTCCAGCTAGTCTCTCATTGGTTCTCGCTATTCCTGTTCATCTTCCGCAGAAATTGCAAACTGGGCTGAACAGGAGGTTAAAGGGACTGACTCTCCAAGTCGGGAGAGTGTTAGTAAAGCGTCTGGAATGTTGCACCCGAGTACCAGGGTACGAAAACTGAGACATATTTGAACACGTCTCCCGATCACATGGTTGATCATACTCTGGGTTCCACATGCATGTTTTAGCTGAAGGAAGAATACCTTAAACCTGGGTAGTTGAAACCCGTGGAATGGGTACCATGCAATATGACATCAAAGGGTCTTCATTTGCTCACCGAACCTCTCCAATCCTATCACTGGTGCGTTTATGCCCCTGTACACATGCTTGATTCTCTTTCGGAGACATAGCAATCCATAGGTTTTAAGATACTTACTAGTCAGGTACATTCTTAGGCGTTTAATATGCGGTGTTGAGTCCATTTCGTTGAGCAGGAGTAGCTCTTGTCTATTCCATATTTGGCTTAAGGAACTTTATCTGTGCTCATTTCAATCTCTGGTTTTATGCAGCACCCCAACTCACCTTTCCGCTTAAGCAAGCATAAGTTGGTTTTCTAAATTTGAGACCCTGTTCTGTTTTGGAATTCAGTTCCTGTGTAGCCAAGTTTACATTCCGTGTATTACTGATATCTTATGATGTTTCTTTTTCTGTGTGACTTATTTCAGTTAGAATCATCATACCTGAATCCACTCATTGTGCTGCTAAGGGCCTGATGACATAGATTTCATTGCTGAGTGATATTGCTTTGTAAGTAAATACCACAAGTTCTTTATCCATTTTTCACTTTCTGTGATGTTGAACTTGTACTGTAAACGAGGTTCTTGTAAACAGAGCCGTTCCAAACTTTGGGGTGGGTGTGTCTTTTTGATTTTAATTTCCCTAAGCTATAGGACCATAAGTGGAAGTGCCCTAGGCTCTGTTGCTTTGTTTTTTAGATGTTTCAGGAAACACCATACACTTCTCCCGAGTGTCTGTTGGCAATTTACATCCCGCCCAGCAGCATAACAAGGCTCCCAGTTCTCCATGGCCTGTCCTGCCTTGCTGGATTTTACACTTTTTTCAGATGGCCCTTTTGACCGGGGGGAAGTGAGACTTCATTGTAGTGCAGATTTCCTTTGCAAGCTTGCTTGGTTGGCCAAAAAGGGCGTATGCGTTTTTTCCTGAATATATTCAGGAAAAAACGCATACGCCCTTTTTGGCCAAGTGCATCATTGTGGACGTTCTGCCTCTTTTCCTATGCTTTCAATGCAATTCCAGTCTACCTCCTGAAATCGGTTTCCTGCAATTCTGCCCCGCTTTCAAGTCCTCTTGGCAGCCTTACTTCAGTCTATTTTTGGACGATAGCTGTCATTTATAACTCTGCAGGTTTGTGAATTACAGTGCCCTTGAGCTCCTTTCTTCAACTCGCTTTCTTTTGAGCTGGCCGCAACACCGCAGGATGGCTTCAGGCTCTAATCTGGTTCCGGCACGGCACACTGAGCCTTTGGTTATTTCCTCTTCCTGGTGGGAAATGAGAGTTAAATTTGCCCGTCCAGACAACTCCAGCTAGTCTCTCATTGGTTCTCCCTATTCCTGTTCATCTTCCGCAGAAATTGCAAACTGGGCCAAACAGGAGGTTAAAGGCGCTGACTCTCCAAGTCGGGAGAGTGTTAGTAAAGAATCTGGAATGTTGCACCCGAGTACCAGGGGAGGAAAACTGAGACATATTTGAACACGTCTCCCGTTCACACGGTTGATCATACTCTGGGTTCCACATGCATGTTTTAGCTGAAGGAAGAATACCTTAAACCTGGAGAGTTGAGACCCGTGTAATGGGTACCATGCAAATTGACTTCAAAGGGTCTTCATTTGCTCACCGAACCTCTCCAATCCTATCACTGCTGCGTTTATGCCCCTGTACACACGCTTGATTCTCTTTCGGAGACATAGCAATCCATAGGTTTTAAGATACTTACTAGTCAGGTACATTCTTAGGCGTTTAATATGGGGTGTTGAGTCCATTTCATTGAGCAAGGAGTAGCTCTTGTCTATTCCATATTTGGCTTAAGGAACTTTATCTGTGCTCATTTCAATCTCTGGTTTTATGCAGCACCCCAACTCACCTTTCCCCTTAAGCAAGCATAAGTTGGTTTTCTAAATTTGAGACGCTGTTCTGTTTTGGAATTCAGTTCCTGTGTAGCCAAGTTTATATTCCGTGTATTAGTGATATCTTATGATGTTTCTTTTTCTGTGTGACTTATTTCAGTTAGAATCATCATACCTGAATCCACTCATTGTGCTGCTAAGGGCCTGATGACATAGATTTCATTGCTGTGTGATATTGCTTTGTAAGTAAATACCACAAGTTCTTTATCCATTTTTCACTTTCTTCGATGTTGAACTTGTACTGTAAACGAGGTTCTTGTAAACAGAGCCGTTCCAAACTTTGGGGTGGCTGTTTCTTTTTGATTTTAATTTCCCTAAGCTATAGGACCATAAGTGGAAGTGCCCTAGGCTCTGTTGCTTTGTTTTTTAGATGTTTCAGGAAACACCATACACTTCTCCCGAGTGTCTGTTGGCAATTTACATCCCGCCCAGCAGCATAACAAGGCTCTCAGTTCTCCATGGCCTGTCCTGCCTTGCTGGATTTTACACTTTTTTCAGATGGCCCTTTTGACCGGGGGGAAGTGAGACTTCATTGTAGTGCAGATTTCCTTTGCAAGCTTGCTTGGTTGGCCAAAAAGGGCGTATGCGTTTTTCCCTGAATATATTCAGGAAAAAACGCATACGCCCTTTTTGGCCAAGTGCATCATTGTGGACGTTCTGCCTCTTTTCCTATGCTTTCAATGCAATTCCAGTCTACCTCCTGAAATCGGTTTCCTGCAATTCTGCCCCGCTTTCAAGTCCTCTTGGCAGCCTTACTTCAGTCTATTTTTGGACGATAGCTGTCATTTATAACTCTGCAGGTTTGTGAATTACAGTGCCCCTGAGCTCCTTTCTTCAACTCGCTTTCTTTTGAGCTGGCCGCAACACCGCAGGATGGCTTCAGGCCCTAATCTTGTTCCAGCACGGCACGCTGAGCCTTTGGTTAATTCCTCTTCCTGGTGGGAAATGAGAGTTAAATTTGCCCGTCCAGACACCTCCAGCTAGTCTCTCATTGGTTCTCGCTATTCCTGTTCATCTTCCGCAGAAATTGCAAACTGGGCTGAACAGGAGGTTAAAGGGACTGACTCTCCAAGTCGGGAGAGTGTTAGTAAAGCGTCTGGAATGTTGCACCCGAGTACCAGGGTACGAAAACTGAGACATATTTGAACACGTCTCCCGATCACATGGTTGATCATACTCTGGGTTCCACATGCATGTTTTAACTGAAGGAAGAATACCTTAAACCTGGGTAGTTGAAACCCGTGGAATGGGTACCATGCAATATGACATCAAAGGGTCTTCATTTGCTCACCGAACCTCTCCAATCCTATCACTGGTGCGTTTATGCCCCTGTACACATGCTTGATTCTCTTTCGGAGACATAGCAATCCATAGGTTTTAAGATACTTACTAGTCAGGTACATTCTTAGGCGTTTAATATGCGGTGTTGAGTCCATTTCGTTGAGCAGGAGTAGCTCTTGTCTATTCCATATTTGGCTTAAGGAACTTTATCTGTGCTCATTTCAATCTCTGGTTTTATGCAGCATCCCAACTCACCTTTCCGCTTAAGCAAGCATAAGTTGGTTTTCTAAATTTGAGACCCTGTTCTGTTTTGGAATTCAGTTCCTGTGTAGCCAAGTTTACATTCCGTGTATTACTGATATCTTATGATGTTTCTTTTTCTGTGTGACTTATTTCAGTTAGAATCATCATACCTGAATCCACTCATTGTGCTGCTAAGGGCCTGATGACATAGATTTCATTGCTGAGTGATATTGCTTTGTAAGTAAATACCACAAGTTCTTTATCCATTTTTCACTTTCTGTGATGTTGAACTTGTACTGTAAACGAGGTTCTTGTAAACAGAGCCGTTCCAAACTTTGGGGTGGGTGTGTCTTTTTGATTTTAATTTCCCTAAGCTATAGGACCATAAGTGGAAGTGCCCTAGGCTCTGTTGCTTTGTTTTTTAGATGTTTCAGGAAACACCATACACTTCTCCCGAGTGTCTGTTGGCAATTTACATCCCGCCCAGCAGCATAACAAGGCTCCCAGTTCTCCATGGCCTGTCCTGCCTTGCTGGATTTTACACTTTTTTCAGATGGCCCTTTTGACCGGGGGGAAGTGAGACTTCATTGTAGTGCAGATTTCCTTTGCAAGCTTGCTTGGTTGGCCAAAAAGGGCGTATGCGTTTTTTCCTGAATATATTCAGGAAAAAACGCATACGCCCTTTTTGGCCAAGTGCATCATTGTGGACGTTCTGCCTCTTTTCCTATGCTTTCAATGCAATTCCAGTCTACCTCCTGAAATCGGTTTCCTGCAATTCTGCCCCGCTTTCAAGTCCTCTTGGCAGCCTTACTTCAGTCTATTTTTGGACGATAGCTGTCATTTATAACTCTGCAGGTTTGTGAATTACAGTGCCCCTGAGCTCCTTTCTTCAACTCGCTTTCTTTTGAGCTGGCCGCAACACCGCAGGATGGCTTCAGGCTCTAATCTGGTTCCGGCACGGCACACTGAGCCTTTGGTTATTTCCTCTTCCTGGTGGGAAATGAGAGTTAAATTTGCCCGTCCAGACAACTCCAGCTAGTCTCTCATTGGTTCTCCCTATTCCTGTTCATCTTCCGCAGAAATTGCAAACTGGGCCAAACAGGACGTTAAAGGCGCTGACTCTCCAAGTCGGGAGAGTGTTAGTAAAGAATCTGGAATGTTGCGCCCGAGTACCAGGGGAGGAAAACTGAGACATATTTGAACACGTCTCCCGTTCACATGGTTGATCATACTCTGGGTTCCACATGCATGTTTTAGCTGAAGGAAGAATACCTTAAACCTGGAGAGTTGAGACCCGTGTAATGGGTACCATGCAAATTGACTTCAAAGGGTCTTCATTTGCTCACCGAACCTCTCCAATCCTATCACTGCTGCGTTTATGCCCCTCTACACACGCTTGATTCTCTTTCGGAGACATAGCAATCCATAGGTTTTAAGATAATTACTAGTCAGGTACATTCTTAGGCGTTTAATATGGGGTGTTGAGTCCATTTCGTTGAGCAAGGAGTAGCTATTGTCTATTCCATATTTGGCTTAAAGAACTTTATCTGTGCTCATTTCAATCTCTGGTTTTATGCAGCACCCCAACTCACCTTTCCCCTTAAGCAAGCATAAGTTGGTTTTCTAAATTTGAGACGCTGTTCTGTTTTGGAATTCAGTTCCTGTGTAGCCAAGTTTACATTCCGTGTATTACTGATATCTTATGATGTTTCTTTTTCTGTGTGACTTATTTCAGTTAGAATCATCATACCTGAATCCACTCATTGTGCTGCTAAGGGCCTGATGATATAGATTTCATTGCTGTGTGATATTGCTTTGTAAGTAAATACCACAAGTTCTTTATCCATTTTTCACTTTCTGTGATGTTGAACTTGTACTGTAAACGAGGTTCTTGTAAACAGAGCCGTTCCAAACTTTGGGGTGGGTGTGTCTTTTTGATTTTAATTTCCCTAAGCTATAGGACCATAAGTGGAAGTGCCCTAGGCTCTGTTGCTTTGTTTTTTAGATGTTTCAGGAAACACCATACACTTCTCCCGAGTGTCTGTTGGCAATTTACATCCCGCCCAGCAGCATAACAAGGCTCTCAGTTCTCCATGGCCTGTCCTGCCTTGCTGGATTTTACACTTTTTTCAGATGGCCCTTTTGACCGGGGGGAAGTGAGACTTCATTGTAGTCAGATTTCCTTTGCAAGCTTGCTTGGTTGGCCAAAAAGGGCGTATGCGTTTTTCCTGAATATATTCAGGAAAATACTCATACGCCCTTTTTGGCCAAGTGCATCATTGTGGACGTTCTGCCTCTTTTCCTATGCTTTCAATGCAATTCCAGTCTACCTCCTGAAATCGGTTTCCTGCAATTCTGCCCCGCTTTCAAGTCCTCTTGGCAGCCTTACTTCAGTATATTTTTGGACGATAGCTGTCATTTATAACTCTGCAGGTTTGTGAATTACAGTGCCCCTGCGTTCCTTTCTTCAACTCGCTTTCTTTTGAGCCTGGCCGCAACACCGCAGGATGGCTTCAGGCCCTAATCTTGTTCCAGCACGGCACGCTGAGCCTTTGGTTAATTCCTCTTCCTGGTGGGAAATGAGAGTTAAATTTGCCCGTCCAGACACCTCCAGCTAGTCTCTCATTGGTTCTCGCTATTCCTGTTCATCTTCCGCAGAAATTGCAAACTGGGCCAAACGGGAGGTTAAAGGGACTGACTCTCCAAGTCGGGAGAGTGTTAGTAAAGCGTCT
This sequence comes from Grampus griseus, assembly GCF_964374135.1. Taxonomy (NCBI): domain Eukaryota; kingdom Metazoa; phylum Chordata; class Mammalia; order Artiodactyla; family Delphinidae; genus Grampus; species Grampus griseus. The sequence goes on from NW_028133314.1 coordinate 194,744, forward strand.
GGAATGTTGCCCCTGAGTACCAGGGTACGAAAACTGAGACATATTTGAACACGTCTCCCGATCACATGGTTGATCATACTCTAGGGTTCCACATGCATGTTTTAGCTGAAGGAAGAATACCTTAAACCTGGGTAGTTGAAACCCGTGGAATGGGTACCATGCAATATGACATCAAAGGGTCTTCATTTGCTCACCGAACCTCTCCAATCCTATCACTGGTGCGTTTATGCCCCTGTACACATGCTTGATTCTCTTTCGGAGACATAGCAATCCATAGGTTTTAAGATACTTACTAGTCAGGTACATTCTTAGGCGTTTAATATGCGGTGTTGAGTCCATTTCGTTGAGCAGGAGTAGCTCTTGTCTATTCCATATTTGGCTTAAGGAACTTTATCTGTGCTCATTTCAATCTCTGGTTTTATGCAGCACCCCAACTCACCTTTCCGCTTAAGCAAGCATAAGTTGGTTTTCTAAATTTGAGACCCTGTTCTGTTTTGGAATTCAGTTCCTGTGTAGCCAAGTTTACATTCCGTGTATTACTGATATCTTATGATGTTTCTTTTTCTGTGTGACTTATTTCAGTTAGAATCATCATACCTGAATCCACTCATTGTGCTGCTAAGGGCCTGATGACATAGATTTCATTGCTGAGTGATATTGCTTTGTAAGTAAATACCACAAGTTCTTTATCCATTTTTCACTTTCTGTGATGTTGAACTTGTACTGTAAACGAGGTTCTTGTAAACAGAGCCGTTCCAAACTTTGGGATGGGTGTGTCTTTTTGATTTTAATTTCCCTAAGCTATAGGACCATAAGTGGAAGTGCCCTAGGCTCTGTTGCTTTGTTTTTTAGATGTTTCAGGAAACACCATACACTTCTCCCGAGTGTCTGTTGGCAATTTACATCCCGCCCAGCAGCATAACAAGGCTCCCAGTTCTCCATGGCCTGTCCTGCCTTGCTGGATTTTACACTTTTTTCAGATGGCCCTTTTGACCGGGGGGAAGTGAGACTTCATTGTAGTGCAGATTTCCTTTGCAAGCTTGCTTGGTTGGCCAAAAAGGGCGTATGCGTTTTTTCCTGAATATATTCAGGAAAAAACGCATACGCCCTTTTTGGCCAAGTGCATCATTGTGGACGTTCTGCCTCTTTTCCTATGCTTTCAATGCAATTCCAGTCTACCTCCTGAAATCGGTTTCCTGCAATTCTGCCCCGCTTTCAAGTCCTCTTGGCAGCCTTACTTCAGTCTATTTTTGGACGATAGCTGTCATTTATAACTCTGCAGGTTTGTGAATTACAGTGCCCCTGAGCTCCTTTCTTCAACTCGCTTTCTTTTGAGCTGGCCGCAACACCGCAGGATGGCTTCAGGCTCTAATCTGGTTCCGGCACGGCACACTGAGCCTTTGGTTATTTCCTCTTCCTGGTGGGAAATGAGAGTTAAATTTGCCCGTCCAGACAACTCCAGCTAGTCTCTCATTGGTTCTCCCTATTCCTGTTCATCTTCCGCAGAAATTGCAAACTGAGCCAAACAGGACGTTAAAGGCGCTGACTCTCCAAGTCGGGAGAGTGTTAGTAAAGAATCTGGAATGTTGCGCCCGAGTACCAGGGGAGGAAAACTGAGACATATTTGAACACGTCTCCCGTTCACATGGTTGATCATACTCTGGGTTCCACATGCATGTTTTAGCTGAAGGAAGAATACCTTAAACCTGGAGAGTTGAGACCCGTGTAATGGGTACCATGCAAATTGACTTCAAAGGGTCTTCATTTGCTCACCGAACCTCTCCAAACCTATCACTGCTGCGTTTATGCCCCTGTACACACGCTTGATTCTCTTTCGGAGACATAGCAATCCATAGGTTTTAAGATACTTACTAGTCAGGTACATTCTTAGGCGTTTAATATGGGGTGTTGAGTCCATTTCGTTGAGCAAGGAGTAGCTATTGTCTATTCCATATTTGGCTTAAAGAACTTTATCTGTGCTCATTTCAATCTCTGGTTTTATGCAGCACCCCAACTCACCTTTCCCCTTAAGCAAGCATAAGTTGGTTTTCTAAATTTGAGACGCTGTTCTGTTTTGGAATTCAGTTCCTGTGTAGCCAAGTTTACATTCCGTGTATTACTGATATCTTATGATGTTTCTTTTTCTGTGTGACTTATTTCAGTTAGAATCATCATACCTGAATCCACTCATTGTGCTGCTAAGGGCCTGATGACATAGATTTCATTGCTGTGTGATATTGCTTTGTAAGTAAATACCACAAGTTCTTTATCCATTTTTCACTTTCTTCGATGTTGAACTTGTACTGTAAACGAGGTTCTTGTAAACAGAGCCGTTCCAAACTTTGGGGTGGCTGTGTCTTTTTGATTTTAATTTCCCTAAGCTATAGGACCATAAGTGGAAGTGCCCTAGGCTCTGTTGCTTTGTTTTTTAGATGTTTCAGGAAACACCATACACTTCTCCCGAGTGTCTGTTGGCAATTTACATCCCGCCCAGCAGCATAACAGGGCTCTCAGTTCTCCATGGCCTGTCCTGCCTTGCTGGATTTTACACTTTTTTCAGATGGCCCTTTTGACCGGGGGGAAGTGAGACTTCATTGTAGTGCAGATTTCATTGCAAGCTTGCTTGGTTGGCCAAAAAGGGCGTATGCGTTTTTTCCTGAATATATTCAGGAAAAAACGCATACGCCCTTTTTGGCCAAGTGCATCATTGTGGACGTTCTGCCTCTTTTCCTATGCTTTCAATGCAATTCCAGTCTACCTCCTGAAATCGGTTTCCTGCAATTCTGCCCCGCTTTCAAGTCCTCTTGGCAGCCTTACTTCAGTATATTTTTGGACGATAGCTGTCATTTATAACTCTGCAGGTTTGTGAATTACAGTGCCCCTGAGCTCCTTTCTTCAACTCGCTTTCTTTTGAGCTGGCCGCAACACCGCAGGATGGCTTCAGGCCCTAATCTTGTTCCAGCACGGCACGCTGAGCCTTTGGTTAATTCCTCTTCCTGGTGGGAAATGAGAGTTAAATTTGCCCGTCCAGACACCTCCAGCTAGTCTCTCATTGGTTCTCGCTATTCCTGTTCATCTTCCGCAGAAATTGCAAACTGGGCTAAACAGGAGGTTAAAGGGACTGACTCTCCAAGTCGGGAGAGTGTTAGTAAAGCGTCTGGAATGTTGCACCCGAGTACCAGGGTACGAAAACTGAGACATATTTGAACACGTCTCCCGATCACATGGTTGATCATACTCTGGGTTCCACATGCATGTTTTAGCTGAAGGAAGAATACCTTAAACCTGGGTAGTTGAAACCCGTGGAATGGGTACCATGCAATATGACATCAAAGGGTCTTCATTTGCTCACCGAACCTCTCCAATCCTATCACTGCTGCGTTTATGCCCCTGTACACATGCTTGATTCTCTTTCGGAGACATAGCAATCCATAGGTTTTAAGATACTTACTAGTCAGGTACATTCTTAGGCGTTTAATATGCGGTGTTGAGTCCATTTCGTTGAGCAAGGAGTAGCTCTTGTCTATTCCATATTTGGCTTAAGGAACTTTATCTGTGCTCATTTCAATCTCTGGTTTTATGCAGCACCCCAACTCACCTTTCCCCTTAAGCAAGCATAAGTTGGTTTTCTAAATTTGAGACCCTGTTCTGTTTTGGAATTCAGTTCCTGTGTAGCCAAGTTTACATTCCGTGTATTACTGATATCTTATGATGTTTCTTTTTCTGTGTGACTTATTTCAGTTAGAATCATCATACCTGAATCCACTCATTGTGCTGCTAAGGGCCTGATGACATTGATTTCATTGCTGAGTGATATTGCTTTGTAAGTAAATACCAAAAGTTCTTTATCCATTTTTCACTTTCTGCGATGTTGAACTTGTACTGTAAACGAGGTTCTTGTAAACAGAGCCGTTCCAAACTTTGGGGTGGGTGTGTCTTTTTGATTTTAATTTCCCTAAGCTATAGGACCATAAGTGGAAGTGCCCTAGGCTCTGTTGCTTTGTTTTTTAGATGTTTCAGGAAACACCATACACTTCTCCGGAGTGTCTGTTGGCAATTTACATCCCGCCCAGCAGCATAACAAGGCTCCCAGTTCTCCATGGCCTGTCCTGCCTTGCTGGGTTTTACACTTTTTTCAGATGGCCCTTTTGACCGGGGGGAATTGAGACTTCATTGTAGTGCAGATTTCCTTTGCAAGCTTGCTTGGTTGGCCAAAAAGGGCGTATGCGTTTTTTCCTGAATATATTCAGGAAAAAACGCATACGCCCTTTTTGGCCAAGTGCATCATTGTGGACGTTCTGCCTCTTTTCCTATGCTTTCAATGCAATTCCAGTCTACCTCCTGAAATCGGTTTCCTGCAATTCTGCCCCGCTTTCAAGTCCTCTTGGCAGCCTTACTTCAGTATATTTTTGGACGATAGCTGTCATTTATAACTCTGCAGGTTTGTGAATTACAGTGCCCCTAAGCTCCTTTCTTCAACTCGCTTTCTTTTGAGCTGGCCGCAACACCGCTGGATGGCTTCAGGCTCTAATCTGGTTCCGGCACGGCACACTGAGCCTTTGGTTATTTCCTCTTCCTGGTAGGAAATGAGAGTTAAATTTGCCCGTCCAGACAACTCCAGCTAGTCTCTCATTGGTTCTCCCTATTCCTGTTCATCTTCCGCAGAAATTGCAAACTGGGCCAAACAGGACGTTAAAGGCGCTGACTCTCCAAGTCGGGAGAGTGTTAGTAAAGAATCTGGAATGTTGCACCCGAGTACCAGGGGAGGAAAACTGAGACATATTTGAACACGTCTCCCGTTCACACGGTTGATCATACTCTGGGTTCCACATGCATGTTTTAGCTGAAGGAAGAATACCTTAAACCTGGAGAGTTGAGACCCGTGTAATGGGTACCATGCAAATTGACTTCAAAGGGTCTTCATTTGCTCACCGAACCTCTCCAATCCTATCACTGCTGCGTTTATGCCCCTGTACACACGCTTGATTCTCTTTCGGAGACATAGCAATCCATAGGTTTTAAGATACTTACTAGTCAGGTACATTCTTAGGCGTTTAATATGGGGTGTTGAGTCCATTTCATTGAGCAAGGAGTAGCTCTTGTCTATTCCATATTTGGCTTAAGGAACTTTATCTGTGCTCATTTCAATCTCTGGTTTTATGCAGCACCCCAACTCACCTTTCCCCTTAAGCAAGCATAAGTTGGTTTTCTAAATTTGAGACGCTGTTCTGTTTTGGAATTCAGTTCCTGTGTAGCCAAGTTTATATTCCGTGTATTAGTGATATCTTATGATGTTTCTTTTTCTGTGTGACTTATTTCAGTTAGAATCATCATACCTGAATCCACTCATTGTGCTGCTAAGGGCCTGATGACATAGATTTCATTGCTGAGTGATATTGCTTTGTAAGTAAATACCACAACTTCTTTATCCATTTTTCATTTTCTGCGATGTTGAACTTGTACTGTAAACGAGGTTCTTGTAAACAGAGGCGTCCCAAACTTTGGGGTGGCTGTGTCTTTTTGATTTTAATTTCCCTAAGCTATAGGACCATAAGTGGAAGTGCCCTAGGCTCTGTTGCTTTGTTTTTTAGATGTTTCAGGAAACACCATACACTTCTCCCGAGTGTCTGTTGGCAATTTACATCCCGCCCAGCAGCATAACAAGGCTCTCAGTTCTCCATGGCCTGTCCTGCCTTGCTGGATTTTACACTTTTTTCAGATGGCCCTTTTGACCGGGGGGAAGTGAGACTTCATTGTAGTGCAGATTTCCTTTGCAAGCTTGCTTGGTTGGCCAAAAAGGGCGTATGCGTTTTTCCCTGAATATATTCAGGAAAAAACGCATACGCCCTTTTTGGCCAAGTGCATCATTGTGGACGTTCTGCCTCTTTTCCTATGCTTTCAATGCAATTCCAGTCTACCTCCTGAAATCGGTTTCCTGCAATTCTGCCCCGCTTTCAAGTCCTCTTGGCAGCCTTACTTCAGTATATTTTTGGACGATAGCTGTCATTTATAACTCTGCAGGTTTGTGAATTACAGTGCCCCTGAGCTCCTTTCTTCAACTCGCTTTCTTTTGAGCTGGCCGCAACACCGCAGGATGGCTTCAGGCCCTAATCTTGTTCCAGCACGGCACGCTGAGCCTTTGGTTAATTCCTCTTCCTGGTGGGAAATGAGAGTTAAATTTGCCCGTCCAGACACCTCCAGCTAGTCTCTCATTGGTTCTCGCTATTCCTGTTCATCTTCCGCAGAAATTGCAAACTGGGCTGAACAGGAGGTTAAAGGGACTGACTCTCCAAGTCGGGAGAGTGTTAGTAAAGCGTCTGGAATGTTGCACCCGAGTACCAGGGTACGAAAACTGAGACATATTTGAACACGTCTCCCGATCACATGGTTGATCATACTCTGGGTTCCACATGCATGTTTTAGCTGAAGGAAGAATACCTTAAACCTGGGTAGTTGAAACCCGTGGAATGGGTACCATGCAATATGACATCAAAGGGTCTTCATTTGCTCACCGAACCTCTCCAAACCTATCACTGGTGCGTTTATGCCCCTGTACACATGCTTGATTCTCTTTCGGAGACATAGCAATCCATAGGTTTTAAGATACTTACTAGTCAGGTACATTCTTAGGCGTTTAATATGCGGTGTTGAGTCCATTTCGTTGAGCAGGAGTAGCTCTTGTCTATTCCATATTTGGCTTAAGGAACTTTATCTGTGCTCATTTCAATCTCTGGTTTTATGCAGCACCCCAACTCACCTTTCCGCTTAAGCAAGCATAAGTTGGTTTTCTAAATTTGAGACCCTGTTCTGTTTTGGAATTCAGTTCCTGTGTAGCCAAGTTTACATTCCGTGTATTACTGATATCTTATGATGTTTCTTTTTCTGTGTGACTTATTTCAGTTAGAATCATCATACCTGAATCCACTCATTGTGCTGCTAAGGGCCTGATGACATAGATTTCATTGCTGAGTGATATTGCTTTGTAAGTAAATACCACAAGTTCTTTATCCATTTTTCACTTTCTGTGATGTTGAACTTGTACTGTAAATGAGGTTCTTGTAAACAGAGCCGTTCCAAACTTTGGGGTGGGTGTGTCTTTTTGATTTTAATTTCCCTAAGCTATAGGACCATAAGTGGAAGTGCCCTAGGCTCTGTTGCTTTGTTTTTTAGATGTTTCAGGAAACACCATACACTTCTCCCGAGTGTCTGTTGGCAATTTACATCCCGCCCAGCAGCATAACAAGGCTCCCAGTTCTCCATGGCCTGTCCTGCCTTGCTGGATTTTACACTTTTTTCAGATGGCCCTTTTGACCGGGGGGAAGTGAGACTTCATTGTAGTGCAGATTTCCTTTGCAAGCTTGCTTGGTTGGCCAAAAAGGGCGTATGCGTTTTTTCCTGAATATATTCAGGAAAAAACGCATACGCCCTTTTTGGCCAAGTGCATCATTGTGGACGTTCTGCCTCTTTTCCTATGCTTTCAATGCAATTCCAGTCTACCTCCTGAAATCGGTTTCCTGCAATTCTGCCCCGCTTTCAAGTCCTCTTGGCAGCCTTACTTCAGTCTATTTTTGGACGATAGCTGTCATTTATAACTCTGCAGGTTTGTGAATTACAGTGCCCCTGAGCTCCTTTCTTCAACTCGCTTTCTTTTGAGCTGGCCGCAACACCGCAGGATGGCTTCAGGCTCTAATCTGGTTCCGGCACTGCACACTGAGCCTTTGGTTATTTCCTCTTCCTGGTGGGAAATGAGAGTTAAATTTGCCCGTCCAGACAACTCCAGCTAGTCTCTCATTGGTTCTCGCTATTCCTGTTCATCTTCCGCAGAAATTGCAAACTGGGCCAAACAGGACGTTAAAGGCGCTGACTCTCCAAGTCGGGAGAGTGTTAGTAAAGAATCTGGAATGTTGCGCCCGAGTACCAGGGGAGGAAAACTGAGACATATTTGAACACGTCTCCCGTTCACATGGTTGATCATACTCTGGGTTCCACATGCATGTTTTAGCTGAAGGAAGAATACCTTAAACCTGGAGAGTTGAGACCCGTGTAATGGGTACCATGCAAATTGACTTCAAAGGGTCTTCATTTGCTCACCGAACCTCTCCAAACCTATCACTGCTGCGTTTATGCCCCTGTACACACGCTTGATTCTCTTTCGGAGACATAGCAATCCATAGGTTTTAAGATACTTACTAGTCAGGTACATTCTTAGGCGTTTAATATGGGGTGTTGAGTCCATTTCATTGAGCAAGGAGTAGCTATTGTCTATTCCATATTTGGCTTAAAGAACTTTATCTGTGCTCATTTCAATCTCTGGTTTTATGCAGCACCCCAACTCACCTTTCCCCTTAAGCAAGCATAAGTTGGTTTTCTAAATTTGAGACGCTGTTCTGTTTTGGAATTCAGTTCCTGTGTAGCCAAGTTTACATTCCGTGTATTACTGATATCTTATGATGTTTCTTTTTCTGTGTGACTTATTTCAGTTAGAATCATCATACCTGAATCCACTCATTGTGCTGCTAAGGGCCTGATGACATAGATTTCATTGCTGTGTGATATTGCTTTGTAAGTAAATACCACAACTTCTTTATCCATTTTTAATTTTCTGCGATGTTGAACTTGTACTGTAAACGAGGTTCTTGTAAACAGAGGCGTCCCAAACTTTGGGGTGGCTGTGTCTTTTTTATTTTAATTTTCCTAAGCTATAGGACCATAAGTGGAAGTGCCCTAGGCTCTGTTGCTTTGTTTTTTAGATGTTTCAGGAAACACCATACACTTCTCCCGAGTGTCTGTTGGCAATTTACATCCCGCCCAGCAGCATAAAAAGGCTCCCAGTTCTCCATGGCCTGTCCTGCCTTGCAGGATTTTACACTTTTTTCAGATGGCCCTTTTGACCGGGGGGAAGTGAGACTTCATTGTAGTGCAGATTTCCTTTGCAAGCTTGCTTGGTTGGCCAAAAAGGGCGTATGCGTTTTTCCCTGAATATATTCAGGAAAAAACGCATACGCCCTTTTTGGCCAAGTGCATCATTGTGGACGTTCTGCCTCTTTTCCTATGCTTTCAATGCAATTCCAGTCTACCTCCTGAAATCGGTTTCCTGCAATTCTGCCCCGCTTTCAAGTCCTCTTGGCAGCCTTACTTCAGTATATTTTTGGACGATAGCTGTCATTTATAACTCTGCAGGTTTGTGAATTACAGTGCCCCTGAGCTCCTTTCTTCAACTCGCTTTCTTTTGAGCTGGCCGCAACACCGCAGGATGGCTTCAGGCCCTAATCTTGTTCCAGCACGGCACGCTGAGCCTTTGGTTAATTCCTCTTCCTGGTGGGAAATGAGAGTTAAATTTGCCCGTCCAGACACCTCCAGCTAGTCTCTCATTGGTTCTCGCTATTCCTGTTCATCTTCCGCAGAAATTGCAAACTGGGCTAAACAGGAGGTTAAAGGGACTGACTCTCCAAGTCGGGAGAGTGTTAGTAAAGCGTCTGGAATGTTGCACCCGAGTACCAGGGTACGAAAACTGAGACATATTTGAACACGTCTCCCGATCACATGGTTGATCATACTCTGGGTTCCACATGCATGTTTTAGCTGAAGGAAGAATACCTTAAACCTGGGTAGTTGAAACCCGTGGAATGGGTACCATGCAATATGACATCAAAGGGTCTTCATTTGCTCACCGAACCTCTCCAATCCTATCACTGGTGCGTTTATGCCCCTGTACACATGCTTGATTCTCTTTCGGAGACATAGCAATCCATAGGTTTTAAGATACTTACTAGTCAGGTACATTCTTAGGCGTTTAATATGCGGTGTTGAGTCCATTTCGTTGAGCAGGAGTAGCTCTTGTCTATTCCATATTTGGCTTAAGGAACTTTATCTGTGCTCATTTCAATCTCTGGTTTTATGCAGCACCCCAACTCACCTTTCCGCTTAAGCAAGCATAAGTTGGTTTTCTAAATTTGAGACCCTGTTCTGTTTTGGAATTCAGTTCCTGTGTAGCCAAGTTTACATTCCGTGTATTACTGATATCTTATGATGTTTCTTTTTCTGTGTGACTTATTTCAGTTAGAATCATCATACCTGAATCCACTCATTGTGCTGCTAAGGGCCTGATGACATAGATTTCATTGCTGAGTGATATTGCTTTGTAAGTAAATACCAAAAGTTCTTTATCCATTTTTCACTTTCTGTGATGTTGAACTTGTACTGTAAACGAGGTTCTTGTAAACAGAGCCGTTCCAAACTTTGGGGTGGGTGTGTCTTTTTGATTTTAATTTCCCTAAGCTATAGGACCATAAGTGGAAGTGCCCTAGGCTCTGTTGCTTTGTTTTTTAGATGTTTCAGGAAACACCATACACTTCTCCCGAGTGTCTGTTGGCAATTTACATCCCGCCCAGCAGCATAACAAGGCTCCCAGTTCTCCATGGCCTGTCCTGCCTTGCAGGATTTTACACTTTTTTCAGATGGCCCTTTTGACCGGGGGGAAGTGAGACTTCATTGTAGTGCAGATTTCCTTTGCAAGCTTGCTTGGTTGGCCAAAAAGGGCGTATGCGTTTTTCCCTGAATATATTCAGGAAAAAACGCATACGCCCTTTTTGGCCAAGTGCATCATTGTGGACGTTCTGCCTCTTTTCCTATGCTTTCAATGCAATTCCAGTCTACCTCCTGAAATCGGTTTCCTGCAATTCTGCCCCGCTTTCAAGTCCTCTTGGCAGCCTTACTTCAGTATATTTTTGGACGATAGCTGTCATTTATAACTCTGCAGGTTTGTGAATTACAGTGCCCCTGAGCTCCTTTCTTCAACTCGCTTTCTTTTGAGCTGGCCGCAACACCGCAGGATGGCTTCAGGCCCTAATCTTGTTCCAGCACGGCACGCTGAGCCTTTGGTTAATTCCTCTTCCTGGTGGGAAATGAGAGTTAAATTTGCCCGTCCAGACACCTCCAGCTAGTCTCTCATTGGTTCTCGCTATTCCTGTTCATCTTCCGCAGAAATTGCAAACTGGGCTAAACAGGAGGTTAAAGGGACTGACTCTCCAAGTCGGGAGAGTGTTAGTAAAGCGTCTGGAATGTTGCACCCGAGTACCAGGGTACGAAAACTGAGACATATTTGAACACGTCTCCCGATCACATGGTTGATCATACTCTGGGTTCCACATGCATGTTTTAGCTGAAGGAAGAATACCTTAAACCTGGGTAGTTGAAACCCGTGGAATGGGTACCATGCAATATGACATCAAAGGGTCTTCATTTGCTCACCGAACCTCTCCAATCCTATCACTGGTGCGTTTATGCCCCTGTACACATGCTTGATTCTCTTTCGGAGACATAGCAATCCATAGGTTTTAAGATACTTACTAGTCAGGTACATTCTTAGGCGTTTAATATGCGGTGTTGAGTCCATTTCGTTGAGCAGGAGTAGCTCTTGTCTATTCCATATTTGGCTTAAGGAACTTTATCTGTGCTCATTTCAATCTCTGGTTTTATGCAGCACCCCAACTCACCTTTCCGCTTAAGCAAGCATAAGTTGGTTTTCTAAATTTGAGACCCTGTTCTGTTTTGGAATTCAGTTCCTGTGTAGCCAAGTTTACATTCCGTGTATTACTGATATCTTATGATGTTTCTTTTTCTGTGTGACTTATTTCAGTTAGAATCATCATACCTGAATCCACTCATTGTGCTGCTAAGGGCCTGATGACATAGATTTCATTGCTGAGTGATATTGCTTTGTAAGTAAATACCAAAAGTTCTTTATCCATTTTTCACTTTCTGTGATGTTGAACTTGTACTGTAAACGAGGTTCTTGTAAACAGAGCCGTTCCAAACTTTGGGGTGGGTGTGTCTTTTTGATTTTAATTTCCCTAAGCTATAGGACCATAAGTGGAAGTGCCCTAGGCTCTGTTGCTTTGTTTTTTAGATGTTTCAGGAAACACCATACACTTCTCCCGAGTGTCTGTTGGCAATTTACATCCCGCCCAGCAGCATAACAAGGCTCCCAGTTCTCCATGGCCTGTCCTGCCTTGCTGGATTTTACACTTTTTTCAGATGGCCCTTTTGACCGGGGGGAAGTGAGACTTCATTGTAGTGCAGATTTCCTTTGCAAGCTTGCTTGGTTGGCCAAAAAGGGCGTATGCGTTTTTTCCTGAATATATTCAGGAAAAAACGCATACGCCCTTTTTGGCCAAGTGCATCATTGTGGACGTTCTGCCTCTTTTCCTATGCTTTCAATGCAATTCCAGTCTACCTCCTGAAATCGGTTTCCTGCAATTCTGCCCCGCTTTCAAGTCCTCTTGGCAGCCTTACTTCAGTCTATTTTTGGACGATAGCTGTCATTTATAACTCTGCAGGTTTGTGAATTACAGTGCCCTTGAGCTCCTTTCTTCAACTCGCTTTCTTTTGAGCTGGCCGCAACACCGCAGGATGGCTTCAGGCTCTAATCTGGTTCCGGCACGGCACACTGAGCCTTTGGTTATTTCCTCTTCCTGGTGGGAAATGAGAGTTAAATTTGCCCGTCCAGACAACTCCAGCTAGTCTCTCATTGGTTCTCCCTATTCCTGTTCATCTTCCGCAGAAATTGCAAACTGGGCCAAACAGGAGGTTAAAGGCGCTGACTCTCCAAGTCGGGAGAGTGTTAGTAAAGAATCTGGAATGTTGCACCCGAGTACCAGGGGAGGAAAACTGAGACATATTTGAACACGTCTCCCGTTCACACGGTTGATCATACTCTGGGTTCCACATGCATGTTTTAGCTGAAGGAAGAATACCTTAAACCTGGAGAGTTGAGACCCGTGTAATGGGTACCATGCAAATTGACTTCAAAGGGTCTTCATTTGCTCACCGAACCTCTCCAATCCTATCACTGCTGCGTTTATGCCCCTGTACACACGCTTGATTCTCTTTCGGAGACATAGCAATCCATAGGTTTTAAGATACTTACTAGTCAGGTACATTCTTAGGCGTTTAATATGGGGTGTTGAGTCCATTTCATTGAGCAAGGAGTAGCTCTTGTCTATTCCATATTTGGCTTAAGGAACTTTATCTGTGCTCATTTCAATCTCTGGTTTTATGCAGCACCCCAACTCACCTTTCCCCTTAAGCAAGCATAAGTTGGTTTTCTAAATTTGAGACGCTGTTCTGTTTTGGAATTCAGTTCCTGTGTAGCCAAGTTTATATTCCGTGTATTAGTGATATCTTATGATGTTTCTTTTTCTGTGTGACTTATTTCAGTTAGAATCATCATACCTGAATCCACTCATTGTGCTGCTAAGGGCCTGATGACATAGATTTCATTGCTGTGTGATATTGCTTTGTAAGTAAATACCACAAGTTCTTTATCCATTTTTCACTTTCTTCGATGTTGAACTTGTACTGTAAACGAGGTTCTTGTAAACAGAGCCGTTCCAAACTTTGGGGTGGCTGTTTCTTTTTGATTTTAATTTCCCTAAGCTATAGGACCATAAGTGGAAGTGCCCTAGGCTCTGTTGCTTTGTTTTTTAGATGTTTCAGGAAACACCATACACTTCTCCCGAGTGTCTGTTGGCAATTTACATCCCGCCCAGCAGCATAACAAGGCTCTCAGTTCTCCATGGCCTGTCCTGCCTTGCTGGATTTTACACTTTTTTCAGATGGCCCTTTTGACCGGGGGGAAGTGAGACTTCATTGTAGTGCAGATTTCCTTTGCAAGCTTGCTTGGTTGGCCAAAAAGGGCGTATGCGTTTTTCCCTGAATATATTCAGGAAAAAACGCATACGCCCTTTTTGGCCAAGTGCATCATTGTGGACGTTCTGCCTCTTTTCCTATGCTTTCAATGCAATTCCAGTCTACCTCCTGAAATCGGTTTCCTGCAATTCTGCCCCGCTTTCAAGTCCTCTTGGCAGCCTTACTTCAGTCTATTTTTGGACGATAGCTGTCATTTATAACTCTGCAGGTTTGTGAATTACAGTGCCCCTGAGCTCCTTTCTTCAACTCGCTTTCTTTTGAGCTGGCCGCAACACCGCAGGATGGCTTCAGGCCCTAATCTTGTTCCAGCACGGCACGCTGAGCCTTTGGTTAATTCCTCTTCCTGGTGGGAAATGAGAGTTAAATTTGCCCGTCCAGACACCTCCAGCTAGTCTCTCATTGGTTCTCGCTATTCCTGTTCATCTTCCGCAGAAATTGCAAACTGGGCTGAACAGGAGGTTAAAGGGACTGACTCTCCAAGTCGGGAGAGTGTTAGTAAAGCGTCTGGAATGTTGCACCCGAGTACCAGGGTACGAAAACTGAGACATATTTGAACACGTCTCCCGATCACATGGTTGATCATACTCTGGGTTCCACATGCATGTTTTAACTGAAGGAAGAATACCTTAAACCTGGGTAGTTGAAACCCGTGGAATGGGTACCATGCAATATGACATCAAAGGGTCTTCATTTGCTCACCGAACCTCTCCAATCCTATCACTGGTGCGTTTATGCCCCTGTACACATGCTTGATTCTCTTTCGGAGACATAGCAATCCATAGGTTTTAAGATACTTACTAGTCAGGTACATTCTTAGGCGTTTAATATGCGGTGTTGAGTCCATTTCGTTGAGCAGGAGTAGCTCTTGTCTATTCCATATTTGGCTTAAGGAACTTTATCTGTGCTCATTTCAATCTCTGGTTTTATGCAGCATCCCAACTCACCTTTCCGCTTAAGCAAGCATAAGTTGGTTTTCTAAATTTGAGACCCTGTTCTGTTTTGGAATTCAGTTCCTGTGTAGCCAAGTTTACATTCCGTGTATTACTGATATCTTATGATGTTTCTTTTTCTGTGTGACTTATTTCAGTTAGAATCATCATACCTGAATCCACTCATTGTGCTGCTAAGGGCCTGATGACATAGATTTCATTGCTGAGTGATATTGCTTTGTAAGTAAATACCACAAGTTCTTTATCCATTTTTCACTTTCTGTGATGTTGAACTTGTACTGTAAACGAGGTTCTTGTAAACAGAGCCGTTCCAAACTTTGGGGTGGGTGTGTCTTTTTGATTTTAATTTCCCTAAGCTATAGGACCATAAGTGGAAGTGCCCTAGGCTCTGTTGCTTTGTTTTTTAGATGTTTCAGGAAACACCATACACTTCTCCCGAGTGTCTGTTGGCAATTTACATCCCGCCCAGCAGCATAACAAGGCTCCCAGTTCTCCATGGCCTGTCCTGCCTTGCTGGATTTTACACTTTTTTCAGATGGCCCTTTTGACCGGGGGGAAGTGAGACTTCATTGTAGTGCAGATTTCCTTTGCAAGCTTGCTTGGTTGGCCAAAAAGGGCGTATGCGTTTTTTCCTGAATATATTCAGGAAAAAACGCATACGCCCTTTTTGGCCAAGTGCATCATTGTGGACGTTCTGCCTCTTTTCCTATGCTTTCAATGCAATTCCAGTCTACCTCCTGAAATCGGTTTCCTGCAATTCTGCCCCGCTTTCAAGTCCTCTTGGCAGCCTTACTTCAGTCTATTTTTGGACGATAGCTGTCATTTATAACTCTGCAGGTTTGTGAATTACAGTGCCCCTGAGCTCCTTTCTTCAACTCGCTTTCTTTTGAGCTGGCCGCAACACCGCAGGATGGCTTCAGGCTCTAATCTGGTTCCGGCACGGCACACTGAGCCTTTGGTTATTTCCTCTTCCTGGTGGGAAATGAGAGTTAAATTTGCCCGTCCAGACAACTCCAGCTAGTCTCTCATTGGTTCTCCCTATTCCTGTTCATCTTCCGCAGAAATTGCAAACTGGGCCAAACAGGACGTTAAAGGCGCTGACTCTCCAAGTCGGGAGAGTGTTAGTAAAGAATCTGGAATGTTGCGCCCGAGTACCAGGGGAGGAAAACTGAGACATATTTGAACACGTCTCCCGTTCACATGGTTGATCATACTCTGGGTTCCACATGCATGTTTTAGCTGAAGGAAGAATACCTTAAACCTGGAGAGTTGAGACCCGTGTAATGGGTACCATGCAAATTGACTTCAAAGGGTCTTCATTTGCTCACCGAACCTCTCCAATCCTATCACTGCTGCGTTTATGCCCCTCTACACACGCTTGATTCTCTTTCGGAGACATAGCAATCCATAGGTTTTAAGATAATTACTAGTCAGGTACATTCTTAGGCGTTTAATATGGGGTGTTGAGTCCATTTCGTTGAGCAAGGAGTAGCTATTGTCTATTCCATATTTGGCTTAAAGAACTTTATCTGTGCTCATTTCAATCTCTGGTTTTATGCAGCACCCCAACTCACCTTTCCCCTTAAGCAAGCATAAGTTGGTTTTCTAAATTTGAGACGCTGTTCTGTTTTGGAATTCAGTTCCTGTGTAGCCAAGTTTACATTCCGTGTATTACTGATATCTTATGATGTTTCTTTTTCTGTGTGACTTATTTCAGTTAGAATCATCATACCTGAATCCACTCATTGTGCTGCTAAGGGCCTGATGATATAGATTTCATTGCTGTGTGATATTGCTTTGTAAGTAAATACCACAAGTTCTTTATCCATTTTTCACTTTCTGTGATGTTGAACTTGTACTGTAAACGAGGTTCTTGTAAACAGAGCCGTTCCAAACTTTGGGGTGGGTGTGTCTTTTTGATTTTAATTTCCCTAAGCTATAGGACCATAAGTGGAAGTGCCCTAGGCTCTGTTGCTTTGTTTTTTAGATGTTTCAGGAAACACCATACACTTCTCCCGAGTGTCTGTTGGCAATTTACATCCCGCCCAGCAGCATAACAAGGCTCTCAGTTCTCCATGGCCTGTCCTGCCTTGCTGGATTTTACACTTTTTTCAGATGGCCCTTTTGACCGGGGGGAAGTGAGACTTCATTGTAGTGCAGATTTCCTTTGCAAGCTTGCTTGGTTGGCCAAAAAGGGCGTATGCGTTTTTCCCTGAATATATTCAGGAAAAAACGCATACGCCCTTTTTGGCCAAGTGCATCATTGTGGACGTTCTGCCTCTTTTCCTATGCTTTCAATGCAATTCCAGTCTACCTCCTGAAATCGGTTTCCTGCAATTCTGCCCCGCTTTCAAGTCCTCTTGGCAGCCTTACTTCAGTATATTTTTGGACGATAGCTGTCATTTATAACTCTGCAGGTTTGTGAATTACAGTGCCCCTGAGCTCCTTTCTTCAACTCGCTTTCTTTTGAGCTGGCCGCAACACCGCAGGATGGCTTCAGGCCCTAATCTTGTTCCAGCACGGCACGCTGAGCCTTTGGTTAATTCCTCTTCCTGGTGGGAAATGAGAGTTAAATTTGCCCGTCCAGACACCTCCAGCTAGTCTCTCATTGGTTCTCGCTATTCCTGTTCATCTTCCGCAGAAATTGCAAACTGGGCTGAACAGGAGGTTAAAGGGACTGACTCTCCAAGTCGGGAGAGTGTTAGTAAAGCGTCTGGAATGTTGCACCCGAGTACCAGGGTACGAAAACTGAGACATATTTGAACACGTCTCCCGATCACATGGTTGATCATACTCTGGGTTCCACATGCATGTTTTAGCTGAAGGAAGAATACCTTAAACCTGGGTAGTTGAAACCCGTGGAATGGGTACCATGCAATATGACATCAAAGGGTCTTCATTTGCTCACCGAACCTCTCCAATCCTATCACTGGTGCGTTTATGCCCCTGTACACATGCTTGATTCTCTTTCGGAGACATAGCAATCCATAGGTTTTAAGATACTTACTAGTCAGGTACATTCTTAGGCGTTTAATATGCGGTGTTGAGTCCATTTCGTTGAGCAGGAGTAGCTCTTGTCTATTCCATATTTGGCTTAAGGAACTTTATCTGTGCTCATTTCAATCTCTGGTTTTATGCAGCACCCCAACTCACCTTTCCGCTTAAGCAAGCATAAGTTGGTTTTCTAAATTTGAGACCCTGTTCTGTTTTGGAATTCAGTTCCTGTGTAGCCAAGTTTACATTCCGTGTATTACTGATATCTTATGATGTTTCTTTTTCTGTGTGACTTATTTCAGTTAGAATCATCATACCTGAATCCACTCATTGTGCTGCTAAGGGCCTGATGACATAGATTTCATTGCTGAGTGATATTGCTTTGTAAGTAAATACCACAAGTTCTTTATCCATTTTTCACTTTCTGTGATGTTGAACTTGTACTGTAAACGAGGTTCTTGTAAACAGAGCCGTTCCAAACTTTGGGATGGGTGTGTCTTTTTGATTTTAATTTCCCTAAGCTATAGGACCATAAGTGGAAGTGCCCTAGGCTCTGTTGCTTTGTTTTTTAGATGTTTCAGGAAACACCATACACTTCTCCCGAGTGTCTGTTGGCAATTTACATCCCGCCCAGCAGCATAACAAGGCTCCCAGTTCTCCATGGCCTGTCCTGCCTTGCTGGATTTTACACTTTTTTCAGATGGCCCTTTTGACCGGGGGGAAGTGAGACTTCATTGTAGTGCAGATTTCCTTTGCAAGCTTGCTTGGTTGGCCAAAAAGGGCGTATGCGTTTTTTCCTGAATATATTCAGGAAAAAACGCATACGCCCTTTTTGGCCAAGTGCATCATTGTGGACGTTCTGCCTCTTTTCCTATGCTTTCAATGCAATTCCAGTCTACCTCCTGAAATCGGTTTCCTGCAATTCTGCCCCGCTTTCAAGTCCTCTTGGCAGCCTTACTTCAGTCTATTTTTGGACGATAGCTGTCATTTATAACTCTGCAGGTTTGTGAATTACAGTGCCCCTGAGCTCCTTTCTTCAACTCGCTTTCTTTTGAGCTGGCCGCAACACCGCAGGATGGCTTCAGGCTCTAATCTGGTTCCGGCACGGCACACTGAGCCTTTGGTTATTTCCTCTTCCTGGTGGGAAATGAGAGTTAAATTTGCCCGTCCAGACAACTCCAGCTAGTCTCTCATTGGTTCTCCCTATTCCTGTTCATCTTCCGCAGAAATTGCAAACTGAGCCAAACAGGACGTTAAAGGCGCTGACTCTCCAAGTCGGGAGAGTGTTAGTAAAGAATCTGGAATGTTGCGCCCGAGTACCAGGGGAGGAAAACTGAGACATATTTGAACACGTCTCCCGTTCACATGGTTGATCATACTCTGGGTTCCACATGCATGTTTTAGCTGAAGGAAGAATACCTTAAACCTGGAGAGTTGAGACCCGTGTAATGGGTACCATGCAAATTGACTTCAAAGGGTCTTCATTTGCTCACCGAACCTCTCCAAACCTATCACTGCTGCGTTTATGCCCCTGTACACACGCTTGATTCTCTTTCGGAGACATAGCAATCCATAGGTTTTAAGATACTTACTAGTCAGGTACATTCTTAGGCGTTTAATATGGGGTGTTGAGTCCATTTCGTTGAGCAAGGAGTAGCTATTGTCTATTCCATATTTGGCTTAAAGAACTTTATCTGTGCTCATTTCAATCTCTGGTTTTATGCAGCACCCCAACTCACCTTTCCCCTTAAGCAAGCATAAGTTGGTTTTCTAAATTTGAGACGCTGTTCTGTTTTGGAATTCAGTTCCTGTGTAGCCAAGTTTACATTCCGTGTATTACTGATATCTTATGATGTTTCTTTTTCTGTGTGACTTATTTCAGTTAGAATCATCATACCTGAATCCACTCATTGTGCTGCTAAGGGCCTGATGACATAGATTTCATTGCTGTGTGATATTGCTTTGTAAGTAAATACCACAAGTTCTTTATCCATTTTTCACTTTCTTCGATGTTGAACTTGTACTGTAAACGAGGTTCTTGTAAACAGAGCCGTTCCAAACTTTGGGGTGGCTGTGTCTTTTTGATTTTAATTTCCCTAAGCTATAGGACCATAAGTGGAAGTGCCCTAGGCTCTGTTGCTTTGTTTTTTAGATGTTTCAGGAAACACCATACACTTCTCCCGAGTGTCTGTTGGCAATTTACATCCCGCCCAGCAGCATAACAGGGCTCTCAGTTCTCCATGGCCTGTCCTGCCTTGCTGGATTTTACACTTTTTTCAGATGGCCCTTTTGACCGGGGGGAAGTGAGACTTCATTGTAGTGCAGATTTCATTGCAAGCTTGCTTGGTTGGCCAAAAAGGGCGTATGCGTTTTTTCCTGAATATATTCAGGAAAAAACGCATACGCCCTTTTTGGCCAAGTGCATCATTGTGGACGTTCTGCCTCTTTTCCTATGCTTTCAATGCAATTCCAGTCTACCTCCTGAAATCGGTTTCCTGCAATTCTGCCCCGCTTTCAAGTCCTCTTGGCAGCCTTACTTCAGTATATTTTTGGACGATAGCTGTCATTTATAACTCTGCAGGTTTGTGAATTACAGTGCCCCTGAGCTCCTTTCTTCAACTCGCTTTCTTTTGAGCTGGCCGCAACACCGCAGGATGGCTTCAGGCCCTAATCTTGTTCCAGCACGGCACGCTGAGCCTTTGGTTAATTCCTCTTCCTGGTGGGAAATGAGAGTTAAATTTGCCCGTCCAGACACCTCCAGCTAGTCTCTCATTGGTTCTCGCTATTCCTGTTCATCTTCCGCAGAAATTGCAAACTGGGCTAAACAGGAGGTTAAAGGGACTGACTCTCCAAGTCGGGAGAGTGTTAGTAAAGCGTCTGGAATGTTGCACCCGAGTACCAGGGTACGAAAACTGAGACATATTTGAACACGTCTCCCGATCACATGGTTGATCATACTCTGGGTTCCACATGCATGTTTTAGCTGAAGGAAGAATACCTTAAACCTGGGTAGTTGAAACCCGTGGAATGGGTACCATGCAATATGACATCAAAGGGTCTTCATTTGCTCACCGAACCTCTCCAATCCTATCACTGCTGCGTTTATGCCCCTGTACACATGCTTGATTCTCTTTCGGAGACATAGCAATCCATAGGTTTTAAGATACTTACTAGTCAGGTACATTCTTAGGCGTTTAATATGCGGTGTTGAGTCCATTTCGTTGAGCAAGGAGTAGCTCTTGTCTATTCCATATTTGGCTTAAGGAACTTTATCTGTGCTCATTTCAATCTCTGGTTTTATGCAGCACCCCAACTCACCTTTCCCCTTAAGCAAGCATAAGTTGGTTTTCTAAATTTGAGACCCTGTTCTGTTTTGGAATTCAGTTCCTGTGTAGCCAAGTTTACATTCCGTGTATTACTGATATCTTATGATGTTTCTTTTTCTGTGTGACTTATTTCAGTTAGAATCATCATACCTGAATCCACTCATTGTGCTGCTAAGGGCCTGATGACATTGATTTCATTGCTGAGTGATATTGCTTTGTAAGTAAATACCAAAAGTTCTTTATCCATTTTTCACTTTCTGCGATGTTGAACTTGTACTGTAAACGAGGTTCTTGTAAACAGAGCCGTTCCAAACTTTGGGGTGGGTGTGTCTTTTTGATTTTAATTTCCCTAAGCTATAGGACCATAAGTGGAAGTGCCCTAGGCTCTGTTGCTTTGTTTTTTAGATGTTTCAGGAAACACCATACACTTCTCCGGAGTGTCTGTTGGCAATTTACATCCCGCCCAGCAGCATAACAAGGCTCCCAGTTCTCCATGGCCTGTCCTGCCTTGCTGGGTTTTACACTTTTTTCAGATGGCCCTTTTGACCGGGGGGAATTGAGACTTCATTGTAGTGCAGATTTCCTTTGCAAGCTTGCTTGGTTGGCCAAAAAGGGCGTATGCGTTTTTTCCTGAATATATTCAGGAAAAAACGCATACGCCCTTTTTGGCCAAGTGCATCATTGTGGACGTTCTGCCTCTTTTCCTATGCTTTCAATGCAATTCCAGTCTACCTCCTGAAATCGGTTTCCTGCAATTCTGCCCCGCTTTCAAGTCCTCTTGGCAGCCTTACTTCAGTATATTTTTGGACGATAGCTGTCATTTATAACTCTGCAGGTTTGTGAATTACAGTGCCCCTAAGCTCCTTTCTTCAACTCGCTTTCTTTTGAGCTGGCCGCAACACCGCTGGATGGCTTCAGGCTCTAATCTGGTTCCGGCACGGCACACTGAGCCTTTGGTTATTTCCTCTTCCTGGTAGGAAATGAGAGTTAAATTTGCCCGTCCAGACAACTCCAGCTAGTCTCTCATTGGTTCTCCCTATTCCTGTTCATCTTCCGCAGAAATTGCAAACTGGGCCAAACAGGACGTTAAAGGCGCTGACTCTCCAAGTCGGGAGAGTGTTAGTAAAGAATCTGGAATGTTGCACCCGAGTACCAGGGGAGGAAAACTGAGACATATTTGAACACGTCTCCCGTTCACACGGTTGATCATACTCTGGGTTCCACATGCATGTTTTAGCTGAAGGAAGAATACCTTAAACCTGGAGAGTTGAGACCCGTGTAATGGGTACCATGCAAATTGACTTCAAAGGGTCTTCATTTGCTCACCGAACCTCTCCAATCCTATCACTGCTGCGTTTATGCCCCTGTACACACGCTTGATTCTCTTTCGGAGACATAGCAATCCATAGGTTTTAAGATACTTACTAGTCAGGTACATTCTTAGACGTTTAATATGGGGTGTTGAGTCCATTTCATTGAGCAAGGAGTAGCTCTTGTCTATTCCATATTTGGCTTAAGGAACTTTATCTGTGCTCATTTCAATCTCTGGTTTTATGCAGCACCCCAACTCACCTTTCCCCTTAAGCAAGCATAAGTTGGTTTTCTAAATTTGAGACGCTGTTCTGTTTTGGAATTCAGTTCCTGTGTAGCCAAGTTTATATTCCGTGTATTAGTGATATCTTATGATGTTTCTTTTTCTGTGTGACTTATTTCAGTTAGAATCATCATACCTGAATCCACTCATTGTGCTGCTAAGGGCCTGATGACATAGATTTCATTGCTGAGTGATATTGCTTTGTAAGTAAATACCACAACTTCTTTATCCATTTTTCATTTTCTGCGATGTTGAACTTGTACTGTAAATGAGGTTCTTGTAAACAGAGGCGTCCCAAACTTTGGGGTGGCTGTGTCTTTTTGATTTTAATTTCCCTAAGCTATAGGACCATAAGTGGAAGTGCCCTAGGCTCTGTTGCTTTGTTTTTTAGATGTTTCAGGAAACACCATACACTTCTCCCGAGTGTCTGTTGGCAATTTACATCCCGCCCAGCAGCATAACAGGGCTCTCAGTTCTCCATGGCCTGTCCTGCATTGCTGGATTTTACACTTTTTTCAGATGGCCCTTTTGACTGGGGGGAAGTGAGACTTCATTGTAGTGCAGATTTCATTGCAAGCTTGCTTGGTTGGCCAAAAAGGGCGTATGCGTTTTTTCCTGAATATATTCAGGAAAAAACGCATACGCCCTTTTTGGCCAAGTGCATCATTGTGGACGTTCTGCCTCTTTTCCTATGCTTTCAATGCAATTCCAGTCTACCTCCTGAAATCGGTTTCCTGCAATTCTGCCCCGCTTTCAAGTCCTCTTGGCAGCCTTACTTCAGTATATTTTTGGACGATAGCTGTCATTTATAACTCTGCAGGTTTGTGAATTACAGTGCCCCTGAGCTCCTTTCTTCAACTCGCTTTCTTTTGAGCTGGCCGCAACACCGCTGGATGGCTTCAGGCTCTAATCTGGTTCCGGCACGGCACACTGAGCCTTTGGTTATTTCCTCTTCCTGGTGGGAAATGAGAGTTAAATTTGCCCGTCCAGACAACTCCAGCTAGTCTCTCATTGGTTCTCCCTATTCCTGTTCATCTTCCGCAGAAATTGCAAACTGGGCCAAACAGGAGGTTAAAGGCACTGACTCTCCAAGTCGGGAGAGTGTTAGTAAAGAATCTGGAATGTTGCACCCGAGTACCAGGGGAGGAAAACTGAGACATATTTGAACACGTCTCCCGTTCACACGGTTGATCATACTCTGGGTTCCACATGCATGTTTTAGCTGAAGGAAGAATACCTTAAACCTGGAGAGTTGAGACCCGTGTAATGGGTACCATGCAAATTGACTTCAAAGGGTCTTCATTTGCTCACCGAACCTCTCCAATCCTATCACTGCTGCGTTTATGCCCCTGTACACACGCTTGATTCTCTTTCGGAGACATAGCAATCCATAGGTTTTAAGATACTTACTAATCAGGTACATTCTTAGGCGTTTAATATGGGGTGTTGAGTCCATTTCATTGAGCAAGGAGTAGCTCTTGTCTATTCCATATTTGGCTTAAGGAACTTTATCTGTGCTCATTTCAATCTCTGGTTTTATGCAGCACCCCAACTCACCTTTCCCCTTAAGCAAGAATAAGTTGGTTTTCTAAATTTGAGACCCTGTTCTGTTTTGGAATTCAGTTCCTGTGTAGCCAAGTTTACATTCCGTGTATTACTGATATCTTATGATGTTTCTTTTTCTGTGTGACTTATTTCAGTTAGAATCATCATACCTGAATCCACTCATTGTGCTGCTAAGTGCCTGATGACATAGATTTCATTGCTGAGTGATATTGCTTTGTAAGTAAATACCACAAGTTCTTTATCCATTTTTCACTTTCTGCGATGTTGAACTTGTACTGTAAACGAGGTTCTTGTAAACAGAGCCGTTCCAAACTTTGGGGTGGGTGTGTCTTTTTGATTTTAATTTCCCTAAGCTATAGGACCATAAGTGGAAGTGCCCTAGGCTCTGTTGCTTTGTTTTTTAGATGTTTCAGGAAACACCATACACTTCTCCCGAGTGTCTGTTGGCAATTTACATCCCGCCCATCAGCATAACAAGGCTCCCAGTTCTCCATGGCCTGTCCTGCCTTGCTGGATTTTACACGTTTTTCAGATGGCCCTTTTGACCGGGGGGAAGTGAGACTTCATTGTAGTGCAGATTTCCTTTGCAAGCTTGCTTGGTTGGCCAAAAAGGGCGTATGCGTTTTTTCCTGAATATATTCAGGAAAAAACGCATATGCCCTTTTTGGCCAAGTGCATCATTGTGGACGTTCTGCCTCTTTTCCTATGCTTTCAATGCAATTCCAGTCTACCTCCTGAAATCGGTTTCCTGCAATTCTGCCCCGCTTTCAAGTCCTCTTGGCAGCCTTACTTCAGTATATTTTTGGACGATAGCTGTCATTTATAACTCTGCAGGTTTGTGAATTACAGTGCCCCTGAGCTCCTTTCTTCAACTCGCTTTCTTTTGAGCTGGCCGCAACACCGCAGGATGGCTTCAGGCTCTAATCTGGTTCCGGCACGGCACACTGAGCCTTTGGTTATTTCCTCTTCCTGGTGGGAAATGAGAGTTAAATTTGCCCGTCCAGACAACTCCAGCTAGTCTCTCATTGGTTCTCCCTATTCCTGTTCATCTTCCGCAGAAATTGCAAACTGGGCCAAACAGGAGGTTAAAGGCGCTGACTCTCCAAGTCGGGAGAGTGTTAGTAAAGAATCTGGAATGTTGCACCCGAGTACCAGGGGAGGAAAACTGAGACATATTTGAACACATCTCCCGTTCACACGGTTGATCATACTCTGGGTTCCACATGCATGTTTTAGCTGAAGGAAGAATACCTTAAACCTGGAGAGTTGAGACCCGTGTAATGGGTACCATGCAAATTGACTTCAAAGGGTCTTCATTTGCTCACCGAACCTCTCCAATCCTATCACTGCTGCGTTTATGCCCCTGTACACATGCTTGATTCTCTTTCGGAGACATAGCAATCCATAGGTTTTAAGATACTTACTAGTCAGGTACATTCTTAGGCGTTTAATATGCGGTGTTGAGTCCATTTCGTTGAGCAAGGAGTAGCTCTTGTCTATTCCATATTTGGCTTAAGGAACTTTATCTGTGCTCATTTCAATCTCTGGTTTTATGCAGCACCCCAACTCACCTTTCCCCTTAAGCAAGCATAAGTTGGTTTTCTAAATTTGAGACCCTGTTCTGTTTTGGAATTCAGTTCCTGTGTAGCCAAGTTTACATTCCGTGTATTACTGATATCTTATGATGTTTCTTTTTCTGTGTGACTTATTTCAGTTAGAATCATCATACCTGAATCCACTCATTGTGCTGCTAAGTGCCTGATGACATAGATTTCATTGCTGAGTGATATTGCTTTGTAAGTAAATACCACAAGTTCTTTATCCATTTTTCACTTTCTGCGATGTTGAACTTGTACTGTAAACGAGGTTCTTGTAAACAGAGCCGTTCCAAACTTTGGGGTGGGTGTGTCTTTTTGATTTTAATTTCCCTAAGCTATAGGACCATAAGTGGAAGTGCCCTAGGCTCTGTTGCTTTGTTTTTTAGATGTTTCAGGAAACACCATACACTTCTCCCGAGTGTCTGTTGGCAATTTACATCCCGCCCATCAGCATAACAAGGCTCCCAGTTCTCCATGGCCTGTCCTGCCTTGCTGGATTTTACACGTTTTTCAGATGGCCCTTTTGACCGGGGGGAAGTGAGACTTCATTGTAGTGCAGATTTCCTTTGCAAGCTTGCTTGGTTGGCCAAAAAGGGCGTATGCGTTTTTTCCTGAATATATTCAGGAAAAAACGCATATGCCCTTTTTGGCCAAGTGCATCATTGTGGACGTTCTGCCTCTTTTCCTATGCTTTCAATGCAATTCCAGTCTACCTCCTGAAATCGGTTTCCTGCAATTCTGCCCCGCTTTCAAGTCCTCTTGGCAGCCTTACTTCAGTATATTTTTGGACGATAGCTGTCATTTATAACTCTGCAGGTTTGTGAATTACAGTGCCCCTGAGCTCCTTTCTTCAACTCGCTTTCTTTTGAGCTGGCCGCAACACCGCAGGATGGCTTCAGGCTCTAATCTGGTTCCGGCACGGCACACTGAGCCTTTGGTTATTTCCTCTTCCTGGTGGGAAATGAGAGTTAAATTTGCCCGTCCAGACAACTCCAGCTAGTCTCTCATTGGTTCTCCCTATTCCTGTTCATCTTCCGCAGAAATTGCAAACTGGGCCAAACAGGAGGTTAAAGGCGCTGACTCTCCAAGTCGGGAGAGTGTTAGTAAAGAATCTGGAATGTTGCACCCGAGTACCAGGGGAGGAAAACTGAGACATATTTGAACACATCTCCCGTTCACACGGTTGATCATACTCTGGGTTCCACATGCATGTTTTAGCTGAAGGAAGAATACCTTAAACCTGGAGAGTTGAGACCCGTGTAATGGGTACCATGCAAATTGACTTCAAAGGGTCTTCATTTGCTCACCGAACCTCTCCAATCCTATCACTGCTGCGTTTATGCCCCTGTACACACGCTTGATTCTCTTTCGGAGACATAGCAATCCATAGGTTTTAAGATACTTACTAGTCAGGTACATTCTTAGGCGTTTAATATGGGGTGTTGAGTCCATTTCCTTGAGCAAGGAGTAGCTCTTGTCTATTCCATATTTGGCTTAAAGAACTTTATCTGTGCTCATTTCAATCTCTGGTTTTATGCAGCACCCCAACTCACCTTTCCCCTTAAGCAAGAATATGTTGGTTTTCTAAATTTGAGACGCTGTTCTGTTTTGGAATTCAGTTCCTGTGTAGCCAAGTTTATATTCCGTGTATTAGTGATATCTTATGATGTTTCTTTTTCTGTGTGACTTATTTCAGTTAGAATCATCATACCTGAATCCACTCATTGTGCTGCTAAGGGCCTGATGACATAGATTTCATTGCTGAGTGATATTGCTTTGTAAGTAAATACCACAACTTCTTTATCCATTTTTCATTTTCTGCGATGTTGAACTTGTACTGTAAACGAGCTTCTTGTAAACAGAGGCGTCCCAAACTTTGGGGTGGCTGTGTCTTTTTTATTTTAATTTCCCTAAGCTATAGGACCTTAAGTGGAAGTGCCCTAGGCTCTGTTGCTTTGTTTTTTAGATGTTTCAGGAAACACCATACACTTCTCCCGAGTGTCTGTTGGCAATTTACATCCCGCCCAGCAGCATAAAAAGGCTCCCAGTTCTCCATGGCCTGTCCTGCCTTGCAGGATTTTACACTTTTTTCAGATGGCCCTTTTGACCGGGGGGAAGTGAGACTTCATTGTAGTGCAGATTTCCTTTGCAAGCTTGCTTGGTTGGCCAAAAAGGGCGTATGCGTTTTTCCCTGAATATATTCAGGAAAAAACGCATATGCCCTTTTTGGCCAAGTGCATCATTGTGGACGTTCTGCCTCTTTTCCTATGCTTTCAATGCAATTCCAGTCTACCTCCTGAAATCGGTTTCCTGCAATTCTGCCCCGCTTTCAAGTCCTCTTGGCAGCCTTACTTCAGTCTATTTTTGGACGATAGCTGTCATTTATAACTCTGCAGGTTTGTGAATTACAGTGCCCCTGAGCTCCTTTCTTCAACTCGCTTTCTTTTGAGCTGGCCGCAACACCGCAGGATGGCTTCAGGCCCTAATCTTGTTCCAGCACGGCACGCTGAGCCTTTGGTTAATTCCTCTTCCTGGTGGGAAATGAGAGTTAAATTTGCCCGTCCAGACACCTCCAGCTAGTCTCTCATTGGTTCTCGCTATTCCTGTTCATCTTCCGCAGAAATTGCAAACTGGGCTAAACAGGAGGTTAAAGGGACTGACTCTCCAAGTCGGGAGAGTGTTAGTAAAGCGTCTGGAATGTTGCACCCGAGTACCAGGGTACGAAAACTGAGACATATTTGAACACGTCTCCCGATCACATGGTTGATCATACTCTGGGTTCCACATGCATGTTTTAGCTGAAGGAAGAATACCTTAAACCTGGGTAGTTGAAACCCGTGGAATGGGTACCATGCAATATGACATCAAAGGGTCTTCATTTGCTCACCGAACCTCTCCAATCCTATCACTGCTGCGTTTATGCCCCTGTACACATGCTTGATTCTCTTTCGGAGACATAGCAATCCATAGGTTTTAAGATACTTACTAGTCAGGTACATTCTTAGGCGTTTAATATGCGGTGTTGAGTCCATTTCGTTGAGCAAGGAGTAGCTCTTGTCTATTCCATATTTGGCTTAAGGAACTTTATCTGTGCTCATTTCAATCTCTGGTTTTATGCAGCACCCCAACTCACCTTTCCCCTTAAGCAAGCATAAGTTGGTTTTCTAAATTTGAGACCCTGTTCTGTTTTGGAATTCAGTTCCTGTGTAGCCAAGTTTACATTCCGTGTATTACTGATATCTTATGATGTTTCTTTTTCTGTGTGACTTATTTCAGTTAGAATCATCATACCTGAATCCACTCATTGTGCTGCTAAGGGCCTGATGACATAGATTTCATTGCTGAGTGATATTGCTTTGTAAGTAAATACCAAAAGTTCTTTATCCATTTTTCACTTTCTGCGATGTTGAACTTGTACTGTAAACGAGGTTCTTCTAAACAGAGCCGTTCCAAACTTTGGGGTGGGTGTGTCTTTTTGATTTTAATTTCCCTAAGCTATAGGACCATAAGTGGAAGTGCCCTAGGCTCTGTTGCTTTGTTTTTTAGATGTTTCAGGAAACACCATACACTTCTCCCGAGTGTCTGTTGGCAATTTACATCCCGCCCAGCAGCATAACAAGGCTCCCAGTTCTCCATGGCCTGTCCTGCCTTGCTGGATTTTACACTTTTTTCAGATGGCCCTTTTGACCGGGGGGAAGTGAGACTTCATTGTAGTGCAGATTTCCTTTGCAAGCTTGCTTGGTTGGCCAAAAAGGGCGTATGCGTTTTTTCCTGAATATATTCAGGAAAAAACGCATACGCCCTTTTTGGCCAAGTGCATCATTGTGGACGTTCTGCCTCTTTTCCTATGCTTTCAATGCAATTCCAGTCTACCTCCTGAAATCGGTTTCCTGCAATTCTGCCCCGCTTTCAAGTCCTCTTGGCAGCCTTACTTCAGTCTATTTTTGGACGATAGCTGTCATTTATAACTCTGCAGGTTTGTGAATTACAGTGCCCCTGAGCTCCTTTCTTCAACTCGCTTTCTTTTGAGCTGGCCGCAACACCGCAGGATGGCTTCAGGCTCTAATCTGGTTCCGGCACGGCACACTGAGCCTTTGGTTATTTCCTCTTCCTGGTGGGAAATGAGAGTTAAATTTGCCCGTCCAGACAACTCCAGCTAGTCTCTCATTGGTTCTCCCTATTCCTGTTCATCTTCCGCAGAAATTGCAAACTGGGCCAAACAGGAGGTTAAAGGCGCTGACTCTTCAAGTCGGGAGAGTGTTAGTAAAGAATCTGGAATGTTGCACCCGAGTACCAGGGGAGGAAAACTGAGACATATTTGAACACGTCTCCCGTTCACACGGTTGATCATACTCTGGGTTCCACATGCATGTTTTAGCTGAAGGAAGAATACCTTAAACCTGGAGAGTTGAGACCCGTGTAATGGGTACCATGCAAATTGACTTCAAAGGGTCTTCATTTGCTCACCGAACCTCTCCAATCCTATCACTGCTGCGTTTATGCCCCTGTACACACGCTTGATTCTCTTTCGGAGACATAGCAATCCATAGGTTTTAAGATACTTACTAGTCAGGTACATTCTTAGGCGTTTAATATGGGGTGTTGAGTCCATTTCATTGAGCAAGGAGTAGCTCTTGTCTATTCCATATTTGGCTTAAGGAACTTTATCTGTGCTCATTTCAATCTCTGGTTTTATGCAGCACCCCAACTCACCTTTCCCCTTAAGCAAGCATAAGTTGGTTTTCTAAATTTGAGACGCTGTTCTGTTTTGGAATTCAGTTCCTGTGTAGCCAAGTTTATATTCCGTGTATTAGTGATATCTTATGATGTTTCTTTTTCTGTGTGACTTATTTCAGTTAGAATCATCATACCTGAATCCACTCATTGTGCTGCTAAGGGCCTGATGACATAGATTTCATTGCTGAGTGATATTGCTTTGTAAGTAAATACCACAACTTCTTTATCCATTTTTCATTTTCTGCGATGTTGAACTTGTACTGTAAACGAGGTTCTTGTAAACAGAGGCGTCCCAAACTTTGGGGTGGCTGTTTCTTTTTGATTTTAATTTCCCTAAGCTATAGGACCATAAGTGGAAGTGCCCTAGGCTCTGTTGCTTTGTTTTTTAGATGTTTCAGGAAACACCATACACTTCTCCCGAGTGTCTGTTGGCAATTTACATCCCGCCCAGCAGCATAACAAGGCTCTCAGTACTCCATGGCCTGTCCTGCCTTGCTGGATTTTACACTTTTTTCAGATGGCCCTTTTGACTGGGGGGAAGTGAGACTTCATTGTAGTGCAGATTTCCTTTGCAAGCTTGCTTGGTTGGCCAAAAAGGGCGTATGCGTTTTTCCCTGAATATATTCAGGAAAAAACGCATACGCCCTTTTTGGCCAAGTGCATCATTGTGGACGTTCTGCCTCTTTTCCTATGCTTTCAATGCAATTCCAGTCTACCTCCTGAAATCGGTTTCCTGCAATTCTGCCCCGCTTTCAAGTCCTCTTGGCAGCCTTACTTCAGTATATTTTTGGACGATAGCTGTCATTTATAACTCTGCAGGTTTGTGAATTACAGTGCCCCTGAGCTCCTTTCTTCAACTCGCTTTCTTTTGAGCTGGCCGCAACACCGCAGGATGGCTTCAGGCCCTAATCTTGTTCCAGCACGGCACGCTGAGCCTTTGGTTAATTCCTCTTCCTGGTGGGAAATGAGAGTTAAATTTGCCCGTCCAGACACCTCCAGCTAGTCTCTCATTGGTTCTCGCTATTCCTGTTCATCTTCCGCAGAAATTGCAAACTGGGCTAAACAGGAGGTTAAAGGGACTGACTCTCCAAGTCGGGAGAGTGTTAGTAAAGCGTCTGGAATGTTGCACCCGAGTACCAGGGTACGAAAACTGAGACATATTTGAACACGTCTCCCGATCACATGGTTGATCATACTCTGGGTTCCACATGCATGTTTTAGCTGAAGGAAGAATACCTTAAACCTGGGTAGTTGAAACCCGTGGAATGGGTACCATGCAATATGACATCAAAGGGTCTTCATTTGCTCACCGAACCTCTCCAATCCTATCACTGCTGCGTTTATGCCCCTGTACACATGCTTGATTCTCTTTCGGAGACATAGCAATCCATAGGTTTTAAGATACTTACTAGTCAGGTACATTCTTAGGCGTTTAATATGCGGTGTTGAGTCCATTTCGTTGAGCAAGGAGTAGCTCTTGTCTATTCCATATTTGGCTTAAGGAACTTTATCTGTGCTCATTTCAATCTCTGGTTTTATGCAGCACCCCAACTCACCTTTCCCCTTAAGCAAGCATAAGTTGGTTTTCTAAATTTGAGACCCTGTTCTGTTTTGGAATTCAGTTCCTGTGTAGCCAAGTTTACATTCCGTGTATTACTGATATCTTATGATGTTTCTTTTTCTGTGTGACTTATTTCAGTTAGAATCATCATACCTGAATCCACTCATTGTGCTGCTAAGGGCCTGATGACATAGATTTCATTGCTGAGTGATATTGCTTTGTAAGTAAATACCAAAAGTTCTTTATCCATTTTTCACTTTCTGTGATGTTGAACTTGTACTGTAAACGAGGTTCTTGTAAACAGAGCCGTTCCAAACTTTGGGGTGGGTGTGTCTTTTTGATTTTAATTTCCCTAAGCTATAGGACCATAAGTGGAAGTGCCCTAGGCTCTGTTGCTTTGTTTTTTAGATGTTTCAGGAAACACCATACACTTCTCCCGAGTGTCTGTTGGCAATTTACATCCCGCCCAGCAGCATAACAAGGCTCCCAGTTCTCCATGGCCTGTCCTGCCTTGCTGGATTTTACACTTTTATCAGATGGCCCTTTTGACCGGGGGGAAGTGAGACTTCATTGTAGTGCAGATTTCCTTTGCAAGCTTGCTTGGTTGGCCAAAAAGGCCGTATGCGTTTTTTCCTGAATATATTCAGGAAAAAACGCATACGCCCTTTTTGGCCAAGTGCATCATTGTGGACGTTCTGCCTCTTTTCCTATGCTTTCAATGCAATTCCAGTCTACCTCCTGAAATCGGTTTCCTGCAATTCTGCCCCGCTTTCAAGTCCTCTTGGCAGCCTTACTTCAGTATATTTTTGGACGATAGCTGTCATTTATAACTCTGCAGGTTTGTGAATTACAGTGCCCCTGAGTTCCTTTCTTCAACTCGCTTTCTTTTGAGCTGGCCGCAACACCGCAGGATGGCTTCAGGCTCTAATCTGGTTCCGGCACGGCACACTGAGCCTTTGGTTATTTCCTCTTCCTGGTGGGAAATGAGAGTTAAATTTGCCCGTCCAGACAACTCCAGCTAGTCTCTCATTGGTTCTCCCTATTCCTGTTCATCTTCCGCAGAAATTGCAAACTGGGCCAAACAGGAGGTTAAAGGCGCTGACTCTCCAAGTCGGGAGAGTGTTAGTAAAGAATCTGGAATGTTGCACCCGAGTACCAGGGGAGGAAAACTGAGACATATTTGAACACGTCTCCCGTTCACATGGTTGATCATACTCTGGGTACCACATGCATGTTTTAGCTGAAGGAAGAATACCTTAAACCTGGAGAGTTGAGACCCGTGTAATGGGTACCATGCAAATTGACTTCAAAGGGTCTTCATTTGCTCACCGAACCTCTCCAAACCTATCACTGCTGCGTTTATGCCCCTGTACACACGCTTGATTCTCTTTTGGAGACATAGCAATCCATAGGTTTTAAGATACTTACTAGTCAGGTACATTCTTAGGCGTTTAATATGGGGTGTTGAGTCCATTTCGTTGAGCAAGGAGTAGCTCTTGTCTATTCCATATTTGGCTTAAAGAACTTTATCTGTGCTCATTTCAATCTCTGGTTTTATGCAGCACCCCAACTCACCTTTCCCCTTAAGCAAGCATAAGTTGGTTTTCTAAATTTGAGACGCTGTTCTGTTTTGGAATTCAGTTCCTGTGTAGCCAAGTTTACATTCCGTGTATTACTGATATCTTATGATGTTTCTTTTTCTGTGTGACTTATTTCAGTTAGAATCATCATACCTGAATCCACTCATTGTGCTGCTAAGGGCCTGATGACATAGATTTCATTGCTGTGTGATATTGCTTTGTAAGTAAATACCACAAGTTCTTTATCCATTTTTCACTTTCTTCGATGTTGAACTTGTACTGTAAACGAGGTTCTTGTAAACAGAGCCGTTCCAAACTTTGGGGTGGCTGTTTCTTTTTGATTTTAATTTCCCTAAGCTATAGGACCATAAGTGGAAGTGCCCTAGGCTCTGTTGCTTTGTTTTTTAGATGTTTCAGGAAACACCATACACTTCTCCCGAGTGTCTGTTGGCAATTTACATCCCGCCCAGCAGCATAACAAGGCTCTCAGTTCTCCATGGCCTGTCCTGCCTTGCTGGATTTTACACTTTTTTCAGATGGCCCTTTTGACCGGGGGGAAGTGAGACTTCATTGTAGTGCAGATTTCCTTTGCAAGCTTGCTTGGTTGGCCAAAAAGGGCGTATGCGTTTTTCCCTGAATATATTCAGGAAAAAACGCATATGCCCTTTTTGGCCAAGTGCATCATTGTGGACGTTCTGCCTCTTTTCCTATGCTTTCAATGCAATTCCAGTCTACCTCCTGAAATCGGTTTCCTGCAATTCTGCCCCGCTTTCAAGTCCTCTTGGCAGCCTTACTTCAGTATATTTTTGGACGATAGCTGTCATTTATAACTCTGCAGGTTTGTGAATTACAGTGCCCCTGAGCTCCTTTCTTCAACTCGCTTTCTTTTGAGCTGGCCGCAACACCGCAGGATGGCTTCAGGCTCTAATCTGGTTCCGGCACGGCACACTGAGCCTTTGGTTATTTCCTCTTCCTGGTGGGAAATGAGAGTTAAATTTGCCCGTCCAGACAACTCCAGCTAGTCTCTCATTGGTTCTCCCTATTCCTGTTCATCTTCCGCAGAAATTGCAAACTGGGCCAAACAGGAGGTTAAAGGCGCTGACTCTCCAAGTCGGGAGAGTGTTAGTAAAGAATCTGGAATGTTGCACCCGAGTACCAGGGGAGGAAAAGTGAGACATATTTGAAAACGTCTCCCGTTCACACGGTTGATCATACTCTGGGTTCCACATGCATGTTTTAGCTGAAGGAAGAATACCTTAAACCTGGAGAGTTGAGACCCGTGTAATGGGTACCATGCAAATTGACTTCAAAGGGTCTTCATTTGCTCACCGAACCTCTCCAATCCTATCACTGCTGCGTTTATGCCCCTGTACACATGCTTGATTCTCTTTCGGAGACATAGCAATCCATAGGTTTTAAGATACTTACTAGTCAGGTACATTCTTAGGCGTTTAATATGCGGTGTTGAGTCCATTTCGTTGAGCAAGGAGTAGCTCTTGTCTATTCCATATTTGGCTTAAGGAACTTTATCTGTGCTCATTTCAATCTCTGGTTTTATGCAGCACCCCAACTCACCTTTCCCCTTAAGCAAGCATAAGTTGGTTTTCTAAATTTGAGACCCTGTTCTGTTTTGGAATTCAGTTCCTGTGTAGCCAAGTTTACATTCCGTGTATTACTGATATCTTATGATGTTTCTTTTTCTGTGTGACTTATTTCAGTTAGAATCATCATACCTGAATCCACTCATTGTGCTGCTAAGGGCCTGATGACATAGATTTCATTGCTGAGTGATATTGCTTTGTAAGTAAATACCACAACTTCTTTATCCATTTTTCACTTTCTGTGATGTTGAACTTGTACTGTAAACGAGGTTCTTGTAAACAGAGCCGTTCCAAACTTTGGGGTGGGTGTGTCTTTTTGATTTTAATTTCCCTAAGCTATAGGACCATAAGTGGAAGTGCCCTAGGCTCTGTTGCTTTGTTTTTTAGATGTTTCAGGAAACACCATACACTTCTCCCGAGTGTCTGTTGGCAATTTACATCCCACCCAGCAGCATAACAAGGCTCCCAGTTCTCCATGGCCTGTGCTGCCTTGCTGGATTTTACACTTTTTTCAGATGGCCCTTTTGACCGGGGGGAAGTGAGACTTCATTGTAGTGCAGATTTCCTTTGCAAGCTTGCTTGGTTGGCCAAAAAGGGCGTATGCGTTTTTTCCTGAATATATTCAGGAAAAAACGCATACGCCCTTTTTGGCCAAGTGCATCATTGTGGACGTTCTGCCTCTTTTCCTATGCTTTCAATGCAATTCCAGTCTACCTCCTGAAATCGGTTTCCTGCAATTCTGCCCCGCTTTCAAGTCCTCTTGGCAGCCTTACTTCAGTCTATTTTTGGACGATAGCTGTCATTTATAACTCTGCAGGTTTGTGAATTACAGTGCCCCTGAGCTCCTTTCTTCAACTCGCTTTCTTTTGAGCTGGCCGCAACACCGCAGGATGGCTTCAGGCCCTAATCTTGTTCCAACACGGCACGCTGAGCCTTTGGTTAATTCCTCTTCCTGGTGGGAAATGAGAGTTAAATTTGCCCGTCCAGACACCTCCAGCTAGTCTCTCATTGGTTCTCGCTATTCCTGTTCATCTTCCGCAGAAATTGCAAACTGGGCTAAACAGGAGGTTAAAGGGACTGACTCTCCAAGTCGGGAGAGTGTTAGTAAAGCGTCTGGAATGTTGCACCCGAGTACCAGGGTACGAAAACTGAGACATATTTGAACACGTCTCCCGATCACATGGTTGATCATACTCTGGGTTCCACATGCATGTTTTAGCTGAAGGAAGAATACCTTAAACCTGGGTAGTTGAAACCCGTGGAATGGGTACCATGCAATATGACATCAAAGGGTCTTCATTTGCTCACCGAACCTCTCCAATCCTATCACTGCTGCGTTTATGCCCCTGTACACATGCTTGATTCTCTTTCGGAGACATAGCAATCCATAGGTTTTAAGATACTTACTAGTCAGGTACATTCTTAGGCGTTTAATATGCGGTGTTGAGTCCATTTCGTTGAGCAAGGAGTAGCTCTTGTCTATTCCATATTTGGCTTAAGGAACTTTATCTGTGCTCATTTCAATCTCTGGTTTTATGCAGCACCCCAACTCACCTTTCCCCTTAAGCAAGCATAAGTTGGTTTTCTAAATTTGAGACCCTGTTCTGTTTTGGAATTCAGTTCCTGTGTAGCCAAGTTTACATTCCGTGTATTACTGATATCTTATGATGTTTCTTTTTCTGTGTGACTTATTTCAGTTAGAATCATCATACCTGAATCCACTCATTGTGCTGCTAAGGGCCTGATGACATAGATTTCATTGCTGAGTGATATTGCTTTGTAAGTAAATACCACAACTTCTTTATCCATTTTTCACTTTCTGTGATGTTGAACTTGTACTGTAAACGAGGTTCTTGTAAACAGAGCCGTTCCAAACTTTGGGGTGGGTGTGTCTTTTTGATTTTAATTTCCCTAAGCTATAGGACCATAAGTGGAAGTGCCCTAGGCTCTGTTGCTTTGTTTTTTAGATGTTTCAGGAAACACCATACACTTCTCCTGAGTGTCTGTTGGCAATTTACATCCCGCCCAGCAGCATAACAAGGCTCCCAGTTCTCCATGGCCTGTCCTGCCTTGCTGGATTTTACACTTTTTTCAGATGGCCCTTTTGACCGGGGGGAAGTGAGACTTCATTGTAGTGCAGATTTCCTTTGCAAGCTTGCTTTGTTGGCCAAAAAGGGCGTATGCGTTTTTTCCTGAATATATTCAGGAAAAAACGCATACGCCCTTTTTGGCCAAGTGCATCATTGTGGACGTTCTGCCTCTTTTCCTATGCTTTCAATGCAATTCCAGTCTACCTCCTGAAATCGGATTCCTGCAATTCTGCCCCGCTTTCAAGTCCTCTTGGCAGCCTTACTTCAGTCTATTTTTGGACGATAGCTGTCATTTATAACTCTGCAGGTTTGTGAATTACAGTGCCCCTGAGCTCCTTTCTTCAACTCGCTTTCTTTTGAGCTGGCCGCAACACCGCAGGATGGCTTCAGGCTCTAATCTGGTTCCGGCACGGCACACTGAGCCTTTGGTTATTTCCTCTTCCTGGTGGGAAATGAGAGTTAAATTTGCCCGTCCAGACAACTCCAGCTAGTCTCTCATTGGTTCTCCCTATTCCTGTTCATCTTCCGCAGAAATTGCAAACTGGGCCAAACAGGAGGTTAAAGGCGCTGACTCTCCAAGTCGGGAGAGTGTTAGTAAAGAATCTGGAATGTTGCACCCGAGTACCAGGGGAGGAAAACTGAGACATATTTGAACACGTCTCCCGTTCACATGGTTGATCATACTCTGGGTTCCACATGCATGTTTTAGCTGAAGGAAGAATACCTTAAACCTGGAGAGTTGAGACCCGTGTAATGGGTACCATGCAAATTGACTTCAAAGGGTCTTCATTTGCTCACCGAACCTCTCCAAACCTATCACTGCTGCGTTTATGCCCCTGTACACACGCTTGATTCTCTTTCGGAGACATAGCAATCCATAGGTTTTAAGATACTTACTAGTCAGGTACATTCTTAGGCGTTTAATATGGGGTGTTGAGTCCATTTCGTTGAGCAAGGAGTAGCTCTTGTCTATTCCATATTTGGCTTAAAGAACTTTATCTGTGCTCATTTCAATCTCTGGTTTTATGCAGCACCCCAACTCACCTTTCCCCTTAAGCAAGCATAAGTTGGTTTTCTAAATTTGAGACGCTGTTCTGTTTTGGAATTCAGTTCCTGTGTAGCCAAGTTTACATTCCGTGTATTACTGATATCTTATGATGTTTCTTTTTCTGTGTGACTTATTTCAGTTAGAATCATCATACCTGAATCCACTCATTGTGCTGCTAAGGGCCTGATGACATAGATTTCATTGCTGTGTGATATTGCTTTGTAAGTAAATACCACAAGTTCTTTATCCATTTTTCACTTTCTTCGATGTTGAACTTGTACTGTAAACGAGGTTCTTGTAAACAGAGCCGTTCCAAACTTTGGGGTGGCTGTGTCTTTTTGATTTTAATTTCCCTAAGCTATAGGACCATAAGTGGAAGTGCCCTAGGCTCTGTTGCTTTGTTTTTTAGATGTTTCAGGAAACACCATACACTTCTCCCGAGTGTCTGTTGGCAATTTACATCCCGCCCAGCAGCATAACAAGGCTCTCAGTTCTCCATGGCCTGTCCTGCCTTGCTGGATTTTACACTTTTTTCAGATGGCCCTTTTGACCGGGGGGAAGTGAGACTTCATTGTAGTGCAGATTTCCTTTGCAAGCTTGCTTGGTTGGCCAAAAAGGGCGTATGCGTTTTTCCCTGAATATATTCAGGAAAAAACGCATACGCCCTTTTTGGCCAAGTGCATCATTGTGGACGTTCTGCCTCTTTTCCTATGCTTTCAATGCAATTCCAGTCTACCTCCTGAAATCGGTTTCCTGCAATTCTGCCCCGCTTTCAAGTCCTCTTGGCAGCCTTACTTCAGTATATTTTTGGACGATAGCTGTCATTTATAACTCTGCAGGTTTGTGAATTACAGTGCCCCTGAGCTCCTTTCTTCAACTCGCTTTCTTGTGACCTGGCCGCAACACCGCAGGATGGCTTCAGGCCCTAATCTTGTTCCAGCACGGCACGCTGAGCCTTTGGTTAATTCCTCTTCCTGGTGGGAAATGAGAGTTAAATTTGCCCGTCCAGACACCTCCAGCAAGTCTCTCAGTGGTTCTCGCTATCCTGTTCATCTTCCGCTGAAATTGCAAACTGGGCCAAACAGGAGGTTAAAGGGACTGACTCTCCAAGTCAGGAGAGTGTTAGTAAAGCGTCTGGAATGTTGCACCCGAGTACCAGGGTACGAAAACTGAGACATATTTGAACACGTCTCCCGATCACATGGTTGATCATACTCTGGGTTCCACATGCATGTTTTAGCTGTAGGAAGAATACCTTAAACCTGGGTAGTTGAAACCCGTGGAATGGGTACCATGCAATATGACTTCAAAGGGTCTTCATTTTCTCACCGAACCTCTCCAATCCTATCACTGCTGTGTTTATGCCCCTGTAAACATGCTTGATTCTCTTTCGGAGACATAGCAATCCATAGGTTTTAAGATACTTACTAGTCAGGTACATTCTTAGGCGTTTAATATGGGGTGTTGAGTCCATTTCGTTGAGCAAGGAGTAGCTCTTGTCTATTCCATATTTGGCTTAAGGAACTTTATCTGTGCTCATTTCAATCTCTGGTTTTATGCAGCACCCCAACTCACCTTTCCCCTTAAGCAAGCATAAGTTGGTTTTCTAAATTTGAGACCCTCTTCTGTTCTGAAATTCAGTTCCTGTGTAGCCAAGTTTACATTCCGTGTATTACTGATATCTTATGATGTTTCTTTTTCTGTGTGACTTATTTCAGTTAGAATCATCATACCTGAATCCACTCATTGTGCTGCTAAGGGCCTGATGACATAGATTTCATTGCTGAGTGATATTGCTTTGTAAGTAAATACCACAAGTTCTTTATCCATTTTTCACTTTCTGCGATGTTGAACTTGTACGGTAAACGAGGTTCTTGTAAACAGAGGCGTCCCAAACTTTGGGGTGGCTGTGTCTTTTTTATTTTAATTTCCCTAAGCTATAGGACCATAAGTGGAAGTGCCCTAGGCTCTGTTGCTTTGTTTTTTAGATGTTTCAGGAAACACCATACACTTCTCCCTATTGTCTGTTGGCAATTTACATCCCGCCCATCAGCATAACAAGGCTCCCAGTTCTCCATGGCCTGTGCTGCCTTTCTGGATTTTACACTTTTTTCAGATGGCCCTTTTGACCGGGGGGAAGTGAGACTTCATTGTAGTGCAGATTTCCTTTGCAAGCTTGCTTGGTTGGCCAAAAAGGGCGTATGCGTTTTTTCCTGAATATATTCAGGAAAAAACGCATACGCCCTTTTTGGCCAAGTGCATCATTGTGGACGTTCTGCCTCTTTTCCTATGCTTTCAATGCAATTCCAGTCTACCTCCTGAAATCGGTTTCCTGCAATTCTGCCCCGCTTTCAAGTCCTCTTGGCAGCCTTACTTCAGTATATTTTTGGACGATAGCTGTCATTTATAACTCTGCAGGTTTGTGAATTACAGTGCCCCTGAGCTGCTTTCTTCAACTCGCTTTCTTTTGAGCTGGCCGCAACACAGCAGGATGGCTTCAGGCCCTAATCTTGTTCCAGCACGGCACGCTGAGCCTTTGGTTAATTCCTCTTCCTGGTGGGAAATGAGAGTTAAATTTGCCCGTCCAGACACCTCCAGCTAGTCTCTCATTGGTTCTCGCTATTCCTGTTCATCTTCCGCAGAAATTGCAAACTGGGCTAAACAGGAGGTTAAAGGGACTGACTCTCCAAGTCGGGAGAGTGTTAGTAAAGCGTCTGGAATGTTGCACCCGAGTACCAGGGTACGAAAACTGAGACATATTTGAACACGTCTCCCGATCACATGGTTGATCATACTCTGGGTTCCACATGCATGTTTTAGCTGAAGGAAGAATACCTTAAACCTGGGTAGTTGAAACCCGTGGAATGGGTACCATGCAATATGACATCAAAGGGTCTTCATTTGCTCACCGAACCTCTCCAATCCTATCACTGCTGCGTTTATGCCCCTGTACACATGCTTGATTCTCTTTCGGAGACATAGCAATCCATAGGTTTTAAGATACTTACTAGTCAGGTACATTCTTAGGCGTTTAATATGCGGTGTTGAGTCCATTTCGTTGAGCAAGGAGTAGCTCTTGTCTATTCCATATTTGGCTTAAGGAACTTTATCTGTGCTCATTTCAATCTCTGGTTTTATGCAGCACCCCAACTCACCTTTCCCCTTAAGCAAGC
This sequence comes from Grampus griseus, assembly GCF_964374135.1. Lineage (NCBI taxonomy): Eukaryota > Metazoa > Chordata > Mammalia > Artiodactyla > Delphinidae > Grampus > Grampus griseus. The sequence continues at coordinate 236,272 of NW_028133314.1, forward strand.
ATAAGTTGGTTTTCTAAATTTGAGACCCTGTTCTGTTTTGGAATTCAGTTCCTGTGTAGCCAAGTTTACATTCCGTGTATTACTGATATCTTATGATGTTTCTTTTTCTGTGTGACTTATTTCAGTTAGAATCATCATACCTGAATCCACTCATTGTGCTGCTAAGGGCCTGATGACATAGATTTCATTGCTGTGTGATATTGCTTTGTAAGTAAATACCACAAGTTCTTTATCCATTTTTCACTTTCTTCGATGTTGAACTTGTACTGTAAACGAGGTTCTTGTAAACAGAGCCGTTCCAAACTTTGGGGTGGCTGTGTCTTTTTGATTTTAATTTCCCTAAGCTATAGGACCATAAGTGGAAGTGCCCTAGGCTCTGTTGCTTTGTTTTTTAGATGTTTCAGGAAACACCATACACTTCTCCCGAGTGTCTGTTGGCAATTTACATCCCGCCCAGCAGCATAACAAGGCTCTCAGTTCTCCATGGCCTGTCCTGCCTTGCTGAATTTTACACTTTTTTCAGATGGCCCTTTTGACCGGGGGGAAGTGAGACTTCATTGTAGTGCAGATTTCCTTTGCAAGCTTGCTTGGTTGGCCAAAAAGTGCGTATGCGTTTTTCCCTGAATATATTCAGGAAAAAACGCATACGCCCTTTTTGGCCAAGTGCATCATTGTGGACGTTCTGCCTCTTTTCCTATGCTTTCAATGCAATTCCAGTCTACCTCCTGAAATCGGTTTCCTGCAATTCTGCCCCGCTTTCAAGTCCTCTTGGCAGCCTTACTTCAGTATATTTTTGGACGATAGCTGTCATTTATAACTCTGCAGGTTTGTGAATTACAGTGCCCCTGAGCTCCTTTCTTCAACTCGCTTTCTTGTGACCTGGCCGCAACACCGCAGGATGGCTTCAGGCCCTAATCTTGTTCCAGCACGGCACGCTGAGCCTTTGGTTAATTCCTCTTCCTGGTGGGAAATGAGAGTTAAATTTGCCCGTCCAGACACCTCCAGCAAGTCTCTCAGTGGTTCTCGCTATCCTGTTCATCTTCCGCTGAAATTGCAAACTGGGCCAAACAGGAGGTTAAAGGGACTGACTCTCCAAGTCAGGAGAGTGTTAGTAAAGCGTCTGGAATGTTGCACCCGAGTACCAGGGTACGAAAACTGAGACATATTTGAACACGTCTCCCGATCACATGGTTGATCATACTCTGGGTTCCACATGCATGTTTTAGCTGTAGGAAGAATACCTTAAACCTGGGTAGTTGAAACCCGTGGAATGGGTACCATGCAATATGACTTCAAAGGGTCTTCATTTGCTCAACGAACCTCTCCAATCCTATCACTGCTGTGTTTATGCCCCTGTAAACATGCTTGATTCTCTTTCGGAGACATAGCAATCCATAGGTTTTAAGATACTTACTAGTCAGGTACATTCTTAGGCGTTTAATATGGGGTGTTGAGTCCATTTCGTTGAGCAAGGAGTAGCTCTTGTCTATTCCATATTTGGCTTAAGGAACTTTATCTGTGCTCATTTCAATCTCTGGTTTTATGCAGCACCCCAACTCACCTTTCCCCTTAAGCAAGCATAAGTTGGTTTTCTAAATTTGAGACCCTCTTCTGTTCTGAAATTCAGTTCCTGTGTAGCCAAGTTTACATTCCGTGTATTACTGATATCTTATGATGTTTCTTTTTCTGTGTGACTTATTTCAGTTAGAATCATCATACCTGAATCCACTCATTGTGCTGCTAAGGGCCTGATGACATAGATTTCATTGCTGAGTGATATTGCTTTGTAAGTAAATACCACAAGTTCTTTATCCATTTTTCACTTTCTGCGATGTTGAACTTGTACTGTAAACGAGGTGCTTGTAAACAGAGCCGTTCCAAACTTTGGGGTGGGTGTGTCTTTTTGATTTTAATTTCCCTAAGCTATAGGACCATAAGTGGAAGTGCCCTAGGCTCTGTTGCTTTGTTTTTTAGATGTTTCAGGAAACACCATACACTTCTCCCGAGTGTCTGTTGGCAATTTACATCCCGCCCATCAGCATAACAAGGCTCCCAGTTCTCCATGGCCTGTCCTGCCTTGCTGGATTTTACACTTTTTTCAGATGGCCCTTTTGACCGGGGGGAAGTGAGACTTCATTGTAGTGCAGATTTCCTTTGCAAGCTTGCTTGGTTGGCCAAAAAGGGCGTATGCATTTTTTCCTGAATATATTCAGGAAAAAACGCATACGCCCTTTTTGGCCAAGTGCATCATTGTGGACGTTCTGCCTCTTTTCCTATGCTTTCAATGCAATTCCAGTCTACCTCCTGAAATCGGTTTCCTGCAATTCTGCCCCGCTTTCAAGTCCTCTTGGCAGCCTTACTTCAGTATATTTTTGGACGATAGCTGTCATTTATAACTCTGCAGGTTTGTGAATTACAGTGCCGCTGAGCTCCTTTCTTCAACTCGCTTTCTTTTGAGCTGGCCGCAACACCGCAGGATGGCTTCAGGCTCTAATCTGGTTCCGGCACGGCACACTGAGCCTTTGGTTATTTCCTCTTCCTGGTGGGAAATGAGAGTTAAATTTGCCCGTCCAGACAACTCCAGCTAGTCTCAAATTGGTTCTCCCTATTCCTGTTCATCTTCCGCAGAAATTGCAAACTGGGCCAAACAGGAGGTTAAAGGCGCTGACTCTCCAAGTCGGGAGAGTGTTAGTAAAGAATCTGGAATGTTGCACCCGAGTACCAGGGGAGGAAAACTGAGACATATTTGAACACGTCTCCCGTTCACACGGTTGATCATACTCTGGGTTCCACATGCATGTTTTAGCTGAAGGAAGAATACCTTAAACCTGGAGAGTTGAGACCCGTGTAATGGGTACCATGCAAATTGACTTCAAAGGGTCTTCATTTGCTCACCGAACCTCTCCAATCCTATCACTGCTGCGTTTATGCCCCTGTACACACGCTTGATTCTCTTTCGGAGACATAGCAATCCATAGGTTTTAAGATACTTACTAGTCAGGTACATTCTTAGGCGTTTAATATGGGGTGTTGAGTCCATTTCATTGAGCAAGGAGTAGCTCTTGTCTATTCCATATTTGGCTTAAGGAACTTTATCTGTGCTCATTTCAATCTCTGGTTTTATGCAGCACCCCAACTCACCTTTCCCCTTAAGCAAGCATAAGTTGGTTTTCTAAATTTGAGACGCTGTTCTGTTTTGGAATTCAGTTCCTGTGTAGCCAAGTTTATATTCCGTGTATTAGTGATATCTTATGATGTTTCTTTTTCTGTGTGACTTATTTCAGTTAGAATCATCATACCTGAATCCACTCATTGTGCTGCTAAGGGCCTGATGACATAGATTTCATTGCTGAGTGATATTGCTTTGTAAGTAAATACCACAACTTCTTTATCCATTTTTCATTTTCTGCGATGTTGAACTTGTACTGTAAACGAGGTTCTTGTAAACAGAGGCGTCCCAAACTTTGGGGTGGCTGTTTCTTTTTGATTTTAATTTCCCTAAGCTATAGGACCATAAGTGGAAGTGCCCTAGGCTCTGTTGCTTTGTTTTTTAGATGTTTCAGGAAACACCATACACTTCTCCCGAGTGTCTGTTGGCAATTTACATCCCGCCCAGCAGCATAACAAGGCTCTCAGTTCTCCATGGCCTGTCCTGCCTTGCTGGATTTTACACTTTTTTCAGATGGCCCTTTTGACCGGGGGGAAGTGAGACTTCATTGTAGTGCAGATTTCCTTTGCAAGCTTGCTTGGTTGGCCAAAAAGGGCGTATGCGTTTTTTCCTGAATATATTCAGGAAAAAACGCATACGCCCTTTTTGGCCAAGTGCATCATTGTGGACGTTCTGCCTCTTTTCCTATGCTTTCAATGCAATTCCAGTCTACCTCCTGAAATCGGTTTCCTGCAATTCTGCCCCGCTTTCAAGTCCTCTTGGCAGCCTTACTTCAGTATATTTTTGGACGATAGCTGTCATTTATAACTCTGCAGGTTTGTGAATTACAGTGCCCCTGAGCTCCTTTCTTCAACTCGCTTTCTTTTGAGCTGGCCGCAACACCGCAGGATGGCTTCAGGCCCTAATCTTGTTCCAGCACGGCACGCTGAGCCTTTGGTTAATTCCTCTTCCTGGTGGGAAATGAGAGTTAAATTTGCCCGTCCAGACACCTCCAGCTAGTCTCTCATTGGTTCTCGCTATTCCTGTTCATCTTCCGCAGAAATTGCAAACTGGGCTAAACAGGAGGTTAAAGGGACTGACTCTCCAAGTTGGGAGAGTGTTAGTAAAGCGTCTGGAATGTTGCACCCGAGTACCAGGGTACGAAAACTGAGACATATTTGAACACGTCTCCCGATCACATGGTTGATCATACTCTGGGTTCCACATGCATGTTTTAGCTGAAGGAAGAATACCTTAAACCTGGGTAGTTGAAACCCGTGGAATGGGTACCATGCAATATGACATCAAAGGGTCTTCATTTGCTCACCGAACCTCTCCAATCCTATCACTGCTGCGTTTATGCCCCTGTACACATGCTTGATTCTCTTTCGGAGACATAGCAATCCATAGGTTTTAAGATACTTACTAGTCAGGTACATTCTTAGGCGTTTAATATGCGGTGTTGAGTCCATTTCGTTGAGCAAGGAGTAGCTCTTGTCTATTCCATATTTGGCTTAAGGAACTTTATCTGTGCTCATTTCAATCTCTGGTTTTATGCAGCACCCCAACTCACCTTTCCCCTTAAGCAAGCATAAGTTGGTTTTATAAATTTGAGACCCTCTTCTGTTCTGAAATTCAGTTCCTGTGTAGCCAAGTTTACATTCCGTGTATTACTGATATCTTATGATGTTTCTTTTTCTGTGTGACTTATTTCAGTTAGAATCATCATACCTGAATCCACTCATTGTGCTGCTAAGGGCCTGATGACATAGATTTCATTGCTGAGTGATATTGCTTTGTAAGTAAATACCACAAGTTCTTTATCCATTTTTCACTTTCTGCGATGTTGAACTTGTACTGTAAACGAGGTGCTTGTAAACAGAGCCGTTCCAAACTTTGGGGTGGCTGTGTCTTTTTGATTTTAATTTCCCTAAGCTATAGGACCATAAGTGGAAGTGCCCTAGGCTCTGTTGCTTTGTTTTTTAGATGTTTCAGGAAACACCATACACTTCTCCCGAGTGTCTGTTGGCAATTTACATCCCGCCCATCAGCATAACAAGGCTCCCAGTTCTCCATGGCCTGTCCTGCCTTGCTGGATTTTACACTTTTTTCAGATGGCCCTTTTGACCGGGGGGAAGTGAGACTTCATTGTAGTGCAGATTTCCTTTGCAAGCTTGCTTGGTTGGCCAAAAAGGGCGTATGCGTTTTTTCCTGAATATATTCAGGAAAAAACGCATACGCCCTTTTTGGCCAAGTGCATCATTGTGGACGTTCTGCCTCTTTTCCTATGCTTTCAATGCAATTCCAGTCTACCTCCTGAAATCGGTTTCCTGCAATTCTGCCCCGCTTTCAAGTCCTCTTGGCAGCCTTACTTCAGTATATTTTTGGACGATAGCTGTCATTTATAACTCTGCAGGTTTGTGAATTACAGTGCCCCTGAGCTCCTTTCTTCAACTCGCTTTCTTTTGAGCTGGCCGCAACACCGCAGGATGGCTTCAGGCTCTAATCTGGTTCCGGCACGGCACACTGAGCCTTTGGTTATTTCCTCTTCCTGGTGGGAAATGAGAGTTAAATTTGCCCGTCCAGACAACTCCAGCTAGTCTCTCATTGGTTCTCCCTATTCCTGTTCATCTTCCGCAGAAATTGCAAACTGGGCCAAACAGGAGGTTAAAGGCGCTGACTCTCCAAGTCGGGAGAGTGTTAGTAAAGAATCTGGAATGTTGCACCCGAGTACCAGGGGAGGAAAACTGAGACATATTTGAACACGTCTCCCGTTCACACGGTTGATCATACTCTGGGTTCCACATGCATGTTTTAGCTGAAGGAAGAATACCTTAAACCTGGAGATTTGAGACCCGTGTAATGGGTACCATGCAAATTGACTTCAAAGGGTCTTCATTTGCTCACCGAACCTCTCCAATCCTATCACTGCTGCGTTTATGCCCCTGTACACACGCTTGATTCTCTTTTGGAGACATAGCAATCCATAGGTTTTAAGATACTTACTAGTCAGGTACATTCTTAGGCGTTTAATATAGGGTGTTGAGTCCATTTCGTTAAGCAAGGAGTAGCTCTTGTCTATTCCATATTTGGCTTAAGGAACTTTATCTGTGCTCATTTCAATCTCTGGTTTTATGCAGCACCCCAACTCACCTTTCCCCTTAAGCAAGCATAAGTTGGTTTTCTAAATTTGAGACCCTGTTCTGTTCTGTAATTCAGTTCCTGTGTAGCCAAGTTTACATTCCGTGTATTACTGATACCTTATGATGTTTCATTTTATGTGTGACTTATTTCAGTTAGAATCATCATACCTGAATCCACTCATTGTGCTGCTAAGGGCCTGATGACATAGATTTCATTGCTGAGTGATATTGCTTTGCAAGTAAATACCACAACTTCTTTATCCATTTTTCACTTTCTGCCATGTTGAACTTGTACTGTAAATGAGGTTCTTGTAAACAGAGGCGTCCCAAACTTTGGGGTGGCTGTGTCTTTTTGATTTTAATTTCCCTAAGCTATAGGACCATAAGTGGAAGTGCCCTAGGCTCTGTTGCTTTGTTTTTTAGATGTTTCAGGAAACACCATACACTTCTCCCGAGTGTCTGTTGGCAATTTACATCCCGCCCAGCAGCATAACAAGGCTCCCAGTTCTCCATGGCCTGTCCTGCCTTGCTGGATTTTACACTTTTTTCAGATGGCCCTTTTGACCGGGGGGAAGTGAGACTTCATTGTAGTGCAGATTTCCTTTGCAAGCTTGCTTGGTTGGCCAAAAAGGGCGTATGCGTTTTTCCCTGAATATATTCAGGAAAAAACGCATACGCCCTTTTTGGCCAAGTGCATCATTGTGGACGTTCTGCCTCTTTTCCTATGCTTTCAATGCAATTCCAGTCTACCTCCTGAAATCGGTTTCCTGCAATTCTGCCCCGCTTTCAAGTCCTCTTGGCAGCCTTACTTCAGTATATTTTTGGACGATAGCTGTCATTTATAACTCTGCAGGTTTGTGAATTACAGTGCCCCTGAGCTCCTTTCTTCAACTCGCTTTCTTTTGAGCTGGCCGCAACACCGCAGGATGGCTTCAGGCCCTAATCTTGTTCCAGCACGGCACGCTGAGCCTTTGGTTAATTCCTCTTCCTGGTGGGAAATGAGAGTTAAATTTGCCCGTCCAGACACCTCCAGCTAGTCTCTCATTGGTTCTCGCTATTCCTGTTCATCTTCCGCAGAAATTGCAAACTGGGCTAAACAGGAGGTTAAAGGGACTGACTCTCCAAGTCGGGAGAGTGTTAGTAAAGCGTCTGGAATGTTGCACCCGAGTACCAGGGTACGAAAACTGAGACATATTTGAACACGTCTCCCGATCACATGGTTGATCATACTCTGGGTTCCACATGCATGTTTTAGCTGAAGGAAGAATACCTTAAACCTGGGTAGTTGAAACCCGTGGAATGGGTACCATGCAATATGACATCAAAGGGTCTTCATTTGCTCACCGAACCTCTCCAATCCTATCACTGCTGCGTTTATGCCCCTGTACACATGCTTGATTCTCTTTCGGAGACATAGCAATCCATAGGTTTTAAGATACTTACTAGTCAGGTACATTCTTAGGCGTTTAATATGCGGTGTTGAGTCCATTTCGTTGAGCAAGGAGTAGCTCTTGTCTATTCCATATTTGGCTTAAGGAACTTTATCTGTGCTCATTTCAATCTCTGGTTTTATGCAGCACCCCAACTCACCTTTCCCCTTAAGCAAGCATAAGTTGGTTTTCTAAATTTGAGACCCTGTTCTGTTTTGGAATTCAGTTCCTGTGTAGCCATGTTTACATTCCGTGTATTACTGATATCTTATGATGTTTCTTTTTCTGTGTGACTTATTTCAGTTAGAATCATCATACCTGAATCCACTCATTGTGCTGCTAAGGGCCTGATGACATAGATTTCATTGCTGAGTGATATTGCTTTGTAAGTAAATACCAAAAGTTCTTTATCCATTTTTCACTTTCTGCGATGTTGAACTTGTACTGTAAACGAGGTTCTTGTAAACAGAGCCGTTCCAAACTTTGGGGTGGGTGTGTCTTTTTGATTTTAATTTCCCTAAGCTATAGGACCATAAGTGGAAGTGCCCTAGGCTCTGTTGCTTTGTTTTTTAGATGTTTCAGGAAACACCATACACTTCTCCCGAGTGTCTGTTGGCAATTTACATCCCGCCCAGCAGCATAACAAGGCTCCCAGTTCTCCATGGCCTGTCCTGCCTTGCTGGATTTTACACTTTTTTCAGATGGCCCTTTTGACCGGGGGGAAGTGAGACTTCATTGTAGTGCAGATTTCCTTTGCAAGCTTGCTTGGTTGGCCAAAAAGGGCGTATGCGTTTTTTCCTGAATATATTCAGGAAAAAACGCATACGCCCTTTTTGGCCAAGTGCATCATTGTGGACGTTCTGCCTCTTTTCCTATGCTTTCAATGCAATTCCAGTCTACCTCCTGAAATCGGTTTCCTGCAATTCTGCCCCGTTTTCAAGTCCTCTTGGCAGCCTTACTTCAGTATATTTTTGGACGATAGCTGTCATTTATAACTCTGCAGGTTTGTGAATTACAGTGCCCCTGAGCTCCTTTCTTCAACTCGCTTTCTTTTGAGCTGGCCGCAACACCGCAGGATGGCTTCAGGCTCTAATCTGGTTCCGGCACGGCACACTGAGCCTTTGGTTATTTCCTCTTCCTGGTGGGAAATGAGAGTTAAATTTGCCCGTCCAGACACCTCCAGCTAGTCTCTCATTGGTTCTCCCTATTCCTGTTCATCTTCCGCAGAAATTGCAAACTGGGCCAAACAGGAGGTTAAAGGCGCTGACTCTCCAAGTCGGGAGAGTGTTAGTAAAGAATCTGGAATGTTGCACCCGAGTACCAGGGTACGAAAACTGAGACATATTTGAACACGTCTCCCGTTCACACGGTTGATCATACTCTGGGTTCCACATGCATGTTTTAGCTGAAGGAAGAATACCTTAAACCTGGAGAGTTGAGACCCGTGTAATGGGTACCATGCAAATTGACTTCAAAGGGTCTTCATTTGCTCACCGAACCTCTCCAATCCTATCACTGCTGCGTTTATGCCCCTGTACACACGCTTGATTCTCTTTCAGAGACATAGCAATCCATAGGTTTTAAGATACTTTCTAGTCAGGTACATTCTTAGGCGTTTAATATGGGGTGTTGAGTCCATTTCGTTGAGCAAGGAGTAGCTCTTGTCTATTCCATATTTGGCTTTAAGAACTTTATCTGTGCTCATTTCAATCTCTGGTTTTATGCAGCACCCCAACTCACCTTTCCCCTTAAGCAAGCATAAGTTGGTTTTCTAAATTTGAGATGCTGTTCTGTTTTGGAATTCAGTTCCTGTGTAGCCAAGTTTATATTCCGTGTATTAGTGATATCTTATGATGTTTCTTTTTCTGTGTGACTTATTTCAGTTAGAATCATCATACCTGAATCCACTCATTGTGCTGCTAAGGGCCTGATGACATAGATTTCATTGCTGAGTGATATTGCTTTGTAAGTAAATACCACAACTTCTTTATCCATTTTTCATTTTCTGCGATGTTGAACTTGTACTGTAAACGAGGTTCTTGTAAACAGAGGCGTCCCAAACTTTGGGGTGGCTGTGTCTTTTTGATTTTAATTTCCCTAAGCTATAGGACCATAAGTGGAAGTGCCCTAGGCTCTGTTGCTTTGTTTTTTAGATGTTTCAGGAAACACCATACACTTCTCCGGAGTGTCTGTTGGCAATTTACATACCGCCCAGCAGCATAACAAGGCTCTCAGTTCTCCATGGCCTGTCCTGCCTTGCTGGATTTTACACTTTTTTCAGATGGCCCTTTTGACCGGGGGGAAGTGAGACTTCATTGTAGTGCAGATTTCCTTTGCAAGCTTGCTTGGTTGGCCAAAAAGGGCGTATGCGTTTTTCCCTGAATATATTCAGGAAAAAACACATACGCCCTTTTTGGCCAAGTGCATCATTGTGGACGTTCTGCCTCTTTTCCTATGCTTTCAATGCAATTCCAGTCTACCTCCTGAAATCGGTTTCCTGCAATTCTGCCCCGCTTTCAAGTCCTCTTGGCAGCCTTACTTCAGTCTATTTTTGGACGATAGCTGTCATTTATAACTCTGCAGGTTTGTGAATTACAGTGCCCCTGAGCTCCTTTCTTCAACTCGCTTTCTTTTGAGCTGGCCGCAACACCGCAGGATGGCTTCAGGCCCTAATCTTGTTCCAGCACGGCACGCTGAGCCTTTGGTTAATTCCTCTTCCTGGTGGGAAATGAGAGTTAAATTTGCCCGTCCAGACACCTCCAGCTAGTCTCTCATTGGTTCTCGCTATTCCTGTTCATCTTCCGCAGAAATTGCAAACTGGGCTAAACAGGAGGTTAAAGGGACTGACTCTCCAAGTCGGGAGAGTGTTAGTAAAGCGTCTGGAATGTTGCACCCGAGTACCAGGGTACGAAAACTGAGACATATTTGAACACGTCTCCCGATCACATGGTTGATCATACTCTGGGTTCCACATGCATGTTTTAGCTGAAGGAAGAATACCTTAAACCTGGAGAGTTGAGACCCGTGTAATGGGTACCATGCAAATTGACTTCAAAGGGTCTTCATTTGCTCACCGAACCTCTCCAATCCTATCACTGCTGCGTTTATGCCCCTGTACACATGCTTGATTCTCTTTCGGAGACATAGCAATCCATAGGTTTTAAGATACTTACTAGTCAGGTACATTCTTAGGCGTTTAATATGCGGTGTTGAGTCCATTTCGTTGAGCAAGGAGTAGCTCTTGTCTATTCCATATTTGGCTTAAGGAACTTTATCTGTGCTCATTTCAATCTCTGGTTTTATGCAGCACCCCAACTCACCTTTCCCCTTAAGCAAGCATAAGTTGGTTTTCTAAATTTGAGACCCTGTTCTGTTTTGGAATTCAGTTCCTGTGTAGCCAAGTTTACATTCCGTGTATTACTGATATCTTATGATGTTTCTTTTTCTGTGTGACTTATTTCAGTTAGAATCATCATACCTGAATCCACTCATTGTGCTGCTAAGGGCCTGATGACATAGATTTCATTGCTGAGTGATATTGCTTTGTAAGTAAATACCAAAAGTTCTTTATCCATTTTTCACTTTCTGCGATGTTGAACTTGTACTGTAAACGAGGTTCTTGTAAACAGAGCCGTTCCAAACTTTGGGGTGGGTGTGTCTTTTTGATTTTAATTTCCCTAAGCTATAGGACCATAAGTGGAAGTGCCCTAGGCTCTGTTGCTTTGTTTTTTAGATGTTTCAGGAAACACCATACACTTCTCCCGAGTGTCTGTTGGCAATTTACATCCCGCCCAGCAGCATAACAAGGCTCCCAGTTCTCCATGGCCTGTCCTGCCTTGCTGGATTTTACACTTTTTTCAGATGGCCCTTTTGACCGGGGGGAAGTGAGACTTCATTGTAGTGCAGATTTCCTTTGCAAGCTTGCTTGGTTGGCCAAAAAGGGCGTATGCGTTTTTTCCTGAATATATTCAGGAAAAAACGCATACGCCCTTTTTGGCCAAGTGCATCATTGTGGACGTTCTGCCTCTTTTCCTATGCTTTCAATGCAATTCCAGTCTACCTCCTGAAATCGGTTTCCTGCAATTCTGCCCCGTTTTCAAGTCCTCTTGGCAGCCTTACTTCAGTATATTTTTGGACGATAGCTGTCATTTATAACTCTGCAGGTTTGTGAATTACAGTGCCCCTGAGCTCCTTTCTTCAACTCGCTTTCTTTTGAGCTGGCCGCAACACCGCAGGATGGCTTCAGGCTCTAATCTGGTTCCGGCACGGCACACTGAGCCTTTGGTTATTTCCTCTTCCTGGTGGGAAATGAGAGTTAAATTTGCCCATCCAGACACCTCCAGCTAGTCTCTCATTGGTTCTCCCTATTCCTGTTCATCTTCCGCAGAAATTGCAAACTGGGCCAAACAGGAGGTTAAAGGCGCTGACTCTCCAAGTCGGGAGAGTGTTAGTAAAGAATCTGGAATGTTGCACCCGAGTACCAGGGGAGGAAAACTGAGACATATTTGAACACGTCTCCCGTTCACACGGTTGATCATACTCTGGGTTCCACATGCATGTTTTAGCTGAAGGAAGAATACCTTAAACCTGGAGAGTTGAGACCCGTGTAATGGGTACCATGCAAATTGACTTCAAAGGGTCTTCATTTGCTCACCGAACCTCTCCAATCCTATCACTGCTGCGTTTATGCCCCTGTACACACGCTTGATTCTCTTTCAGAGACATAGCAATCCATAGGTTTTAAGATACTTTCTAGTCAGGTACATTCTTAGGCGTTTAATATGGGGTGTTGAGTCCATTTCGTTGAGCAAGGAGTAGCTCTTGTCTATTCCATATTTGGCTTTAAGAACTTTATCTGTGCTCATTTCAATCTCTGGTTTTAAGCAGCACCCCAACTCACCTTTCCCCTTAAGCAAGCATAAGTTGGTTTTCTAAATTTGAGACGCTGTTCTGTTTTGGAATTCAGTTCCTGTGTAGCCAAGTTTATATTCCGTGTATTAGTGATATCTTATGATGTTTCTTTTTCTGTGTGACTTATTTCAGTTAGAATCATCATACCTGAATCCACTCATTGTGCTGCTAAGGGCCTGATGACATAGATTTCATTGCTGAGTGATATTGCTTTGTAAGTAAATACCACAACTTCTTTATCCATTTTTCATTTTCTGCGATGTTGAACTTGTACTGTAAACGAGGTTCTTGTAAACAGAGGCGTCCCAAACTTTGGGGTGGCTGTGTCTTTTTGATTTTAATTTCCCTAAGCTATAGGACCATAAGTGGAAGTGCCCTAGGCTCTGTTGCTTTGTTTTTTAGATGTTTCAGGAAACACCATACACTTCTCCGGAGTGTCTGTTGGCAATTTACATACCGCCCAGCAGCATAACAAGGCTCTCAGTTCTCCATGGCCTGTCCTGCCTTGCTGGATTTTACACTTTTTTCAGATGGCCCTTTTGACCGGGGGGAAGTGAGACTTCATTGTAGTGCAGATTTCCTTTGCAAGCTTGCTTGGTTGGCCAAAAAGGGCGTATGCGTTTTTCCCTGAATATATTCAGGAAAAAACGCATACGCCCTTTTTGGCCAAGTGCATCATTGTGGACGTTCTGCCTCTTTTCCTATGCTTTCAATGCAATTCCAGTCTACCTCCTGAAATCGGTTTCCTGCAATTCTGCCCCGCTTTCAAGTCCTCTTGGCAGCCTTACTTCAGTCTATTTTTGGACGATAGCTGTCATTTATAACTCTGCAGGTTTGTGAATTACAGTGCCCCTGAGCTCCTTTCTTCAACTCGCTTTCTTTTGAGCTGGCCACAACACCGCAGGATGGCTTCAGGCCCTAATCTTGTTCCAGCACGGCACGCTGAGCCTTTGGTTAATTCCTCTTCCTGGTGGGAAATGAGAGTTAAATTTGCCCGTCCAGACACCTCCAGCTAGTCTCTCATTGGTTCTCGCTATTCCTGTTCATCTTCCGCAGAAATTGCAAACTGGGCTAAACAGGAGGTTAAAGGGACTGACTCTCCAAGTCGGGAGAGTGTTAGTAAAGCGTCTGGAATGTTGCACCCGAGTACCAGGGTACGAAAACTGAGACATATTTGAACACGTCTCCCGATCACATGGTTGATCATACTCTGGGTTCCACATGCATGTTTTAGCTGAAGGAAGAATACCTTAAACCTGGAGAGTTGAGACCCGTGTAATGGGTACCATGCAAATTGACTTCAAAGGGTCTTCATTTGCTCACCGAACCTCTCCAATCCTATCACTGCTGCGTTTATGCCCCTGTACACACGCTTGATTCTCTTTTGGAGACATAGCAATCCATAGGTTTTAAGATACTTACTAGTCAGGTACATTCTTAGGCGTTTAATATGCGGTGTTGAGTCCATTTCGTTGAGCAAGGAGTAGCTCTTGTCTATTCCATATTTGGCTTAAGGAACTTTATCTGTGCTCATTTCAATCTCTGGTTTTATGCAGCACCCCAACTCACCTTTCCCCTTAAGCAAGCATAAGTTGGTTTTCTAAATTTGAGACCCTGTTCTGTTTTGGAATTCAGTTCCTGTGTAGCCAAGTTTACATTCCGTGTATTACTGATATCTTATGATGTTTCTTTTTCTGTGTGACTTATTTCAGTTAGAATCATCATACCTGAATCCACTCATTGTGCTGCTAAGGGCCTGATGACATAGATTTCATTGCTGAGTGATATTGCTTTGTAAGTAAATACCAAAAGTTCTTTATCCATTTTTCACTTTCTGCGATGTTGAACTTGTACTGTAAACGAGGTTCTTGTAAACAGAGCCGTTCCAAACTTTGGGGTGGGTGTGTCTTTTTGATTTTAATTTCCCTAAGCTATAGGACCATAAGTGGAAGTGCCCTAGGCTCTGTTGCTTTGTTTTTTAGATGTTTCAGGAAACACCATACACTTCTCCCGAGTGTCTGTTGGCAATTTACATCCCGCCCAGCAGCATAACAAGGCTCCCATTTCTCCATGGCCTGTCCTGCCTTGCTGGATTTTACACTTTTTTCAGATGGCCCTTTTGACCGGGGGGAAGTGAGACTTCATTGTAGTGCAGATTTCCTTTGCAAGCTTGCTTGGTTGGCCAAAAAGGGCGTATGCGTTTTTTCCTGAATATATTCAGGAAAAAACGCATACGCCCTTTTTGGCCAAGTGCATCATTGTGGACGTTCTGCCTCTTTTCCTATGCTTTCAATGCAATTCCAGTCTACCTCCTGAAATCGGTTTCCTGCAATTCTGCCCCGCTTTCAAGTCCTCTTGGCAGCCTTACTTCAGTATATTTTTGGACGATAGCTGTCATTTATAACTCTGCAGGTTTGTGAATTACAGTGCCCCTGAGCTCCTTTCTTCAACTCGCTTTCTTTTGAGCTGGCCGCAACACCGCAGGATGGCTTCAGGCTCTAATCTGGTTCCGGCACGGCACACTGAGCCTTTGGTTATTTCCTCTTCCTGGTGGGAAATGAGAGTTAAATTTGCCCGTCCAGACAACTCCAGCTAGTCTCTCATTGGTTCTCCCTATTCCTGTTCGTCTTCCGCAGAAATTGCAAACTGGGCCAAACAGGAGGTTAAAGGCGCTGACTCTCCAAGTCGGGAGAGTGTTAGTAAAGAATCTGGAATGTTGCACCCGAGTACCAGGGGAGGAAAACTGAGACATATTTGAACACGTCTCCCGTTCACACGGTTGATCATACTCTGGGTTCCACATGCATGTTTTAGCTGAAGGAAGAATACCTTAAACCTGGAGAGTTGAGACCCGTGTAATGGGTTCCATGCAAATTGACTTCAAAGGGTCTTCATTTGCTCACCGAACCTCTCCAATCCTATCACTGCTGCGTTTATGCCCCTGTACACACGCTTGATTCTCTTTCGGAGACATAGCAATCCATAGGTTTTAAGATACTTACTAGTCAGGTACATTCTTAGGCGTTTAATATGGGGTGTTGAGTCCATTTCGTTGAGCAAGGAGTAGCTCTTGTCTATTCCATATTTGGCTTAAGGAACTTTATCTGTGCTCATTTCAATCTCTGGTTTTATGCAGCACCCCAACTCACCTTTCCCCTTAAGCAAGCATAAGTTGGTTTTCTAAATTTGAGACCCTGTTCTGTTCTGTAATTCAGTTCCTGTGTAGCCAAGTTTACATTCCGTGTATTACTGATACCTTATGATGTTTCATTTTCTGTGTGACTTATTTCAGTTAGAATCATCATACCTGAATCCACTCATTGTGCTGCTAAGGGCCTGATGACATAGATTTCATTGCTGAGTGATATTGCTTTGTAAGTAAATACCACAACTTCTTTATCCATTTTTCATTTTCTGCGATGTTGAACTTGTACTGTAAACGAGGTTCTTGTAAACAGAGGCGTCCCAAACTTTGGGGTGGCTGTGTCTTTTTGATTTTAATTTCCCTAAGCTATAGGACCATAAGTGGAAGTGCCCTAGGCTCTGTTGCTTTGTTTTTTAGATGTTTCAGGAAACACCATACACTTCTCCGGAGTGTCTGTTGGCAATTTACATACCGCCCAGCAGCATAACAAGGCTCTCAGTTCTCCATGGCCTGTCCTGCCTTGCTGGATTTTACACTTTTTTCAGATGGCCCTTTTGACCGGGGGGAAGTGAGACTTCATTGTAGTGCAGATTTCCTTTGCAAGCTTGCTTGGTTGGCCAAAAAGGGCGTATGCGTTTTTCCCTGAATATATTCAGGAAAAAACGCATACGCCCTTTTTGGCCAAGTGCATCATTGTGGACGTTCTGCCTCTTTTCCTATGCTTTCAATGCAATTCCAGTCTACCTCCTGAAATCGGTTTCCTGCAATTCTGCCCCGCTTTCAAGTCCTCTTGGCAGCCTTACTTCAGTCTATTTTTGGACGATAGCTGTCATTTATAACTCTGCAGGTTTGTGAATTACAGTGCCCCTGAGCTCCTTTCTTCAACTCGCTTTCTTTTGAGCTGGCCGCAACACCGCAGGATGGCTTCAGGCCCTAATCTTGTTCCAGCACGGCACGCTGAGCCTTTGGTTAATTCCTCTTCCTGGTGGGAAATGAGAGTTAAATTTGCCCGTCCAGACACCTCCAGCTAGTCTCTCATTGGTTCTCGCTATTCCTGTTCATCTTCCGCAGAAATTGCAAACTGGGCTAAACAGGAGGTTAAAGGGACTGACTCTCCAAGTCGGGAGAGTGTTAGTAAAGCGTCTGGAATGTTGCACCCGAGTACCAGGGTACGAAAACTGAGACATATTTGAACACGTCTCCCGATCACATGGTTGATCATACTCTGGGTTCCACATGCATGTTTTAGCTGAAGGAAGAATACCTTAAACCTGGAGAGTTGAGACCCGTGTAATGGGTACCATGCAAATTGACTTCAAAGGGTCTTCATTTGCTCACCGAACCTCTCCAATCCTATCACTGCTGCGTTTATGCCCCTGTACACACGCTTGATTCTCTTTCGGAGACATAGCAATCCATAGGTTTTAAGATACTTACTAGTCAGGTACATTCTTAGGCGTTTAATATGCGGTGTTGAGTCCATTTCGTTGAGCAAGGAGTAGCTCTTGTCTATTCCATATTTGGCTTAAGGAACTTTATCTGTGCTCATTTCAATCTCTGGTTTTATGCAGCACCCCAACTCACCTTTCCCCTTAAGCAAGCATAAGTTGGTTTTCTAAATTTGAGACCCTGTTCTGTTTTGGAATTCAGTTCCTGTGTAGCCAAGTTTACATTCCGTGTATTACTGATATCTTATGATGTTTCTTTTTCTGTGTGACTTATTTCAGTTAGAATCATCATACCTGAATCCACTCATTGTGCTGCTAAGGGCCTGATGACATAGATTTCATTGCTGAGTGATATTGCTTTGTAAGTAAATACCAAAAGTTCTTTATCCATTTTTCACTTTCTGCGATGTTGAACTTGTACTGTAAACGAGGTTCTTGTAAACAGAGCCGTTCCAAACTTTGGGGTGGGTGTGTCTTTTTGATTTTAATTTCCCTAAGCTATAGGACCATAAGTGGAAGTGCCCTAGGCTCTGTTGCTTTGTTTTTTAGATGTTTCAGGAAACACCATACACTTCTCCCGAGTGTCTGTTGGCAATTTACATCCCGCCCAGCAGCATAACAAGGCTCCCATTTCTCCATGGCCTGTCCTGCCTTGCTGGATTTTACACTTTTTTCAGATGGCCCTTTTGACCGGGGGGAAGTGAGACTTCATTGTAGTGCAGATTTCCTTTGCAAGCTTGCTTGGTTGGCCAAAAAGGGCGTATGCGTTTTTTCCTGAATATATTCAGGAAAAAACGCATACGCCCTTTTTGGCCAAGTGCATCATTGTGGACGTTCTGCCTCTTTTCCTATGCTTTCAATGCAATTCCAGTCTACCTCCTGAAATCGGTTTCCTGCAATTCTGCCCCGCTTTCAAGTCCTCTTGGCAGCCTTACTTCAGTATATTTTTGGACGATAGCTGTCATTTATAACTCTGCAGGTTTGTGAATTACAGTGCCCCTGAGCTCCTTTCTTCAACTCGCTTTCTTTTGAGCTGGCCGCAACACCGCAGGATGGCTTCAGGCTCTAATCTGGTTCCGGCACGGCACACTGAGCCTTTGGTTATTTCCTCTTCCTGGTGGGAAATGAGAGTTAAATTTGCCCGTCCAGACAACTCCAGCTAGTCTCTCATTGGTTCTCCCTATTCCTGTTCGTCTTCCGCAGAAATTGCAAACTGGGCCAAACAGGAGGTTAAAGGCGCTGACTCTCCAAGTCGGGAGAGTGTTAGTAAAGAATCTGGAATGTTGCACCCGAGTACCAGGGGAGGAAAACTGAGACATATTTGAACACGTCTCCCGTTCACACGGTTGATCATACTCTGGGTTCCACATGCATGTTTTAGCTGAAGGAAGAATACCTTAAACCTGGAGAGTTGAGACCCGTGTAATGGGTTCCATGCAAATTGACTTCAAAGGGTCTTCATTTGCTCACCGAACCTCTCCAATCCTATCACTGCTGCGTTTATGCCCCTGTACACACGCTTGATTCTCTTTCGGAGACATAGCAATCCATAGGTTTTAAGATACTTACTAGTCAGGTACATTCTTAGGCGTTTAATATGGGGTGTTGAGTCCATTTCGTTGAGCAAGGAGTAGCTCTTGTCTATTCCATATTTGGCTTAAGGAACTTTATCTGTGCTCATTTCAATCTCTGGTTTTATGCAGCACCCCAACTCACCTTTCCCCTTAAGCAAGCATAAGTTGGTTTTCTAAATTTGAGACCCTGTTCTGTTCTGTAATTCAGTTCCTGTGTAGCCAAGTTTACATTCCGTGTATTACTGATACCTTATGATGTTTCATTTTATGTGTGACTTATTTCAGTTAGAATCATCATACCTGAATCCACTCATTGTGCTGCTAAGGGCCTGATGACATAGATTTCATTGCTGAGTGATATTGCTTTGTAAATAAATACCAAAAGTTCTTTATCCATTTTTCACTTTCTGCGATGTTGAACTTGTACTGTAAACGAGGTTCTTGTAAACAGAGCCGTTCCAAACTTTGGGGTGGGTGTGTCTTTTTGATTTTAATTTCCCTAAGCTATAGGACCATAAGTGGAAGTGCCCTAGGCTCTGTTGCTTTGTTTTTTAGATGTTTCAGGAAACACCATACACTTCTCCCGAGTGTCTGTTGGCAATTTACATCCCGCCCAGCAGCATAACAAGGCTCCCAGTTCTCCATGGCCTGTCCTGCCTTGCTGGATTTTACACTTTTTTCAGATGGCCCTTTTGACCGGGGGGAAGTGAGACTTCATTGTAGTGCAGATTTCCTTTGCAAGCTTGCTTGGTTGGCCAAAAAGGGCGTATGCGTTTTTTCCTGAATATATTCAGGAAAAAACGCATACGCCCTTTTTGGCCAAGTGCATCATTGTGGACGTTCTGCCTCTTTTCCTATGCTTTCAATGCAATTCCAGTCTACCTCCTGAAATCGGTTTCCTGCAATTCTGCCCCGCTTTCAAGTCCTCTTGGCAGCCTTACTTCAGTATATTTTTGGACGATAGCTGTCATTTATAACTCTGCAGGTTTGTGAATTACAGTGCCCCTGAGCTCCTTTCTTCAACTCGCTTTCTTTTGAGCTGGCCGCAACACCGCAGGATGGCTTCAGGCTCTAAACTGGTTCCGGCACGGCACACTGAGCCTTTGGTTATTTCCTCTTCCTGGTGGGAAATGAGAGTTAAATTTGCCCGTCCAGACAACTCCAGCTAGTCTCTCATTGGTTCTCCCTATTCCTGTTCATCTTCCGCAGAAATTGCAAACTGGGCCAAACAGGAGGTTAAAGGCGCTGACTCTCCAAGTCGGGAGAGTGTTAGTAAAGAATCTGGAATGTTGCACCCGAGTACCAGGGGAGGAAAACTGAGACATATTTGAACACGTCTCCCGTTCACACGGTTGATCATACTCTGGGTTCCACATGCATGTTTTAGCTGAAGGAAGAATACCTTAAACCTGGAGAGTTGAGACCCGTGTAATGGGTACCATGCAAATTGACTTCAAAGGGTCTTCATTTGCTCACCGAACCTCTCCAATCCTATCACTGCTGCGTTTATGCCCCTGTACACACGCTTGATTCTCTTTTGGAGACATAGCAATCCATAGGTTTTAAGATACTTACTAGTCAGGTACATTCTTAGGCGTTTAATATGGGGTGTTGAGTCCATTTCGTTGAGCAAGGAGTAGCTCTTGTCTATTCCATATTTTGCTTAAGGAACTTTATCTGTGCTCATTTCAATCTCTGGTTTTATGCAGCACCCCAACTCACCTTTCCCCTTAAGCAAGCATAAGTTGGTTTTCTAAATTTGAGACCCTGTTCTGTTCTGTAATTCAGTTCCTGTGTAGCCAAGTTTACATTCCGTGTATTACTGATACCTTATGATGTTTCATTTTATGTGTGACTTATTTCAGTTAGAATCATCATACCTGAATCCACTCATTGTGCTGCTAAGGGCCTGATGACATAGATTTCATTGCTGAGTGATATTGCTTTGTAAATAAATACCAAAAGTTCTTTATCCATTTTTCACTTTCTGCGATGTTGAACTTGTACTGTAAACGAGGTTCTTGTAAACAGAGCCGTTCCAAACTTTGGGGTGGGTGTGTCTTTTTGATTTTAATTTCCCTAAGCTATAGGACCATAAGTGGAAGTGCCCTAGGCTCTGTTGCTTTGTTTTTTAGATGTTTCAGGAAACACCATACACTTCTCCCGAGTGTCTGTTGGCAATTTACATCCCGCCCAGCAGCATAACAAGGCTCCCAGTTCTCCATGGCCTGTCCTGCCTTGCTGGATTTTACACTTTTTTCAGATGGCCCTTTTGACCGGGGGGAAGTGAGACTTCATTGTAGTGCAGATTTCCTTTGCAAGCTTGCTTGGTTGGCCAAAAAGGGCGTATGCGTTTTTTCCTGAATATATTCAGGAAAAAACGCATACGCCCTTTTTGGCCAAGTGCATCATTGTGGACGTTCTGCCTCTTTTCCTATGCTTTCAATGCAATTCCAGTCTACCTCCTGAAATCGGTTTCCTGCAATTCTGCCCCGCTTTCAAGTCCTCTTGGCAGCCTTACTTCAGTATATTTTTGGACGATAGCTGTCATTTATAACTCTGCAGGTTTGTGAATTACAGTGCCCCTGAGCTCCTTTCTTCAACTCGCTTTCTTTTGAGCTGGCCGCAACACCGCAGGATGGCTTCAGGCTCTAATCTGGTTCCGGCACGGCACACTGAGCCTTTGGTTATTTCCTCTTCCTGGTGGGAAATGAGAGTTAAATTTGCCCGTCCAGACAACTCCAGCTAGTCTCTCATTGGTTCTCCCTATTCCTGTTCATCTTCCGCAGAAATTGCAAACTGGGCCAAACAGGACGTTAAAGGCGCTGACTCTCCAAGTCGGGAGAGTGTTAGTAAAGAATCTGGAATGTTGCACCCGAGTACCAGGGGAGGAAAACTGAGACATATTTGAACACGTCTCCCGTTCACACGGTTGATCATACTCTGGGTTCCACATGCATGTTTTAGCTGAAGGAAGAATACCTTAAACCTGGAGAGTTGAGACCCGTGTAATGGGTACCATGCAAATTGACTTCAAAGGGTCTTCATTTGCTCACCGAACCTCTCCAATCCTATCACTGCTGCGTTTATGCCCCTGTACACACGCTTGATTCTCTTTTGGAGACATAGCAATCCATAGGTTTTAAGATACTTACTAGTCAGGTACATTCTTAGGCGTTTAATATGGGGTGTTGAGTCCATTTCGTTGAGCAAGGAGTAGCTCTTGTCTATTCCATATTTGGCTTAAGGAACTTTATCTGTGCTCATTTCAATCTCTGGTTTTATGCAGCACCCCAACTCACCTTTCCCCTTAAGCAAGCATAAGTTGGTTTTCTAAATTTGAGACCCTGTTCTGTTCTGTAATTCAGTTCCTGTGTAGCCAAGTTTACATTCCGTGTATTACTGATACCTTATGATGTTTCATTTTCTGTGTGACTTATTTCAGTTAGAATCATCATACCTGAATCCACTCATTGTGCTGCTAAGGGCCTGATGACATAGATTTCATTGCTGAGTGATATTGCTTTGCAAGTAAATACCACAACTTCTTTATCCATTTTTCACTTTCTGCGATGTTGAACTTGTACTGTAAATGAGGTTCTTGTAAACAGAGGCGTCCGAAACTTTGGGGTGGCTGTGTCTTTTTGATTTTAATTTCCCTAAGCTATAGGACCATAAGTGGAAGTGCCCTAGGCTCTGTTGCTTTGTTTTTTAGATGTTTCAGGAAACACCATACACTTCTCCCGAGTGTCTGTTGGCAATTTACATCCCGCCCAGCAGCATAACAAGGCTCCCAGTTCTCCATGGCCTGTCCTGCCTTGCTGGATTTTACACTTTTTTCAGATGGCCCTTTTGACCGGGGGGAAGTGAGACTTCATTGTAGTGCAGATTTCCTTTGCAAGCTTGCTTGGTTGGCCAAAAAGGGCGTATGCGTTTTTTCCTGAATATATTCAGGAAAAAACGCATACGCCCTTTTTGGCCAAGTGCATCATTGTGGACGTTCTGCCTCTTTTCCTATGCTTTCAATGCAATTCCAGTCTACCTCCTGAAATCGGTTTCCTGCAATTCTGCCCCGCTTTCAAGTCCTCTTGGCAGCCTTACTTCAGTCTATTTTTGGACGATAGCTGTCATTTATAACTCTGCAGGTTTGTGAATTACAGTGCCCCTGAGTTCCTTTCTTCACCTCGTTTTCTTTTGAGCTGGCCGCAACACCGCAGGATGGCTTCATGCCCTAATCTTGTTCCAGCACGGCACGCTGAGCCTTTGGTTAATTCCTCTTCCTGGTGGGAAATGAGAGTTAAATTTGCCCGTCCAGACACCTCCAGCTAGTCTCTCATTGGTTCTCGCTATACCTGTTCATCTTCCGCAGAAATTGCAAACTGGGCTAAACAGGAGGTTAAAGGGACTGACTCTCCAAGTCGGGAGAGTGTTAGTAAAGCGTCTGGAATGTTGCACCCGAGTACCAGGGTACGAAAACTGAGACATATTTGAACACGTCTCCCGATCACATGGTTGATCATACTCTGGGTTCCACATGCATGTTTTAGCTGAAGGAAGAATACCTTAAACCTGGGTAGTTGAAACCCGTGGAATGGGTACCATGCAATATGACATCAAAGGGTCTTCATTTGCTCACCGAACCTCTACAATCCTATCACTGCTGCGTTTATGCCCCTGTACACATGCTTGATTCTCTTTCGGAGACATAGCAATCCATAGGTTTTAAGATACTTACTAGTCAGGTACATTCTTAGGCGTTTAATATGGGGTGTTGAGTCCATTTCGTTGAGCAAGGAGTAGCTCTTGTCTATTCCATATTTGGCTTAAGGAACTTTATCTGTGCTCATTTCAATCTCTGGTTTTATGCAGAACCCCAACTCACCTTTCCCCTTAAGCAAGCATAAGTTGGTTTTCTAAATTTGAGACCCTGTTCTGTTCTGTAATTCAGTTCCTGTGTAGCCAAGTTTACATTCCATGTATTACTGATACCTTATGATGTTTCATTTTCTGTGTGACTTATTTCAGTTAGAATCATCATACCTGAATTCACTCATTGTGCTGCTAAGGGCCTGATGACATAGATTTCATTGCTTAGTGATATTGCTTTGCAAGTAAATACCACAACTTCTTTATCCATTTTTCACTTTCTGCGATGTTGAACTTGTACTGTAAACGAGGTTCTTGTAAACAGAGGCGTCCCAAACTTTGGGGTGGCTGTGTCTTTTTGATTTTAATTTCCCTAAGCTATAGGACCATAAGTGGAAGTGCCCTAGGCTCTGTTGCTTTGTTTTTTAGATGTTTCAGGAAACACCATACACTTCTCCCGAGTGTCTGTTGGCAATTTACATCCCGCCCAGCAGCATAACAAGGCTCCCAGTTCTCCATGGCCTGTCCTGCCTTGCTGGAGTTTACACTTTTTTCAGATGGCCCTTTTGACCGGGGGGAAGTGAGACTTCATTGTAGTGCAGATTTCCTTTGCAAGCTTGCTTGGTTGGCCAAAAAGGGCGTATGCGTTTTTTCCTGAATATATTCAGGAAAAAACGCATACGCCCTTTTTGGCCAAGTGCATCATTGTGGACGTTCTGCCTCTTTTCCTATGCTTTCAATGCAATTCCAGTCTACCTCCTGAAATCGGTTTCCTGCAATTCTGCCCCGCTTTCAAGTCCTCTTGGCAGCCTTACTTCAGTATATTTTTGGACGATAGCTGTCATTTATAACTCTGCAGGTTTGTGAATTACAGTGCCCCTGAGCTCCTTTCTTCAACTCGCTTTCTTTTGAGCTGGCCGCAACACCGCAGGATGGCTTCAGGCCCTAATCTTGTTCCAGCACGGCACGCTGAGCCTTTGGTTAATTCCTCTTCCTGGTGGGAAATGAGAGTTAAATTTGCCCGTCCAGACACCTCCAGCTACTCTCTCATTGGTTCTCGCTATTCCTGTTCATCTTCCGCAGAAATTGCAAACTGGGCTGAACAGGAGGTTAAAGGGACTGACTCTCCAAGTCGGGAGAGTGTTAGTAAAGCGTCTGGAATGTTGCACCCGAGTACCAGGGTACGAAAACTGAGACATATTTGAACACGTCTCCCGATCACATGGTTGATCATACTCTGGGTTCCACATGCATGTTTTAGCTGAAGGAAGAATACCTTAAACCTGGGTAGTTGAAACCCGTGGAATGGGTACCATGCAATATGACATCAAAGGGTCTTCATTTGCTCACCGAACCTCTCCAATCCTATCACTGCTGCGTTTATGCCCCTGTACACATGCTTGATTCTCTTTCGGAGACATAGCAATCCATAGGTTTTAAGATACTTACTAGTCAGGTACATTCTTAGGCGTTTAATATGCGGTGTTGAGTCCATTTCGTTGAGCAAGGAGTAGCTCTTGTCTATTCCATATTTGGCTTAAGGAACTTTATCTGTGCTCATTTCAATCTCTGGTTTTATGCAGCACCCCAACTCACCTTTCCCCTTAAGCAAGCATAAGTTGGTTTTCTAAATTTGAGACCCTCTTCTGTTCTGAAATTCAGTTCCTGTGTAGCCAAGTTTACATTCCGTGTATTACTGATATCTTATGATGTTTCTTTTTCTGTGTGACTTATTTCAGTTAGAATCATCATACCTGAATCCACTCATTGTGCTGCTAAGGGCCTGATGACATAGATTTCATTGCTGAGTGATATTGCTTTGTAAGTAAATACCACAAGTTCTTTATCCATTTTTCACTTTCTGCGATGTTGAACTTGTACTGTAAACGAGGTGCTTGTAAACAGAGCCGTTCCAAACTTTGGGGTGGCTGTGTCTTTTTGATTTTAATTTCCCTAAGCTATAGGACCATAAGTGGAAGTGCCCTAGGCTCTGTTGCTTTGTTTTTTAGATGTTTCAGGAAACACCATACACTTCTCCCGAGTGTCTGTTGGCAATTTACATCCCGCCCATCAGCATAACAAGGCTCCCAGTTCTCCATGGCCTGTCCTGCCTTGCTGGATTTTACACTTTTTTCAGATGGCCCTTTTGACCGGGGGGAAGTGAGACTTCATTGTAGTGCAGATTTCCTTTGCAAGCTTGCTTGGTTGGCCAAAAAGGGCGTATGCGTTTTTTCCTGAATATATTCAGGAAAAAACGCATACGCCCTTTTTGGCCAAGTGCATCATTGTGGACGTTCTGCCTCTTTTCCTATGCTTTCAATGCAATTCCAGTCTACCTCCTGAAATCGGTTTCCTGCAATTCTGCCCCGCTTTCAAGTCCTCTTGGCAGCCTTACTTCAGTATATTTTTGGACGATAGCTGTCATTTATAACTCTGCAGGTTTGTGAATTACAGTGCCCCTGAGCTCCTTTCTTCAACTCGCTTTCTTTTGAGCTGGCCGCAACACCGCAGGATGGCTTCAGGCTCTAATCTGGTTCCGGCACGGCACACTGAGCCTTTGGTTATTTCCTCTTCCTGGTGGGAAATGAGAGTTAAATTTGCCCGTCCAGACAACTCCAGCTAGTCTCTCATTGGTTCTCCCTATTCCTGTTCATCTTCCGCAGAAATTGCAAACTGGGCCAAACAGGAGGTTAAAGGCGCTGACTCTCCAAGTCGGGAGAGTGTTAGTAAAGAATCTGGAATGTTGCACCCGAGTACCAGGGGAGGAAAACTGAGACATATTTGAACACGTCTCCCGTTCACACGGTTGATCATACTCTGGGTTCCACATGCATGTTTTAGCTGAAGGAAGAATACCTTAAACCTGGAGATTTGAGACCCGTGTAATGGGTACCATGCAAATTGACTTCAAAGGGTCTTCATTTGCTCACCGAACCTCTCCAATCCTATCACTGCTGCGTTTATGCCCCTGTACACACGCTTGATTCTCTTTTGGAGACATAGCAATCCATAGGTTTTAAGATACTTACTAGTCAGGTACATTCTTAGGCGTTTAATATAGGGTGTTGAGTCCATTTCGTTGAGCAAGGAGTAGCTCTTGTCTATTCCATATTTGGCTTAAGGAACTTTATCTGTGCTCATTTCAATCTCTGGTTTTATGCAGCACCCCAACTCACCTTTCCCCTTAAGCAAGCATAAGTTGGTTTTCTAAATTTGAGACCCTGTTCTGTTCTGTAATTCAGTTCCTGTGTAGCCAAGTTTACATTCCGTGTATTACTGATACCTTATGATGTTTCATTTTATGTGTGACTTATTTCAGTTAGAATCATCATACCTGAATCCACTCATTGTGCTGCTAAGGGCCTGATGACATAGATTTCATTGCTGAGTGATATTGCTTTGCAAGTAAATACCACAACTTCTTTATCCATTTTTCACTTTCTGCGATGTTGAACTTGTACTGTAAATGAGGTTCTTGTAAACAGAGGCGTCCCAAACTTTGGGGTGGCTGTGTCTTTTTGATTTTAATTTCCCTAAGCTATAGGACCATAAGTGGAAGTGCCCTAGGCTCTGTTGCTTTGTTTTTTAGATGTTTCAGGAAACACCATACACTTCTCCCGAGTGTCTGTTGGCAATTTACATCCCGCCCAGCAGCATAACAAGGCTCCCAGTTCTCCATGGCCTGTCCTGCCTTGCTGGATTTTACACTTTTTTCAGATGGCCCTTTTGACCGGGGGGAAGTGAGACTTCATTGTAGTGCAGATTTCCTTTGCAAGCTTGCTTGGTTGGCCAAAAAGGGCGTATGCGTTTTTCCCTGAATATATTCAGGAAAAAACGCATACGCCCTTTTTGGCCAAGTGCATCATTGTGGACGTTCTGCCTCTTTTCCTATGCTTTCAATGCAATTCCAGTCTACCTCCTGAAATCGGTTTCCTGCAATTCTGCCCCGCTTTCAAGTCCTCTTGGCAGCCTTACTTCAGTATATTTTTGGACGATAGCTGTCATTTATAACTCTGCAGGTTTGTGAATTACAGTGCCCCTGAGCTCCTTTCTTCAACTCGCTTTCTTTTGAGCTGGCCGCAACACCGCAGGATGGCTTCAGGCCCTAATCTTGTTCCAGCACGGCACGCTGAGCCTTTGGTTAATTCCTCTTCCTGGTGGGAAATGAGAGTTAAATTTGCCCGTCCAGACACCTCCAGCTAGTCTCTCATTGGTTCTCGCTATTCCTGTTCATCTTCCGCAGAAATTGCAAACTGGGCTAAACAGGAGGTTAAAGGGACTGACTCTCCAAGTCGGGAGAGTGTTAGTAAAGCGTCTGGAATGTTGCACCCGAGTACCAGGGTACGAAAACTGAGACATATTTGAACACGTCTCCCGATCACATGGTTGATCATACTCTGGGTTCCACATGCATGTTTTAGCTGAAGGAAGAATACCTTAAACCTGGGTAGTTGAAACCCGTGGAATGGGTACCATGCAATATGACATCAAAGGGTCTTCATTTGCTCACCGAACCTCTCCAATCCTATCACTGCTGCGTTTATGCCCCTGTACACATGCTTGATTCTCTTTCGGAGACATAGCAATCCATAGGTTTTAAGATACTTACTAGTCAGGTACATTCTTAGGCGTTTAATATGCGGTGTTGAGTCCATTTCGTTGAGCAAGGAGTAGCTCTTGTCTATTCCATATTTGGCTTAAGGAACTTTATCTGTGCTCATTTCAATCTCTGGTTTTATGCAGCACCCCAACTCACCTTTCCCCTTAAGCAAGCATAAGTTGGTTTTCTAAATTTGAGACCCTGTTCTGTTTTGGAATTCAGTTCCTGTGTAGCCAAGTTTACATTCCGTGTATTACTGATATCTTATGATGTTTCTTTTTCTGTGTGACTTATTTCAGTTAGAATCATCATACCTGAATCCACTCATTGTGCTGCTAAGGGCCTGATGACATAGATTTCATTGCTGAGTGATATTGCTTTGTAAGTAAA
The DNA here is from genome assembly GCF_964374135.1 of Grampus griseus. NCBI lineage: Eukaryota > Metazoa > Chordata > Mammalia > Artiodactyla > Delphinidae > Grampus > Grampus griseus. The sequence goes on from NW_028133314.1 coordinate 264,927, forward strand.
TACCAAAAGTTCTTTATCCATTTTTCACTTTCTGCGATGTTGAACTTGTACTGTAAACGAGGTTCTTGTAAACAGAGCCGTTCCAAACTTTGGGGTGGGTGTGTCTTTTTGATTTTAATTTCCCTAAGCTATAGGACCATAAGTGGAAGTGCCCTAGGCTCTGTTGCTTTGTTTTTTAGATGTTTCAGGAAACACCATACACTTCTCCCGAGTGTCTGTTGGCAATTTACATCCCGCCCAGCAGCATAACAAGGCTCCCAGTTCTCCATGGCCTGTCCTGCCTTGCTGGATTTTACACTTTTTTCAGATGGCCCTTTTGACCGGGGGGAAGTGAGACTTCATTGTAGTGCAGATTTCCTTTGCAAGCTTGCTTGGTTGGCCAAAAAGGGCGTATGCGTTTTTTCCTGAATATATTCAGGAAAAAACGCATACGCCCTTTTTGGCCAAGTGCATCATTGTGGACGTTCTGCCTCTTTTCCTATGCTTTCAATGCAATTCCAGTCTACCTCCTGAAATCGGTTTCCTGCAATTCTGCCCCGTTTTCAAGTCCTCTTGGCAGCCTTACTTCAGTATATTTTTGGACGATAGCTGTCATTTATAACTCTGCAGGTTTGTGAATTACAGTGCCCCTGAGCTCCTTTCTTCAACTCGCTTTCTTTTGAGCTGGCCGCAACACCGCAGGATGGCTTCAGGCTCTAATCTGGTTCCGGCACGGCACACTGAGCCTTTGGTTATTTCCTCTTCCTGGTGGGAAATGAGAGTTAAATTTGCCCGTCCAGACACCTCCAGCTAGTCTCTCATTGGTTCTCCCTATTCCTGTTCATCTTCCGCAGAAATTGCAAACTGGGCCAAACAGGAGGTTAAAGGCGCTGACTCTCCAAGTCGGGAGAGTGTTAGTAAAGAATCTGGAATGTTGCACCCGAGTACCAGGGTACGAAAACTGAGACATATTTGAATACGTCTCCCGTTCACACGGTTGATCATACTCTGGGTTCCACATGCATGTTTTAGCTGAAGGAAGAATACCTTAAACCTGGAGAGTTGAGACCCGTGTAATGGGTACCATGCAAATTGACTTCAAAGGGTCTTCATTTGCTCACCGAACCTCTCCAATCCTATCACTGCTGCGTTTATGCCCCTGTACACACGCTTGATTCTCTTTCAGAGACATAGCAATCCATAGGTTTTAAGATACTTTCTAGTCAGGTACATTCTTAGGCGTTTAATATGGGGTGTTGAGTCCATTTCGTTGAGCAAGGAGTAGCTCTTGTCTATTCCATATTTGGCTTTAAGAACTTTATCTGTGCTCATTTCAATCTCTGGTTTTATGCAGCACCCCAACTCACCTTTCCCCTTAAGCAAGCATAAGTTGGTTTTCTAAATTTGAGATGCTGTTCTGTTTTGGAATTCAGTTCCTGTGTAGCCAAGTTTATATTCCGTGTATTAGTGATATCTTATGATGTTTCTTTTTCTGTGTGACTTATTTCAGTTAGAATCATCATACCTGAATCCACTCATTGTGCTGCTAAGGGCCTGATGACATAGATTTCATTGCTGAGTGATATTGCTTTGTAAGTAAATACCACAACTTCTTTATCCATTTTTCATTTTCTGCGATGTTGAACTTGTACTGTAAACGAGGTTCTTGTAAACAGAGGCGTCCCAAACTTTGGGGTGGCTGTGTCTTTTTGATTTTAATTTCCCTAAGCTATAGGACCATAAGTGGAAGTGCCCTAGGCTCTGTTGCTTTGTTTTTTAGATGTTTCAGGAAACACCATACACTTCTCCGGAGTGTCTGTTGGCAATTTACATACCGCCCAGCAGCATAACAAGGCTCTCAGTTCTCCATGGCCTGTCCTGCCTTGCTGGATTTTACACTTTTTTCAGATGGCCCTTTTGACCGGGGGGAAGTGAGACTTCATTGTAGTGCAGATTTCCTTTGCAAGCTTGCTTGGTTGGCCAAAAAGGGCGTATGCGTTTTTCCCTGAATATATTCAGGAAAAAACACATACGCCCTTTTTGGCCAAGTGCATCATTGTGGACGTTCTGCCTCTTTTCCTATGCTTTCAATGCAATTCCAGTCTACCTCCTGAAATCGGTTTCCTGCAATTCTGCCCCGCTTTCAAGTCCTCTTGGCAGCCTTACTTCAGTCTATTTTTGGACGATAGCTGTCATTTATAACTCTGCAGGTTTGTGAATTACAGTGCCCCTGAGCTCCTTTCTTCAACTCGCTTTCTTTTGAGCTGGCCGCAACACCGCAGGATGGCTTCAGGCCCTAATCTTGTTCCAGCACGGCACGCTGAGCCTTTGGTTAATTCCTCTTCCTGGTGGGAAATGAGAGTTAAATTTGCCCGTCCAGACACCTCCAGCTAGTCTCTCATTGGTTCTCGCTATTCCTGTTCATCTTCCGCAGAAATTGCAAACTGGGCTAAACAGGAGGTTAAAGGGACTGACTCTCCAAGTCGGGAGAGTGTTAGTAAAGCGTCTGGAATGTTGCACCCGAGTACCAGGGTACGAAAACTGAGACATATTTGAACACGTCTCCCGATCACATGGTTGATCATACTCTGGGTTCCACATGCATGTTTTAGCTGAAGGAAGAATACCTTAAACCTGGAGAGTTGAGACCCGTGTAATGGGTACCATGCAAATTGACTTCAAAGGGTCTTCATTTGCTCACCGAACCTCTCCAATCCTATCACTGCTGCGTTTATGCCCCTGTACACATGCTTGATTCTCTTTCGGAGACATAGCAATCCATAGGTTTTAAGATACTTACTAGTCAGGTACATTCTTAGGCGTTTAATATGCGGTGTTGAGTCCATTTCGTTGAGCAAGGAGTAGCTCTTGTCTATTCCATATTTGGCTTAAGGAACTTTATCTGTGCTCATTTCAATCTCTGGTTTTATGCAGCACCCCAACTCACCTTTCCCCTTAAGCAAGCATAAGTTGGTTTTCTAAATTTGAGACCCTGTTCTGTTTTGGAATTCAGTTCCTGTGTAGCCAAGTTTACATTCCGTGTATTACTGATATCTTATGATGTTTCTTTTTCTGTGTGACTTATTTCAGTTAGAATCATCATACCTGAATCCACTCATTGTGCTGCTAAGGGCCTGATGACATAGATTTCATTGCTGAGTGATATTGCTTTGTAAGTAAATACCAAAAGTTCTTTATCCATTTTTCACTTTCTGCGATGTTGAACTTGTACTGTAAACGAGGTTCTTGTAAACAGAGCCGTTCCAAACTTTGGGGTGGGTGTGTCTTTTTGATTTTAATTTCCCTAAGCTATAGGACCATAAGTGGAAGTGCCCTAGGCTCTGTTGCTTTGTTTTTTAGATGTTTCAGGAAACACCATACACTTCTCCCGAGTGTCTGTTGGCAATTTACATCCCGCCCAGCAGCATAACAAGGCTCCCAGTTCTCCATGGCCTGTCCTGCCTTGCTGGATTTTACACTTTTTTCAGATGGCCCTTTTGACCGGGGGGAAGTGAGACTTCATTGTAGTGCAGATTTCCTTTGCAAGCTTGCTTGGTTGGCCAAAAAGGGCGTATGCGTTTTTTCCTGAATATATTCAGGAAAAAACGCATACGCCCTTTTTGGCCAAGTGGCATCATTGTGGACGTTCTGCCTCTTTTCCTATGCTTTCAATGCAATTCCAGTCTACCTCCTGAAATCGGTTTCCTGCAATTCTGCCCCGTTTTCAAGTCCTCTTGGCAGCCTTACTTCAGTATATTTTTGGACGATAGCTGTCATTTATAACTCTGCAGGTTTGTGAATTACAGTGCCCCTGAGCTCCTTTCTTCAACTCGCTTTCTTTTGAGCTGGCCGCAACACCGCAGGATGGCTTCAGGCTCTAATCTGGTTCCGGCACGGCACACTGAGCCTTTGGTTATTTCCTCTTCCTGGTGGGAAATGAGAGTTAAATTTGCCCATCCAGACACCTCCAGCTAGTCTCTCATTGGTTCTCCCTATTCCTGTTCATCTTCCGCAGAAATTGCAAACTGGGCCAAACAGGAGGTTAAAGGCGCTGACTCTCCAAGTCGGGAGAGTGTTAGTAAAGAATCTGGAATGTTGCACCCGAGTACCAGGGGAGGAAAACTGAGACATATTTGAACACGTCTCCCGTTCACACGGTTGATCATACTCTGGGTTCCACATGCATGTTTTAGCTGAAGGAAGAATACCTTAAACCTGGAGAGTGAGACCCGTGTAATGGGTACCATGCAAATTGACTTCAAAGGGTCTTCATTTGCTCACCGAACCTCTCCAATCCTATCACTGCTGCGTTTATGCCCCTGTACACACGCTTGATTCTCTTTCAGAGACATAGCAATCCATAGGTTTTAAGATACTTTCTAGTCAGGTACATTCTTAGGCGTTTAATATGGGGTGTTGAGTCCATTTCGTTGAGCAAGGAGTAGCTCTTGTCTATTCCATATTTGGCTTTAAGAACTTTATCTGTGCTCATTTCAATCTCTGGTTTTAAGCAGCACCCCAACTCACCTTTCCCCTTAAGCAAGCATAAGTTGGTTTTCTAAATTTGAGACGCTGTTCTGTTTTGGAATTCAGTTCCTGTGTAGCCAAGTTTATATTCCGTGTATTAGTGATATCTTATGATGTTTCTTTTTCTGTGTGACTTATTTCAGTTAGAATCATCATACCTGAATCCACTCATTGTGCTGCTAAGGGCCTGATGACATAGATTTCATTGCTGAGTGATATTGCTTTGTAAGTAAATACCACAACTTCTTTATCCATTTTTCATTTTCTGCGATGTTGAACTTGTACTGTAAACGAGGTTCTTGTAAACAGAGGCGTCCCAAACTTTGGGGTGGCTGTGTCTTTTTGATTTTAATTTCCCTAAGCTATAGGACCATAAGTGGAAGTGCCCTAGGCTCTGTTGCTTTGTTTTTTAGATGTTTCAGGAAACACCATACACTTCTCCGGAGTGTCTGTTGGCAATTTACATACCGCCCAGCAGCATAACAAGGCTCTCAGTTCTCCATGGCCTGTCCTGCCTTGCTGGATTTTACACTTTTTTCAGATGGCCCTTTTGACCGGGGGGAAGTGAGACTTCATTGTAGTGCAGATTTCCTTTGCAAGCTTGCTTGGTTGGCCAAAAAGTGCGTATGCGTTTTTCCCTGAATATATTCAGGAAAAAACGCATACGCCCTTTTTGGCCAAGTGCATCATTGTGGACGTTCTGCCTCTTTTCCTATGCTTTCAATGCAATTCCAGTCTACCTCCTGAAATCGGTTTCCTGCAATTCTGCCCCGCTTTCAAGTCCTCTTGGCAGCCTTACTTCAGTCTATTTTTGGACGATAGCTGTCATTTATAACTCTGCAGGTTTGTGAATTACAGTGCCCCTGAGCTCCTTTCTTCAACTCGCTTTCTTTTGAGCTGGCCGCAACACCGCAGGATGGCTTCAGGCCCTAATCTTGTTCCAGCACGGCACGCTGAGCCTTTGGTTAATTCCTCTTCCTGGTGGGAAATGAGAGTTAAATTTGCCCGTCCAGACACCTCCAGCTAGTCTCTCATTGGTTCTCGCTATTCCTGTTCATCTTCCGCAGAAATTGCAAACTGGGCTAAACAGGAGGTTAAAGGGACTGACTCTCCAAGTCGGGAGAGTGTTAGTAAAGCGTCTGGAATGTTGCACCCGAGTACCAGGGTACGAAAACTGAGACATATTTGAACACGTCTCCCGATCACATGGTTGATCATACTCTGGGTTCCACATGCATGATTTAGCTGAAGGAAGAATACCTTAAACCTGGAGAGTTGAGACCCGTGTAATGGGTACCATGCAAATTGACTTCAAAGGGTCTTCATTTGCTCACCGAACCTCTCCAATCCTATCACTGCTGCGTTTATGCCCCTGTACACACGCTTGATTCTCTTTTGGAGACATAGCAATCCATAGGTTTTAAGATACTTACTAGTCAGGTACATTCTTAGGCGTTTAATATGCGGTGTTGAGTCCATTTCGTTGAGCAAGGAGTAGCTCTTGTCTATTCCATATTTGGCTTAAGGAACTTTATCTGTGCTCATTTCAATCTCTGGTTTTATGCAGCACCCCAACTCACCTTTCCCCTTAAGCAAGCATAAGTTGGTTTTCTAAATTTGAGACCCTGTTCTGTTTTGGAATTCAGTTCCTGTGTAGCCAAGTTTACATTCCGTGTATTACTGATATCTTATGATGTTTCTTTTTCTGTGTGACTTATTTCAGTTAGAATCATCATACCTGAATCCACTCATTGTGCTGCTAAGGGCCTGATGACATAGATTTCATTGCTGAGTGATATTGCTTTGTAAGTAAATACCAAAAGTTCTTTATCCATTTTTCACTTTCTGTGATGTTGAACTTGTACTGTAAACGAGGTTCTTGTAAACAGAGCCGTTCCAAACTTTGGGGTGGGTGTGTCTTTTTGATTTTAATTTCCCTAAGCTATAGGACCATAAGTGGAAGTGCCCTAGGCTCTGTTGCTTTGTTTTTTAGATGTTTCAGGAAACACCATACACTTCTCCCGAGTGTCTGTTGGCAATTTACATCCCGCCCAGCAGCATAACAAGGCTCCCATTTCTCCATGGCCTGTCCTGCCTTGCTGGATTTTACACTTTTTTCAGATGGCCCTTTTGACCGGGGGGAAGTGAGACTTCATTGTAGTGCAGATTTCCTTTGCAAGCTTGCTTGGTTGGCCAAAAAGGGCGTATGCGTTTTTTCCTGAATATATTCAGGAAAAAACGCATACGCCCTTTTTGGCCAAGTGCATCATTGTGGACGTTCTGCCTCTTTTCCTATGCTTTCAATGCAATTCCAGTCTACCTCCTGAAATCGGTTTCCTGCAATTCTGCCCCGCTTTCAAGTCCTCTTGGCAGCCTTACTTCAGTATATTTTTGGACGATAGCTGTCATTTATAACTCTGCAGGTTTGTGAATTACAGTGCCCCTGAGCTCCTTTCTTCAACTCGCTTTCTTTTGAGCTGGCCGCAACACCGCAGGATGGCTTCAGGCTCTAATCTGGTTCCGGCACGGCACACTGAGCCTTTGGTTATTTCCTCTTCCTGGTGGGAAATGAGAGTTAAATTTGCCCGTCCAGACAACTCCAGCTAGTCTCTCATTGGTTCTCCCTATTCCTGTTCGTCTTCCGCAGAAATTGCAAACTGGGCCAAACAGGAGGTTAAAGGCGCTGACTCTCCAAGTCGGGAGAGTGTTAGTAAAGAATCTGGAATGTTGCACCCGAGTACCAGGGGAGGAAAACTGAGACATATTTGAACACGTCTCCCGTTCACACGGTTGATCATACTCTGGGTTCCACATGCATGTTTTAGCTGAAGGAAGAATACCTTAAACCTGGAGAGTTGAGACCCGTGTAATGGGTTCCATGCAAATTGACTTCAAAGGGTCTTCATTTGCTCACCGAACCTCTCCAATCCTATCACTGCTGCGTTTATGCCCCTGTACACACGCTTGATTCTCTTTCGGAGACATAGCAATCCATAGGTTTTAAGATACTTACTAGTCAGGTACATTCTTAGGCGTTTAATATGGGGTGTTGAGTCCATTTCGTTGAGCAAGGAGTAGCTCTTGTCTATTCCATATTTGGCTTAAGGAACTTTATCTGTGCTCATTTCAATCTCTGGTTTTATGCAGCACCCCAACTCACCTTTCCCCTTAAGCAAGCATAAGTTGGTTTTCTAAATTTGAGACCCTGTTCTGTTCTGTAATTCAGTTCCTGTGTAGCCAAGTTTACATTCCGTGTATTACTGATACCTTATGATGTTTCATTTTCTGTGTGACTTATTTCAGTTAGAATCATCATACCTGAATCCACTCATTGTGCTGCTAAGGGCCTGATGACATAGATTTCATTGCTGAGTGATATTGCTTTGTAAGTAAATACCACAACTTCTTTATCCATTTTTCATTTTCTGCGATGTTGAACTTGTACTGTAAACGAGGTTCTTGTAAACAGAGGCGTCCCAAACTTTGGGGTGGCTGTGTCTTTTTGATTTTAATTTCCCTAAGCTATAGGACCATAAGTGGAAGTGCCCTAGGCTCTGTTGCTTTGTTTTTTAGATGTTTCAGGAAACACCATACACTTCTCCGGAGTGTCTGTTGGCAATTTACATACCGCCCAGCAGCATAACAAGGCTCTCAGTTCTCCATGGCCTGTCCTGCCTTGCTGGATTTTACACTTTTTTCAGATGGCCCTTTTGACCGGGGGGAAGTGAGACTTCATTGTAGTGCAGATTTCCTTTGCAAGCTTGCTTGGTTGGCCAAAAAGGGCGTATGCGTTTTTCCCTGAATATATTCAGGAAAAAACGCATACGCCCTTTTTGGCCAAGTGCATCATTGTGGACGTTCTGCCTCTTTTCCTATGCTTTCAATGCAATTCCAGTCTACCTCCTGAAATCGGTTTCCTGCAATTCTGCCCCGCTTTCAAGTCCTCTTGGCAGCCTTACTTCAGTCTATTTTTGGACGATAGCTGTCATTTATAACTCTGCAGGTTTGTGAATTACAGTGCCCCTGAGCTCCTTTCTTCAACTCGCTTTCTTTTGAGCTGGCCGCAACACCGCAGGATGGCTTCAGGCCCTAATCTTGTTCCAGCACGGCACGCTGAGCCTTTGGTTAATTCCTCTTCCTGGTGGGAAATGAGAGTTAAATTTGCCCGTCCAGACACCTCCAGCTAGTCTCTCATTGGTTCTCGCTATTCCTGTTCATCTTCCGCAGAAATTGCAAACTGGGCTAAACAGGAGGTTAAAGGGACTGACTCTCCAAGTCGGGAGAGTGTTAGTAAAGCGTCTGGAATGTTGCACCCGAGTACCAGGGTACGAAAACTGAGACATATTTGAACACGTCTCCCGATCACATGGTTGATCATACTCTGGGTTCCACATGCATGTTTTAGCTGAAGGAAGAATACCTTAAACCTGGAGAGTTGAGACCCGTGTAATGGGTACCATGCAAATTGACTTCAAAGGGTCTTCATTTGCTCACCGAACCTCTCCAATCCTATCACTGCTGCGTTTATGCCCCTGTACACACGCTTGATTCTCTTTTGGAGACATAGCAATCCATAGGTTTTAAGATACTTACTAGTCAGGTACATTCTTAGGCGTTTAATATGCGGTGTTGAGTCCATTTCGTTGAGCAAGGAGTAGCTCTTGTCTATTCCATATTTGGCTTAAGGAACTTTATCTGTGCTCATTTCAATCTCTGGTTTTATGCAGCACCCCAACTCACCTTTCCCCTTAAGCAAGCATAAGTTGGTTTTCTAAATTTGAGACCCTGTTCTGTTTTGGAATTCAGTTCCTGTGTAGCCAAGTTTACATTCCGTGTATTACTGATATCTTATGATGTTTCTTTTTCTGTGTGACTTATTTCAGTTAGAATCATCATACCTGAATCCACTCATTGTGCTGCTAAGGGCCTGATGACATAGATTTCATTGCTGAGTGATATTGCTTTGTAAGTAAATACCAAAAGTTCTTTATCCATTTTTCACTTTCTGCGATGTTGAACTTGTACTGTAAACGAGGTTCTTGTAAACAGAGCCGTTCCAAACTTTGGGGTGGGTGTGTCTTTTTGATTTTAATTTCCCTAAGCTATAGGACCATAAGTGGAAGTGCCCTAGGCTCTGTTGCTTTGTTTTTTAGATGTTTCAGGAAACACCATACACTTCTCCCGAGTGTCTGTTGGCAATTTACATCCCGCCCAGCAGCATAACAAGGCTCCCATTTCTCCATGGCCTGTCCTGCCTTGCTGGATTTTACACTTTTTTCAGATGGCCCTTTTGACCGGGGGGAAGTGAGACTTCATTGTAGTGCAGATTTCCTTTGCAAGCTTGCTTGGTTGGCCAAAAAGGGCGTATGCGTTTTTTCCTGAATATATTCAGGAAAAAACGCATACGCCCTTTTTGGCCAAGTGCATCATTGTGGACGTTCTGCCTCTTTTCCTATGCTTTCAATGCAATTCCAGTCTACCTCCTGAAATCGGTTTCCTGCAATTCTGCCCCGCTTTCAAGTCCTCTTGGCAGCCTTACTTCAGTATATTTTTGGACGATAGCTGTCATTTATAACTCTGCAGGTTTGTGAATTACAGTGCCCCTGAGCTCCTTTCTTCAACTCGCTTTCTTTTGAGCTGGCCGCAACACCGCAGGATGGCTTCAGGCTCTAATCTGGTTCCGGCACGGCACACTGAGCCTTTGGTTATTTCCTCTTCCTGGTGGGAAATGAGAGTTAAATTTGCCCGTCCAGACAACTCCAGCTAGTCTCTCATTGGTTCTCCCTATTCCTGTTCGTCTTCCGCAGAAATTGCAAACTGGGCCAAACAGGAGGTTAAAGGCGCTGACTCTCCAAGTCGGGAGAGTGTTAGTAAAGAATCTGGAATGTTGCACCCGAGTACCAGGGGAGGAAAACTGAGACATATTTGAACACGTCTCCCGTTCACACGGTTGATCATACTCTGGGTTCCACATGCATGTTTTAGCTGAAGGAAGAATACCTTAAACCTGGAGAGTTGAGACCCGTGTAATGGGTTCCATGCAAATTGACTTCAAAGGGTCTTCATTTGCTCACCGAACCTCTCCAATCCTATCACTGCTGCGTTTATGCCCCTGTACACACGCTTGATTCTCTTTCGGAGACATAGCAATCCATAGGTTTTAAGATACTTACTAGTCAGGTACATTCTTAGGTGTTTAATATGGGGTGTTGAGTCCATTTCGTTGAGCAAGGAGTAGCTCTTGTCTATTCCATATTTGGCTTAAGGAACTTTATCTGTGCTCATTTCAATCTCTGGTTTTATGCAGCACCCCAACTCACCTTTCCCCTTAAGCAAGCATAAGTTGGTTTTCTAAATTTGAGACCCTGTTCTGTTCTGTAATTCAGTTCCTGTGTAGCCAAGTTTACATTCCGTGTATTACTGATACCTTATGATGTTTCATTTTATGTGTGACTTATTTCAGTTAGAATCATCATACCTGAATCCACTCATTGTGCTGCTAAGGGCCTGATGACATAGATTTCATTGCTGAGTGATATTGCTTTGTAAATAAATACCAAAAGTTCTTTATCCATTTTTCACTTTCTGCGATGTTGAACTTGTACTGTAAACGAGGTTCTTGTAAACAGAGCCGTTCCAAACTTTGGGGTGGGTGTGTCTTTTTGATTTTAATTTCCCTAAGCTATAGGACCATAAGTGGAAGTGCCCTAGGCTCTGTTGCTTTGTTTTTTAGATGTTTCAGGAAACACCATACACTTCTCCCGAGTGTCTGTTGGCAATTTACATCCCGCCCAGCAGCATAACAAGGCTCCCAGTTCTCCATGGCCTGTCCTGCCTTGCTGGATTTTACACTTTTTTCAGATGGCCCTTTTGACCGGGGGGAAGTGAGACTTCATTGTAGTGCAGATTTCCTTTGCAAGCTTGCTTGGTTGGCCAAAAAGGGCGTATGCGTTTTTTCCTGAATATATTCAGGAAAAAACGCATACGCCCTTTTTGGCCAAGTGCATCATTGTGGACGTTCTGCCTCTTTTCCTATGCTTTCAATGCAATTCCAGTCTACCTCCTGAAATCGGTTTCCTGCAATTCTGCCCCGCTTTCAAGTCCTCTTGGCAGCCTTACTTCAGTATATTTTTGGACGATAGCTGTCATTTATAACTCTGCAGGTTTGTGAATTACAGTGCCCCTGAGCTCCTTTCTTCAACTCGCTTTCTTTTGAGCTGGCCGCAACACCGCAGGATGGCTTCAGGCTTTAAACTGGTTCCGGCACGGCACACTGAGCCTTTGGTTATTTCCTCTTCCTGGTGGGAAATGAGAGTTAAATTTGCCCGTCCAGACAACTCCAGCTAGTCTCTCATTGGTTCTCCCTATTCCTGTTCATCTTCCGCAGAAATTGCAAACTGGGCCAAACAGGAGGTTAAAGGCGCTGACTCTCCAAGTCGGGAGAGTGTTAGTAAAGAATCTGGAATGTTGCACCCGAGTACCAGGGGAGGAAAACTGAGACATATTTGAACACGTCTCCCGTTCACACGGTTGATCATACTCTGGGTTCCACATGCATGTTTTAGCTGAAGGAAGAATACCTTAAACCTGGAGAGTTGAGACCCGTGTAATGGGTACCATGCAAATTGACTTCAAAGGGTCTTCATTTGCTCACCGAACCTCTCCAATCCTATCACTGCTGCGTTTATGCCCCTGTACACACGCTTGATTCTCTTTTGGAGACATAGCAATCCATAGGTTTTAAGATACTTACTAGTCAGGTACATTCTTAGGCGTTTAATATGGGGTGTTGAGTCCATTTCGTTGAGCAAGGAGTAGCTCTTGTCTATTCCATATTTTGCTTAAGGAACTTTATCTGTGCTCATTTCAATCTCTGGTTTTATGCAGCACCCCAACTCACCTTTCCCCTTAAGCAAGCATAAGTTGGTTTTCTAAATTTGAGACCCTGTTCTGTTCTGTAATTCAGTTCCTGTGTAGCCAAGTTTACATTCCGTGTATTACTGATACCTTATGATGTTTCATTTTATGTGTGACTTATTTCAGTTAGAATCATCATACCTGAATCCACTCATTGTGCTGCTAAGGGCCTGATGACATAGATTTCATTGCTGAGTGATATTGCTTTGTAAATAAATACCAAAAGTTCTTTATCCATTTTTCACTTTCTGCGATGTTGAACTTGTACTGTAAACGAGGTTCTTGTAAACAGAGCCGTTCCAAACTTTGGGGTGGGTGTGTCTTTTTGATTTTAATTTCCCTAAGCTATAGGACCATAAGTGGAAGTGCCCTAGGCTCTGTTGCTTTGTTTTTTAGATGTTTCAGGAAACACCATACACTTCTCCCGAGTGTCTGTTGGCAATTTACATCCCGCCCAGCAGCATAACAAGGCTCCCAGTTCTCCATGGCCTGTCCTGCCTTGCTGGATTTTACACTTTTTTCAGATGGCCCTTTTGACCGGGGGGAAGTGAGACTTCATTGTAGTGCAGATTTCCTTTGCAAGCTTGCTTGGTTGGCCAAAAAGGGCGTATGCGTTTTTTCCTGAATATATTCAGGAAAAAACGCATACGCCCTTTTTGGCCAAGTGCATCATTGTGGACGTTCTGCCTCTTTTCCTATGCTTTCAATGCAATTCCAGTCTACCTCCTGAAATCGGTTTCCTGCAATTCTGCCCCGCTTTCAAGTCCTCTTGGCAGCCTTACTTCAGTATATTTTTGGACGATAGCTGTCATTTATAACTCTGCAGGTTTGTGAATTACAGTGCCCCTGAGCTCCTTTCTTCAACTCGCTTTCTTTTGAGCTGGCCGCAACACCGCAGGATGGCTTCAGGCTCTAATCTGGTTCCGGCACGGCACACTGAGCCTTTGGTTATTTCCTCTTCCTGGTGGGAAATGAGAGTTAAATTTGCCCGTCCAGACAACTCCAGCTAGTCTCTCATTGGTTCTCCCTATTCCTGTTCATCTTCCGCAGAAATTGCAAACTGGGCCAAACAGGACGTTAAAGGCGCTGACTCTCCAAGTCGGGAGAGTGTTAGTAAAGAATCTGGAATGTTGCACCCGAGTACCAGGGGAGGAAAACTGAGACATATTTGAACACGTCTCCCGTTCACACGGTTGATCATACTCTGGGTTCCACATGCATGTTTTAGCTGAAGGAAGAATACCTTAAACCTGGAGAGTTGAGACCCGTGTAATGGGTACCATGCAAATTGACTTCAAAGGGTCTTCATTTGCTCACCGAACCTCTCCAATCCTATCACTGCTGCGTTTATGCCCCTGTACACACGCTTGATTCTCTTTTGGAGACATAGCAATCCATAGGTTTTAAGATACTTACTAGTCAGGTACATTCTTAGGCGTTTAATATGGGGTGTTGAGTCCATTTCGTTGAGCAAGGAGTAGCTCTTGTCTATTCCATATTTGGCTTAAGGAACTTTATCTGTGCTCATTTCAATCTCTGGTTTTATGCAGCACCCCAACTCACCTTTCCCCTTAAGCAAGCATAAGTTGGTTTTCTAAATTTGAGACCCTGTTCTGTTCTGTAATTCAGTTCCTGTGTAGCCAAGTTTACATTCCGTGTATTACTGATACCTTATGATGTTTCATTTTCTGTGTGACTTATTTCAGTTAGAATCATCATACCTGAATCCACTCATTGTGCTGCTAAGGGCCTGATGACATAGATTTCATTGCTGAGTGATATTGCTTTGCAAGTAAATACCACAACTTCTTTATCCATTTTTCACTTTCTGCGATGTTGAACTTGTACTGTAAATGAGGTTCTTGTAAACAGAGGCGTCCCAAACTTTGGGGTGGCTGTGTCTTTTTGATTTTAATTTCCCTAAGCTATAGGACCATAAGTGGAAGTGCCCTAGGCTCTGTTGCTTTGTTTTTTAGATGTTTCAGGAAACACCATACACTTCTCCCGAGTGTCTGTTGGCAATTTACATCCCGCCCAGCAGCATAACAAGGCTCCCAGTTCTCCATGGCCTGTCCTGCCTTGCTGGATTTTACACTTTTTTCAGATGGCCCTTTTGACCGGGGGGAAGTGAGACTTCATTGTAGTGCAGATTTCCTTTGCAAGCTTGCTTGGTTGGCCAAAAAGGGCGTATGCGTTTTTTCCTGAATATATTCAGGAAAAAACGCATACGCCCTTTTTGGCCAAGTGCATCATTGTGGACGTTCTGCCTCTTTTCCTATGCTTTCAATGCAATTCCAGTCTACCTCCTGAAATCGGTTTCCTGCAATTCTGCCCCGCTTTCAAGTCCTCTTGGCAGCCTTACTTCAGTCTATTTTTGGACGATAGCTGTCATTTATAACTCTGCAGGTTTGTGAATTACAGTGCCCCTGAGTTCCTTTCTTCACCTCGTTTTCTTTTGAGCTGGCCGCAACACCGCAGGATGGCTTCATGCCCTAATCTTGTTCCAGCACGGCACGCTGAGCCTTTGGTTAATTCCTCTTCCTGGTGGGAAATGAGAGTTAAATTTGCCCGTCCAGACACCTCCAGCTAGTCTCTCATTGGTTCTCGCTATTCCTGTTCATCTTCCGCAGAAATTGCAAACTGGGCTAAACAGGAGGTTAAAGGGACTGACTCTCCAAGTCGGGAGAGTGTTAGTAAAGCGTCTGGAATGTTGCACCCGAGTACCAGGGTACGAAAACTGAGACATATTTGAACACGTCTCCCGATCACATGGTTGATCATACTCTGGGTTCCACATGCATGTTTTAGCTGAAGGAAGAATACCTTAAACCTGGGTAGTTGAAACCCGTGGAATGGGTACCATGCAATATGACATCAAAGGGTCTTCATTTGCTCACCGAACCTCTACAATCCTATCACTGCTGCGTTTATGCCCCTGTACACATGCTTGATTCTCTTTCGGAGACATAGCAATCCATAGGTTTTAAGATACTTACTAGTCAGGTACATTCTTAGGCGTTTAATATGGGGTGTTGAGTCCATTTCGTTGAGCAAGGAGTAGCTCTTGTCTATTCCATATTTGGCTTAAGGAACTTTATCTGTGCTCATTTCAATCTCTGGTTTTATGCAGAACCCCAACTCACCTTTCCCCTTAAGCAAGCATAAGTTGGTTTTCTAAATTTGAGACCCTGTTCTGTTCTGTAATTCAGTTCCTGTGTAGCCAAGTTTACATTCCATGTATTACTGATACCTTATGATGTTTCATTTTCTGTGTGACTTATTTCAGTTAGAATCATCATACCTGAATTCACTCATTGTGCTGCTAAGGGCCTGATGACATAGATTTCATTGCTTAGTGATATTGCTTTGCAAGTAAATACCACAACTTCTTTATCCATTTTTCACTTTCTGCGATGTTGAACTTGTACTGTAAACGAGGTTCTTGTAAACAGAGGCGTCCCAAACTTTGGGGTGGCTGTGTCTTTTTGATTTTAATTTCCCTAAGCTATAGGACCATAAGTGGAAGTGCCCTAGGCTCTGTTGCTTTGTTTTTTAGATGTTTCAGGAAACACCATACACTTCTCCCGAGTGTCTGTTGGCAATTTACATCCCGCCCAGCAGCATAACAAGGCTCCCAGTTCTCCATGGCCTGTCCTGCCTTGCTGGAGTTTACACTTTTTTCAGATGGCCCTTTTGACCGGGGGGAAGTGAGACTTCATTGTAGTGCAGATTTCCTTTGCATGCTTGCTTGGTTGGCCAAAAAGGGCGTATGCGTTTTTTCCTGAATATATTCAGGAAAAAACGCATACGCCCTTTTTGGCCAAGTGCATCATTGTGGACGTTCTGCCTCTTTTCCTATGCTTTCAATGCAATTCCAGTCTACCTCCTGAAATCGGTTTCCTGCAATTCTGCCCCGCTTTCAAGTCCTCTTGGCAGCCTTACTTCAGTATATTTTTGGACGATAGCTGTCATTTATAACTCTGCAGGTTTGTGAATTACAGTGCCCCTGAGCTCCTTTCTTCAACTCGCTTTCTTTTGAGCTGGCCGCAACACCGCAGGATGGCTTCAGGCCCTAATCTTGTTCCAGCACGGCACGCTGAGCCTTTGGTTAATTCCTCTTCCTGGTGGGAAATGAGAGTTAAATTTGCCCGTCCAGACACCTCCAGCTAGTCTCTCATTGGTTCTCGCTATTCCTGTTCATCTTCCGCAGAAATTGCAAACTGGGCTAAACAGGAGGTTAAAGGGACTGACTCTCCAAGTCGGGAGAGTGTTAGTAAAGCGTCTGGAATGTTGCACCCGAGTACCAGGGTACGAAAACTGAGACATATTTGAACACGTCTCCCGATCACATGGTTGATCATACTCTGGGTTCCACATGCATGTTTTAGCTGAAGGAAGAATACCTTAAACCTGGGTAGTTGAAACCCGTGGAATGGGTACCATGCAATATGACATCAAAGGGTCTTCATTTGCTCACCGAACCTCTCCAATCCTATCACTGCTGTGTTTATGCCCCTGTACACATGCTTGATTCTCTTTCGGAGACACAGCAATCCATAGGTTTTAAGATACTTACTAGTCAGGTACATTCTTAGGCGTTTAATATGCGGTGTTGAGTCCATTTCGTTGAGCAAGGAGTAGCTCTTGTCTATTCCATATTTGGCTTAAGGAACTTTATCTGTGCTCATTTCAATCTCTGGTTTTATGCAGCACCCCAACTCACCTTTCCCCTTAAGCAAGCATAAGTTGGTTTTCTAAATTTGAGACCCTGTTCTGTTTTGGAATTCAGTTCCTATGTAGCCAAGTTTACATTCCGTGTATTACTGATATCTTATGATGTTTCTTTTTCTGTGTGACTTATTTCAGTTAGAATCATCATACCTGAATCCACTCATTGTGCTGCTAAGGGCCTGATGACATAGATTTCATTGCTGAGTGATATTGCTTTGTAAGTAAATACCAAAAGTTCTTTATCCATTTTTCACTTTCTGCGATGTTGAACTTGTACTGTAAACGAGGTTCTTGTAAACAGAGCCGTTCCAAACTTTGGGGTGGGTGTGTCTTTTTGATTTTAATTTCCCTAAGCTATAGGACCATAAGTGGAAGTGCCCTAGGCTCTGTTGCTTTGTTTTTTAGATGTTTCAGGAAACACCATACACTTCTCCCGAGTGTCTGTTGGCAATTTACATCCCGCCCAGCAGCATAACAAGGCTCCCAGTTCTCCATGGCCTGTCCTGCCTTGCTGGATTTTACACTTTTTTCAGATGGCCCTTTTGACCGGGGGGAAGTGAGACTTCATTGTAGTGCAGATTTCCTTTGCAAGCTTGCTTGGTTGGCCAAAAAGGGCGTATGCGTTTTTTCCTGAATATATTCAGGAAAAAACGCATACGCCCTTTTTGGCCAAGTGCATCATTGTGGACGTTCTGCCTCTTTTCCTATGCTTTCAATGCAATTCCAGTCTACCTCCTGAAATCGGTTTCCTGCAATTCTGCCCCGCTTTCAAGTCCTCTTGGCAGCCTTACTTCAGTATATTTTTGGACGATAGCTGTCATTTATAACTCTGCAGGTTTGTGAATTACAGTGCCCCTGAGCTCCTTTCTTCAACTCGCTTTCTTTTGAGCTGGCCGCAACACCGCAGGATGGCTTCAGGCTCTAATCTGGTTCCGGCACGGCACACTGAGCCTTTGGTTATTTCCTCTTCCTGGTGGGAAATGAGAGTTAAATTTGCCCGTCCAGACAACTCCAGCTAGTCTCTCATTGGTTCTCCCTATTCCTGTTCATCTTCCGCAGAAATTGCAAACTGGGCCAAACAGGAGGTTAAAGGCGCTGACTCTCCAAGTCGGGAGAGTGTTAGTAAAGAATCTGGAATGTTGCACCCGAGTACCAGGGGAGGAAAACTGAGACATATTTGAACACGTCTCCCGTTCACACGGTTGATCATACTCTGGGTTCCACATGCATGTTTTAGCTGAAGGAAGAATACCTTAAACCTGGAGAGTTGAGACCCGTGTAATGGGTACCATGCAAATTGACTTCAAAGGGTCTTCATTTGCTCACCGAACCTCTCCAATCCTATCACTGCTGCGTTTATGCCCCTGTACACACGCTTGATTCTCTTTTGGAGACATAGCAATCCATAGGTTTTAAGATACTTTCTAGTCAGCTACATTCTTAGGCGTTTAATATGGGGTGTTGAGTCCATTTCGTTGAGCAAGGAGTAGCTCTTGTCTATTCCATATTTGGCTTAAAGAACTTTATCTGTGCTCATTTCAATCTCTGGTTTTATGCAGCACCCCAACTCACCTTTCCCCTTAAGCAAGCATAAGTTGGTTTTCTAAATTTGAGACGCTGTTCTGTTTTGGAATTCAGTTCCTGTGTAGCCAAGTTTATATTCCGTGTATTAGTGATATCTTATGATGTTTCTTTTTCTGTGTGACTTATTTCAGTTAGAATCATCATACCTGAATCCACTCATTGTGCTGCTAAGGGCCTGATGACATAGATTTCATTGCTGAGTGATATTGCTTTGTAAGTAAATACCACAACTTCTTTATCCATTTTTCATTTT
This sequence comes from Grampus griseus, assembly GCF_964374135.1. Classification (NCBI taxonomy): domain Eukaryota; kingdom Metazoa; phylum Chordata; class Mammalia; order Artiodactyla; family Delphinidae; genus Grampus; species Grampus griseus. The sequence continues at coordinate 283,918 of NW_028133314.1, forward strand.
CTGCGATGTTGAACTTGTACTGTAAACGAGGTTCTTGTAAACAGAGGCGTCCCAAACTTTGGGGTGGCTGTGTCTTTTTGATTTTAATTTCCCTAAGCTATAGGACCATAAGTGGAAGTGCCCTAGGCTCTGTTGCTTTGTTTTTTAGATGTTTCAGGAAACACCATACACTTCTCCGGAGTGCCTCTTGGCAATTTACATCCCGCCCAGCAGCATAACAAGGCTCTCAGTTCTCCATGGCCTGTCCTGCCTTGCTGGATTTTACACTTTTTTCAGATGGCCCTTTTGACCGGGGGGAAGTGAGACTTCATTGTAGTGCAGATTTCCTTTGCAAGCTTGCTTGGTTGGCCAAAAAGGGCGTATGCGTTTTTCCCTGAATATATTCAGGAAAAAACGCATACGCCCTTTTTGGCCAAGTGCATCATTGTGGACGTTCTGCCTCTTTTCCTATGCTTTCAATGCAATTTCAGTCTACCTCCTGAAATCGGTTTCCTGCAATTCTGCCCCGCTTTCAAGTCCTCTTGGCAGCCTTACTTCAGTATATTTTTGGACGATAGCTGTCATTTATAACTCTGCAGGTTTGTGAATTACAGTGCCCCTGAGCTCCTTTCTTCAACTCGCTTTCTTTTGAGCTGGCCACAACACCGCAGGATGGCTTCAGGCCCTAATCTTGTTCCAGCACGGCACGCTGAGCCTTTGGTTAATTCCTCTTCCTGGTGGGAAATGAGAGTTAAATTTGCCCGTCCAGACACCTCCAGCTAGTCTCTCATTGGTTCTCGCTATTCCTGTTCATCTTCCGCAGAAATTGCAAACTGGGCTAAACAGGAGGTTAAAGGGACTGACTCTCCAAGTCGGGAGAGTGTTAGTAAAGCGTCTGGAATGTTGCACCCGAGTACCAGGGTACGAAAACTGAGACATATTTGAACACGTCTCCCGATCACATGGTTGATCATACTCTGGGTTCCACATGCATGTTTTAGCTGAAGGAAGAATACCTTAAACCTGGAGAGTTGAGACCCGTGTAATGGGTACCATGCAAATTGACTTCAAAGGGTCTTCATTTGCTCACCGAACCTCTCCAATCCTATCACTGCTGCGTTTATGCCCCTGTACACATGCTTGATTCTCTTTTGGAGACATAGCAATCCATAGGTTTTAAGATACTTACTAGTCAGGTACATTCTTAGGCGTTTAATATGCGGTGTTGAGTCCATTTCGTTGAGCAAGGAGTAGCTCTTGTCTATTCCATATTTGGCTTAAGGAACTTTATCTGTGCTCATTTCAATCTCTGGTTTTATGCAGCACCCCAACTCACCTTTCCCCTTAAGCAAGCATAAGTTGGTTTTCTAAATTTGAGACCCTGTTCTGTTTTGGAATTCAGTTCCTGTGTAGCCAAGTTTACATTCCGTGTATTACTGATATCTTATGATATTTCTTTTTCTGTGTGACTTATTTCAGTTAGAATCATCATACCTGAATCCACTCATTGTGCTGCTAAGGGCCTGATGACATAGATTTCATTGCTGAGTGATATTGCTTTGTAAGTAAATACCAAAAGTTCTTTATCCATTTTTCACTTTCTGTGATGTTGAACTTGTACTGTAAACGAGGTTCTTGTAAACAGAGCCGTTCCAAACTTTGGGGTGGGTGTGTCTTTTTGATTTTAATTTCCCTAAGCTATAGGACCATAAGTGGAAGTGCCCTAGGCTCTGTTGCTTTGTTTTTTAGATGTTTCAGGAAACACCAAACACTTCTCCCGAGTGTCTGTTGGCAATTTACATCCCGCCCATCAGCATAACAAGGCTCCCAGTTCTCCATGGCCTGTCCTGCCTTGCTGGATTTTACACTTTTTTCAGATGGCCCTTTTGACCGGGGGGAAGTGAGACTTCATTGTAGTGCAGATTTCCTTTGCAAGCTTGCTTGGTTGGCCAAAAAGGGCGTATGCGTTTTTTCCTGAATATATTCAGGAAAAAACGCATACGCCCTTTTTGGCCAAGTGCATCATTGTGGACGTTCTGCCTCTTTTCCTATGCTTTCAATGCAATTCCAGTCTACCTCCTGAAATCGGTTTCCTGCAATTCTGCCCCGCTTTCAAGTCCTCTTGGCAGCCTTACTTCAGTATATTTTTGGACGATAGCTGTCATTTATAACTCTGCAGGTTTGTGAATTACAGTGCCCCTGAGCTCCTTTCTTCAACTCGCTTTCTTTTGAGCTGGCCGCAACACCGCAGGATGGCTTCAGGCTCTAATCTGGTTCCGGCACGGCACACTGAGCCTTTGGTTATTTCCTCTTCCTGGTGGGAAATGAGAGTTAAATTTGCCCGTCCAGACAACTCCAGCTAGTCTCTCATTGGTTCTCCCTATTCCTGTTCGTCTTCCGCAGAAATTGCAAACTGGGCCAAACAGGAGGTTAAAGGCGCTGACTCTCCAAGTCGGGAGAGTGTTAGTAAAGAATCTGGAATGTTGCACCCGAGTACCAGGGGAGGAAAACTGAGACATATTTGAACACGTCTCCCGTTCACACGGTTGATCATACTCTGGGTTCCACATGCATGTTTTAGCTGAAGGAAGAATACCTTAAACCTGGAGAGTTGAGACCCGTGTAATGGGTACCATGCAAATTGACTTCAAAGGGTCTTCATTTGCTCACCGAACCTCTCCAATCCTATCACTGCTGCGTTTATGCCCCTGTACACATGCTTGATTCTCTTTCGGAGACATAGCAAACCATACCTTTTAAGATACTTACTATTCAGGTACATTCTTAGGCGTTTAATATGGGGTGTTGAGTCCATTTCGTTGAGCAAGGAGTAGCTCTTGTCTATTCCATATTTGGCTTAAGGAACTTTATCTGTGCTCATTTCAATCTCTGGTTTTATGCAGCACCCCAACTCACCTTTCCCCTTAAGCAAGCATAAGTTGGTTTTCTAAATTTGAGACCCTGTTCTGTTTTGGAATTCAGTTCCTGTGTAGCCAAGTTTACATTCCGTGTATTACTGATATCTTATGATGTTTCTTTTTCTGTGTGACTTATTTCAGTTAGAATCATCATACCTGAATCCACTCATTGTGCTGCTAAGGGCCTGATGACATAGATTTCATTGCTGAGTGATATTGCATTGTAAGTAAATACCACATGTTCTTTATCCATTTTTCACTTTCTGCGATGTTGAACTTGTACTGTAAACGAGGTTCTTGTAAACAGAGCCGTTCCAAACTTTGGGGTGGGTGTGTCTTTTTGATTTTAATTTCCCTAAGCTATAGGACCATAAGTGGAAGTGCCCTAGGCTCTGTTGCTTTGTTTTTTAGATGTTTCAGGAAACACCATACACTTCTCCCGAGTGTCTGTTGGCAATTTACATCCCGCCCATCAGCATAACAAGTCTCCCAGTTCTCCATGGCCTGTCCTGCCTTGCTGGATTTTACACTTTTTTCACATGGCCCTTTTGATGGGGGGAAGTGAGACTTCATTGTAGTGCAGATTTCCTTTGCAAGCTTGCTTGGTTGGCCAAAAAGTGCGTATGCGTTTTTTCCTGAATATATTCAGGAAAAAACGCATACACCCTTTTTGGCCAAGTGCATCATTGTGGACGTTCTGCCTCTTTTCCTATGCTTCCAATGCAATTCCAGTCTACCTCCTGAAATCGGTTTCCTGCAATTCTGCCCCGCTTTCAAGTCCTCTTGGCAGCCTTACTTCAGTATATTTTTGGACGATAGCTGTCATTTATAACTCTGCAGGTTTGTGAATTACAGTGCCCCTGAGCTCCTTTCTTCAACTCGCTTTCTTTTGAGCTGGCCGCAACACTGCAGGATGGCTTCAGGCTCTAATCTGGTTCCGGCACGGCACACTGAGCCTTTGGTTATTTCCTCTTCCTGGTGGGAAATGAGAGTTAAATTTGCCCGTCCAGACAACTCCAGCTAGTCTCTCATTGGTTCTCCCTATTCCTGTTCATCTTCCGCAGAAATTGCAAACTGGGCCAAACAGGAGGTTAAAGGCGCTGACTCTCCAAGTCGGGAGAGTGTTAGTAAAGAATCTGGAATGTTGCACCCGAGTACCAGGGGAGGAAAACTGAGACATATTTGAACACGTCTCCCGTTCACACGGTTGATCATACTCTGGGTTCCACATGCATGTTTTAGCTGAAGGAAGAATACCTTAAACCTGGAGAGTTGAGACCCGTGTAATGTGTACCATGCAAATTGACTTCAAAGGGTCTTCATTTGCTCACCGAACCTCTCCAATCCTATCACTGCTGCGTTTATGCCCCTGTACACACGCTTGATTCTCTTTTGGAGACACAGCAATCCATAGGTTTTAAGATACTTACTAGTCAGGTACATTCTTAGGCGTTTAATATGGGGTGTTGAGTCCATTTCGTTGAGCAAGGAGTAGCTCTTGTCTATTCCATATTTGGCTTAAGGAACTTTATCTGTGCTCATTTCAATCTCTGGTTTTATGCAGCACCCCAACTCACCTTTCCCCTTAAGCAAGCATAAGTTGGTTTTCTAAATTTGAGACCCTGTTCTGTTTTGGAATTCAGTTCCTGTGTAGCCAAGTTTACATTCCGTGTATTACTGATACCTTATGATGTTTCATTTTCTGTGTGACTTATTTCAGTTAGAATCATCATACCTGAATCCACTCATTGTGCTGCTAAGGGCCTGATGACATAGATTTCATTGCTGAGTGATATTGCTTTGCAAGTAAATACCACAACTTCTTTATCCATTTTTCACTTTCTGCGATGTTGAACTTGTACTGTAAATGAGGTTCTTGTAAACAGAGGCGTCCCAAACTTTGGGGTGGCTGTGTCTTTTTGATTTTAATTTCCCTAAGCTATAGGACCATAAGTGGAAGTGCCCTAGGCTCTGTTGCTTTGTTTTTTAGATGTTTCAGGAAACACCATACACTTCTCCCGAGTGTCTGTTGGCAATTTACATCCCGCCCATCAGCATAACAAGGCTCCCAGTTCTCCATGGCCTGTCCTGCCTTTCTGGATTTTACACTTTTTTCAGATGGCCCTTTTGACCGGGGGGAAGTGAGACTTCATTGTAGTGCAGATTTCCTTTGCAAGCTTGCTTGGTTGGCCAAAAAGGGCGTATGCGTTTTTTCCTGAATATATTCAGGAAAAAACGCATACGCCCTTTTTGGCCAAGTGCATCATTGTGGACGTTCTGCCTCTTTTCCTATGCTTTCAATGCAATTCCAGTCTACCTCCTGAAATCGGTTTCCTGCAATTCTGCCCCGCTTTCAAGTCCTCTTGGCAGCCTTACTTCAGTATATTTTGGACGATAGCTGTCATTTATAACTCTGCAGGTTTGTGAATTACAGTGCCCCTGAGCTCCTTTCTTCAACTCGCTTTCTTGTGAGCTGGCCGCAACACCGCAGGATGGCTTCAGGCCCTAATCTTGTTCCAGCGCGGCACACTGAGCCTTTGGTTATTTCCACTTCCTGGTGGGAAATGAGAGTTAAATTTGCCCGTCCAGACACCTCCAGCTAGTCTCTCAATTGTTCTCGCTATTCCTGTTCATCTTCCGCAGAAATTGCAAACTGGGCCAAACAGGAGGTTAAAGGGACTGACTCTCCAAGTGGGGAGAGTGTTAGTAAAGCGTCTGGAATGTTGCACCCGAGTACCAGGGAACGAACACTGAGACATATTTGAACACGTCTCCCGTTCACACGGTTGATCATACTCTGGGTTCCACATGCATGTTTTAGCTGAAGGAAGAATACCTTAAACCTGGAGAGTTGAGACCCGTGGAATGGGTACCATGCAATATGACTTCAAAGGGTCTTCATTTGCTCACCGAACCTCTCCAATCCTATCACTGCTGCGTTTATGCCCCTGTACACACGCTTGATTCTCTTTTGGAGACATAGCAATCCATAGGTTTTAAGATACTTACTAGTCAGGTACATTCTTAGGCGTTTAATATAGGGTGTTGAGTCCATTTCGTTGAGCAAGGAGTAGCTCTTGTCTATTCCATATTTGGCTTAAGGAACTTTATCTGTGCTCATTTCAATCTCTGGTTTTATGCAGCACCCCAACTCACCTTTCCCCTTAAGCAAGCATAAGTTGGTTTTCTAAATTTGAGACCCTGTTCTGTTTTGGAATTCAGTTCCTGTGTAGCCAAGTTTACGTTCCGTGTATTAGTGATATCTTATGATGTTTCTTTTTCTGTGTGACTTATTTCAGTTAGAATCATCATACCTGAATCCACTCATTGTGCTGCTAAGGGCCTGATGACATAGATTTCATTGCTGAGTGATATTGCTTTGCAAGTAAATACCACAACTTCTTTATCCATTTTTCACTTTCTGCGATGTTGAACTTGTACTGTAAACGAGGTTCTTGTAAACAGAGGCGTCCCAAACTTTGGGGTGGCTGTGTCTGTTTGATTTTAATTTCCCTAAGCTATAGGACCATAAGTGGAAGTGCCTTAGGCTCTGTTGCTTTGTTTTTTAGATGTTTCAGGAAACACCATACACTTCTCCCGAGTGTCTGTTGGCAATTTACATCCCGCCCATCAGCATAACAAGGCTCCCAGTTCTCCATGGCCTGTCCTGCCTTTCTGGATTTTACACTTTTTTCAGATGGCCCTTTTGACCGGGGGGAAGTGAGACTTCATTGTAGTGCAGATTTCCTTTGCAAGCTTGCTTGGTTGGCCAAAAAGGGCGTATGCGTTTTTTCCTGAATATATTCAGGAAAAAACGCATACGCCCTTTTTGGCCAAGTGCATCATTGTGGACGTTCTGCCTCTTTTCCTATGCTTTCAATGCAATTCCAGTCTACCTCCTGAAATCGGTTTCCTGCAATTCTGCCCCGCTTTCAAGTCCTCTTGGCAGCCTTACTTCAGTATATTTTTGGACGATAGCTGTCATTTATAACTCTGCAGGTTTGTGAATTACAGTGCCCCTGAGCTCCTTTCTTCAACTCGCTTTCTTGTGAGCTGGCCGCAACACCGCAGGATGGCTTCAGGCCCTAATCTTGTTCCAGCGTGGCACACTGAGCCTTTGGTTATTTCCACTTCCTGGTGGGAAATGAGAGTTAAATTTGCCCGTCCAGACACCTCCAGCTAGTCTCTCAATTGTTCTCGCTATTCCTGTTCATCTTCCGCAGAAATTGCAAACTGGGCCAAACAGGAGGTTAAAGGGACTGACTCTCCACGTGGGGAGAGTGTTAGTAAAGCGTCTGGAATGTTGCACCCGAGTACCAGGGAACGAACACTGAGACATATTTGAACACGTCTCCCGAACACATGGTTGATCATACTCTGGGTTCCACATGCATGTTTTAGCTGAAGGAAGAATACCTTAAACCTGGAGAGTTGAGACCCGTGGAATGGGTACCATGCAATATGACTTCAAAGGGTCTTCATTTGCTCACCGAACCTCTCCAGTCCTATCACTGCTGCATTTATGCCCCTGTACACACGCTTGATTCTCTTTTGGAGACATAGCAATCCATAGGTTTTAAGATACTTACTAGTCAGGTACATCCTTAGGCGTTTAATATGGGGTGTTGAGTCCATTTCGTTGAGCAAGGAGTAGCTCTTGTCTATTCCATATTTGGCTTAAGGAACTTTATCTGTGCTCATTTCAATCTCTGGTTTTATGCAGCACCCCAACTCACCTTTCCCCTTAAGCAAGCATAAGTTGGTTTTCTAAATTTGAGACCCTGTTCTGTTCTGTAATTCAGTTCCTGTGTAGCCAAGTTTACATTCCGTGTATTACTGATACCTTATGATGTTTCATTTTCTGTGTGACTTATTTCAGTTAGAATCATCATACCTGAATCCACTCATTGTGCTGCTAAGGGCCTGATGACATAGATTTCATTGCTGAGTGATATTGCTTTGCAAGTAAATACCACAACTTCTTTATCCATTTTTCACTTTCTGCGATGTTGAACTTGTACTGTAAACGAGGTTCTTGTAACCAGAGGCGTCCCAAACTTTGGGGTGGCTGTGTCTTTTTGATTTTAATTTCCCTAAGCTATAGGACCATAAGTGGAAGTGCCCTAGGCTCTGTTGCTTTGTTTTTTAGATGTTTCAGGAAACACCATACACTTCTCCCGAGTGTCTGTTGGCAATTTACATCCCGCCCATCAGCATAACAAGGCTCCCAGTTCTCCATGGCCTGTCCTGCCTTGCTGGATTTTACACTTTTTTCAGATGGCCCTTTTGACCGGGGAGAAGTGAGACATCATTGTAGTGCAGATTTCCTTTGCAAGCTTGCTTGGTTGGCCAAAAAGGGCGTATGCGTTTTTTCCTGAATATATTCAGGAAAAAACGCATACGCCCTTTTTGGCCAAGTGCATCATTGTGGACGTTCTGCCTCTTTTCCTATGCTTTCAATGCAATTCCAGTCTACCTCCTGAAATCGGTTTCCTGCAATTCTGCCCCGCTTTCAAGTCCTCTTGGCAGCCTTACTTCAGTATATTTTTGGACGATAGCTGTCATTTATAACTCTGCAGGTTTGTGAATTACAGTGCCGCTGAGCTCCTTTCTTCAACTCGCTTTCTTTTGAGCTGGCCGCAACACCGCAGGATGGCTTCAGGCTCTAATCTGGTTCCGGCACGGCACACTGAGCCTTTGGTTATTTCCTCTTCCTGGTGGGAAATGAGAGTTAAATTTGCCCGTCCAGACAACTCCAGCTAGTTTCTCATTGGTTCTCCCTATTCCTGTTCATCTTCCGCAGAAATTGCAAACTGGGCCAAACAGGAGGTTAAAGGCGCTGACTCTCCAAGTCGGGAGAGTGTTAGTAAAGAATCTGGAATGTTGCACCCGAGTACCAGGGGAGGAAAACTGAGACATATTTGAACACGTCTCCCGTTCACACGGTTGATCATACTCTGGGTTCCACATGCATGTTTTAGCTGAAGGAAGAATACCTTAAACCTGGAGAGTTGAGACCCGTGTAATGGGTACCATGCAAATTGACTTCAAAGGGTCTTCATTTGCTCACCGAACCTCTCCAATCCTATCACTGCTGCGTTTATTCCCCTGTACACACGCCTGATACTCTTTTGGAGACATAACAATCCATAGGTTTTAAGATACTTACTAGTCAGGTACATTCTTAGGCGTTTAATATGGGGTGTTGAGTCCATTTCGTTGAGCAAGGAGTAGCTCTTGTCTATTCCATATTTGGCTTAAGGAACTTTATCTGTGCTCATTTCAATCTCTGTTTTTATGCAGCACCCCAACTCACCTTTCCCCTTAAGCAAGCATAAGTTGGTTTTCTAAATTTGAGACCCTGTTCTGTTTTGGAATTCAGTTCCTGTGTAGCCAAGTTTACGTTCCGTGTATTAGTGATATCTTATGATGTTTCTTTTTCTGTGTGACTTATTTCAGTTAGAATCATCATACCTGAATCCACTCATTGTGCTGCTAAGGGCCTGATGACATAGATTTCATTGCTGAGTGATATTGCTTTGCAAGTAAATACCACAACTTCTTTATCCATTTTTCACTTTCTGCGATGTTGAACTTGTACTGTAAACGAGGTTCTTGTAAACAGAGGCGTCCCAAACTTTGGGGTGGCTGTGTCTGTTTGATTTTAATTTCCCTAAGCTATAGGACCATAAGTGGAAGTGCCTTAGGCTCTGTTGCTTTGTTTTTTAGATGTTTCAGGAAACACCATACACTTCTCCCGAGTGTCTGTTGGCAATTTAAATCCCGCCCAGCAGCATAACAAGGCTCTCAGTTCTCCATGGCCTGTCCTGCCTTGCTGGATTTTACACTTTTTTCAGATGGCCCTTTTGACTGGGGGGAAGTGAGACTTCATTGTAGTGCAGATTTCCTTTGCAAGCTTGCTTGGTTGGCCAAAAAGGGCATATGCGTTTTTTCCTGAATATATTCAGGAAAAAACGCATACGCCCTTTTTGGCCAAGTGCATCATTGTGGACGTTCTGCCTCTTTTCCTATGCTTTCAATGCAATTCCAGTCTACCTCCTGAAATCGGTTTCCTGCAATTCTGCCCCGCTCTCAAGTCCTCTTGGCAGCCTTACTTCAGTATATTTTTGGACGATAGCTGTCATTTATAACTCTGCAGGTTTGTGAATTACAGTGCCCCTGAGCTCCTTTCTTCAACTCGCTTTCTTTTGACCTGGCCGCAACACCGCAGGATGGCTTCAGGCCCTAATCTTGTTCCAGCATGGCACGCTGAGGCTTTGGTTAATTCCTCTTCCTGGTGGGAAATGAGAGTTAAATTTGCCCGTCCAGAAACCTCCAGCAAGTCTCTCATTGGTTCTCGCTATCCTGTTCATCTTCCGCTGAAATTGCAAACTGGGCCAAACAGGAGGTTAAAGGCGCTGACTCTCCAAGTCGGGAGAGTGTTAGTAAAGAATCTGGAATGTTGCACCCGAGTACCAGGGGAGGAAAACTGAGACATATTTGAACACGTCTCCCATTCACACGGTTGATCATACTCTGGGTTCCACATGCATGTTTTAGCTGAAGGAAGAATACCTTAAACCTGGAGAGTTGAGACCCGTGTAATGGGTACCATGCAAATTGACTTCAAAGGGTCTTCATTTGCTCACCGAACCTCTCCAATCCTATCACTGCTGCGTTTATTCCCCTGTACACACGCCTGATACTCTTTTGGAGACATAACAATCCATAGGTTTTAAGATACTTACTAGTCAGGTACATTCTTAGGCGTTTAATATGGGGTGTTGAGTCCATTTCGTTGAGCAAGGAGTAGCTCTTGTCTATTCCATATTTGGCTTAAGGAACTTTATCTGTGCTCATTTCAATCTCTGTTTTTATGCAGCACCCCAACTCACCTTTCCCCTTAAGCAAGCATAAGTTGGTTTTCTAAATTTGAGACCCTGTTCTGTTTTGGAATTCAGTTCCTGTGTAGCCAAGTTTACGTTCCGTGTATTAGTGATATCTTATGATGTTTCTTTTTCTGTGTGACTTATTTCAGTTAGAATCATCATACCTGAATCCACTCATTGTGCTGCTAAGGGCCTGATGACATAGATTTCATTGCTGAGTGATATTGCTTTGCAAGTAAATACCACAACTTCTTTATCCATTTTTCACTTTCTGCGATGTTGAACTTGTACTGTAAACGAGGTTCTTGTAAACAGAGGCGTCCCAAACTTTGGGGTGGCTGTGTCTGTTTGATTTTAATTTCCCTAAGCTATAGGACCATAAGTGGAAGTGCCTTAGGCTCTGTTGCTTTGTTTTTTAGATGTTTCAGGAAACACCATACACTTCTCCCGAGTGTCTGTTGGCAATTTAAATCCCGCCCAGCAGCATAACAAGGCTCTCAGTTCTCCATGGCCTGTCCTGCCTTGCTGGATTTTACACTTTTTTCAGATGGCCCTTTTGACTGGGGGGAAGTGAGACTTCATTGTAGTGCAGATTTCCTTTGCAAGCTTGCTTGGTTGGCCAAAAAGGGCATATGCGTTTTTTCCTGAATATATTCAGGAAAAAACGCATACGCCCTTTTTGGCCAAGTGCATCAGTGTGGACGTTCTGCCTCTTTTCCTATGCTTTCAATGCAATTCCAGTCTACCTCCTGAAATCGGTTTCCTGCAATTCTGCCCCGCTCTCAAGTCCTCTTGGCAGCCTTACTTCAGTATATTTTTGGACGATAGCTGTCATTTATAACTCTGCAGGTTTGTGAATTACAGTGCCCCTGAGCTCCTTTCTTCAACTCGCTTTCTTGTGACCTGGCCGCAACACCGCAGGATGGCTTCAGGCCCTAATCTTGTTCCAGCATGGCACGCTGAGGCTTTGGTTAATTCCTCTTCCTGGTGGGAAATGAGAGTTAAATTTGCCCGTCCAGAAACCTCCAGCAAGTCTCTCATTGGTTCTCGCTATCCTGTTCATCTTCCGCTGAAATTGCAAACTGGGCCAAACAGGAGGTTAAAGGGACTGACTCTCCAAGTCAGGAGAGTGTTAGTAAAGCGTCTGGAATGTTGCACCCGAGTACCAGGGTACGAAAACTGAGAGATATTTGAACACGTCTCCCGATCACATGGTTGATCATACTCTGGGTTCCACATGCATGTTTTAGCTGTAGGAAGAATACCTTAAACCTGGGTAGTTGAAACCCGTGGAATGGGTACCATGCAATATGACTTCAAAGGGTCTTCATTTGCTCACCGAACCTCTCCAATCCTATCGCTGCTGCGTTTATGCCCCTGTACACATGCTTGATTCTCTTTCGGAGACATAGCAATCCATAGGTTTTAAGATACTTACTAGTCAGGTACATTCTTAGGCATTTAATATGGGGTGTTGAGTCCATTTCGTTGAGCAAGGAGTAGCTCTGGTTTATTCCATATTTGGCTTAAGGAACTTTATCTGTGCTCATTTCAATCTCTGGTTTTATGAAGCACCCCAACTCACCACTACCCTTAAGCAAGCATAAGTTGGTTTTCTAAATATGAGACCCTGTTCTGTTCTGTAATTCAGTTCCTGTGTAGCCAAGTTTACATTCCATGTATTACTGATACCATATGATATTTCTTTTTCTGTGTGACTTATTTCAGTTAGAATCATCATACCTGAATCCACTCATTGTGCTGCTAAGGGCCTGATGACATAGATTTCATTGCTGAGTGATATTGCTTTGCAAGTAAATACCACAACTTCTTTATCCATTTTTCACTTTCTGCGATGTTGAACTTGTACTGTAAACGAGGTTCTTGTAAACAGAGCCGTTCCAAACTTTGGGGTGGCTGTGTCTTTTTGATTTTAATTTCCCTAAGCTATAGGACCATAAGTGGAAGTGCCCTAGGCTCTGTTGCTTTGTTTTTTAGATGTTTCAGGAAACACCATACACTTCTCCCGAGTGTCTGTTGGCAATTTACATCCCGCCCATCAGCATAACAAGGCTCCCAGTTCTCCATGGCCTGTCCTGCCTTGCTGGATTTTACACTTTTTTCAGATGGCCCTTTTGACCGGGGGGAAGTGAGACTTCATTGTAGTGCAGATTTCCTTTGCAAGCTTGCTTGGTTGGCCAAAAAGGGCGTATGCGTTTTTTCCTGAATATATTCAGGAAAAAACGCATACGCCCTTTTTGGCCAAGTGCATCATTGTGGACGTTCTGCCTCTTTTCCTATGCTTTCAATGCAATTCCAGTCTACCTCCTGAAATCGGTTTCCTGCAATTCTGCCCCGCTTTCAAGTCCTCTTGGCAGCCTTACTTCAGTATATTTTTGGACGATAGCTGTCATTTATAACTCTGCAGGTTTGTGAATTACAGTGCCCCTGAGCTCCTTTCTTCAACTCGCTTTCTTGTGACCTGGCCGCAACACCGCAGGATGGCTTCAGGCCCTAATCTTGTTCCAGAACGGCACGCTGAGCCTTTGGTTAATTCCTCTTCTTGGTGGGAAATGAGAGTTAAATTTGCCCGTCCAGAAACCTCCAGCAAGTCTCTCATTGGTTCTCGCTATCCTGTTCATCTTCCGCTGAAATTGCAAACTGGGCCAAACAGGAGGTTAAAGGGACTGACTCTCCAAGTCAGTAGAGTGTTAGTAAAGCGACTGGAATGTTGCACCCGAGTACCAGGGTACAAAAACTGAGACATATTTGAACACGTCTCCCGATCACATGGTTGATCATACTCTGGGTTCCACATGCATGTTTTAGCTGTAGGAAGAATACCTTAAACCTGGGTAGTTGAAACCCGTGGAATGGGTACCATGCAATATGACTTCAAAGGGTCTTCATTTGCTCACCGAACCTCTCCAATCCTATCACTGCTGCGTTTATGCCCCTGTACACACGCTTGATTCTCTTTTGGAGACATAACAATCCATAGGTTTTAAGATACTTACTAGTCAGGTACATTCTTAGGCGTTTAATATGGGGTGTTGAGTCCATTTCGTTGAGCAAGGAGTAGCTCTTGTCTATTCCATATTTGGCTTAAGGAACTTTATCTGTGCTCATTTCAATCTCTGGTTTTATGCAGCACCCCAACTCACCTTTCCCCTTAAGCAAGCATAAGTTGGTTTTCTAAATTTGAGACCCTGTTCTGTTCTGTAATTCAGTTCCTGTGTAGCCAAGTTTACATTCCGTGTATTACTGATACCTTATGATGTTTCATTTTCTGTGTGACTTATTTCAGTTAGAATCATCATACCTGAATCCACTCATTGTGCTGCTAAGGGCCTGATGACATAGATTTCATTGCTGAGTGATATTGCTTTGCAAGTAAATACCACAACTTCTTTATCCATTTTTCACTTTCTGCGATGTTGAACTTGTACTGTAAACGAGGTTCTTGTAAACAGAGGCGTCCCAAACTTTGGGGTGGCTGTGTCTTTTTGATTTTAATTTCCCTAAGCTATAGGACCATAAGTGGAAGTGCCCTAGGCTCTGTTGCTTTGTTTTTTAGATGTTTCAGGAAACACCATACACTTCTCCCGAGTGTCTGTTGGCAATTTACATCCCACCCAGCAGCATAACAAGGCTCCCAGTTCTCCATGGCCTGTCCTGCCTTGCTGGATTTTACACTTTTTTCAGATGGCCCTTTTGACCGGGGGGAAGTGAGACTTCATTGTAGTGCAGATTTCCTTTGCAAGCTTGCTTGGTTGGCCAAAAAGGGCGTATGCGTTTTTTCCTGAATATATTCAGGAAAAAACGCATACGCCCTTTTTGGCCAAGTGCATCATTGTGGACGTTCTGCCTCTTTTCCTATGCTTTCAATGCAATTCCAGTCTACCTCCTGAAATCGGTTTCCTGCAATTCTGCCCCGCTTTCAAGTCCTCTTGGCAGCCTTACTTCAGTATATTTTTGGACGATAGCTGTCATTTATAACTCTGCAGGTTTGTGAATTACAGTGCCCCTGAGCTCCTTTCTTCAACTCACTTTCTTTTGAGCTGGCCGCAACACCGAAGGATGGCTTCAGGCTCTAATCTGGTTCCGGCACGGCACACTGAGCCTTTGGTTATTTCCTCTTCCTGGTGGGAAATGAGAGTTAAATTTGCCCGTCCAGACAACTCCAGCTAGTCTCTCATTGGTTCTCCCTATTCCTGTTCATCTTCCGCAGAAATTGCAAACTGGGCCAAACAGGAGGTTAAAGGCGCTGACTCTCCAAGTCGGGAGAGTGTTAGTAAAGAATCTGGAATGTTGCACCCGAGTACCAGGGGAGGAAAACTGAGACATATTTGAACACGTCTCCCGTTCACACGGTTGATCATACTCTGGGTTCCACATGCATGTTTTAGCTGAAGGAAGAATACCTTAAACCTGGAGAGTTGAGACCCGTGTAATGGGTACCATGCAAATTGACTTCAAAGGGTCTTCATTTGCTCACCGAACCTCTCCAATCCTATCACTGCTGCGTTTATGCCCCTGTACACACGCTTGATTCTCTTTCGGAGACATAGCAATCCATAGGTTTTAAGATACTTACTAGTCAGGTACATTCTTAGGCGTTTAATATGGGGTGTTGAGTCCATTTCGTTGAGCAAGGAGTAGCTCTTGTCTATTCCATATTTGGCTTAAGGAACTTTATCTGTGCTCATTTCAATCTCTGGTTTTATGCAGCACCCCAACTCACCTTTCCCCTTAAGCAAGCATAAGTTGGTTTTCTAAATTTGAGACCCTGTTCTGTTCTGTAATTCAGTTCCTGTGTAGCCAAGTTTACATTCCGTGTATTACTGATACCTTATGATGTTTCATTTTCTGTGTGACTTATTTCAGTTAGAATCATCATACCTGAATCCACTCATTGTGCTGCTAAGGGCCTGATGACATAGATTTCATTGCTGAGTGATATTGCTTTGCAAGTAAATACCACAACTTCTTTATCCATTTTTCACTTTCTGCGATGTTGAACTTGTACTGTAAATGAGGTTCTTGTAAACAGAGGCGTCCCAAACTTTGGGGTGGCTGTGTCTTTTTGATTTTAATTTCCCTAAGCTATAGGACCATAAGTGGAAGTGCCCTAGGCTCTGTTGCTTTGTTTTTTAGATGTTTCAGGAAACACCATACACTTCTCCCGAGTGTCTGTTGGCAATTTACATCCCGCCCAGCAGCATAACAAGGCTCCCAGTTCTCCATGGCCTGTCCTGCCTTGCTGGATTTTACACTTTTTTCAGATGGCCCTTTTGACCGGGGGGAAGTGAGACTTCATTGTAGTGCAGATTTCCTTTGCAAGCTTGCTTGGTTGGCCAAAAAGGGCGTATGCGTTTTTTCCTGAATATATTCAGGAAAAAACGCATACGCCCTTTTTGGCCAAGTGCATCATTGTGGACGTTCTGCCTCTTTTCCTATGCTTTCAATGCAATTCCAGTCTACCTCCTGAAATCGGTTTCCTGCAATTCTGCCCCGCTTTCAAGTCCTCTTGGCAGCCTTACTTCAGTATATTTTTGGACGATAGCTGTCATTTATAACTCTGCAGGTTTGTGAATTACAGTGCCCCTGAGCTCCTTTCTTCAACTCGCTTTCTTTTGAGCTGGCCGCAACACCGCAGGATGGCTTCAGGCCCTAATCTTGTTCCAGCACGGCACGCTGAGCCTTTGGTTAATTCCTCTTCCTGGTGGGAAATGAGAGTTAAATTTGCCCGTCCAGACACCTCCAGCTAGTCTCTCATTGGTTCTCGCTATTCCTGTTCATCTTCCGCAGAAATTGCAAACTGGGCTAAACAGGAGGTTAAATGGACTGACTCTCCAAGTCGGGAGAGTGTTAGTAAAGCGTCTGGAATGTTACACCCGAGTACCAGGGTACGAAAACTGAGACATATTTGAACACGTCTCCCGATCACATGGTTGATCATACTCTGGGTTCCACATGCATGTTTTAGCTGAAGGAAGAATACCTTAAACCTGGGTAGTTGAAACCCGTGGAATGGGTACCATGCAATATGACATCAAAGGGTCTTCATTTGCTCACCGAACCTCTCCAATCCTATCACTGCTGCGTTTATGCCCCTGTACACATGCTTGATTCTCTTTCGGAGACATAGCAATCCATAGGTTTTAAGATACTTACTAGTCAGGTACATTCTTAGGCGTTTAATATGCGGTGTTGAGTCCATTTCGTTGAGCAAGGAGTAGCTCTTGTCTATTCCATATTTGGCTTAAGGAACTTTATCTGTGCTCATTTCAATCTCTGGTTTTATGCAGCACCCCAACTCACCTTTCCCCTTAAGCAAGCATAAGTTGGTTTTCTAAATTTGAGACCCTGTTCTGTTTTGGAATTCAGTTCCTGTGTAGCCAAGTTTACATTCCGTGTATTACTGATATCTTATGATGTTTCTTTTTCTGTGTGACTTATTTCAGTTAGAATCATCATACGTGAATCCACTCATTGTGCTGCTAAGGGCCTGATGACATAGATTTCATTGCTGAGTGATATTGCTTTGTAAGTAAATACCAAAAGTTCTTTATCCATTTTTCACTTTCTGCGATGTTGAACTTGTACTGTAAACGAGGTTCTTGTAAACAGAGCCGTTCCAAACTTTGGGGTGGCTGTGTCTTTTTGATTTTAATTTCCCTAAGCTATAGGACCATAAGTGGAAGTGCCCTAGGCTCTGTTGCTTTGTTTTTTAGATGTTTCAGGAAACACCATACACTTCTCCCCAGTGTCTGTTGGCAATTTACATCCCGCCCATCAGCATAACAAGGCTCCCAGTTCTCCATGGCTTGTCCTGCCTTGCTGGATTTTACACTTTTTTCAGATGGCCCTTTTGACCGGGGGGAAGTGAGACTTCATTGTAGTGCAGATTTCCTTTGCAAGCTTGCTTGTTTGGCCAAAAAGGGCGTATGCGTTTTTTCCTCAATATATTCAGGAAAAAACGCATACGCCCTTTTTGGCCAAGTGCATCATTGTGGACGTTCTGCCTCTTTTCCTATGCTTTCAATGCAATTCCAGTCTACCTCCTGAAATCGGTTTCCTGCAATTCTGCCCCAATTTCAAGTCCTCTTGGCAGCCTTACTTCAGTATATTTTTGGACGATAGCTGTCATTTATAACTCTGCAGGTTTGTGAATTACAGTGCCCCTGAGCTCCTTTCTTCAACTCGCTTTCTTTTGAGCTGGCCGCAACACCGCAGGATGGCTTCAGGCTCTAATCTGGTTCCGGCACGGCACACTGAGCCTTTGGTTATTTCCTCTTCCTGGTGGGAAATGAGAGTTAAATTTGCCCGTCCAGACAACTCCAGCTAGTCTCTCATTGGTTCTCCCTATTCCTGTTCATCTTCCGCAGAAATTGCAAACTGGGCCAAACAGGAGGTTAAAGGCGCTGACTCTCCAAGTCGGGAGAGTGTTAGTAAAGAATCTGGAATGTTGCACCCGAGTACCAGGGGAGGAAAACTGAGACATATTTGAACACGTCTCCCGTTCACACGGTTGATCATACTCTGGGTTCCACATGCATGTTTTAGCTGAAGGAAGAATACCTTAAACCTGGAGAGTTGAGACCCGTGTAATGGGTACCATGCAAATTGACTTCAAAGGGTCTTCATTTGCTCACCGAACCTCTCCAATCCTATCACTGCTGCGTTTATGCCCCTGTACACACGCTTGATTCTCTTTTGGAGACATAGCAATCCATAGGTTTTAAGATACTTACTAGTCAGGTACATTTTTAGGCGTTTAATATGGGGTGTTGAGTCCATTTCGTTGAGCAAGGAGTAGCTCTTGTCTATTCCATATTTGGCTTAAGGAACTTTATCTGTGCTCATTTCAATCTCTGGTTTTATGCAGCACCCCAACTCACCTTTCCCCTTAAGCAAGCATAAGTTGGTTTTCTAAATTTGAGACCCTGTTCTGTTCTGTAATTCAGTTCCTGTGCAGCCAAGTTTACATTCCGTGTATTACTGATACCTTATGATGTTTCATTTTCTGTGTGACTTATTTCAGTTAGAATCATCATACCTGAATCCAGTCATTGTGCTGCTAAGGGCCTGATGACATAGATTTCATTGCTGAGTGATATTGCTTTGCAAGTAAATACCACAACTTCTTTATCCATTTTTCACTTTCTGCGATGTTGAACTTGTACTGTAAATGAGGTTCTTGTAAACAGAGGCGTCCCAAACTTTGGGGTGGCTGTGTCTTTTTGATTTTAATTTCCCTAAGCTATAGGACCATAAGTGGAAGTGCCCTAGGCTCTGTTGCTTTGTTTTTTAGATGTTTCAGGAAACACCATACACTTCTCCGGAGTGTCTGTTGGCAATTTACATCCCGCCCAGCAGCATAACAAGGCTCCCAGTTCTCCATGGCCTGTCCTGCCTTGCTGGGTTTTACACTTTTTTCAGATGGCCCTTTTGACCGGGGGGAAGTGAGACTTCATTGTAGTGCAGATTTCCTTTGCAAGCTTGCTTGGTTGGCCAAAAAGGGCGTATGCGTTTTTTCCTGAATATATTCAGGAAAAAACGCATACGCCCTTTTTGGCCAAGTGCATCATTGTGGACGTTCTGCCTCTTTTCCTATGCTTTCAATGCAATTCCAGTCTACCTCCTGAAATCGGTTTCCTGCAATTCTGCCCCTCTTTCAAGTCCTCTTGGCAGCCTTACTTCAGTATATTTTTGGACGATAGCTGTCATTTATAACTCTGCAGGTTTGTGAATTACAGTGCCCCTGAGCTCCTTTCTTCAACTCGCTTTCTTTTGAGCTGGCCCCAACACCGCAGGATGGCTTCAGGCCCTAATCTTGTTCCAGCACGGCACGCTGAGCCTTTGGTTAATTCCTCTTCCTGGTGGGAAATGAGAGTTAAATTTGCCCGTCCAGAAACCTCCAGCAAGTCTCTCATTGGTTCTCGCTATCCTGTTCATCTTCCGCTGAAATTGCAAACTGGGCCAAACAGGAGGTTAAAGGGACTGACTCTCCAAGTCAGGAGAGTGTTAGTAAAGCGTCTGGAATGTTGCACCCGAGTACCAGGGTACGAAAACTGAGAGATATTTGAACACGTCTCCCGATCACATGGTTGATCATACTCTGGGTTCCACATGCATGTTTTAGCTGTAGGAAGAATACCTTAAACCTGGGTAGTTGAAACCCGTGGAATGGGTACCATGCAATATGACTTCAAAGGGTCTTCATTTGCTCACCGAACCTCTCCAATCCTATCGCTGCTGCGTTTATGCCCCTGTACACATGCTTGATTCTCTTTCGGAGACATAGCAATCCATAGGTTTTAAGATACTTACTAGTCAGGTACATTCTTAGGCATTTAATATGGGGTGTTGAGTCCATTTCGTTGAGCAAGGAGTAGCTCTGGTTTATTCCATATTTGGCTTAAGGAACTTTATCTGTGCTCATTTCAATCTCTGGTTTTATGCAGCACCCCAACTCAACACTACCCTTAAGCAAGCATAAGTTGGTTTTCTAAATATGAGACCCTGTTCTGTTCTGTAATTCAGTTCCTGTGTAGCCAAGTTTACATTCCATGTATTACTGATACCATATGATATTTCTTTTTCTGTGTGACTTATTTCAGTTAGAATCATCATACCTGAATCCACTCATTGTGCTGCTAAGGGCCTGATGACATAGATTTCATTGCTGAGTGATATTGCTTTGCAAGTAAATACCACAACTTCTTTATCCATTTTTCACTTTCTGCGATGTTGAACTTGTACTGTAAACGAGGTTCTTGTAAACAGAGCCGTTCCAAACTTTGGGGTGGCTGTGTCTTTTTGATTTTAATTTCCCTAAGCTATAGGACCATAAGTGGAAGTGCCCTAGGCTCTGTTGCTTTGTTTTTTAGATGTTTCAGGAAACACCATACACTTCTCCCGAGTGTCTGTTGGCAATTTACATCCCGCCCAGCAGCATAACAAGGCTCCCAGTTCTCCATGGCCTGTCCTGCCTTGCTGGATTTTACACTTTTTTCAGATGGCCCTTTTGACCGGGGGGAAGTGAGACTTCATTGTAGTGCAGATTTCCTTTGCAAGCTTGCTTGGTTGGCCAAAAAGGGCGTATGCGTTTTTTCCTGAATATATTCAGGAAAAAACGCATACGCCCTTTTTGGCCAAGTGCATCATTGTGGACGTTCTGCCTCTTTTCCTATGCTTTCAATGCAATTCCAGTCTACCTCCTGAAATCGGTTTCCTGCAATTCTGCCCCGCTTTCAAGTCCTCTTGGCAGCCTTACTTCAGTATATTTTTGGACGATAGCTGTCATTTATAACTCTGCAGGTTTGTGAATTACAGTGCCCCTGAGCTCCTTTCTTCAACTCGCTTTCTTGTGACCTGGCCGCAACACCGCAGGATGGCTTCAGGCCCTAATCTTGTTCCAGCACGGCATGCTGAGCCTTTGGTTAATTCCTCTTCTTGGTGGGAAATGAGAGTTAAATTTGTCCGTCCAGCAACCTCCAGCAAGTCTCTCATTGGTTCTCGCTATCCTGTTCATCTTCCGCTGAAATTGCAAACTGGGCCAAACAGGAGGTTAAAGGGACTGACTCTCCAAGTCAGTAGAGTGTTAGTAAAGCGACTGGAATGTTGCACCCGAGTACCAGGGTACAAAAACTGAGACATATTTGAACACGTCTCCCTATCACATGGTTGATCATACTCTGGGTTCCACATGCATGTTTTAGCTGAAGGAAGAATACCTTAAACCTGGGTAGTTGAAACCCGTGGAATGGGTACCATGCAATATGACTTCAAAGGGTCTTCATTTGCTCACCGAACCTCTCCAATCCTATCACTGCTGCGTTTATGCCCCTGTACACACGCTTGATTCTCTTTTGGAGACATAACAATCCATAGGTTTTAAGATACTTACTAGTCAGGTACATTCTTAGGCGTTTAATATGGGGTGTTGAGTCCATTTCGTTGAGCAAGGAGTAGCTCTTGTCTATTCCATATTTGGCTTAAGGAACTTTATCTGTGCTCATTTCAATCTCTGGTTTTATGCAGCACCCCAACTCACCTTTCCCCTTAAGCAAGCATAAGTTGGTTTTCTAAATTTGAGACCCTGTTCTGTTCTGTAATTCAGTTCCTGTGTAGCCAAGTTTACATTCCGTGTATTACTGATACCTTATGATGTTTCATTTTCTGTGTGACTTATTTCAGTTAGAATCATCATACCTGAATCCACTCATTGTGCTGCTAAGGGCCTGATGACATAGATTTCATTGCTGAGTGATATTGCTTTGCAAGTAAATACCACAACTTCTTTATCCATTTTTCACTTTCTGCGATGTTGAACTTGTACTGTAAACGAGGTTCTTGTAAACAGAGGCGTCCCAAACTTTGGGGTGGCTGTGTCTTTTTGATTTTAATTTCCCTAAGCTATAGGACCATAAGTGGAAGTGCCCTAGGCTCTGTTGCTTTCTTTTTTAGATGTTTCAGGAAACACCATACACTTCTCCCGAGTGTCTGTTGGCAATTTACATCCCACCCAGCAGCATAACAAGGCTCCCAGTTCTCCATGGCCTGTCCTGCCTTGCTGGATTTTACACTTTTTTCAGATGGCCCTTTTGACCGGGGGGAAGTGAGACTTCATTGTAGTGCAGATTTCCTTTGCAAGCTTGCTTGGTTGGCCAAAAAGGGCGTATGCGTTTTTTCCTGAATATATTCAGGAAAAAACGCATACGCCCTTTTTGGCCAAGTGCATCATTGTGGACGTTCTGCCTCTTTTCCTATGCTTTCAATGCAATTCCAGTCTACCTCCTGAAATCGGTTTCCTGCAATTCTGCCCCGCTTTCAAGTCCTCTTGGCAGCCTTACTTCAGTATATTTTTGGACGATAGCTGTCATTTATAACTCTGCAGGTTTGTGAATTACAGTGCCCCTGAGCTCCTTTCTTCAACTCACTTTCTTTTGAGCTGGCCGCAACACCGCAGGATGGCTTCAGGCTCTAATCTGGTTCCTGCACGGCACACTGAGCCTTTGGTTATTTCCTCTTCCTGGTGGGAAATGAGAGTTAAATTTGCCCGTCCAGACAACTCCAGCTAGTCTCTCATTGGTTCTCCCTATTCCTGTTCATCTTCCGCAGAAATTGCAAACTGGGCCAAACAGGAGGTTAAAGGCGCTGACTCTCCAAGTCGGGAGAGTGTTAGTAAAGAATCTGGAATGTTGCACCCGAGTACCAGGGGAGGAAAACTGAGACATATTTGAACACGTCTCCCGTTCACACGGTTGATCATACTCTGGGTTCCACATGCATGTTTTAGCTGAAGGAAGAATACCTTAAACCTGGAGAGTTGAGACCCGTGTAATGGGTACCATGCAAATTGACTTCAAAGGGTCTTCATTTGCTCACCGAACCTCTCCAATCCTATCACTGCTGCGTTTATGCCCCTGTACACACGCTTGATTCTCTTTCGGAGACATAGCAATCCATAGGTTTTAAGATACTTACTAGTCAGGTACATTCTTAGGCGTTTAATATGGGGTGTTGAGTCCATTTCGTTGAGCAAGGAGTAGCTCTTGTCTATTCCATATTTGGCTTAAGGAACTTTATCTGTGCTCATTTCAATCTCTGGTTTTATGCAGCACCCCAACTCACCTTTCCCCTTAAGCAAGCATAAGTTGGTTTTCTAAATTTGAGACCCTGTTCTGTTCTGTAATTCAGTTCCTGTGTAGCCAAGTTTACATTCCGTGTATTACTGATACCTTATGATGTTTCATTTTCTGTGTGACTTATTTCAGTTAGAATCATCATACCTGAATCCACTTATTGTGCTGCTAAGGGCCTGATGACATAGATTTCATTGCTGAGTGATATTGCTTTGCAAGTAAATACCACAACTTCTTTATCCATTTTTCACTTTCTGCGATGTTGAACTTGTACTGTAAATGAGGTTCTTGTAAACAGAGGCGTCCCAAACTTTGGGGTGGCTGTGTCTTTTTGATTTTAATTTCCCTAAGCTATAGGACCATAAGTGGAAGTGCCCTAGGCTCTGTTGCTTTGTTTTTTAGATGTTTCAGGAAACACCATACACTTCTCCCGAGTGTCTGTTGGCAATTTACATCCCGCCCAGCAGCATAACAAGGCTCCCAGTTCTCCATGGCCTGTCCTGCCTTGCTGGATTTTACACTTTTTTCAGATGGCCCTTTTGACCGGGGGGAAGTGAGACTTCATTGTAGTGCAGATTTCCTTTGCAAGCTTGCTTGGTTGGCCAAAAAGGGCGTATGCGTTTTTTCCTCAATATATTCAGGAAAAAACGCATACGCCCTTTTTGGCCAAGTGCATCATTGTGGACGTTCTGCCTCTTTTCCTATGCTTTCAATGCAATTCCAGTCTACCTCCTGAAATCGGTTTCCTGCAATTCTGCCCCGCTTTCAAGTCCTCTTGGCAGCCTTACTTCAGTATATTTTTGGACGATAGCTGTCATTTATAACTCTGCAGGTTTGTGAATTACAGTGCCCCTGAGCTCCTTTCTTCAACTCGCTTTCTTTTGAGCTGGCCGCAACACCGCAGGATGGCTTCAGGCCCTAATCTTGTTCCAGCACGGCACGCTGAGCCTTTGGTTAATTCCTCTTCCTGGTGGGAAATGAGAGTTAAATTTGCCCGTCCAGACACCTCCAGCTAGTCTCTCATTGGTTCTCGCTATTCCTGTTCATCTTCCGCAGAAATTGCAAACTGGGCTAAACAGGAGGTTAAATGGACTGACTCTCCAAGTCGGGAGAGTGTTAGTAAAGCATCTGGAATGTTACACCCGAGTACCAGGGTACGAAAACTGAGACATATTTGAACACGTCTCCCGATCACATGGTTGATCATACTCTGGGTTCCACATGCATGTTTTAGCTGAAGGAAGAATACCTTAAACCTGGGTAGTTGAAACCCGTGGAATGGGTACCATGCAATATGACATCAAAGGGTCTTCATTTGCTCACCGAACCTCTCCAATCCTATCACTGCTGCGTTTATGCCCCTGTACACATGCTTGATTCTCTTTCGGAGACATAGCAATCCATAGGTTTTAAGATACTTACTAGTCAGGTACATTCTTAGGCGTTTAATATGCGGTGTTGAGTCCATTTCGTTGAGCAAGGAGTAGCTCTTGTCTATTCCATATTTGGCTTAAGGAACTTTATCTGTGCTCATTTCAATCTCTGGTTTTATGCAGCACCCCAACTCACCTTTCCCCTTAAGCAAGCATAAGTTGGTTTTCTAAATTTGAGACCCTGTTCTGTTTTGGAATTCAGTTCCTGTGTAGCCAAGTTTACATTCCGTGTATTACTGATATCTTATGATGTTTCTTTTTCTGTGTGACTTATTTCAGTTAGAATCATCATACCTGAATCCACTCATTGTGCTGCTAAGGGCCTGATGACATAGATTTCATTGCTGAGTGATATTGCTTTGCAAGTAAATACCACAACTTCTTTATCCATTTTTCACTTTCTGCGATGTTGAACTTGTACTGTAAACGAGGTTCTTGTAAACAGAGGCGTCCCAAACTTTGGGGTGGCTGTGTCTTTTTGATTTTAATTTCCCTAAGCTATAGGACCATAAGTGGAAGTGCCCTAGGCTCTGTTGCTTTGTTTTTTAGATGTTTCAGGAAACACCATACACTTCTCCCGAGTGTCTGTTGGCAATTTACATCCCACCCAGCAGCATAACAAGGCTCCCAGTTCTCCATGGCCTGTCCTGCCTTGCTGGATTTTACACTTTTTTCAGATGGCCCTTTTGACCGGGGGGAAGTGAGACTTCATTGTAGTGCAGATTTCCTTTGCAAGCTTGCTTGGTTGGCCAAAAAGGGCGTATGCGTTTTTTCCTCAATATATTCAGGAAAAAACGCATACGCCCTTTTTGGCCAAGTGCATCATTGTGGACGTTCTGCCTCTTTTCCTATGCTTTCAATGCAATTCCAGTCTACCTCCTGAAATCGGTTTCCTGCAATTCTGCCCCGCTTTCAAGTCCTCTTGGCAGCCTTACTTCAGTATATTTTTGGACGATAGCTGTCATTTATAACTCTGCAGGTTTGTGAATTACAGTGCCCCTGAGCTCCTTTCTTCAACTCACTTTCTTTTGAGCTGGCCGCAACACCGCAGGATGGCTTCAGGCTCTAATCTGGTTCCTGCACGGCACACTGAGCCTTTGGTTATTTCCTCTTCCTGGTGGGAAATGAGAGTTAAATTTGCCCGTCCAGACACCTCCAGCTAGTCTCTCATTGGTTCTCCCTATTCCTGTTCATCTTCCGCAGAAATTGCAAACTGGGCCAAACAGGAGGTTAAAGGCGCTGACTCTCCAAGTCGGGAGAGTGTTAGTAAAGAATCTGGAATGTTGCACCCGAGTACCAGGGGAGGAAAACTGAGACATATTTGAACACGTCTCCCGTTCACACGGTTGATCATACTCTGGGTTCCACATGCATGTTTTAGCTGAAGGAAGAATACCTTAAACCTGGAGAGTTGAGACCCGTGTAATGGGTACCATGCAAATTGACTTCAAAGGGTCTTCATTTGCTCACCGAACCTCTCCAATCCTATCACTGCTGCGTTTATGCCCCTGTACACACGCTTGATTCTCTTTTGGAGACATAGCAATCCATAGGTTTTAAGATACTTACTAGTCAGGTACATTCTTAGGCGTTTAATATGGGGTGTTGAGTCCATTTCGTTGAGCAAGGAGTAGCTCTTGTCTATTCCATATTTGGCTTAAGGAACTTTATCTGTGCTCATTTCAATCTCTGGTTTTATGCAGCACCCCAACTCACCTTTCCCCTTAAGCAAGCATAAGTTGGTTTTCTAAATTTGAGACCCTGTTCTGTTCTGTAATTCAGTTCCTGTGTAGCCAAGTTTACATTCCGTGTATTACTGATACCTTATGATGTTTCATTTTCTGTGTGACTTATTTCAGTTAGAATCATCATACCTGAATCCACTCATTGTGCTGCTAAGGGCCTGATGACATAGATTTCATTGCTGAGTGATATTGCTTTGCAAGTAAATACCACAACTTCTTTATCCATTTTTCACTTTCTGCGATGTTGAACTTGTACTGTAAATGAGGTTCTTGTAAACAGAGGCGTCCGAAACTTTGGGGTGGCTGTGTCTTTTTGATTTTAATTTCCCTAAGCTATAGGACCATAAGTGGAAGTGCCCTAGGCTCTGTTGCTTTGTTTTTTAGATGTTTCAGGAAACACCATACACTTCTCCCGAGTGTCTGTTGGCAATTTACATCCCGCCCAGCAGCATAACAAGGCTCCCAGTTCTCCATGGCCTGTCCTGCCTTGCTGGATTTTACACTTTTTTCAGATGGCCCTTTTGACCGGGGGGAAGTGAGACTTCATTGTAGTGCAGATTTCCTTTGCAAGCTTGCTTGGTTGGCCAAAAAGGGCGTATGCGTTTTTTCCTGAATATATTCAGGAAAAAACGCATACGCCCTTTTTGGCCAAGTGCATCATTGTGGACGTTCTGCCTCTTTTCCTATGCTTTCAATGCAATTCCAGTCTACCTCCTGAAATCGGTTTCCTGCAATTCTGCCCCGCTTTCAAGTCCTCTTGGCAGCCTTACTTCAGTATATTTTTGGACGATAGCTGTCATTTATAACTCTGCAGGTTTGTGAATTACAGTGCCCCTGAGCTCCTTTCTTCAACTCGCTTTCTTTTGAGCTGGCCGCAACACCGCAGGATGGCTTCAGGCCCTAATCTTGTTCCAGCACGGCATGCTGAGCCTTTGGTTAATTCCTCTTCCTGGTGGGAAATGAGAGTTAAATTTGCCCGTCCAGACACCTCCAGCTAGTCTCTCATTGGTTCTCGCTATTCCTGTTCATCTTCCGCAGAAATTGCAAACTGGGCTAAACAGGAGGTTAAATGGACTGACTCTCCAAGTCGGGAGAGTGTTAGTAAAGCGTCTGGAATGTTACACCCGACTACCAGGGTACGAAAACTGAGACATATTTGAACACGTCTCCCGATCACATGGTTGATCATACTCTGGGTTCCACATGCATGTTTTAGCTGAAGGAAGAATACCTTAAACCTGGGTAGTTGAAACCCGTGGAATGGGTACCATGCAATATGACATCAAAGGGTCTTCATTTGCTCACCGAACCTCTCCAATCCTATCACTGCTGCGTTTATGCCCCTGTACACATGCTTGATTCTCTTTCGGAGACATAGCAATCCATAGGTTTTAAGATACTTACTAGTCAGGTATATTCTTAGGCGTTTAATATGCGGTGTTGAGTCCATTTCGTTGAGCAAGGAGTAGCTCTTGTCTATTCCATATTTGGCTTAAGGAACTTTATCTGTGCTCATTTCAATCTCTGGTTTTATGCAGCACCCCAACTCACCTTTCCCCTTAAGCAAGCATAAGTTGGTTTTCTAAATTTGAGACCCTGTTCTGTTTTGGAATTCAGTTCCTGTGTAGCCAAGTTTACATTCCGTGTATTACTGATATCTTATGATGTTTCTTTTTCTGTGTGACTTATTTCAGTTAGAATCATCATACCTGAATCCACTCATTGTGCTGCTAAGGGCCTGATGACATAGATTTCATTGCTGAGTGATATTGCTTTGTAAGTAAATACCAAAAGTTCTTTATCCATTTTTCACTTTCTGCGATGTTGAACTTGTACTGTAAACGAGGTTCTTGTAAAAAGAGCCGTTCCAAACTTTGGGGTGGGTGTGTCTTTTTGATTTTAATTTCCCTAAGCTATAGGACCATAAGTGGAAGTGCCCTAGGCTCTGTTGCTTTGTTTTTTAGATGTTTCAGGAAACACCATACACTTCTCCCGAGTGTCTGTTGGCAATTTACATCCCGCCCAGCAGCATAACAAGGCTCCCAGTTCTCCATGGCCTGTCCTGCCTTGCTGGATTTTACACTTTTTTCAGATGGCCCTTTTGACCGGGGGGAAGTGAGACTTCATTGTAGTGCAGATTTCCTTTGCAAGCTTGCTTGGTTGGCCAAAAAGGGCGTATGCGTTTTTTCCTCAATATATTCAGGAAAAAACGCATACGCCCTTTTTGGCCAAGTGCATCATTGTGGACGTTCTGCCTCTTTTCCTATGCTTTCAATGCAATTCCAGTCTACCTCCTGAAATCGGTTTCCTGCAATTCTGCCCCGCTTTCAAGTCCTCTTGGCAGCCTTACTTCAGTATATTTTTGGACGATAGCTGTCATTTATAACTCTGCAGGTTTGTGAATTACAGTGCCCCTGAGCTCCTTTCTTCAACTCGCTTTCTTTTGAGCTGGCCGCAACACCGCAGGATGGCTTCAGGCTCTAATCTGGTTCCGGCACGGCACACTGAGCCTTTGGTTATTTCCTCTTCCTGGTGGGAAATGAGAGTTAAATTTGCCCGTCCAGACACCTCCAGCTAGTCTCTCATTGGTTCTCCCTATTCCTGTTCATCTTCCGCAGAAATTGCAAACTGGGCCAAACAGGAGGTTAAAGGCGCTGACTCTCCAAGTCGGGAGAGTGTTAGTAAAGAATCTGGAATGTTGCACCCGAGTACCAGGGGAGGAAAACTGAGACATATTTGAACACGTCTCCCGTTCACACGGTTGATCATACTCTGGGTTCCACATGCATGTTTTAGCTGAAGGAAGAATACCTTAAACCTGGAGAGTTGAGACCCGTGTAATGGGTACCATGCAAATTGACTTCAAAGGGTCTTCATTTGCTCACCGAACCTCTCCAATCCTATCACTGCTGCGTTTATGCCCCTGTACACACACTTGATTCTCTTTCGGAGACATAGCAATCCATAGGTTTTAAGATACTTACTAGTCAGGTACATTCTTAGGCGTTTAATATGGGGTGTTGAGTCCATTTCGTTGAGCAAGGAGTAGCTCTTGTCTATTCCATATTTGGCTTAAGGAACTTTATCTGTGCTCATTTCAATCTCTGGTTTTATGCAGCACCCCAACTCACCTTTCCCCTTAAGCAAGCATAAGTTGGTTTTCTAAATTTGAGACCCTGTTCTGTTTTGGAATTCAGTTCCTGTGTAGCCAAGTTTACATTCCGTGTATTACTGATATCTTATGATGTTTCTTTTTCTGTGTGACTTATTTCAGTTAGAATCATCATACCTGAATCCACTCATTGTGCTGCTAAGGGCCTGATGACATAGATTTCATTGCTGAGTGATATTGCTTTGCAAGTAAATACCACAACTTCTTTATCCATTTTTCACTTTCTGCGATGTTGAACTTGTACTGTAAATGAGGTTCTTGTAAACAGAGGCGTCCCAAACTTTGGGGTGGCTGTGTCTTTTTGATTTTAATTTCCCTAAGCTATAGGACCATAAGTGGAAGTGCCCTAGGCTCTGTTGCTTTGTTTTTTAGATGTTTCAGGAAACACCATACACTTCTCCCGAGTGTCTGTTGGCAATTTACATCCCGCCCAGCAGCATAACAAGGCTCCCAGTTCTCCATGGCCTGTCCTACCTTGCTGGATTTTACACTTTTTTCAGATGGCCCTTTTGACCGGGGGGAAGTTAGACTTCATTGTAGTGCAGATTTCCTTTGCAAGCTTGCTTGGTTGGCCAAAAAGGGCGTATGCGTTTTTTCCTGAATATATTCAGGAAAAAACGCATACGCCCTTTTTGGCCAAGTGCATCATTGTGGACGTTCTGCCTCTTTTCCTATGCTTTCAATGCAATTCCAGTCTACCTCCTGAAATCGGTTTCCTGCAATTCTGCCCCGCTTTCAAGTCCTCTTGGCAGCCTTACTTCAGTATATTTTTGGACGATAGCTGTCATTTATAACTCTGCAGGTTTGTGAATTACAGTGCCCCTGAGCTCCTTTCTTCAACTCACTTTCTTTTGAGCTGGCCGCAACACCGCAGGATGGCTTCAGGCCCTAATCTTGTTCCAGCACGGCACGCTGAGCCTTTGGTTAATTCCTCTTCCTGGTGGGAAATGAGAGTTAAATTTGCCCGTCCAGACACCTCCAGCTAGTCTCTCATTGGTTCTCCCTATTCCTGTTCATCTTCCGCAGAAATTGCAAACTGGGCCAAACAGGAGGTTAAAGGCGCTGACTCTCCAAGTCAAGAGAGTGTTAGTAAAGAATCTGGAATGTTGCACCCGAGTACCAGGGGAGGAAAACTGAGACATATTTGAACACGTCTCCCGTTCACACGGTTGATCATACTCTGGGTTCCACATGCATGTTTTAGCTGAAGGAAGAATACCTTAAACCTGGAGAGTTGAGACCCGTGTAATGGGTACCATGCAAATTGACTTCAAAGGGTCTTCATTTGCTCACCGAACCTCTCCAATCCTATCACTGCTGCGTTTATGCCCCTGTACACACGCTTGATTCTCTTTTGGAGACATAGCAATCCATAGGTTTTAAGATACTTACTAGTCAGGTACATTCTTAGGCGTTTAATATGGGGTGTTGAGTCCATTTCGTTGAGCAAGGAGTAGCTCTTGTCTATTCCATATTTGGCTTAAGGAACTTTATCTGTGCTCATTTCAATCTCTGGTTTTATGCAGCACCCCAACTCACCTTTCCCCTTAAGCAAGCATAAGTTGGTTTTCTAAATTTGAGACCCTGTTCTGTTTTGGAATTCAGTGCCTGTGTAGCCAAGTTTACATTCCGTGTATTACTGATACCTTATGATGTTTCATTTTCTGTGTGACTTATTTCAGTTAGAATCATCATACCTGAATCCACTCATTGTGCTGCTAAGGGCCTGATGACATAGATTTCATTGCTGAGTGATATTGCTTTGCAAGTAAATACCACAACTTCTTTATCCATTTTTCACTTTCTGCGATGTTGAACTTGTACTGTAAATGAGGTTCTTGTAAACAGAGGCGTCCCAAACTTTGGGGTGGCTGTGTCTTTTTGATTTTAATTTCCCTAAGCTATAGGAACATAAGTGGAAGTGCCCTAGGCTCTGTTGCTTTGTTTTTTAGATGTTTCAGGAAACACCATACACTTCTCCCGAGTGTCTGTTGGCAATTTACATCCCGCCCAGCAGCATAACAAGGCTCCCAGTTCTCCATGGCCTGTCCTGCCTTGCTGGGTTTTACACTTTTTTCAGATGGCCCTTTTGACCGGGGGGAAGTGAGACTTCATTGTAGTGCAGATTTCCTTTGCAAGCTTGCTTGGTTGGCCAAAAAGGGCGTATGCGTTTTTTCCTGAATATATTCAGGAAAAAACGCATACGCCCTTTTTGGCCAAGTGCATCATTGTGGACGTTCTGCCTCTTTTCCTATGCTTTCAATGCAATTCCAGTCTACCTCCTGAAATCGGTTTCCTGCAATTCTGCCCCGCTTTCAAGTCCTCTTGGCAGCCTTACTTCAGTATATTTTTGGACGATAGCTGTCATTTATAACTCTGCAGGTTTGTGAATTACAGTGCCCCTGAGCTCCTTTCTTCAACTCGCTTTCTTTTGAGCTGGCCGCAACACCGCAGGATGGCTTCAGGCCCTAATCTTGTTCCAGCACGGCACGCTGAGCCTTTGGTTAATTCCTCTTCCTGGTGGGAAATGAGAGTTAAATTTGCCCGTCCAGACACCTCCAGCTAGTCTCTCATTGGTTCTCGCTATTCCTGTTCATCTTCCGCAGAAATTGCAAACTGGGCTAAACAGGAGGTTAAAGGGACTGACTCTCCAAGTCGGGAGAGTGTTAGTAAAGCGTCTGGAATGTTGCACCCGAGTACCAGGGTACGAAAACTGAGACATATTTGAACACGTCTCCCGATCACATGGTTGATCATACTCTGGGTTCCACATGCATGTTTTAGCTGAAGGAAGAATACCTTAAACCTGGGTAGTTGAAACCCGTGGAATGGGTACCATGCAATATGACATCAAAGGGTCTTCATTTGCTCACCGAACCTCTCCAATCCTATCACTGCTGCGTTTATGCCCCTGTACACATGCTTGATTCTCTTTCGGAGACATAGCAATCCATAGGTTTTAAGATACTTACTAGTCAGGTACATTCTTAGGCGTTTAATATGCGGTGTTGAGTCCATTTCGTTGAGCAAGGAGTAGCTCTTGTCTATTCCATATTTGGCTTAAGGAACTTTATCTGTGCTCATTTCAATCTCTGGTTTTATGCAGCACCCCAACTCACCTTTCCCCTTAAGCAAGCATAAGTTGGTTTTCTAAATTTGAGACCCTGTTCTGTTTTGGAATTCAGTTCCTGTGTAGCCAAGTTTACATTCCGTGTATTACTGATATCTTATGATGTTTCTTTTTCTGTGTGACTTATTTCAGTTAGAATCATCATACCTGAATCCACTCATTGTGCTGCTAAGGGCCTGATGACATAGATTTCATTGCTGAGTGATATTGCTTTGTAAGTAAATACCACAAGTTGTTTATCCATTTTTCACTTTTTGCGATGTTGAACTTGTACTGTAAACGAGGTTCTTGTAAACAGAGCCGTTCCAAACTTTGGGGTGGGTGTGTCTTTTTGATTTTAATTTCCCTAAGCTATAGGACCATAAGTGGAAGTGCCCTAGGCTCTGTTGCTTTGTTTTTTAGATGTTTCAGGAAACACCATACACTTCTCCCGGGTGTCTGTTGGCAATTTACATCCCGCCCATCAGCATAACAAGGCTCCCAGTTCTCCATGGCCTGTCCTGCCTTTCTGGATTTTACACTTTTTTCAGATGGCCCTTTTGACCGGGGGGAAGTGAGACTTCATTGTAGTGCAGATTTCCTTTGCAAGCTTGCTTGGTTGGCCAAAAAGGGCGTATGCGTTTTTTCCTGAATATATTCAGGAAAAAACGCATACGCCCTTTTTGGCCAAGTGCATCATTGTGGACGTTCTGCCTCTTTTCCTATGCTTTCAATGCAATTCCAGTCTACCTCCTGAAATCGGTTTCCTGCAATTCTGCCCCGCTTTCAAGTCCTCTTGGCAGCCTTACTTCAGTATATTTTTGGACGATAGCTGTCATTTATAACTCTGCAGGTTTGTGAATTACAGTGCCCCTGAGCTCCTTTCTTCAACTCACTTTCTTTTGAGCTGGCCGCAACACCGCAGGATGGCTTCAGGCTCTAATCTGGTTCCTGCACGGCACACTGAGCCTTTGGTTATTTCCTCTTCCTGGTGGGAAATGAGAGTTAAATTTGCCCGTCCAGACAACTCCAGCTAGTCTCTCATTGGTTCTCCCTATTCCTGTTCATCTTCCGCAGAAATTGCAAACTGGGCCAAACAGGAGGTTAAAGGCGCTGACTCTCCAAGTCGGGAGAGTGTTAGTAAAGAATCTGGAATGTTGCACCCGAGTACCAGGGGAGGAAAACTGAGACATATTTGAACACGTCTCCCGTTCACACGGTTGATCATACTCTGGGTTCCACATGCATGTTTTAGCTGAAGGAAGAATACCTTAAACCTGGAGAGTTGAGACCCGTGTAATGGGTACCATGCAAATTGACTTCAAAGGGTCTTCATTTGCTCACCGAACCTCTCCAATCCTATCACTGCTGCGTTTATGCCCCTGTACACACGCTTGATTCTCTTTCGGAGACATAGCAATCCATAGGTTTTAAGATACTTACTAGTCAGGTACATTCTTAGGCGTTTAATATGGGGTGTTGAGTCCATTTCGTTGAGCAAGGAGTAGCTCTTGTCTATTCCATATTTGGCTTAAGGAACTTTATCTGTGCTCATTTCAATCTCTGGTTTTATGCAGCACCCCAACTCACCTTTCCCCTTAAGCAAGCATAAGTTGGTTTTCTAAATTTGAGACCCTGTTCTGTTCTGTAATTCAGTTCCTGTGTAGCCAAGTTTACATTCCGTGTATTACTGATACCTTATGATGTTTCATTTTCTGTGTGACTTATTTCAGTTAGAATCATCATACCTGAATCCACTCATTGTGCTGCTAAGGGCCTGATGACATAGATTTCATTGCTGAGTGATATTGCTTTGCAAGTAAATACCACAACTTCTTTATCCATTTTTCACTTTCTGCGATGTTGAACTTGTACTGTAAATGAGGTTCTTGTAAACAGAGGCGTCCCAAACTTTGGGGTGGCTGTGTCTTTTTGATTTTAATTTCCCTAAGCTATAGGACCATAAGTGGAAGTGCCCTAGGCTCTGTTGCTTTGTTTTTTAGATGTTTCAGGAAACACCATACACTTCTCCCGAGTGTCTGTTGGCAATTTACATCCCGCCCAGCAGCATAACAAGGCTCCCAGTTCTCCATGGCCTGTCCTGCCTTGCTGGATTTTACACTTTTTTCAGATGGCCCTTTTGACCGGGGGGAAGTGAGACTTCATTGTAGTGCAGATTTCCTTTGCAAGCTTGCTTGGTTGGCCAAAAAGGGCGTATGCGTTTTTTCCTCAATATATTCAGGAAAAAACGCATACGCCCTTTTTGGCCAAGTGCATCATTGTGGACGTTCTGCCTCTTTTCCTATGCTTTCAATGCAATTCCAGTCTACCTCCTGAAATCGGTTTCCTGCAATTCTGCCCCGCTTTCAAGTCCTCTTGGCAGCCTTACTTCAGTATATTTTTGGACGATAGCTGTCATTTATAACTCTGCAGGTTTGTGAATTACAGTGCCCCTGAGCTCCTTTCTTCAACTCGCTTTCTTTTGAGCTGGCCGCAACACCGCAGGATGGCTTCAGGCCCTAATCTTGTTCCAGCACGGCACGCTGAGCCTTTGGTTAATTCCTCTTCCTGGTGGGAAATGAGAGTTAAATTTGCCCGTCCAGACACCTCCAGCTAGTCTCTCATTGGTTCTCGCTATTCCTGTTCATCTTCCGCAGAAATTGCAAACTGGGTTAAACAGGAGGTTAAATGGACTGACTCTCCAAGTCGGGAGAGTGTTAGTAAAGCGTCTGGAATGTTACACCCGAGTACCAGGGTACGAAAACTGAGACATATTTGAACACGTCTCCCGATC
Organism: Grampus griseus; assembly: GCF_964374135.1. Lineage (NCBI taxonomy): Eukaryota > Metazoa > Chordata > Mammalia > Artiodactyla > Delphinidae > Grampus > Grampus griseus. The sequence continues at coordinate 319,610 of NW_028133314.1, forward strand.
ACATGGTTGATCATACTCTGGGTTCCACATGCATGTTTTAGCTGAAGGAAGAATACCTTAAACCTGGGTAGTTGAAACCCGTGGAATGGGTACCATGCAATATGACATCAAAGGGTCTTCATTTGCTCACCGAACCTCTCCAATCCTATCACTGCTGCGTTTATGCCCCTGTACACATGCTTGATTCTCTTTCGGAGACATAGCAATCCATAGGTTTTAAGATACTTACTAGTCAGGTACATTCTTAGGCGTTTAATATGCGGTGTTGAGTCCATTTCGTTGAGCAAGGAGTAGCTCTTGTCTATTCCATATTTGGCTTAAGGAACTTTATCTGTGCTCATTTCAATCTCTGGTTTTATGCAGCACCCCAACTCACCTTTCCCCTTAAGCAAGCATAAGTTGGTTTTCTAAATTTGAGACCCTGTTCTGTTTTGGAATTCAGTTCCTGTGTAGCCAAGTTTACATTCCGTGTATTACTGATATCTTATGATGTTTCTTTTTCTGTGTGACTTATTTCAGTTAGAATCATCATACCTGAATCCACTCATTGTGCTGCTAAGGGCCTGATGACATAGATTTCATTGCTGAGTGATATTGCTTTGCAAGTAAATACCACAACTTCTTTATCCATTTTTCACTTTCTGCGATGTTGAACTTGTACTGTAAACGAGGTTCTTGTAAACAGAGGCGTCCCAAACTTTGGGGTGGCTGTGTCTTTTTGATTTTAATTTCCCTAAGCTATAGGACCATAAGTGGAAGTGCCCTAGGCTCTGTTGCTTTGTTTTTTAGATGTTTCAGGAAACACCATACACTTCTCCCGAGTGTCTGTTGGCAATTTACATCCCACCCAGCAGCATAACAAGGCTCCCAGTTCTCCATGGCCTGTCCTGCCTTGCTGGATTTTACACTTTTTTCAGATGGCCCTTTTGACCGGGGGGAAGTGAGACTTCATTGTAGTGCAGATTTCCTTTGCAAGCTTGCTTGGTTGGCCAAAAAGGGCGTATGCGTTTTTTCCTCAATATATTCAGGAAAAAACGCATACGCCCTTTTTGGCCAAGTGCATCATTGTGGACGTTCTGCCTCTTTTCCTATGCTTTCAATGCAATTCCAGTCTACCTCCTGAAATCGGTTTCCTGCAATTCTGCCCCGCTTTCAAGTCCTCTTGGCAGCCTTACTTCAGTATATTTTTGGACGATAGCTGTCATTTATAACTCTGCAGGTTTGTGAATTACAGTGCCCCTGAGCTCCTTTCTTCAACTCACTTTCTTTTGAGCTGGCCGCAACACCGCAGGATGGCTTCAGGCTCTAATCTGGTTCCTGCACGGCACACTGAGCCTTTGGTTATTTCCTCTTCCTGGTGGGAAATGAGAGTTAAATTTGCCCGTCCAGACACCTCCAGCTAGTCTCTCATTGGTTCTCCCTATTCCTGTTCATCTTCCGCAGAAATTGCAAACTGGGCCAAACAGGAGGTTAAAGGCGCTGACTCTCCAAGTCGGGAGAGTGTTAGTAAAGAATCTGGAATGTTGCACCCGAGTACCAGGGGAGGAAAACTGAGACATATTTGAACACGTCTCCCGTTCACACGGTTGATCATACTCTGGGTTCCACATGCATGTTTTAGCTGAAGGAAGAATACCTTAAACCTGGAGAGTTGAGACCCGTGTAATGGGTACCATGCAAATTGACTTCAAAGGGTCTTCATTTGCTCACCGAACCTCTCCAATCCTATCACTGCTGCGTTTATGCCCCTGTACACACGCTTGATTCTCTTTTGGAGACATAGCAATCCATAGGTTTTAAGATACTTACTAGTCAGGTACATTCTTAGGCGTTTAATATGGGGTGTTGAGTCCATTTCGTTGAGCAAGGAGTAGCTCTTGTCTATTCCATATTTGGCTTAAGGAACTTTATCTGTGCTCATTTCAATCTCTGGTTTTATGCAGCACCCCAACTCACCTTTCCCCTTAAGCAAGCATAAGTTGGTTTTCTAAATTTGAGACCCTGTTCTGTTCTGTAATTCAGTTCCTGTGTAGCCAAGTTTACATTCCGTGTATTACTGATACCTTATGATGTTTCATTTTCTGTGTGACTTATTTCAGTTAGAATCATCATACCTGAATCCACTCATTGTGCTGCTAAGGGCCTGATGACATAGATTTCATTGCTGAGTGATATTGCTTTGCAAGTAAATACCACAACTTCTTTATCCATTTTTCACTTTCTGCGATGTTGAACTTGTACTGTAAATGAGGTTCTTGTAAACAGAGGCGTCCGAAACTTTGGGGTGGCTGTGTCTTTTTGATTTTAATTTCCCTAAGCTATAGGACCATAAGTGGAAGTGCCCTAGGCTCTGTTGCTTTGTTTTTTAGATGTTTCAGGAAACACCATACACTTCTCCCGAGTGTCTGTTGGCAATTTACATCCCGCCCAGCAGCATAACAAGGCTCCCAGTTCTCCATGGCCTGTCCTGCCTTGCTGGATTTTACACTTTTTTCAGATGGCCCTTTTGACCGGGGGGAAGTGAGACTTCATTGTAGTGCAGATTTCCTTTGCAAGCTTGCTTGGTTGGCCAAAAAGGGCGTATGCGTTTTTTCCTGAATATATTCAGGAAAAAACGCATACGCCCTTTTTGGCCAAGTGCATCATTGTGGACGTTCTGCCTCTTTTCCTATGCTTTCAATGCAATTCCAGTCTACCTCCTGAAATCGGTTTCCTGCAATTCTGCCCCGCTTTCAAGTCCTCTTGGCAGCCTTACTTCAGTATATTTTTGGACGATAGCTGTCATTTATAACTCTGCAGGTTTGTGAATTACAGTGCCCCTGAGCTCCTTTCTTCAACTCGCTTTCTTTTGAGCTGGCCGCAACACCGCAGGATGGCTTCAGGCCCTAATCTTGTTCCAGCACGGCATGCTGAGCCTTTGGTTAATTCCTCTTCCTGGTGGGAAATGAGAGTTAAATTTGCCCGTCCAGACACCTCCAGCTAGTCTCTCATTGGTTCTCGCTATTCCTGTTCATCTTCCGCAGAAATTGCAAACTGGGCTAAACAGGAGGTTAAATGGACTGACTCTCCAAGTCGGGAGAGTGTTAGTAAAGCGTCTGGAATGTTACACCCGACTACCAGGGTACGAAAACTGAGACATATTTGAACACGTCTCCCGATCACATGGTTGATCATACTCTGGGTTCCACATGCATGTTTTAGCTGAAGGAAGAATACCTTAAACCTGGGTAGTTGAAACCCGTGGAATGGGTACCATGCAATATGACATCAAAGGGTCTTCATTTGCTCACCGAACCTCTCCAATCCTATCACTGCTGCGTTTATGCCCCTGTACACATGCTTGATTCTCTTTCGGAGACATAGCAATCCATAGGTTTTAAGATACTTACTAGTCAGGTATATTCTTAGGCGTTTAATATGCGGTGTTGAGTCCATTTCGTTGAGCAAGGAGTAGCTCTTGTCTATTCCATATTTGGCTTAAGGAACTTTATCTGTGCTCATTTCAATCTCTGGTTTTATGCAGCACCCCAACTCACCTTTCCCCTTAAGCAAGCATAAGTTGGTTTTCTAAATTTGAGACCCTGTTCTGTTTTGGAATTCAGTTCCTGTGTAGCCAAGTTTACATTCCGTGTATTACTGATATCTTATGATGTTTCTTTTTCTGTGTGACTTATTTCAGTTAGAATCATCATACCTGAATCCACTCATTGTGCTGCTAAGGGCCTGATGACATAGATTTCATTGCTGAGTGATATTGCTTTGTAAGTAAATACCAAAAGTTCTTTATCCATTTTTCACTTTCTGCGATGTTGAACTTGTACTGTAAACGAGGTTCTTGTAAACAGAGCCGTTCCAAACTTTGGGGTGGGTGTGTCTTTTTGATTTTAATTTCCCTAAGCTATAGGACCATAAGTGGAAGTGCCCTAGGCTCTGTTGCTTTGTTTTTTAGATGTTTCAGGAAACACCATACACTTCTCCCGAGTGTCTGTTGGCAATTTACATCCCGCCCATCAGCATAACAAGGCTCCCAGTTCTCCATGGCCTGTCCTGCCTTGCTGGATTTTACACTTTTTTCAGATGGCCCTTTTGACCGGGGGGAAGTGAGACTTCATTGTAGTGCAGATTTCCTTTGCAAGCTTGCTTGGTTGGCCAAAAAGGGCGTATGCGTTTTTTCCTGAATATATTCAGGAAAAAACGCATACGCCCTTTTTGGCCAAGTGCATCATTGTGGACGTTCTGCCTCTTTTCCTATGCTTTCAATGCAATTCCAGTCTACCTCCTGAAATCGGTTTCCTGCAATTCTGCCCCGCTTTCAAGTCCTCTTGGCAGCCTTACTTCAGTATATTTTTGGACGATAGCTGTCATTTATAACTCTGCAGGTTTGTGAATTACAGTGCCCCTGAGCTCCTTTCTTCAACTCGCTTTCTTTTGAGCTGGCCGCAACACCGCAGGATGGCTTCAGGCTCTAATCTGGTTCCGGCACGGCACACTGAGCCTTTGGTTATTTCCTCTTCCTGGTGGGAAATGAGAGTTAAATTTGCCCGTCCAGACACCTCCAGCTAGTCTCTCATTGGTTCTCCCTATTCCTGTTCATCTTCCGCAGAAATTGCAAACTGGGCCAAACAGGAGGTTAAAGGCGCTGACTCTCCAAGTCGGGAGAGTGTTAGTAAAGAATCTGGAATGTTGCACCCGAGTACCAGGGGAGGAAAACTGAGACATATTTGAACACGTCTCCCGTTCACACGGTTGATCATACTCTGGGTTCCACATGCATGTTTTAGCTGAAGGAAGAATACCTTAAACCTGGAGAGTTGAGACCCGTGTAATGGGTACCATGCAAATTGACTTCAAAGGGTCTTCATTTGCTCACCGAACCTCTCCAATCCTATCACTGCTGCGTTTATGCCCCTGTACACACACTTGATTCTCTTTCGGAGACATAGCAATCCATAGGTTTTAAGATACTTACTAGTCAGGTACATTCTTAGGCGTTTAATATGGGGTGTTGAGTCCATTTCGTTGAGCAAGGAGTAGCTCTTGTCTATTCCATATTTGGCTTAAGGAACTTTATCTGTGCTCATTTCAATCTCTGGTTTTATGCAGCACCCCAACTCACCTTTCCCCTTAAGCAAGCATAAGTTGGTTTTCTAAATTTGAGACCCTGTTCTGTTTTGGAATTCAGTTCCTGTGTAGCCAAGTTTACATTCCGTGTATTACTGATATCTTATGATGTTTCTTTTTCTGTGTGACTTATTTCAGTTAGAATCATCATACCTGAATCCACTCATTGTGCTGCTAAGGGCCTGATGACATAGATTTCATTGCTGAGTGATATTGCTTTGCAAGTAAATACCACAACTTCTTTATCCATTTTTCACTTTCTGCGATGTTGAACTTGTACTGTAAATGAGGTTCTTGTAAACAGAGGCGTCCCAAACTTTGGGGTGGCTGTGTCTTTTTGATTTTAATTTCCCTAAGCTATAGGACCATAAGTGGAAGTGCCCTAGGCTCTGTTGCTTTGTTTTTTAGATGTTTCAGGAAACACCATACACTTCTCCCGAGTGTCTGTTGGCAATTTACATCCCGCCCAGCAGCATAACAAGGCTCCCAGTTCTCCATGGCCTGTCCTACCTTGCTGGATTTTACACTTTTTTCAGATGGCCCTTTTGACCGGGGGGAAGTTAGACTTCATTGTAGTGCAGATTTCCTTTGCAAGCTTGCTTGGTTGGCCAAAAAGGGCGTATGCGTTTTTTCCTGAATATATTCAGGAAAAAACGCATACGCCCTTTTTGGCCAAGTGCATCATTGTGGACGTTCTGCCTCTTTTCCTATGCTTTCAATGCAATTCCAGTCTACCTCCTGAAATCGGTTTCCTGCAATTCTGCCCCGCTTTCAAGTCCTCTTGGCAGCCTTACTTCAGTATATTTTTGGACGATAGCTGTCATTTATAACTCTGCAGGTTTGTGAATTACAGTGCCCCTGAGCTCCTTTCTTCAACTCACTTTCTTTTGAGCTGGCCGCAACACCGCAGGATGGCTTCAGGCCCTAATCTTGTTCCAGCACGGCACGCTGAGCCTTTGGTTAATTCCTCTTCCTGGTGGGAAATGAGAGTTAAATTTGCCCGTCCAGACACCTCCAGCTAGTCTCTCATTGGTTCTCCCTATTCCTGTTCATCTTCCGCAGAAATTGCAAACTGGGCCAAACAGGAGGTTAAAGGCGCTGACTCTCCAAGTCAAGAGAGTGTTAGTAAAGAATCTGGAATGTTGCACCCGAGTACCAGGGGAGGAAAACTGAGACATATTTGAACACGTCTCCCGTTCACACGGTTGATCATACTCTGGGTTCCACATGCATGTTTTAGCTGAAGGAAGAATACCTTAAACCTGGAGAGTTGAGACCCGTGTAATGGGTACCATGCAAATTGACTTCAAAGGGTCTTCATTTGCTCACCGAACCTCTCCAATCCTATCACTGCTGCGTTTATGCCCCTGTACACACGCTTGATTCTCTTTTGGAGACATAGCAATCCATAGGTTTTAAGATACTTACTAGTCAGGTACATTCTTAGGCGTTTAATATGGGGTGTTGAGTCCATTTCGTTGAGCAAGGAGTAGCTCTTGTCTATTCCATATTTGGCTTAAGGAACTTTATCTGTGCTCATTTCAATCTCTGGTTTTATGCAGCACCCCAACTCACCTTTCCCCTTAAGCAAGCATAAGTTGGTTTTCTAAATTTGAGACCCTGTTCTGTTTTGGAATTCAGTGCCTGTGTAGCCAAGTTTACATTCCGTGTATTACTGATACCTTATGATGTTTCATTTTCTGTGTGACTTATTTCAGTTAGAATCATCATACCTGAATCCACTCATTGTGCTGCTAAGGGCCTGATGACATAGATTTCATTGCTGAGTGATATTGCTTTGCAAGTAAATACCACAACTTCTTTATCCATTTTTCACTTTCTGCGATGTTGAACTTGTACTGTAAATGAGGTTCTTGTAAACAGAGGCGTCCCAAACTTTGGGGTGGCTGTGTCTTTTTGATTTTAATTTCCCTAAGCTATAGGAACATAAGTGGAAGTGCCCTAGGCTCTGTTGCTTTGTTTTTTAGATGTTTCAGGAAACACCATACACTTCTCCCGAGTGTCTGTTGGCAATTTACATCCCGCCCAGCAGCATAACAAGGCTCCCAGTTCTCCATGGCCTGTCCTGCCTTGCTGGGTTTTACACTTTTTTCAGATGGCCCTTTTGACCGGGGGGAAGTGAGACTTCATTGTAGTGCAGATTTCCTTTGCAAGCTTGCTTGGTTGGCCAAAAAGGGCGTATGCGTTTTTTCCTGAATATATTCAGGAAAAAACGCATACGCCCTTTTTGGCCAAGTGCATCATTGTGGACGTTCTGCCTCTTTTCCTATGCTTTCAATGCAATTCCAGTCTACCTCCTGAAATCGGTTTCCTGCAATTCTGCCCCGCTTTCAAGTCCTCTTGGCAGCCTTACTTCAGTATATTTTTGGACGATAGCTGTCATTTATAACTCTGCAGGTTTGTGAATTACAGTGCCCCTGAGCTCCTTTCTTCAACTCGCTTTCTTTTGAGCTGGCCGCAACACCGCAGGATGGCTTCAGGCCCTAATCTTGTTCCAGCACGGCACGCTGAGCCTTTGGTTAATTCCTCTTCCTGGTGGGAAATGAGAGTTAAATTTGCCCGTCCAGACACCTCCAGCTAGTCTCTCATTGGTTCTCGCTATTCCTGTTCATCTTCCGCAGAAATTGCAAACTGGGCTAAACAGGAGGTTAAAGGGACTGACTCTCCAAGTCGGGAGAGTGTTAGTAAAGCGTCTGGAATGTTGCACCCGAGTACCAGGGTACGAAAACTGAGACATATTTGAACACGTCTCCCGATCACATGGTTGATCATACTCTGGGTTCCACATGCATGTTTTAGCTGAAGGAAGAATACCTTAAACCTGGGTAGTTGAAACCCGTGGAATGGGTACCATGCAATATGACATCAAAGGGTCTTCATTTGCTCACCGAACCTCTCCAATCCTATCACTGCTGCGTTTATGCCCCTGTACACATGCTTGATTCTCTTTCGGAGACATAGCAATCCATAGGTTTTAAGATACTTACTAGTCAGGTACATTCTTAGGCGTTTAATATGCGGTGTTGAGTCCATTTCGTTGAGCAAGGAGTAGCTCTTGTCTATTCCATATTTGGCTTAAGGAACTTTATCTGTGCTCATTTCAATCTCTGGTTTTATGCAGCACCCCAACTCACCTTTCCCCTTAAGCAAGCATAAGTTGGTTTTCTAAATTTGAGACCCTGTTCTGTTTTGGAATTCAGTTCCTGTGTAGCCAAGTTTACATTCCGTGTATTACTGATATCTTATGATGTTTCTTTTTCTGTGTGACTTATTTCAGTTAGAATCATCATACCTGAATCCACTCATTGTGCTGCTAAGGGCCTGATGACATAGATTTCATTGCTGAGTGATATTGCTTTGTAAGTAAATACCACAAGTTGTTTATCCATTTTTCACTTTTTGCGATGTTGAACTTGTACTGTAAACGAGGTTCTTGTAAACAGAGCCGTTCCAAACTTTGGGGTGGGTGTGTCTTTTTGATTTTAATTTCCCTAAGCTATAGGACCATAAGTGGAAGTGCCCTAGGCTCTGTTGCTTTGTTTTTTAGATGTTTCAGGAAACACCATACACTTCTCCCGAGTGTCTGTTGGCAATTTACATCCCGCCCATCAGCATAACAAGGCTCCCAGTTCTCCATGGCCTGTCCTGCCTTGCTGGATTTTACACTTTTTTCAGATGGCCCTTTTGACCGGGGGGAAGTGAGACTTCATTGTAGTGCAGATTTCCTTTGCAAGCTTGCTTGGTTGGCCAAAAAGGGCGTATGCGTTTTTTCCTGAATATATTCAGGAAAAAACGCATATGCCCTTTTTGGCCAAGTGCATCATTGTGGACGTTCTGCCTCTTTTCCTATGCTTTCAATGCAATTCCAGTCTACCTCCTGAAATCGGTTTCCTGCAATTCTGCCCCGCTTTCAAGTCCTCTTGGCAGCCTTACTTCAGTATATTTTTGGACGATAGCTGTCATTTATAACTCTGCAGGTTTGTGAATTACAGTGCCCCTGAGCTCCTTTCTTCAACTCGCTTTCTTTTGAGCTGGCCGCAACACCGCAGGATGGCTTCAGGCTCTAATCTGGTTCCGGCACGGCACACTGAGCCTTTGGTTATTTCCTCTTCCTGGTGGGAAATGAGAGTTAAATTTGCCCGTCCAGACACCTCCAGCTAGTCTCTCATTGGTTCTCCCTATTCCTGTTCATCTTCCGCAGAAATTGCAAACTGGGCCAAACAGGAGGTTAAAGGCGCTGACTCTCCAAGTCGGGAGAGTGTTAGTAAAGAATCTGGAATGTTGCACCCGAGTACCAGGGGAGGAAAACTGAGACATATTTGAACACGTCTCCCGTTCACACGGTTGATCATACTCTGGGTTCCACATGCATGTTTTAGCTGAAGGAAGAATACCTTAAACCTGGAGATTTGAGACCCGTGTAATGGGTACCATGCAAATTGACTTCAAAGGGTCTTCATTTGCTCACCGAACCTCTCCAATCCTATCACTGCTGCGTTTATGCCCCTGTACACACGCTTGATTCTCTTTCGGAGACATAGCAATCCATAGGTTTTAAGATACTTACTAGTCAGGTACATTCTTAGGCGTTTAATATGGGGTGTTGAGTCCATTTCGTTGAGCAAGGAGTAGCTCTTGTCTATTCCATATTTGGCTTAAGGAACTTTATCTGTGCTCATTTCAATCTCTGGTTTTATGCAGCACCCCAACTCACCTTTCCCCTTAAGCAAGCATAAGTTGGTTTTCTAAATTTGAGACCCTGTTCTGTTTTGGAATTCAGTTCCTGTGTAGCCAAGTTTACATTCCGTGTATTACTGATACCTTATGATGTTTCTTTTTCTGTGTGACTTATTTCAGTTAGAATCATCATACCTGAATCCACTCATTGTGCTGCTAAGGGCCTGATGACATAGATTTCATTGCTGAGTGATATTGCTTTGCAAGTAAATACCACAACTTCTTTATCCATTTTTCACTTTCTGCGATGTTGAACTTGTACTGTAAATGAGGTTCTTGTAAACAGAGGCGTCCCAAACTTTGGGGTGGCTGTGTCTTTTTGATTTTAATTTCCCTAAGCTATAGGACCATAAGTGGAAGTGCCCTAGGCTCTGTTGCTTTGTTTTTTAGATGTTTCAGGAAACACCATACACTTCTCCCGAGTGTCTGTTGGCAATTTACATCCCGCCCAGCAGCATAACAAGGCTCCCAGTTCTCCATGGCCTGCCCTGCCTTGCTGGATTTTACACTTTTTTCAGATGGCCCTTTTGACCGGGGGGAAGTGAGACTTCATTGTAGTGCAGATTTCCTTTGCAAGCTTGCTTGGTTGGCCAAAAAGGGCGTATGCGTTTTTTCCTGAATATATTCAGGAAAAAACGCATACGCCCTTTTTGGCCAAGTGCATCATTGTGGACGTTCTGCCTCTTTTCCTATGCTTTCAATGCAATTCCAGTCTACCTCCTGAAATCGGTTTCCTGCAATTCTGCCCCGCTTTCAAGTCCTCTTGGCAGCCTTACTTCAGTATATTTTTGGACGATAGCTGTCATTTATAACTCTGCAGGTTTGTGAATTACAGTGCCCCTGAGCTCCTTTCTTCAACTCGCTTTCTTTTGAGCTGGCCGCAACACCGCAGGATGGCTTCAGGCCCTAATCTTGTTCCAGCACGGCACGCTGAGCCTTTGGTTAATTCCTCTTCCTGGTGGGAAATGAGAGTTAAATTTGCCCGTCCAGACACCTCCAGCTAGTCTCTCATTGGTTCTCGCTATTCCTGTTCATCTTCCGCAGAAATTGCAAACTGGGCTAAACAGGAGGTTAAAGGGACTGACTCTCCAAGTCGGGAGAGTGTTAGTAAAGCGTCTGGAATGTTGCACCCGAGTACCAGGGTACGAAAACTGAGACATATTTGAACACGTCTCCCGATCACATGGTTGATCATACTCTGGGTTCCACATGCATGTTTTAGCTGAAGGAAGAATACCTTAAACCTGGGTAGTTGAAACCCGTGGAATGGGTACCATGCAATATGACATCAAAGGGTCTTCATTTGCTCACCGAACCTCTCCAATCCTATCACTGCTGCGTTTATGCCCCTGTACACATGCTTGATTCTCTTTCGGAGACATAGCAATCCATAGGTTTTAAGATACTTACTAGTCAGGTACATTCTTAGGCGTTTAATATGCGGTGTTGAGTCCATTTCGTTGAGAAAGGAGTAGCTCTTGTCTATTCCATATTTGGCTTAAGGAACTTTATCTGTGCTCATTTCAATCTCTGGTTTTATGCAGCACCCCAACTCACCTTTCCCCTTAAGCAAGCATAAGTTGGTTTTCTAAATTTGAGACCCTGTTCTGTTTTGGAATTCAGTTCCTGTGTAGCCAAGTTTACATTCCGTGTATTACTGATATCTTATGATGTTTCTTTTTCTGTGTGACTTATTTCAGTTAGAATCATCATACCTGAATCCACTCATTGTGCTGCTAAGTGCCTGATGACATAGATTTCATTGCTGAGTGATATTGCTTTGTAAGTAAATACCAAAAGTTCTTTATCCATTTTTCACTTTCTGCGATGTTGAACTTGTACTGTAAACGAGGTTCTTGTAAACAGAGGCGTCCCAAACTTTGGGGTGGCTGTGTCTTTTTGATTTTAATTTCCCTAAGCTATAGGACCATAAGTGGAAGTGCCCTAGGCTCTGTTGCTTTGTTTTTTAGATGTTTCAGGAAACACCATACACTTCTCCCGAGTGTCTGTTGGCAATTTACATCCCACCCAGCAGCATAACAAGGCTCCCAGTTCTCCATGGCCTGTCCTGCCTTGCTGGATTTTACACTTTTTTAAGATGGCCCTTTTGACCGGGGGGAAGTGAGACTTCATTGTAGTGCAGATTTCCTTTGCAAGCTTGCTTGGTTAGCCAAAAAGGGCGTATGCGTGTTTTCCTGAATATATTCAGGAAAAAACGCATACGCCCTTTTTGGCCAAGTGCATCATTGTGGACGTTCTGCCTCTTTTCCTATGCTTTCAATGCAATTCCAGTCTACCTCCTGAAATCGGTTTCCTGCAATTCTGCCCCGCTTTCAAGTCCTCTTGGCAGCCTTACTTCAGTATATTTTTGGACGATAGCTGTCATTTATAACTCTGCAGGTTTGTGAATTACAGTGCCCCTGAGCTCCTTTCTTCAACTCGCTTTCTTTTGAGCTGGCCGCAACACCGCAGGATGGCTTCAGGCTCTAATCTGGTTCCGGCACGGCACACTGAGCCTTTGGTTATTTCCTCTTCCTGGTGGGAAATGAGAGTTAAATTTGCCCGTCCAGACAACTCCAGCTAGTCTCTCATTGGTTCTCCCTATTCCTGTTCATCTTCCGCAGAAATTGCAAACTGGGCCAAACAGGAGGTTAAAGGCGCTGACTCTCCAAGTCGGGAGAGTGTTAGTAAAGAATCTGGAATGTTGCACCCGAGTACCAGGGGAGGAAAACTGAGACATATTTGAACACGTCTCCCGTTCACACAGTTGATCATACTCTGGGTTCCACATGCATGTTTTAGCTGAAGGAAGAATACCTTAAACCTGGGTAGTTGAAACCCGTGGAATGGGTACCATGCAATATGACATCAAAGGGTCTTCATTTGCTCACCGAACCTCTCCAATCCTATCACTGCTGCGTTTATGCCCCTGTACACATGCTTGATTCTCTTTCGGAGACATAGCAATCCATAGGTTTTAAGATACTTACTAGTCAGGTACATTCTTAGGCGTTTAATATGCGGTGTTGAGTCCATTTCGTTGAGCAAGGAGTAGCTCTTGTCTATTCCATATTTGGCTTAAGGAACTTTATCTGTGCTCATTTCAATCTCTGGTTTTATGCAGCACCCCAACTCACCTTTCCCCTTAAGCAAGCATAAGTTGGTTTTCTAAATTTGAGACCCTGTTCTGTTTTGGAATTCAGTTCCTGTGTAGCCAAGTTTACATTCCGTGTATTACTGATATCTTATGATGTTTCTTTTTCTGTGTGACTTATTTCAGTTAGAATCATCATACCTGAATCCACTCATTGTGCTGCTAAGGGCCTGATGACATAGATTTCATTGCTGAGTGATATTGCTTTGTAAGTAAATACCACAAGTTCTTTATCCATTTTTCACTTTCTGCGATGTTGAACTTGTACTGTAAACGAGGTTCTTGTAAACAGAGCCGTTCCAAACTTTGGGGTGGGTGTGTCTTTTTGATTTTAATTTCCCTAAGCTATAGGACCATAAGTGGAAGTGCCCTAGGCTCTGTTGCTTTGTTTTTTAGATGTTTCAGGAAACACCATACACTTCTCCCGAGTGTCTGTTGGCAATTTACATCCCGCCCATCAGCATAACAAGGCTCCCAGTTCTCCATGGCCTGTCCTGCCTTGCTGGATTTTACACTTTTTTCAGATGGCCCTTTTGACCGGGGGGAAGTGAGACTTCATTGTAGTGCAGATTTCCTTTGCAAGCTTGCTTGGTTGGCCAAAAAGGGCGTATGCGTTTTTTCCTGAATATATTCAGGAAAAAACGCATACGCCCTTTTTGGCCAAGTGCATCATTGTGGACGTTCTGCCTCTTTTCCTATGCTTTCAATGCAATTCCAGTCTACCTCCTGAAATCGGTTTCCTGCAATTCTGCCCCGCTTTCAAGTCCTCTTGGCAGCCTTACTTCAGTATATTTTTGGACGATAGCTGTCATTTATAACTCTGCAGGTTTGTGAATTACAGTGCCCCTGAGCTCCTTTCTTCAACTCGCTTTCTTTTGAGCTGGCCGCAACACCGCAGGATGGCTTCAGGCTCTAATCTGGTTCCGGCACGGCACACTGAGCCTTTGGTTATTTCCTCTTCCTGGTGGGAAATGAGAGTTAAATTTGCCCGTCCAGACACCTCCAGCTAGTCTCTCATTGGTTCTCCCTATTCCTGTTCATCTTCCGCAGAAATTGCAAACTGGGCCAAACAGGAGGTTAAAGGCGCTGACTCTCCAAGTCGGGAGAGTGTTAGTAAAGAATCTGGAATGTTGCACCCGAGTACCAGGGGAGGAAAACTGAGACATATTTGAACACGTCTCCCGTTCACACGGTTGATCATACTCTGGGTTCCACATGCATGTTTTAGCTGAAGGAAGAATACCTTAAACCTGGAGATTTGAGACCCGTGTAATGGGTACCATGCAAATTGACTTCAAAGGGTCTTCATTTGCTCACCGAACCTCTCCAATCCTATCACTGCTGCGTTTATGCCCCTGTACACACGCTTGATTCTCTTTCGGAGACATAGCAATCCATAGGTTTTAAGATACTTACTAGTCAAGTACATTCTTAGGCGTTTAATATGGGGTGTTGAGTCCATTTCGTTGAGCAAGGAGTAGCTCTTGTCTATTCCATATTTGGCTTAAGGAACTTTATCTGTGCTCATTTCAATCTCTGGTTTTATGCAGCACCCCAACTCACCTTTCCCCTTAAGCAAGCATAAGTTGGTTTTCTAAATTTGAGACCCTGTTCTGTTTTGGAATTCAGTTCCTGTGTAGCCAAGTTTACATTCCGTGTATTACTGATATCTTATGATGTTTCTTTTTCTGTGTGACTTATTTCAGTTAGAATCATCATACCTGAATCCACTCATTGTGCTGCTAAGGGCCTGATGACATAGATTTCATTGCTGAGTGATATTGCTTTGCAAGTAAATACCACAACTTCTTTATCCATTTTTCACTTTCTGCGATGTTGAACTTGTACTGTAAATGAGGTTCTTGTAAACAGAGGCGTCCCAAACTTTGGGGTGGCTGTGTCTTTTTGATTTTAATTTCCCTAAGCTATAGGACCATAAGTGGAAGTGCCCTAGGCTCTGTTGCTTTGTTTTTTAGATGTTTCAGGAAACACCATACACTTCTCCCGAGTGTCTGTTGGCAATTTACATCCCGCCCAGCAGCATAACAAGGCTCCCAGTTCTCCATGGCCTGTCCTACCTTGCTGGATTTTACACTTTTTTCAGATGGCCCTTTTGACGGGGGGAAGTGAGACTTCATTGTAGTGCAGATTTCCTTTGCAAGCTTGCTTGGTTGGCCAAAAAGGGCGTATGCGTTTTTTCCTGAATATATTCAGGAAAAAACGCATACGCCCTTTTTGGCCAAGTGCATCATTGTGGACGTTCTGCCTCTTTTCCTATGCTTTCAATGCAATTCCAGTCTACCTCCTGAAATCGGTTTCCTGCAATTCTGCCCCGCTTTCAAGTCCTCTTGGCAGCCTTACTTCAGTATATTTTTGGACGATAGCTGTCATTTATAACTCTGCAGGTTTGTGAATTACAGTGCCCCTGAGCTCCATTCTTCAACTCGCTTTCTTTTGAGCTGGCCGCAACACCGCAGGATGGCTTCAGGCCCTAATCTTGTTCCAGCACGGCACGCTGAGCCTTTGGTTAATTCCTCTTCCTGGTGGGAAATGAGAGTTAAATTTGCCCGTCCAGACACCTCCAGCTAGTCTCTCATTGGTTCTCCCTATTCCTGTTCATCTTCCGCAGAAATTGCAAACTGGGCCAAACAGGAGGTTAAAGGCGCTGACTCTCCAAGTCGAGAGAGTGTTAGTAAAGAATCTGGAATGTTGCACCCGAGTACCAGGGGAGGAAAACTGAGACATATTTGAACACGTCTCCCGTTCACACGGTTGATCATACTCTGGGTTCCACATGCATGTTTTAGCTGAAGGAAGAATACCTTAAACCTGGAGAGTTGAGACCCGTGTAATGGGTACCATGCAAATTGACTTCAAAGGGTCTTCATTTGCTCACCGAACCTCTCCAATCCTATCACTGCTGCGTTTATGCCCCTGTACACACGCTTGATTCTCTTTTGGAGACATAGCAATCCATAGGTTTTAAGATACTTACTAGTCAGGTACATTCTTAGGCGTTTAATATGGGGTGTTGAGTCCATTTCGTTGAGCAAGGAGTAGCTCTTGTCTATTCCATATTTGGCTTAAGGAACTTTATCTGTGCTCATTTCAATCTCTGGTTTTATGCAGCACCCCAACTCACCTTTCCCCTTAAGCAAGCATAAGTTGGTTTTCTAAATTTGAGACCCTGTTCTGTTCTGTAATTCAGTTCCTGTGTAGCCAAGTTTACATTCCGTGTATTACTGATACCTTATGATGTTTCATTTTCTGTGTGACTTATTTCAGTTAGAATCATCATACCTGAATCCACTCATTGTGCTGCTAAGGGCCTGATGACATAGATTTCATTGCTGAGTGATATTGCTTTGCAAGTAAATACCACAACTTCTTTATCCATTTTTCACTTTCTGCGATGTTGAACTTGTACTGTAAATGAGGTTCTTGTAAACAGAGGCGTCCCAAACTTTGGGGTGGCTGTGTCTTTTTGATTTTAATTTCCCTAAGCTATAGGACCATAAGTGGAAGTGCCCTAGGCTCTGTTGCTTTGTTTTTTAGATGTTTCAGGAAACACCATACACTTCTCCCGAGTGTCTGTTGGCAATTTACATCCCGCCCAGCAGCATAACAAGGCTCCCAGTTCTCCATGGCCTGTCCTGCCTTGCTGGATTTTACACTTTTTTCAGATGGCCCTTTTGACCGGGGGGAAGTGAGACTTCATTGTAGTGCAGATTTCCTTTGCAAGCTTGCTTGGTTGGCCAAAAAGGGCGTATGCGTTTTTTCCTGAATATATTCAGGAAAAAACGCATACGCCCTTTTTGGCCAAGTGCATCATTGTGGACGTTCTGCCTCTTTTCCTATGCTTTCAATGCAATTCCAGTCTACCTCCTGAAATCGGTTTCCTGCAATTCTGCCCCGCTTTCAAGTCCTCTTGGCAGCCTTACTTCAGTATATTTTTGGACGATAGCTGTCATTTATAACTCTGCAGGTTTGTGAATTACAGTGCCCCTGAGCTCCTTTCTTCAACTCGCTTTCTTTTGAGCTGGCCGCAACACCGCAGGATGGCTTCAGGCCCTAATCTTGTTCCAGCACGGCACGCTGAGCCTTTGGTTAATTCCTCTTCCTGGTGGGAAATGAGAGTTAAATTTGCCCGTCCAGACACCTCCAGCTAGTCTCTCATTGGTTCTCGCTATTCCTGTTCATCTTCCGCAGAAATTGCAAACTGGGCTAAACAGTAGGTTAAAGGGACTGACTCTCCAAGTCGGGAGAGTGTTAGTAAAGCGTCTGGAATGTTGCACCCGAGTACCAGGGTACGAAAACTGAGACATATTTGAACACGTCTCCCGATCACATGGTTGATCATACTCTGGGTTCCACATGCATGTTTTAGCTGAAGGAAGAATACCTTAAACCTGGGTAGTTGAAACCCGTGGAATGGGTACCATGCAATATGACATCAAAGGGTCTTCATTTGCTCACCGAACCTCTCCAATCCTATCACTGCTGCGTTTATGCCCCTGTACACATGCTTGATTCTCTTTCGGAGACATAGCAATCCATAGGTTTTAAGATACTTACTAGTCAGGTACATTCTTAGGCGTTTAATATGCGGTGTTGAGTCCATTTCGTTGAGCAAGGAGTAGCTCTTGTCTATTCCATATTTGGCTTAAGGAACTTTATCTGTGCTCATTTCAATCTCTGGTTTTATGCAGCACCCCAACTCACCTTTCCCCTTAAGCAAGCATAAGTTGGTTTTCTAAATTTGAGACCCTGTTCTGTTTTGGAATTCAGTTCCTGTGTAGCCAAGTTTACATTCCGTGTATTAGTGATATCTTATGATGTTTCTTTTTCTGTGTGACTTATTTCAGTTAGAATCATCATACCTGAATCCACTCATTGTGCTGCTAAGGGCCTGATGACATAGATTTCATTGCTGAGTGATATTGCTTTGTAAGTAAATACCACAAGTTCTTTATCCATTTTTCACTTTCTGCGATGTTGAACTTGTACTGTAAACGAGGTTCTTGTAAACAGAGCCGTTCCAAACTTTGGGGTGGGTGTGTCTTTTTGATTTTAATTTCCCTAAGCTATAGGACCATAAGTGGAAGTGCCCTAGGCTCTGTTGCTTTGTTTTTTAGATGTTTCAGGAAACACCATACACTTCTCCCGAGTGTCTGTTGGCAATTTACATCCCGCCCATCAGCATAACAAGGCTCCCAGTTCTCCATGGCCTGTCCTGCCTTGCTGGATTTTACACTTTTTTCAGATGGCCCTTTTGACCGGGGGGAAGTGAGACTTCATTGTAGTGCAGATTTCCTTTGCAAGCTTGCTTGGTTGGCCAAAAAGGGCGTATGCGTTTTTTCCTGAATATATTCAGGAAAAAACGCATACGCCCTTTTTGGCCAAGTGCATCATTGTGGACGTTCTGCCTCTTTTCCTATGCTTTCAATGCAATTCCAGTCTACCTCCTGAAATCGGTTTCCTGCAATTCTGCCCCGCTTTCAAGTCCTCTTGGCAGCGTTACTTCAGTATATTTTTGGACGATAGCTGTCATTTATAACTCTGCAGGTTTGTGAATTACAGTGCCCCTGAGCTCCTTTCTTCAACTCGCTTTCTTTTGAGCTGGCCGCAACACCGCAGGATGGCTTCAGGCTCTAATCTGGTTCCGGCACGGCACACTGAGCCTTTGGTTATTTCCTCTTCCTGGTGGGAAATGAGAGTTAAATTTGCCCGTCCAGACACCTCCAGCTAGTCTCTCATTGGTTCTCCCTATTCCTGTTCATCTTCCGCAGAAATTGCAAACTGGGCCAAACAGGAGGTTAAAGGCGCTGACTCTCCAAGTCGGGAGAGTGTTAGTAAAGAATCTGGAATGTTGCACCCGAGTACCAGGGGAGGAAAACTGAGACATATTTGAACACGTCTCCCGTTCACACGGTTGATCATACTCTGGGTTCCACATGCATGTTTTAGCTGAAGGAAGAATACCTTAAACCTGGAGAGTTGAGACCCGTGTAATGGGTACCATGCAAATTGACTTCAAAGGGTCTTCATTTGCTCACCGAACCTCTCCAATCCTATCACTGCTGCGTTTATGCCCCTGTACACACACTTGATTCTCTTTCGGAGACATAGCAATCCATAGGTTTTAAGATACTTACTAGTCAGGTACATTCTTAGGCGTTTAATATGGGGTGTTGAGTCCATTTCGTTGAGCAAGGAGTAGCTCTTGTCTATTCCATATTTGGCTTAAGGAACTTTATCTGTGCTCATTTCAATCTCTGGTTTTATGCAGCACCCCAACTCACCTTTCCCCTTAAGCAAGCATAAGTTGGTTTTCTAAATTTGAGACCCTGTTCTGTTTTGGAATTCAGTTCCTGTGTAGCCAAGTTTACATTCCGTGTATTACTGATATCTTATGATGTTTCTTTTTCTGTGTGACTTATTTCAGTTAGAATCATCATACCTGAATCCACTCATTGTGCTGCTAAGGGCCTGATGACATAGATTTCATTGCTGAGTGATATTGCTTTGCAAGTAAATACCACAACTTCTTTATCCATTTTTCACTTTCTGCGATGTTGAACTTGTACTGTAAATGAGGTTCTTGTAAACAGAGGCGTCCCAAACTTTGGGGTGGCTGTGTCTTTTTGATTTTAATTTCCCTAAGCTATAGGACCATAAGTGGAAGTGCCCTAGGCTCTGTTGCTTTGTTTTTTAGATGTTTCAGGAAACACCATACACTTCTCCCGAGTGTCTGTTGGCAATTTACATCCCGCCCAGCAGCATAACAAGGCTCCCAGTTCTCCATGGCCTGTCCTACCTTGCTGGATTTTACACTTTTTTCAGATGGCCCTTTTGACCGGGGGGAAGTTAGACTTCATTGTAGTGCAGATTTCCTTTGCAAGCTTGCTTGGTTGGCCAAAAAGGGCGTATGCGTTTTTTCCTGAATATATTCAGGAAAAAACGCATACGCCCTTTTTGGCCAAGTGCATCATTGTGGACGTTCTGCCTCTTTTCCTATGCTTTCAATGCAATTCCAGTCTACCTCCTGAAATCGGTTTCCTGCAATTCTGCCCCGCTTTCAAGTCCTCTTGGCAGCCTTACTTCAGTATATTTTTGGACGATAGCTGTCATTTATAACTCTGCAGGTTTGTGAATTACAGTGCCCCTGAGCTCCTTTCTTCAACTCGCTTTCTTTTGAGCTGGCCGCAACACCGCAGGATGGCTTCAGGCCCTAATCTTGTTCCAGCACGGCACGCTGAGCCTTTGGTTAATTCCTCTTCCTGGTGGGAAATGAGAGTTAAATTTGCCCGTCCAGACACCTCCAGCTAGTCTCTCATTGGTTCTCCCTATTCCTGTTCATCTTCCGCAGAAATTGCAAACTGGGCCAAACAGGAGGTTAAAGGCGCTGACTCTCCAAGTCAAGAGAGTGTTAGTAAAGAATCTGGAATGTTGCACCCGAGTACCAGGGGAGGAAAACTGAGACATATTTGAACACGTCTCCCGTTCACACGGTTGATCATACTCTGGGTTCCACATGCATGTTTTAGCTGAAGGAAGAATACCTTAAACCTGGAGAGTTGAGACCCGTGTAATGGGTACCATGCAAATTGACTTCAAAGGGTCTTCATTTGCTCACCGAACCTCTCCAATCCTATCACTGCTGCGTTTATGCCCCTGTACACACGCTTGATTCTCTTTTGGAGACATAGCAATCCATAGGTTTTAAGATACTTACTAGTCAGGTACATTCTTAGGCGTTTAATATGGGGTGTTGAGTCCATTTCGTTGAGCAAGGAGTAGCTCTTGTCTATTCCATATTTGGCTTAAGGAACTTTATCTGTGCTCATTTCAATCTCTGGTTTTATGCAGCACCCCAACTCACCTTTCCCCTTAAGCAAGCATAAGTTGGTTTTCTAAATTTGAGACCCTGTTCTGTTTTGGAATTCAGTGCCTGTGTAGCCAAGTTTACATTCCGTGTATTACTGATACCTTATGATGTTTCATTTTCTGTGTGACTTATTTCAGTTAGAATCATCATACCTGAATCCACTCATTGTGCTGCTAAGGGCCTGATGACATAGATTTCATTGCTGAGTGATATTGCTTTGCAAGTAAATACCACAACTTCTTTATCCATTTTTCACTTTCTGCGATGTTGAACTTGTACTGTAAATGAGGTTCTTGTAAACAGAGGCGTCCCAAACTTTGGGGTGGCTGTGTCTTTTTGATTTTAATTTCCCTAAGCTATAGGACCATAAGTGGAAGTGCCCTAGGCTCTGTTGCTTTGTTTTTTAGATGTTTCAGGAAACACCATACACTTCTCCCGAGTGTCTGTTGGCAATTTACATCCCGCCCAGCAGCATAACAAGGCTCCCAGTTCTCCATGGCCTGTCCTGCCTTGCTGGGTTTTACACTTTTTTCAGATGGCCCTTTTGACCGGGGGGAAGTGAGACTTCATTGTAGTGCAGATTTCCTTTGCAAGCTTGCTTGGTTGGCCAAAAAGGGCGTATGCGTTTTTTCCTGAATATATTCAGGAAAAAACGCATACGCCCTTTTTGGCCAAGTGCATCATTGTGGACGTTCTGCCTCTTTTCCTATGCTTTCAATGCAATTCCAGTCTACCTCCTGAAATCGGTTTCCTGCAATTCTGCCCCGCTTTCAAGTCCTCTTGGCAGCCTTACTTCAGTATATTTTTGGACGATAGCTGTCATTTATAACTCTGCAGGTTTGTGAATTACAGTGCCCCTGAGCTCCTTTCTTCAACTCGCTTTCTTTTGAGCTGGCCGCAACACCGCAGGATGGCTTCAGGCCCTAATCTTGTTCCAGCACGGCACGCTGAGCCTTTGGTTAATTCCTCTTCCTGGTGGGAAATGAGAGTTAAATTTGCCCGTCCAGACACCTCCAGCTAGTCTCTCATTGGTTCTCGCTATTCCTGTTCATCTTCCGCAGAAATTGCAAACTGGGCTAAACAGGAGGTTAAAGGGACTGACTCTCCAAGTCGGGAGAGTGTTAGTAAAGCGTCTGGAATGTTGCACCCGAGTACCAGGGTACGAAAACTGAGACATATTTGAACACGTCTCCCGATCACATGGTTGATCATACTCTGGGTTCCACATGCATGTTTTAGCTGAAGGAAGAATACCTTAAACCTGGGTAGTTGAAACCCGTGGAATGGGTACCATGCAATATGACATCAAAGGGTCTTCATTTGCTCACCGAACCTCTCCAATCCTATCACTGCTGCGTTTATGCCCCTGTACACATGCTTGATTCTCTTTCGGAGACATAGCAATCCATAGGTTTTAAGATACTTACTAGTCAGGTACATTCTTAGGCGTTTAATATGCGGTGTTGAGTCCATTTCGTTGAGCAAGGAGTAGCTCTTGTCTATTCCATATTTGGCTTAAGGAACTTTATCTGTGCTCATTTCAATCTCTGGTTTTATGCAGCACCCCAACTCACCTTTCCCCTTAAGCAAGCATAAGTTGGTTTTCTAAATTTGAGACCCTGTTCTGTTTTGGAATTCAGTTCCTGTGTAGCCAAGTTTACATTCCGTGTATTACTGATATCTTATGATGTTTCTTTTTCTGTGTGACTTATTTCAGTTAGAATCATCATACCTGAATCCACTCATTGTGCTGCTAAGGGCCTGATGACATAGATTTCATTGCTGAGTGATATTGCTTTGTAAGTAAATACCACAAGTTGTTTATCCATTTTTCACTTTTTGCGATGTTGAACTTGTACTGTAAACGAGGTTCTTGTAAACAGAGCCGTTCCAAACTTTGGGGTGGGTGTGTCTTTTTGATTTTAATTTCCCTAAGCTATAGGACCATAAGTGGAAGTGCCCTAGGCTCTGTTGCTTTGTTTTTTAGATGTTTCAGGAAACACCATACACTTCTCCCGAGTGTCTGTTGGCAATTTACATTCCGCCCATCAGCATAACAAGGCTCCCAGTTCTCCATGGCCTGTCCTGCCTTGCTGGATTTTACACTTTTTTCAGATGGCCCTTTTGACCGGGGGGAAGTGAGACTTCATTGTAGTGCAGATTTCCTTTGCAAGCTTGCTTGGTTGGCCAAAAAGGGCGTATGCGTTTTTTCCTGAATATATTCAGGAAAAAACGCATACGCCCTTTTTGGCCAAGTGCATCATTGTGGACGTTCTGCCTCTTTTCCTATGCTTTCAATGCAATTCCAGTCTACCTCCTGAAATCGGTTTCCTGCAATTCTGCCCCGCTTTCAAGTCCTCTTGGCAGCCTTACTTCAGTATATTTTTGGACGATAGCTGTCATTTATAACTCTGCAGGTTTGTGAATTACAGTGCCCCTGAGCTCCTTTCTTCAACTCGCTTTCTTTTGAGCTGGCCGCAACACCGCAGGATGGCTTCAGGCTCTAATCTGGTTCCGGCACGGCACACTGAGCCTTTGGTTATTTCCTCTTCCTGGTGGGAAATGAGAGTTAAATTTGCCCGTCCAGACACCTCCAGCTAGTCTCTCATTGGTTCTCCCTATTCCTGTTCATCTTCCGCAGAAATTGCAAACTGGGCCAAACAGGAGGTTAAAGGCGCTGACTCTCCAAGTCGGGAGAGTGTTAGTAAAGAATCTGGAATGTTGCACCCGAGTACCAGGGGAGGAAAACTGAGACATATTTGAACACGTCTCCCGTTCACACGGTTGATCATACTCTGGGTTCCACATGCATGTTTTAGCTGAAGGAAGAATACCTTAAACCTGGAGATTTGAGACCCGTGTAATGGGTACCATGCAAATTGACTTCAAAGGGTCTTCATTTGCTCACCGAACCTCTCCAATCCTATCACTGCTGCGTTTATGCCCCTGTACACACGCTTGATTCTCTTTCGGAGACATAGCAATCCATAGGTTTTAAGATACTTACTAGTCAGGTACATTCTTAGGCGTTTAATATGGGGTGTTGAGTCCATTTCGTTGAGCAAGGAGTAGCTCTTGTCTATTCCATATTTGGCTTAAGGAACTTTATCTGTGCTCATTTCAATCTCTGGTTTTATGCAGCACCCCAACTCACCTTTCCCCTTAAGCAAGCATAAGTTGGTTTTCTAAATTTGAGACCCTGTTCTGTTTTGGAATTCAGTTCCTGTGTAGCCAAGTTTACATTCCGTGTATTACTGATATCTTATGATGTTTCTTTTTCTGTGTGACTTATTTCAGTTAGAATCATCATACCTGAATCCACTCATTGTGCTGCTAAGGGCCTGATGACATAGATTTCATTGCTGAGTGATATTGCTTTGCAAGTAAATACCACAACTTCTTTATCCATTTTTCACTTTCTGCGATGTTGAACTTGTACTGTAAATGAGGTTCTTGTAAACAGAGGCGTCCCAAACTTTGGGGTGGCTGTGTCTTTTTGATTTTAATTTCCCTAAGCTATAGGACCATAAGTGGAAGTGCCCTAGGCTCTGTTGCTTTGTTTTTTAGATGTTTCAGGAAACACCATACACTTCTCCCGAGTGTCTGTTGGCAATTTACATCCCGCCCAGCAGCATAACAAGGCTCCCAGTTCTCCATGGCCTGTCCTACCTTGCTGGATTTTACACTTTTTTCAGATGGCCCTTTTGACCGGGGGGAAGTTAGACTTCATTGTAGTGCAGATTTCCTTTGCAAGCTTGCTTGGTTGGCCAAAAAGGGCGTATGCGTTTTTTCCTGAATATATTCAGGAAAAAACGCATACGCCCTTTTTGGCCAAGTGCATCATTGTGGACGTTCTGCCTCTTTTCCTATGCTTTCAATGCAATTCCAGTCTACCTCCTGAAATCGGTTTCCTGCAATTCTGCCCCGCTTTCAAGTCCTCTTGGCAGCCTTACTTCAGTATATTTTTGGACGATAGCTGTCATTTATAACTCTGCAGGTTTGTGAATTACAGTGCCCCTGAGCTCCTTTCTTCAACTCGCTTTCTTTTGAGCTGGCCGCAACACCGCAGGATGGCTTCAGGCCCTAATCTTGTTCCAGCACGGCACGCTGAGCCTTTGGTTAATTCCTCTTCCTGGTGGGAAATGAGAGTTAAATTTGCCCGTCCAGACACCTCCAGCTAGTCTCTCATTGGTTCTCCCTATTCCTGTTCATCTTCCGCAGAAATTGCAAACTGGGCCAAACAGGAGGTTAAAGGCGCTGACTCTCCAAGTCAAGAGAGTGTTAGTAAAGAATCTGGAATGTTGCACCCGAGTACCAGGGGAGGAAAACTGAGACATATTTGAACACGTCTCCCGTTCACACGGTTGATCATACTCTGGGTTCCACATGCATGTTTTAGCTGAAGGAAGAATACCTTAAACCTGGAGAGTTGAGACCCGTGTAATGGGTACCATGCAAATTGACTTCAAAGGGTCTTCATTTGCTCACCGAACCTCTCCAATCCTATCACTGCTGCGTTTATGCCCCTGTACACACGCTTGATTCTCTTTTGGAGACATAGCAATCCATAGGTTTTAAGATACTTACTAGTCAGGTACATTCTTAGGCGTTTAATATGGGGTGTTGAGTCCATTTCGTTGAGCAAGGAGTAGCTCTTGTCTATTCCATATTTGGCTTAAGGAACTTTATCTGTGCTCATTTCAATCTCTGGTTTTATGCAGCACCCCAACTCACCTTTCCCCTTAAGCAAGCATAAGTTGGTTTTCTAAATTTGAGACCCTGTTCTGTTTTGGAATTCAGTGCCTGTGTAGCCAAGTTTACATTCCGTGTATTACTGATACCTTATGATGTTTCATTTTCTGTGTGACTTATTTCAGTTAGAATCATCATACCTGAATCCACTCATTGTGCTGCTAAGGGCCTGATGACATAGATTTCATTGCTGAGTGATATTGCTTTGCAAGTAAATACCACAACTTCTTTATCCATTTTTCACTTTCTGCGATGTTGAACTTGTACTGTAAATGAGGTTCTTGTAAACAGAGGCGTCCCAAACTTTGGGGTGGCTGTGTCTTTTTGATTTTAATTTCCCTAAGCTATAGGACCATAAGTGGAAGTGCCCTAGGCTCTGTTGCTTTGTTTTTTAGATGTTTCAGGAAACACCATACACTTCTCCCGAGTGTCTGTTGGCAATTTACATCCCGCCCAGCAGCATAACAAGGCTCCCAGTTCTCCATGGCCTGTCCTGCCTTGCTGGGTTTTACACTTTTTTCAGATGGCCCTTTTGACCGGGGGGAAGTGAGACTTCATTGTAGTGCAGATTTCCTTTGCAAGCTTGCTTGGTTGGCCAAAAAGGGCGTATGCGTTTTTTCCTGAATATATTCAGGAAAAAACGCATACGCCCTTTTTGGCCAAGTGCATCATTGTGGACGTTCTGCCTCTTTTCCTATGCTTTCAATGCAATTCCAGTCTACCTCCTGAAATCGGTTTCCTGCAATTCTGCCCCGCTTTCAAGTCCTCTTGGCAGCCTTACTTCAGTATATTTTTGGACGATAGCTGTCATTTATAACTCTGCAGGTTTGTGAATTACAGTGCCCCTGAGCTCCTTTCTTCAACTCGCTTTCTTTTGAGCTGGCCGCAACACCGCAGGATGGCTTCAGGCCCTAATCTTGTTCCAGCACGGCACGCTGAGCCTTTGGTTAATTCCTCTTCCTGGTGGGAAATGAGAGTTAAATTTGCCCGTCCAGACACCTCCAGCTAGTCTCTCATTGGTTCTCGCTATTCCTGTTCATCTTCCGCAGAAATTGCAAACTGGGCTAAACAGGAGGTTAAAGGGACTGACTCTCCAAGTCGGGAGAGTGTTAGTAAAGCGTCTGGAATGTTGCACCCGAGTACCAGGGTACGAAAACTGAGACATATTTGAACACGTCTCCCGATCACATGGTTGATCATACTCTGGGTTCCACATGCATGTTTTAGCTGAAGGAAGAATACCTTAAACCTGGGTAGTTGAAACCCGTGGAATGGGTACCATGCAATATGACATCAAAGGGTCTTCATTTGCTCACCGAACCTCTCCAATCCTATCACTGCTGCGTTTATGCCCCTGTACACATGCTTGATTCTCTTTCGGAGACATAGCAATCCATAGGTTTTAAGATACTTACTAGTCAGGTACATTCTTAGGCGTTTAATATGCGGTGTTGAGTCCATTTCGTTGAGCAAGGAGTAGCTCTTGTCTATTCCATATTTGGCTTAAGGAACTTTATCTGTGCTCATTTCAATCTCTGGTTTTATGCAGCACCCCAACTCACCTTTCCCCTTAAGCAAGCATAAGTTGGTTTTCTAAATTTGAGACCCTGTTCTGTTTTGGAATTCAGTTCCTGTGTAGCCAAGTTTACATTCCGTGTATTACTGATATCTTATGATGTTTCTTTTTCTGTGTGACTTATTTCAGTTAGAATCATCATACCTGAATCCACTCATTGTGCTGCTAAGGGCCTGATGACATAGATTTCATTGCTGAGTGATATTGCTTTGTAAGTAAATACCACAAGTTGTTTATCCATTTTTCACTTTTTGCGATGTTGAACTTGTACTGTAAACGAGGTTCTTGTAAACAGAGCCGTTCCAAACTTTGGGGTGGGTGTGTCTTTTTGATTTTAATTTCCCTAAGCTATAGGACCATAAGTGGAAGTGCCCTAGGCTCTGTTGCTTTGTTTTTTAGATGTTTCAGGAAACACCATACACTTCTCCCGAGTGTCTGTTGGCAATTTACATTCCGCCCATCAGCATAACAAGGCTCCCAGTTCTCCATGGCCTGTCCTGCCTTGCTGGATTTTACACTTTTTTCAGATGGCCCTTTTGACCGGGGGGAAGTGAGACTTCATTGTAGTGCAGATTTCCTTTGCAAGCTTGCTTGGTTGGCCAAAAAGGGCGTATGCGTTTTTTCCTGAATATATTCAGGAAAAAACGCATACGCCCTTTTTGGCCAAGTGCATCATTGTGGACGTTCTGCCTCTTTTCCTATGCTTTCAATGCAATTCCAGTCTACCTCCTGAAATCGGTTTCCTGCAATTCTGCCCCGCTTTCAAGTCCTCTTGGCAGCCTTACTTCAGTATATTTTTGGACGATAGCTGTCATTTATAACTCTGCAGGTTTGTGAATTACAGTGCCCCTGAGCTCCTTTCTTCAACTCGCTTTCTTTTGAGCTGGCCGCAACACCGCAGGATGGCTTCAGGCTCTAATCTGGTTCCGGCACGGCACACTGAGCCTTTGGTTATTTCCTCTTCCTGGTGGGAAATGAGAGTTAAATTTGCCCGTCCAGACACCTCCAGCTAGTCTCTCATTGGTTCTCCCTATTCCTGTTCATCTTCCGCAGAAATTGCAAACTGGGCCAAACAGGAGGTTAAAGGCGCTGACTCTCCAAGTCGGGAGAGTGTTAGTAAAGAATCTGGAATGTTGCACCCGAGTACCAGGGGAGGAAAACTGAGACATATTTGAACACGTCTCCCGTTCACACGGTTGATCATACTCTGGGTTCCACATGCATGTTTTAGCTGAAGGAAGAATACCTTAAACCTGGAGATTTGAGACCCGTGTAATGGGTACCATGCAAATTGACTTCAAAGGGTCTTCATTTGCTCACCGAACCTCTCCAATCCTATCACTGCTGCGTTTATGCCCCTGTACACACGCTTGATTCTCTTTCGGAGACATAGCAATCCATAGGTTTTAAGATACTTACTAGTCAGGTACATTCTTAGGCGTTTAATATGGGGTGTTGAGTCCATTTCGTTGAGCAAGGAGTAGCTCTTGTCTATTCCATATTTGGCTTAAGGAACTTTATCTGTGCTCATTTCAATCTCTGGTTTTATGCAGCACCCCAACTCACCTTTCCCCTTAAGCAAGCATAAGTTGGTTTTCTAAATTTGAGACCCTGTTCTGTTTTGGAATTCAGTTCCTGTGTAGCCAAGTTTACATTCCGTGTATTACTGATATCTTATGATGTTTCTTTTTCTGTGTGACTTATTTCAGTTAGAATCATCATACCTGAATCCACTCATTGTGCTGCTAAGGGCCTGATGACATAGATTTCATTGCTGAGTGATATTGCTTTGCAAGTAAATACCACAACTTCTTTATCCATTTTTCACTTTCTGCGATGTTGAACTTGTACTGTAAATGAGGTTCTTGTAAACAGAGGCGTCCCAAACTTTGGGGTGGCTGTGTCTTTTTGATTTTAATTTCCCTAAGCTATAGGACCATAAGTGGAAGTGCCCTAGGCTCTGTTGCTTTGTTTTTTAGATGTTTCAGGAAACACCATACACTTCTCCCGAGTGTCTGTTGGCAATTTACATCCCGCCCAGCAGCATAACAAGGCTCCCAGTTCTCCATGGCCTGTCCTACCTTGCTGGATTTTACACTTTTTTCAGATGGCCCTTTTGACCGGGGGGAAGTTAGACTTCATTGTAGTGCAGATTTCCTTTGCAAGCTTGCTTGGTTGGCCAAAAAGGGCGTATGCGTTTTTTCCTGAATATATTCAGGAAAAAACGCATACGCCCTTTTTGGCCAAGTGCATCATTGTGGACGTTCTGCCTCTTTTCCTATGCTTTCAATGCAATTCCAGTCTACCTCCTGAAATCGGTTTCCTGCAATTCTGCCCCGCTTTCAAGTCCTCTTGGCAGCCTTACTTCAGTATATTTTTGGACGATAGCTGTCATTTATAACTCTGCAGGTTTGTGAATTACAGTGCCCCTGAGCTCCTTTCTTCAACTCGCTTTCTTTTGAGCTGGCCGCAACACCGCAGGATGGCTTCAGGCCCTAATCTTGTTCCAGCACGGCACGCTGAGCCTTTGGTTAATTCCTCTTCCTGGTGGGAAATGAGAGTTAAATTTGCCCGTCCAGACACCTCCAGCTAGTCTCTCATTGGTTCTCCCTATTCCTGTTCATCTTCCGCAGAAATTGCAAACTGGGCCAAACAGGAGGTTAAAGGCGCTGACTCTCCAAGTCAAGAGAGTGTTAGTAAAGAATCTGGAATGTTGCACCCGAGTACCAGGGGAGGAAAACTGAGACATATTTGAACACGTCTCCCGTTCACACGGTTGATCATACTCTGGGTTCCACATGCATGTTTTAGCTGAAGGAAGAATACCTTAAACCTGGAGAGTTGAGACCCGTGTAATGGGTACCATGCAAATTGACTTCAAAGGGTCTTCATTTGCTCACCGAACCTCTCCAATCCTATCACTGCTGCGTTTATGCCCCTGTACACACGCTTGATTCTCTTTTGGAGACATAGCAATCCATAGGTTTTAAGATACTTACTAGTCAGGTACATTCTTAGGCGTTTAATATGGGGTGTTGAGTCCATTTCGTTGAGCAAGGAGTAGCTCTTGTCTATTCCATATTTGGCTTAAGGAACTTTATCTGTGCTCATTTCAATCTCTGGTTTTATGCAGCACCCCAACTCACCTTTCCCCTTAAGCAAGCATAAGTTGGTTTTCTAAATTTGAGACCCTGTTCTGTTTTGGAATTCAGTGCCTGTGTAGCCAAGTTTACATTCCGTGTATTACTGATACCTTATGATGTTTCATTTTCTGTGTGACTTATTTCAGTTAGAATCATCATACCTGAATCCACTCATTGTGCTGCTAAGGGCCTGATGACATAGATTTCATTGCTGAGTGATATTGCTTTGCAAGTAAATACCACAACTTCTTTATCCATTTTTCACTTTCTGCGATGTTGAACTTGTACTGTAAATGAGGTTCTTGTAAACAGAGGCGTCCCAAACTTTGGGGTGGCTGTGTCTTTTTGATTTTAATTTCCCTAAGCTATAGGAACATAAGTGGAAGTGCCCTAGGCTCTGTTGCTTTGTTTTTTAGATGTTTCAGGAAACACCATACACTTCTCCCGAGTGTCTGTTGGCAATTTACATCCCGCCCAGCAGCATAACAAGGCTCCCAGTTCTCCATGGCCTGTCCTGCCTTGCTGGGTTTTACACTTTTTTCAGATGGCCCTTTTGACCGGGGGGAAGTGAGACTTCATTGTAGTGCAGATTTCCTTTGCAAGCTTGCTTGGTTGGCCAAAAAGGGCGTATGCGTTTTTTCCTGAATATATTCAGGAAAAAACGCATACGCCCTTTTTGGCCAAGTGCATCATTGTGGACGTTCTGCCTCTTTTCCTATGCTTTCAATGCAATTCCAGTCTACCTCCTGAAATCGGTTTCCTGCAATTCTGCCCCGCTTTCAAGTCCTCTTGGCAGCCTTACTTCAGTATATTTTTGGACGATAGCTGTCATTTATAACTCTGCAGGTTTGTGAATTACAGTGCCCCTGAGCTCCTTTCTTCAACTCGCTTTCTTTTGAGCTGGCCGCAACACCGCAGGATGGCTTCAGGCCCTAATCTTGTTCCAGCACGGCACGCTGAGCCTTTGGTTAATTCCTCTTCCTGGTGGGAAATGAGAGTTAAATTTGCCCGTCCAGACACCTCCAGCTAGTCTCTCATTGGTTCTCGCTATTCCTGTTCATCTTCCGCAGAAATTGCAAACTGGGCTAAACAGGAGGTTAAAGGGACTGACTCTCCAAGTCGGGAGAGTGTTAGTAAAGCGTCTGGAATGTTGCACCCGAGTACCAGGGTACGAAAACTGAGACATATTTGAACACGTCTCCCGATCACATGGTTGATCATACTCTGGGTTCCACATGCATGTTTTAGCTGAAGGAAGAATACCTTAAACCTGGGTAGTTGAAACCCGTGGAATGGGTACCATGCAATATGACATCAAAGGGTCTTCATTTGCTCACCGAACCTCTCCAATCCTATCACTGCTGCGTTTATGCCCCTGTACACATGCTTGATTCTCTTTCGGAGACATAGCAATCCATAGGTTTTAAGATACTTACTAGTCAGGTACATTCTTAGGCGTTTAATATGCGGTGTTGAGTCCATTTCGTTGAGCAAGGAGTAGCTCTTGTCTATTCCATATTTGGCTTAAGGAACTTTATCTGTGCTCATTTCAATCTCTGGTTTTATGCAGCACCCCAACTCACCTTTCCCCTTAAGCAAGCATAAGTTGGTTTTCTAAATTTGAGACCCTGTTCTGTTTTGGAATTCAGTTCCTGTGTAGCCAAGTTTACATTCCGTGTATTACTGATATCTTATGATGTTTCTTTTTCTGTGTGACTTATTTCAGTTAGAATCATCATACCTGAATCCACTCATTGTGCTGCTAAGGGCCTGATGACATAGATTTCATTGCTGAGTGATATTGCTTTGTAAGTAAATACCACAAGTTGTTTATCCATTTTTCACTTTTTGCGATGTTGAACTTGTACTGTAAACGAGGTTCTTGTAAACAGAGCCGTTCCAAACTTTGGGGTGGGTGTGTCTTTTTGATTTTAATTTCCCTAAGCTATAGGACCATAAGTGGAAGTGCCCTAGGCTCTGTTGCTTTGTTTTTTAGATGTTTCAGGAAACACCATACACTTCTCCCGAGTGTCTGTTGGCAATTTACATTCCGCCCATCAGCATAACAAGGCTCCCAGTTCTCCATGGCCTGTCCTGCCTTGCTGGATTTTACACTTTTTTCAGATGGCCCTTTTGACCGGGGGGAAGTGAGACTTCATTGTAGTGCAGATTTCCTTTGCAAGCTTGCTTGGTTGGCCAAAAAGGGCGTATGCGTTTTTTCCTGAATATATTCAGGAAAAAACGCATACGCCCTTTTTGGCCAAGTGCATCATTGTGGACGTTCTGCCTCTTTTCCTATGCTTTCAATGCAATTCCAGTCTACCTCCTGAAATCGGTTTCCTGCAATTCTGCCCCGCTTTCAAGTCCTCTTGGCAGCCTTACTTCAGTATATTTTTGGACGATAGCTGTCATTTATAACTCTGCAGGTTTGTGAATTACAGTGCCCCTGAGCTCCTTTCTTCAACTCGCTTTCTTTTGAGCTGGCCGCAACACCGCAGGATGGCTTCAGGCTCTAATCTGGTTCCGGCACGGCACACTGAGCCTTTGGTTATTTCCTCTTCCTGGTGGGAAATGAGAGTTAAATTTGCCCGTCCAGACACCTCCAGCTAGTCTCTCATTGGTTCTCCCTATTCCTGTTCATCTTCCGCAGAAATTGCAAACTGGGCCAAACAGGAGGTTAAAGGCGCTGACTCTCCAAGTCGGGAGAGTGTTAGTAAAGAATCTGGAATGTTGCACCCGAGTACCAGGGGAGGAAAACTGAGACATATTTGAACACGTCTCCCGTTCACACGGTTGATCATACTCTGGGTTCCACATGCATGTTTTAGCTGAAGGAAGAATACCTTAAACCTGGAGATTTGAGACCCGTGTAATGGGTACCATGCAAATTGACTTCAAAGGGTCTTCATTTGCTCACCGAACCTCTCCAATCCTATCACTGCTGCGTTTATGCCCCTGTACACACGCTTGATTCTCTTTCGGAGACATAGCAATCCATAGGTTTTAAGATACTTACTAGTCAGGTACATTCTTAGGCGTTTAATATGGGGTGTTGAGTCCATTTCGTTGAGCAAGGAGTAGCTCTTGTCTATTCCATATTTGGCTTAAGGAACTTTATCTGTGCTCATTTCAATCTCTGGTTTTATGCAGCACCCCAACTCACCTTTCCCCTTAAGCAAGCATAAGTTGGTTTTCTAAATTTGAGACCCTGTTCTGTTTTGGAATTCAGTTCCTGTGTAGCCAAGTTTACATTCCGTGTATTACTGATATCTTATGATGTTTCTTTTTCTGTGTGACTTATTTCAGTTAGAATCATCATACCTGAATCCACTCATTGTGCTGCTAAGGGCCTGATGACATAGATTTCATTGCTGAGTGATATTGCTTTGCAAGTAAATACCACAACTTCTTTATCCATTTTTCACTTTCTGCGATGTTGAACTTGTACTGTAAATGAGGTTCTTGTAAACAGAGGCGTCCCAAACTTTGGGGTGGCTGTGTCTTTTTGATTTTAATTTCCCTAAGCTATAGGACCATAAGTGGAAGTGCCCTAGGCTCTGTTGCTTTGTTTTTTAGATGTTTCAGGAAACACCATACACTTCTCCCGAGTGTCTGTTGGCAATTTACATCCCGCCCAGCAGCATAACAAGGCTCCCAGTTCTCCATGGCCTGCCCTGCCTTGCTGGATTTTACACTTTTTTCAGATGGCCCTTTTGACCGGGGGGAAGTGAGACTTCATTGTAGTGCAGATTTCCTTTGCAAGCTTGCTTGGTTGGCCAAAAAGGGCGTATGCGTTTTTTCCTGAATATATTCAGGAAAAAACGCATACGCCCTTTTTGGCCAAGTGCATCATTGTGGACGTTCTGCCTCTTTTCCTATGCTTTCAATGCAATTCCAGTCTACCTCCTGAAATCGGTTTCCTGCAATTCTGCCCCGCTTTCAAGTCCTCTTGGCAGCCTTACTTCAGTATATTTTTGGACGATAGCTGTCATTTATAACTCTGCAGGTTTGTGAATTACAGTGCCCCTGAGCTCCTTTCTTCAACTCGCTTTCTTTTGAGCTGGCCGCAACACCGCAGGATGGCTTCAGGCCCTAATCTTGTTCCAGCACGGCACGCTGAGCCTTTGGTTAATTCCTCTTCCTGGTGGGAAATGAGAGTTAAATTTGCCCGTCCAGACACCTCCAGCTAGTCTCTCATTGGTTCTCGCTATTCCTGTTCATCTTCCGCAGAAATTGCAAACTGGGCTAAACAGGAGGTTAAAGGGACTGACTCTCCAAGTCGGGAGAGTGTTAGTAAAGCGTCTGGAATGTTGCACCCGAGTACCAGGGTACGAAAACTGAGACATATTTGAACACGTCTCCCGATCACATGGTTGATCATACTCTGGGTTCCACATGCATGTTTTAGCTGAAGGAAGAATACCTTAAACCTGGGTAGTTGAAACCCGTGGAATGGGTACCATGCAATATGACATCAAAGGGTCTTCATTTGCTCACCGAACCTCTCCAATCCTATCACTGCTGCGTTTATGCCCCTGTACACATGCTTGATTCTCTTTCGGAGACATAGCAATCCATAGGTTTTAAGATACTTACTAGTCAGGTACATTCTTAGGCGTTTAATATGCGGTGTTGAGTCCATTTCGTTGAGCAAGGAGTAGCTCTTGTCTATTCCATATTTGGCTTAAGGAACTTTATCTGTGCTCATTTCAATCTCTGGTTTTATGCAGCACCCCAACTCACCTTTCCCCTTAAGCAAGCATAAGTTGGTTTTCTAAATTTGAGACCCTGTTCTGTTTTGGAATTCAGTTCCTGTGTAGCCAAGTTTACATTCCGTGTATTACTGATATCTTATGATGTTTCTTTTTCTGTGTGACTTATTTCAGTTAGAATCATCATACCTGAATCCACTCATTGTGCTGCTAAGTGCCTGATGACATAGATTTCATTGCTGAGTGATATTGCTTTGTAAGTAAATACCAAAAGTTCTTTATCCATTTTTCACTTTCTGCGATGTTGAACTTGTACTGTAAACGAGGTTCTTGTAAACAGAGGCGTCCCAAACTTTGGGGTGGCTGTGTCTTTTTGATTTTAATTTCCCTAAGCTATAGGACCATAAGTGGAAGTGCCCTAGGCTCTGTTGCTTTGTTTTTTAGATGTTTCAGGAAACACCATACACTTCTCCCGAGTGTCTGTTGGCAATTTACATCCCACCCAGCAGCATAACAAGGCTCCCAGTTCTCCATGGCCTGTCCTGCCTTGCTGGATTTTACACTTTTTTAAGATGGCCCTTTTGACCGGGGGGAAGTGAGACTTCATTGTAGTGCAGATTTCCTTTGCAAGCTTGCTTGGTTAGCCAAAAAGGGCGTATGCGTGTTTTCCTGAATATATTCAGGAAAAAACGCATACGCCCTTTTTGGCCAAGTGCATCATTGTGGACGTTCTGCCTCTTTTCCTATGCTTTCAATGCAATTCCAGTCTACCTCCTGAAATCGGTTTCCTGCAATTCTGCCCCGCTTTCAAGTCCTCTTGGCAGCCTTACTTCAGTATATTTTTGGACGATAGCTGTCATTTATAACTCTGCAGGTTTGTGAATTACAGTGCCCCTGAGCTCCTTTCTTCAACTCGCTTTCTTTTGAGCTGGCCGCAACACCGCAGGATGGCTTCAGGCTCTAATCTGGTTCCGGCACGGCACACTGAGCCTTTGGTTATTTCCTCTTCCTGGTGGGAAATGAGAGTTAAATTTGCCCGTCCAGACAACTCCAGCTAGTCTCTCATTGGTTCTCCCTATTCCTGTTCATCTTCCGCAGAAATTGCAAACTGGGCCAAACAGGAGGTTAAAGGCGCTGACTCTCCAAGTCGGGAGAGTGTTAGTAAAGAATCTGGAATGTTGCACCCGAGTACCAGGGGAGGAAAACTGAGACATATTTGAACACGTCTCCCGTTCACACAGTTGATCATACTCTGGGTTCCACATGCATGTTTTAGCTGAAGGAAGAATACCTTAAACCTGGGTAGTTGAAACCCGTGGAATGGGTACCATGCAATATGACATCAAAGGGTCTTCATTTGCTCACCGAACCTCTCCAATCCTATCACTGCTGCGTTTATGCCCCTGTACACATGCTTGATTCTCTTTCGGAGACATAGCAATCCATAGGTTTTAAGATACTTACTAGTCAGGTACATTCTTAGGCGTTTAATATGCGGTGTTGAGTCCATTTCGTTGAGCAAGGAGTAGCTCTTGTCTATTCCATATTTGGCTTAAGGAACTTTATCTGTGCTCATTTCAATCTCTGGTTTTATGCAGCACCCCAACTCACCTTTCCCCTTAAGCAAGCATAAGTTGGTTTTCTAAATTTGAGACCCTGTTCTGTTTTGGAATTCAGTTCCTGTGTAGCCAAGTTTACATTCCGTGTATTACTGATATCTTATGATGTTTCTTTTTCTGTGTGACTTATTTCAGTTAGAATCATCATACCTGAATCCACTCATTGTGCTGCTAAGGGCCTGATGACATAGATTTCATTGCTGAGTGATATTGCTTTGTAAGTAAATACCACAAGTTCTTTATCCATTTTTCACTTTCTGCGATGTTGAACTTGTACTGTAAACGAGGTTCTTGTAAACAGAGCCGTTCCAAACTTTGGGGTGGGTGTGTCTTTTTGATTTTAATTTCCCTAAGCTATAGGACCATAAGTGGAAGTGCCCTAGGCTCTGTTGCTTTGTTTTTTAGATGTTTCAGGAAACACCATACACTTCTCCCGAGTGTCTGTTGGCAATTTACATCCCGCCCAGCAGCATAACAAGGCTCCCAGTTCTCCATGGCCTGTCCTGCCTTGCTGGATTTTACACTTTTTTCAGATGGCCCTTTTGACCGGGGGGAAGTGAGACTTCATTGTAGTGCAGATTTCCTTTGCAAGCTTGCTTGGTTGGCCAAAAAGGGCGTATGCGTTTTTTCCTGAATATATTCAGGAAAAAACGCATACGCCCTTTTTGGCCAAGTGCATCATTGTGGACGTTCTGCCTCTTTTCCTATGCTTTCAATGCAATTCCAGTCTACCTCCTGAAATCGGTTTCCTGCAATTCTGCCCCGCTTTCAAGTCCTCTTGGCAGCCTTACTTCAGTATATTTTTGGACGATAGCTGTCATTTATAACTCTGCAGGTTTGTGAATTACAGTGCCCCTGAGCTCCTTTCTTCAACTCGCTTTCTTTTGAGCTGGCCGCAACACCGCAGGATGGCTTCAGGCTCTAATCTGGTTCCGGCACGGCACACTGAGCCTTTGGTTATTTCCTCTTCCTGGTGGGAAATGAGAGTTAAATTTGCCCGTCCAGACACCTCCAGCTAGTCTCTCATTGGTTCTCCCTATTCCTGTTCATCTTCCGCAGAAATTGCAAACTGGGCCAAACAGGAGGTTAAAGGCGCTGACTCTCCAAGTCAAGAGAGTGTTAGTAAAGAATCTGGAATGTTGCACCCGAGTACCAGGGGAGGAAAACTGAGACATATTTGAACACGTCTCCCGTTCACACGGTTGATCATACTCTGGGTTCCACATGCATGTTTTAGCTGAAGGAAGAATACCTTAAACCTGGAGAGTTGAGACCCGTGTAATGGGTACCATGCAAATTGACTTCAAAGGGTCTTCATTTGCTCACCGAACCTCTCCAATCCTATCACTGCTGCGTTTATGCCCCTGTACACACGCTTGATTCTCTTTTGGAGACATAGCAATCCATAGGTTTTAAGATACTTACTAGTCAGGTACATTCTTAGGCGTTTAATATGGGGTGTTGAGTCCATTTCGTTGAGCAAGGAGTAGCTCTTGTCTATTCCATATTTGGCTTAAGGAACTTTATCTGTGCTCATTTCAATCTCTGGTTTTATGCAGCACCCCAACTCACCTTTCCCCTTAAGCAAGCATAAGTTGGTTTTCTAAATTTGAGACCCTGTTCTGTTTTGGAATTCAGTGCCTGTGTAGCCAAGTTTACATTCCGTGTATTACTGATACCTTATGATGTTTCATTTTCTGTGTGACTTATTTCAGTTAGAATCATCATACCTGAATCCACTCATTGTGCTGCTAAGGGCCTGATGACATAGATTTCATTGCTGAGTGATATTGCTTTGCAAGTAAATACCACAACTTCTTTATCCATTTTTCACTTTCTGCGATGTTGAACTTGTACTGTAAATGAGGTTCTTGTAAACAGAGGCGTCCCAAACTTTGGGGTGGCTGTGTCTTTTTGATTTTAATTTCCCTAAGCTATAGGAACATAAGTGGAAGTGCCCTAGGCTCTGTTGCTTTGTTTTTTAGATGTTTCAGGAAACACCATACACTTCTCCCGAGTGTCTGTTGGCAATTTACATCCCGCCCAGCAGCATAACAAGGCTCCCAGTTCTCCATGGCCTGTCCTGCCTTGCTGGGTTTTACACTTTTTTCAGATGGCCCTTTTGACCGGGGGGAAGTGAGACTTCATTGTAGTGCAGATTTCCTTTGCAAGCTTGCTTGGTTGGCCAAAAAGGGCGTATGCGTTTTTTCCTGAATATATTCAGGAAAAAACGCATACGCCCTTTTTGGCCAAGTGCATCATTGTGGACGTTCTGCCTCTTTTCCTATGCTTTCAATGCAATTCCAGTCTACCTCCTGAAATCGGTTTCCTGCAATTCTGCCCCGCTTTCAAGTCCTCTTGGCAGCCTTACTTCAGTATATTTTTGGACGATAGCTGTCATTTATAACTCTGCAGGTTTGTGAATTACAGTGCCCCTGAGCTCCTTTCTTCAACTCGCTTTCTTTTGAGCTGGCCGCAACACCGCAGGATGGCTTCAGGCCCTAATCTTGTTCCAGCACGGCACGCTGAGCCTTTGGTTAATTCCTCTTCCTGGTGGGAAATGAGAGTTAAATTTGCCCGTCCAGACACCTCCAGCTAGTCTCTCATTGGTTCTCGCTATTCCTGTTCATCTTCCGCAGAAATTGCAAACTGGGCTAAACAGGAGGTTAAAGGGACTGACTCTCCAAGTCGGGAGAGTGTTAGTAAAGCGTCTGGAATGTTGCACCCGAGTACCAGGGTACGAAAACTGAGACATATTTGAACACGTCTCCCGATCACATGGTTGATCATACTCTGGGTTCCACATGCATGTTTTAGCTGAAGGAAGAATACCTTAAACCTGGGTAGTTGAAACCCGTGGAATGGGTACCATGCAATATGACATCAAAGGGTCTTCATTTGCTCACCGAACCTCTCCAATCCTATCACTGCTGCGTTTATGCCCCTGTACACATGCTTGATTCTCTTTCGGAGACATAGCAATCCATAGGTTTTAAGATACTTACTAGTCAGGTACATTCTTAGGCGTTTAATATGCGGTGTTGAGTCCATTTCGTTGAGCAAGGAGTAGCTCTTGTCTATTCCATATTTGGCTTAAGGAACTTTATCTGTGCTCATTTCAATCTCTGGTTTTATGCAGCACCCCAACTCACCTTTCCCCTTAAGCAAGCATAAGTTGGTTTTCTAAATTTGAGACCCTGTTCTGTTTTGGAATTCAGTTCCTGTGTAGCCAAGTTTACATTCCGTGTATTACTGATATCTTATGATGTTTCTTTTTCTGTGTGACTTATTTCAGTTAGAATCATCATACCTGAATCCACTCATTGTGCTGCTAAGGGCCTGATGACATAGATTTCATTGCTGAGTGATATTGCTTTGTAAGTAAATACCACAAGTTGTTTATCCATTTTTCACTTTTTGCGATGTTGAACTTGTACTGTAAACGAGGTTCTTGTAAACAGAGCCGTTCCAAACTTTGGGGTGGGTGTGTCTTTTTGATTTTAATTTCCCTAAGCTATAGGACCATAAGTGGAAGTGCCCTAGGCTCTGTTGCTTTGTTTTTTAGATGTTTCAGGAAACACCATACACTTCTCCCGAGTGTCTGTTGGCAATTTACATTCCGCCCATCAGCATAACAAGGCTCCCAGTTCTCCATGGCCTGTCCTGCCTTGCTGGATTTTACACTTTTTTCAGATGGCCCTTTTGACCGGGGGGAAGTGAGACTTCATTGTAGTGCAGATTTCCTTTGCAAGCTTGCTTGGTTGGCCAAAAAGGGCGTATGCGTTTTTTCCTGAATATATTCAGGAAAAAACGCATACGCCCTTTTTGGCCAAGTGCATCATTGTGGACGTTCTGCCTCTTTTCCTATGCTTTCAATGCAATTCCAGTCTACCTCCTGAAATCGGTTTCCTGCAATTCTGCCCCGCTTTCAAGTCCTCTTGGCAGCCTTACTTCAGTATATTTTTGGACGATAGCTGTCATTTATAACTCTGCAGGTTTGTGAATTACAGTGCCCCTGAGCTCCTTTCTTCAACTCGCTTTCTTTTGAGCTGGCCGCAACACCGCAGGATGGCTTCAGGCTCTAATCTGGTTCCGGCACGGCACACTGAGCCTTTGGTTATTTCCTCTTCCTGGTGGGAAATGAGAGTTAAATTTGCCCGTCCAGACACCTCCAGCTAGTCTCTCATTGGTTCTCCCTATTCCTGTTCATCTTCCGCAGAAATTGCAAACTGGGCCAAACAGGAGGTTAAAGGCGCTGACTCTCCAAGTCGGGAGAGTGTTAGTAAAGAATCTGGAATGTTGCACCCGAGTACCAGGGGAGGAAAACTGAGACATATTTGAACACGTCTCCCGTTCACACGGTTGATCATACTCTGGGTTCCACATGCATGTTTTAGCTGAAGGAAGAATACCTTAAACCTGGAGATTTGAGACCCGTGTAATGGGTACCATGCAAATTGACTTCAAAGGGTCTTCATTTGCTCACCGAACCTCTCCAATCCTATCACTGCTGCGTTTATGCCCCTGTACACACGCTTGATTCTCTTTCGGAGACATAGCAATCCATAGGTTTTAAGATACTTACTAGTCAGGTACATTCTTAGGCGTTTAATATGGGGTGTTGAGTCCATTTCGTTGAGCAAGGAGTAGCTCTTGTCTATTCCATATTTGGCTTAAGGAACTTTATCTGTGCTCATTTCAATCTCTGGTTTTATGCAGCACCCCAACTCACCTTTCCCCTTAAGCAAGCATAAGTTGGTTTTCTAAATTTGAGACCCTGTTCTGTTTTGGAATTCAGTTCCTGTGTAGCCAAGTTTACATTCCGTGTATTACTGATATCTTATGATGTTTCTTTTTCTGTGTGACTTATTTCAGTTAGAATCATCATACCTGAATCCACTCATTGTGCTGCTAAGGGCCTGATGACATAGATTTCATTGCTGAGTGATATTGCTTTGCAAGTAAATACCACAACTTCTTTATCCATTTTTCACTTTCTGCGATGTTGAACTTGTACTGTAAATGAGGTTCTTGTAAACAGAGGCGTCCCAAACTTTGGGGTGGCTGTGTCTTTTTGATTTTAATTTCCCTAAGCTATAGGACCATAAGTGGAAGTGCCCTAGGCTCTGTTGCTTTGTTTTTTAGATGTTTCAGGAAACACCATACACTTCTCCCGAGTGTCTGTTGGCAATTTACATCCCGCCCAGCAGCATAACAAGGCTCCCAGTTCTCCATGGCCTGCCCTGCCTTGCTGGATTTTACACTTTTTTCAGATGGCCCTTTTGACCGGGGGGAAGTGAGACTTCATTGTAGTGCAGATTTCCTTTGCAAGCTTGCTTGGTTGGCCAAAAAGGGCGTATGCGTTTTTTCCTGAATATATTCAGGAAAAAACGCATACGCCCTTTTTGGCCAAGTGCATCATTGTGGACGTTCTGCCTCTTTTCCTATGCTTTCAATGCAATTCCAGTCTACCTCCTGAAATCGGTTTCCTGCAATTCTGCCCCGCTTTCAAGTCCTCTTGGCAGCCTTACTTCAGTATATTTTTGGACGATAGCTGTCATTTATAACTCTGCAGGTTTGTGAATTACAGTGCCCCTGAGCTCCTTTCTTCAACTCGCTTTCTTTTGAGCTGGCCGCAACACCGCAGGATGGCTTCAGGCCCTAATCTTGTTCCAGCACGGCACGCTGAGCCTTTGGTTAATTCCTCTTCCTGGTGGGAAATGAGAGTTAAATTTGCCCGTCCAGACACCTCCAGCTAGTCTCTCATTGGTTCTCGCTATTCCTGTTCATCTTCCGCAGAAATTGCAAACTGGGCTAAACAGGAGGTTAAAGGGACTGACTCTCCAAGTCGGGAGAGTGTTAGTAAAGCGTCTGGAATGTTGCACCCGAGTACCAGGGTACGAAAACTGAGACATATTTGAACACGTCTCCCGATCACATGGTTGATCATACTCTGGGTTCCACATGCATGTTTTAGCTGAAGGAAGAATACCTTAAACCTGGGTAGTTGAAACCCGTGGAATGGGTACCATGCAATATGACATCAAAGGGTCTTCATTTGCTCACCGAACCTCTCCAATCCTATCACTGCTGCGTTTATGCCCCTGTACACATGCTTGATTCTCTTTCGGAGACATAGCAATCCATAGGTTTTAAGATACTTACTAGTCAGGTACATTCTTAGGCGTTTAATATGCGGTGTTGAGTCCATTTCGTTGAGCAAGGAGTAGCTCTTGTCTATTCCATATTTGGCTTAAGGAACTTTATCTGTGCTCATTTCAATCTCTGGTTTTATGCAGCACCCCAACTCACCTTTCCCCTTAAGCAAGCATAAGTTGGTTTTCTAAATTTGAGACCCTGTTCTGTTTTGGAATTCAGTTCCTGTGTAGCCAAGTTTACATTCCGTGTATTACTGATATCTTATGATGTTTCTTTTTCTGTGTGACTTATTTCAGTTAGAATCATCATACCTGAATCCACTCATTGTGCTGCTAAGTGCCTGATGACATAGATTTCATTGCTGAGTGATATTGCTTTGTAAGTAAATACCAAAAGTTCTTTATCCATTTTTCACTTTCTGCGATGTTGAACTTGTACTGTAAACGAGGTTCTTGTAAACAGAGGCGTCCCAAACTTTGGGGTGGCTGTGTCTTTTTGATTTTAATTTCCCTAAGCTATAGGACCATAAGTGGAAGTGCCCTAGGCTCTGTTGCTTTGTTTTTTAGATGTTTCAGGAAACACCATACACTTCTCCCGAGTGTCTGTTGGCAATTTACATCCCACCCAGCAGCATAACAAGGCTCCCAGTTCTCCATGGCCTGTCCTGCCTTGCTGGATTTTACACTTTTTTAAGAT
The DNA here is from genome assembly GCF_964374135.1 of Grampus griseus. NCBI lineage: Eukaryota > Metazoa > Chordata > Mammalia > Artiodactyla > Delphinidae > Grampus > Grampus griseus. Next base: position 363,188 of record NW_028133314.1, read on the forward strand.
GGCCCTTTTGACCGGGGGGAAGTGAGACTTCATTGTAGTGCAGATTTCCTTTGCAAGCTTGCTTGGTTAGCCAAAAAGGGCGTATGCGTGTTTTCCTGAATATATTCAGGAAAAAACGCATACGCCCTTTTTGGCCAAGTGCATCATTGTGGACGTTCTGCCTCTTTTCCTATGCTTTCAATGCAATTCCAGTCTACCTCCTGAAATCGGTTTCCTGCAATTCTGCCCCGCTTTCAAGTCCTCTTGGCAGCCTTACTTCAGTATATTTTTGGACGATAGCTGTCATTTATAACTCTGCAGGTTTGTGAATTACAGTGCCCCTGAGCTCCTTTCTTCAACTCGCTTTCTTTTGAGCTGGCCGCAACACCGCAGGATGGCTTCAGGCTCTAATCTGGTTCCGGCACGGCACACTGAGCCTTTGGTTATTTCCTCTTCCTGGTGGGAAATGAGAGTTAAATTTGCCCGTCCAGACAACTCCAGCTAGTCTCTCATTGGTTCTCCCTATTCCTGTTCATCTTCCGCAGAAATTGCAAACTGGGCCAAACAGGAGGTTAAAGGCGCTGACTCTCCAAGTCGGGAGAGTGTTAGTAAAGAATCTGGAATGTTGCACCCGAGTACCAGGGGAGGAAAACTGAGACATATTTGAACACGTCTCCCGTTCACACAGTTGATCATACTCTGGGTTCCACATGCATGTTTTAGCTGAAGGAAGAATACCTTAAACCTGGGTAGTTGAAACCCGTGGAATGGGTACCATGCAATATGACATCAAAGGGTCTTCATTTGCTCACCGAACCTCTCCAATCCTATCACTGCTGCGTTTATGCCCCTGTACACATGCTTGATTCTCTTTCGGAGACATAGCAATCCATAGGTTTTAAGATACTTACTAGTCAGGTACATTCTTAGGCGTTTAATATGCGGTGTTGAGTCCATTTCGTTGAGCAAGGAGTAGCTCTTGTCTATTCCATATTTGGCTTAAGGAACTTTATCTGTGCTCATTTCAATCTCTGGTTTTATGCAGCACCCCAACTCACCTTTCCCCTTAAGCAAGCATAAGTTGGTTTTCTAAATTTGAGACCCTGTTCTGTTTTGGAATTCAGTTCCTGTGTAGCCAAGTTTACATTCCGTGTATTACTGATATCTTATGATGTTTCTTTTTCTGTGTGACTTATTTCAGTTAGAATCATCATACCTGAATCCACTCATTGTGCTGCTAAGGGCCTGATGACATAGATTTCATTGCTGAGTGATATTGCTTTGTAAGTAAATACCACAAGTTCTTTATCCATTTTTCACTTTCTGCGATGTTGAACTTGTACTGTAAACGAGGTTCTTGTAAACAGAGCCGTTCCAAACTTTGGGGTGGGTGTGTCTTTTTGATTTTAATTTCCCTAAGCTATAGGACCATAAGTGGAAGTGCCCTAGGCTCTGTTGCTTTGTTTTTTAGATGTTTCAGGAAACACCATACACTTCTCCCGAGTGTCTGTTGGCAATTTACATCCCGCCCAGCAGCATAACAAGGCTCCCAGTTCTCCATGGCCTGTCCTGCCTTGCTGGATTTTACACTTTTTTCAGATGGCCCTTTTGACCGGGGGGAAGTGAGACTTCATTGTAGTGCAGATTTCCTTTGCAAGCTTGCTTGGTTGGCCAAAAAGGGCGTATGCGTTTTTTCCTGAATATATTCAGGAAAAAACGCATACGCCCTTTTTGGCCAAGTGCATCATTGTGGACGTTCTGCCTCTTTTCCTATGCTTTCAATGCAATTCCAGTCTACCTCCTGAAATCGGTTTCCTGCAATTCTGCCCCGCTTTCAAGTCCTCTTGGCAGCCTTACTTCAGTATATTTTTGGACGATAGCTGTCATTTATAACTCTGCAGGTTTGTGAATTACAGTGCCCCTGAGCTCCTTTCTTCAACTCGCTTTCTTTTGAGCTGGCCGCAACACCGCAGGATGGCTTCAGGCTCTAATCTGGTTCCGGCACGGCACACTGAGCCTTTGGTTATTTCCTCTTCCTGGTGGGAAATGAGAGTTAAATTTGCCCGTCCAGACACCTCCAGCTAGTCTCTCATTGGTTCTCCCTATTCCTGTTCATCTTCCGCAGAAATTGCAAACTGGGCCAAACAGGAGGTTAAAGGCGCTGACTCTCCAAGTCGGGAGAGTGTTAGTAAAGAATCTGGAATGTTGCACCCGAGTACCAGGGGAGGAAAACTGAGACATATTTGAACACGTCTCCCGTTCACACGGTTGATCATACTCTGGGTTCCACATGCATGTTTTAGCTGAAGGAAGAATACCTTAAACCTGGAGATTTGAGACCCGTGTAATGGGTACCATGCAAATTGACTTCAAAGGGTCTTCATTTGCTCACCGAACCTCTCCAATCCTATCACTGCTGCGTTTATGCCCCTGTACACACGCTTGATTCTCTTTCGGAGACATAGCAATCCATAGGTTTTAAGATACTTACTAGTCAAGTACATTCTTAGGCGTTTAATATGGGGTGTTGAGTCCATTTCGTTGAGCAAGGAGTAGCTCTTGTCTATTCCATATTTGGCTTAAGGAACTTTATCTGTGCTCATTTCAATCTCTGGTTTTATGCAGCACCCCAACTCACCTTTCCCCTTAAGCAAGCATAAGTTGGTTTTCTAAATTTGAGACCCTGTTCTGTTTTGGAATTCAGTTCCTGTGTAGCCAAGTTTACATTCCGTGTATTACTGATATCTTATGATGTTTCTTTTTCTGTGTGACTTATTTCAGTTAGAATCATCATACCTGAATCCACTCATTGTGCTGCTAAGGGCCTGATGACATAGATTTCATTGCTGAGTGATATTGCTTTGCAAGTAAATACCACAACTTCTTTATCCATTTTTCACTTTCTGCGATGTTGAACTTGTACTGTAAATGAGGTTCTTGTAAACAGAGGCGTCCCAAACTTTGGGGTGGCTGTGTCTTTTTGATTTTAATTTCCCTAAGCTATAGGACCATAAGTGGAAGTGCCCTAGGCTCTGTTGCTTTGTTTTTTAGATGTTTCAGGAAACACCATACACTTCTCCCGAGTGTCTGTTGGCAATTTACATCCCGCCCAGCAGCATAACAAGGCTCCCAGTTCTCCATGGCCTGTCCTACCTTGCTGGATTTTACACTTTTTTCAGATGGCCCTTTTGACGGGGGGGAAGTTAGACTTCATTGTAGTGCAGATTTCCTTTGCAAGCTTTCTTGGTTGGCCAAAAAGGGCGTATGCGTTTTTTCCTGAATATATTCAGGAAAAAACGCATACGCCCTTTTTGGCCAAGTGCATCATTGTGGACGTTCTGCCTCTTTTCCTATGCTTTCAATGCAATTCCAGTCTACCTCCTGAAATCGGTTTCCTGCAATTCTGCCCCGCTTTCAAGTCCTCTTGGCAGCCTTACTTCAGTATATTTTTGGACGATAGCTGTCATTTATAACTCTGCAGGTTTGTGAATTACAGTGCCCCTGAGCTCCTTTCTTCAACTCGCTTTCTTTTGAGCTGGCCGCAACACCGCAGGATGGCTTCAGGCCCTAATCTTGTTCCAGCACGGCACGCTGAGCCTTTGGTTAATTCCTCTTCCTGGTGGGAAATGAGAGTTAAATTTGCCCGTCCAGACACCTCCAGCTAGTCTCTCATTGGTTCTCCCTATTCCTGTTCATCTTCCGCAGAAATTGCAAACTGGGCCAAACAGGAGGTTAAAGGCGCTGACTCTCCAAGTCGAGAGAGTGTTAGTAAAGAATCTGGAATGTTGCACCCGAGTACCAGGGGAGGAAAACTGAGACATATTTGAACACGTCTCCCGTTCACACGGTTGATCATACTCTGGGTTCCACATGCATGTTTTAGCTGAAGGAAGAATACCTTAAACCTGGAGAGTTGAGACCCGTGTAATGGGTACCATGCAAATTGACTTCAAAGGGTCTTCATTTGCTCACCGAACCTCTCCAATCCTATCACTGCTGCGTTTATGCCCCTGTACACACGCTTGATCCTCTTTTGGAGACATAGCAATCCATAGGTTTTAAGATACTTACTAGTCAGGTACATTCTTAGGCGTTTAATATGGGGTGTTGAGTCCATTTCGTTGAGCAAGGAGTAGCTCTTGTCTATTCCATATTTGGCTTAAGGAACTTTATCTGTGCTCATTTCAATCTCTGGTTTTATGCAGCACCCCAACTCACCTTTCCCCTTAAGCAAGCATAAGTTGGTTTTCTAAATTTGAGACCCTGTTCTGTTCTGTAATTCAGTTCCTGTGTAGCCAAGTTTACATTCCGTGTATTACTGATACCTTATGATGTTTCATTTTCTGTGTGACTTATTTCAGTTAGAATCATCATACCTGAATCCACTCATTGTGCTACTAAGGGCCTGATGACATAGATTTCATTGCTGAGTGATATTGCTTTGCAAGTAAATACCACAACTTCTTTATCCATTTTTCACTTTCTGCGATGTTGAACTTGTACTGTAAATGAGGTTCTTGTAAACAGAGGCGTCCGAAACTTTGGGGTGGCTGTGTCTTTTTGATTTTAATTTCCCTAAGCTATAGGACCATAAGTGGAAGTGCCCTAGGCTCTGTTGCTTTGTTTTTTAGATGTTTCAGGAAACACCATACACTTCTCCCGAGTGTCTGTTGGCAATTTACATCCCGCCCAGCAGCATAACAAGGCTCCCAGTTCTCCATGGCCTGTCCTGCCTTGCTGGGTTTTACACTTTTTTCAGATGGCCCTTTTGACCGGGGGGAAGTGAGACTTCATTGTAGTGCAGATTTCCTTTGCAAGCTTGCTTGGTTGGCCAAAAAGGGCGTATGCGTTTTTTCCTGAATATATTCAGGAAAAAACGCATACGCCCTTTTTGGCCAAGTGCATCATTGTGGACGTTCTGCCTCTTTTCCTATGCTTTCAATGCAATTCCAGTCTACCTCCTGAAATCGGTTTCCTGCAATTCTGCCCCGCTTTCAAGTCCTCTTGGCAGCCTTACTTCAGTATATTTTTGGACGATAGCTGTCATTTATAACTCTGCAGGTTTGTGAATTACAGTGCCCCTGAGCTCCTTTCTTCAACTCGCTTTCTTTTGAGCTGGCCGCAACACCGCAGGATGACTTCAGGCCCTAATCTTGTTCCAGCACGGCACGCTGAGCCTTTGGTTAATTCCTCTTCCTGGTGGGAAATGAGAGTTAAATTTGCCCGTCCAGACACCTCCAGCTAGTCTCTCATTGGTTCTCGCTATTCCTGTTCATCTTCCGCAGAAATTGCAAACTGGGCTAAACAGGAGGTTAAAGGGACTGACTCTCCAAGTCGGGAGAGTGTTAGTAAAGCGTCTGGAATGTTGCACCCGAGTACCAGGGTACGAAAACTGAGACATATTTGAACACGTCTCCTGATCACATGGTTGATCATACTCTGGGTTCCACATGCATGTTTTAGCTGAAGGAAGAATACCTTAAACCTGGGTAGTTGAAACCCGTGGAATGGGTACCATGCAATATGACATCAAAGGGTCTTCATTTGCTCACCGAACCTCTCCAATCCTATCACTGCTGCGTTTATGCCCCTGTACACATGCTTGATTCTCTTTCGGAGACATAGCAATCCATAGGTTTTAAGATACTTACTAGTCAGGTACATTCTTAGGCGTTTAATATGCGGTGTTGAGTCCATTTCGTTGAGCAAGGAGTAGCTCTTGTCTATTCCATATTTGGCTTAAGGAACTTTATCTGTGCTCATTTCAATCTCTGGTTTTATGCAGCACCCCAACTCACCTTTCCCCTTAAGCAAGCATAAGTTGGTTTTCTAAATTTGAGACCCTGTTCTGTTTTGGAATTCAGTTCCTGTGTAGCCAAGTTTACATTCCGTGTATTACTGATATCTTATGATGTTTCTTTTTCTGTGTGACTTATTTCAGTTAGAATCATCATACCTGAATCCACTCATTGTGCTGCTAAGGGCCTGATGACATAGATTTCATTGCTGAGTGATATTGCTTTGTAAGTAAATACCACAAGTTGTTTATCCATTTTTCACTTTCTGCGATGTTGAACTTGTACTGTAAACGAGGTTCTTGTAAACAGAGCCGTTCCAAACTTTGGGGTGGGTGTGTCTTTTTGATTTTAATTTCCCTAAGCTATAGGACCATAAGTGGAAGTGCCCTAGGCTCTGTTGCTTTGTTTTTTAGATGTTTCAGGAAACACCATACACTTCTCCCGAGTGTCTGTTGGCAATTTACATCCCGCCCAGCAGCATAACAAGGCTCCCAGTTCTCCATGGCCTGTCCTGCCTTGCTGGATTTTACACTTTTTTCAGATGGCCCTTTTGACCGGGGGGAAGTGAGACTTCATTGTAGTGCAGATTTCCTTTGCAAGCTTGCTTGGTTGGCCAAAAAGGGCGTATGCGTTTTTTCCTCAATATATTCAGGAAAAAACGCATACGCCCTTTTTGGCCAAGTGCATCATTGTGGACGTTCTGCCTCTTTTCCTATGCTTTCAATGCAATTCCAGTCTACCTCCTGAAATCGGTTTCCTGCAATTCTGCCCCGCTTTCAAGTCCTCTTGGCAGCCTTACTTCAGTATATTTTTGGACGATAGCTGTCATTTATAACTCTGCAGGTTTGTGAATTACAGTGCCCCTGAGCTCCTTTCTTCAACTCGCTTTCTTTTGAGCTGGCCGCAACACCGCAGGATGGCTTCAGGCTCTAATCTGGTTCCGGCACGGCACACTGAGCCTTTGGTTATTTCCTCTTCCTGGTGGGAAATGAGAGTTAAATTTGCCCGTCCAGACACCTCCAGCTAGTCTCTCATTGGTTCTCCCTATTCCTGTTCATCTTCCGCAGAAATTGCAAACTGGGCCAAACAGGAGGTTAAAGGCGCTGACTCTCCAAGTCGAGAGAGTGTTAGTAAAGCGTCTGGAATGTTGCACCCGAGTACCAGGGTACGAAAACTGAGACATATTTGAACACGTCTCCCGATCACATGGTTGATCATACTCTGGGTTCCACATGCATGTTTTAGCTGAAGGAAGAATACCTTAAACCTGGGTAGTTGAAACCCGTGGAATGGGTACCATGCAATATGACATCAAAGGGTCTTCATTTGCTCACCGAACCTCTCCAATCCTATCACTGCTGCGTTTATGCCCCTGTACACATGCTTGATTCTCTTTCGGAGACATAGCAATCCATAGGTTTTAAGATACTTACTAGTCAGGTACATTCTTAGGCGTTTAATATGCGGTGTTGAGTCCATTTCGTTGAGCAAGGAGTAGCTCTTGTCTATTCCATATTTGGCTTAAGGAACTTTATCTGTGCTCATTTCAGTCTCTGGTTTTATGCAGCACCCCAACTCACCTTTCCCCTTAAGCAAGCATAAGTTGGTTTTCTAAATTTGAGACCCTGTTCTGTTTTGGAATTCAGTTCCTGTGTAGCCAAGTTTACATTCCGTGTATTACTGATATCTTATGATGTTTCTTTTTCTGTGTGACTTATTTCAGTTAGAATCATCATACCTGAATCCACTCATTGTGCTGCTAAGTGCCTGATGACATAGATTTCATTGCTGAGTGATATTGCTTTGTAAGTAAATACCACAAGTTCTTTATCCATTTTTCACTTTCTGCGATGTTGAACTTGTACTGTAAACGAGGTTCTTGTAAACAGAGGCGTCCCAAACTTTGGGGTGGCTGTGTCTTTTTGATTTTAATTTCCCTAAGCTATAGGACCATAAGTGGAAGTGCCCTAGGCTCTGTTGCTTTGTTTTTTAGATGTTTCAGGAAACACCATACACTTCTCCCGAGTGTCTGTTGGCAATTTACATCCCACCCAGCAGCATAACAAGGCTCCCAGTTCTCCATGGCCTGTCCTGCCTTGCTGGATTTTACACTTTTTTCAGATGGCCCTTTTGACCGGGGGGAAGTGAGACTTCATTGTAGTGCAGATTTCCTTTGCAAGCTTGCTTGGTTGGCCAAAAAGGGCGTATGCGTTTTTTCCTCAATATATTCAGGAAAAAACGCATACGCCCTTTTTGGCCAAGTGCATCATTGTGGACGTTCTGCCTCTTTTCCTATGCTTTCAATGCAATTCCAGTCTACCTCCTGAAATCGGTTTCCTGCAATTCTGCCCCACTTTCAAGTCCTCTTGGCAGCCTTACTTCAGTATATTTTTGGACGATAGCTGTCATTTATAACTCTGCAGGTTTGTGAATTACAGTGCCCCTGAGCTCCTTTCTTCAACTCGCTTTCTTTTGAGCTGGCCGCAACACCGCAGGATGGCTTCAGGCTCTAATCTGGTTCCGGCACGGCACACTGAGCCTTTGGTTATTTCCTCTTCCTGGTGGGAAATGAGAGTTAAATTTGCCCGTCCAGACAACTCCAGCTAGTCTCTCATTGGTTCTCCCTATTCCTGTTCATCTTCCGCAGAAATTGCAAACTGGGCCAAACAGGAAGTTAAAGGCGCTGACTCTCCAAGTCGGGAGAGTGTTAGTAAAGAATCTGGAATGTTGCACCCGAGTACCAGGGGAGGAAAACTGAGACATATTTGAACACGTCTCCCGTTCACACGGTTGATCATACTCTGGGTTCCACATGCATGTTTTAGCTGAAGGAAGAATACCTTAAACCTGGAGAGTTGAGACCCGTGTAATGGGTACCATGCAAATTGACTTCAAAGGGTCTTCATTTGCTCACCGAACCTCTCCAATCCTATCACTGCTGCGTTTATGCCCCTGTACACACGCTTGATTCTCTTTTGGAGACATAGCAATCCATAGGTTTTAAGATACTTACTAGTCAGGTACATTCTTAGGCGTTTAATATGGGGTGTTGAGTCCATTTCGTTGAGCAAGGAGTAGCTCTTGTCTATTCCATATTTGGCTTAAGGAACTTTATCTGTGCTCATTTCAATCTCTGGTTTTATGCAGCACCCCAACTCACCTTTCCCCTTAAGCAAGCATAAGTTGGTTTTCTAAATTTGAGACCCTGTTCTGTTTTGGAATTCAGTTCCTGTGTAGCCAAGTTTACATTCCGTGTATTACTGATATCTTATGATGTTTCTTTTTCTGTGTGACTTATTTCAGTTAGAATCATCATACCTGAATCCACTCATTGTGCTGCTAAGGGCCTGATGACATAGATTTCATTGCTGAGTGATATTGCTTTGCAAGTAAATACCACAACTTCTTTATCCATTTTTCACTTTCTGCGATGTTGAACTTGTACTGTAAATGAGGTTCTTGTAAACAGAGGCGTCCCAAACATTGGGGTGGCTGTGTCTTTTTGATTTTAATTTCCCTAAGCTATAGGACCATAAGTGGAAGTGCCCTAGGCTCTGTTGCTTTGTTTTTTAGATGTTTCAGGAAACACCATACACTTCTCCCGAGTGTCTGTTGGCAATTTACATCCCGCCCAGCAGCATAACAAGGCTCCCAGTTCTCCATTGCCTGTCGTGCCTTGCTGGATTTTACACTTTTTTCAGATGGCCCTTTTGACCGGGGGGAAGTGAGACTTCATTGTAGTGCAGATTTCCTTTGCAAGCTTGCTTGGTTGGCCAAAAAGGGCGTATGCGTTTTTTCCTGAATATATTCAGGAAAAAACGCATACGCCCTTTTTGTCCAAGTGCATCATTGTGGACGTTCTGCCTCTTTTCCTATGCTTTCAATGCAATTCCAGTCTACCTCCTGAAATCGGTTTCCTGCAATTCTGCCCCGCTTTCAAGTCCTCTTGGCAGCCTTACTTCAGTATATTTTTGGACGATAGCTGTCATTTATAACTCTGCAGGTTTGTGAATTACAGTGCCCCTGAGCTCCTTTCTTCAACTCGCTTTCTTTTGAGCTGGCCGCAACACCGCAGGATGGCTTCAGGCCCTAATCTTGTTCCAGCACGGCACGCTGAGCCTTTGGTTAATTCCTCTTCCTGGTGGGAAATGAGAGTTAAATTTGCCCGTCCAGACACCTCCAGCTAGTCTCTCATTGGTTCTCGCTATTCCTGTTCATCTTCCGCAGAAATTGCAAACTGGGCTAAACAGGAGGTTAAAGGGACTGACTCTCCAAGTCGGGAGAGTGTTAGTAAAGCGTCTGGAATGTTGCACCCGAGTACCAGGGTACGAAAACTGAGACATATTTGAACACGTCTCCCGATCACATGGTTGATCATACTCTGGGTTCCACATGCATGTTTTAGCTGAAGGAAGAATACCTTAAACCTGGGTAGTTGAAACCCGTGGAATGGGTACCATGCAATATGACATCAAAGGGTCTTCATTTGCTCACCGAACCTCTCCAATCCTATCACTGCTGCGTTTATGCCCCTGTACACATGCTTGATTCTCTTTCGGAGACATAGCAATCCATAGGTTTTAAGATACTTACTAGTCAGGTACATTCTTAGGCGTTTAATATGCGGTGTTGAGTCCATTTCGTTGAGCAAGGAGTAGCTCTTGTCTATTCCATATTTGGCTTAAGGAACTTTATCTGTGCTCATTTCAATCTCTGGTTTTATGCAGCACCCCAACTCACCTTTCCCCTTAAGCAAGCATAAGTTGGTTTTCTAAATTTGAGACCCTGTTCTGTTTTGGAATTCAGTTCCTGTGTAGCCAAGTTTACATTCCGTGTATTACTGATATCTTATGATGTTTCTTTTTCTGTGTGACTTATTTCAGTTAGAATCATCATACCTGAATCCACTCATTGTGCTGCTAAGGGCCTGATGACATAGATTTCATTGCTGAGTGATATTGCTTTGTAAGTAAATACCACAAGTTCTTTATCCATTTTTCACTTTCTGCGATGTTGAACTTGTACTGTAAACTAGGTTCTTGTAAACAGAGCCGTTCCAAACTTTGGGGTGGGTGTGTCTTTTTGATTTTAATTTCCCTAAGCTATAGGACCATAAGTGGAAGTGCCCTAGGCTCTGTTGCTTTGTTTTTTAGATGTTTCAGGAAACACCATACACTTCTCCCGAGTGTCTGTTGGCAATTTACATCCCGCCCATCAGCATAACAAGGCTCCCAGTTCTCCATGGCCTGTCCTGCCTTGCTGGATTTTACACATTTTTCAGATGGCCCTTTTGACCGGGGGGAATTGAGACTTCATTGTAGTGCAGATTTCCTTTGCAAGCTTGCTTGGTTGGCCAAAAAGGTCGTATGCGTTTTTTCCTGAATATATTCAGGAAAAAACGCATACGCCCTTTTTGGCCAAGTGCATCATTGTGGACGTTCTGCCTCTTTTCCTATGCTTTCAATGCAATTCCAGTCTACCTCCTGAAATCGGTTTCCTGCAATTCTGCCCCGCTTTCAAGTCCTCTTGGCAGCCTTACTTCAGTATATTTTTGGACGATAGCTGTCATTTATAACTCTGCAGGTTTGTGAATTACAGTGCCCCTGAGCTCCTTTCTTCAACTCGCTTTCTTTTGAGCTGGCCGCAACACCGCAGGATGGCTTCAGGCTCTAATCTGGTTCCGGCACGGCACACTGAGCCTTTGGTTATTTCCTCTTCCTGGTGGGAAATGAGAGTTAAATTTGCCCGTCCAGACAACTCCAGCTAGTCTCTCATTGGTTCTCCCTATTCCTGTTCATCTTCCGCAGAAATTGCAAACTGGGCCAAACAGGAAGTTAAAGGCGCTGACTCTCCAAGTCGGGAGAGTGTTAGTAAAGAATCTGGAATGTTGCACCCGAGTACCAGGGGAGGAAAACTGAGACATATTTGAACACGTCTCCCGTTCACACGGTTGATCATACTCTGGGTTCCACATGCATGTTTTAGCTGAAGGAAGAATACCTTAAACCTGGAGAGTTGAGACCCGTGTAATGGGTACCATGCAAATTGACTTCAAAGGGTCTTCATTTGCTCACCGAACCTCTCCAATCCTATCACTGCTGCGTTTATGCCCCTGTACACACGCTTGATTCTCTTTTGGAGACATAGCAATCCATAGGTTTTAAGATACTTACTAGTCAGGTACATTCTTAGGCGTTTAATATGGGGTGTTGAGTCCATTTCGTTGAGCAAGGAGTAGCTCTTGTCTATTCCATATTTGGCTTAAGGAACTTTATCTGTGCTCATTTCAATCTCTGGTTTTATGCAGCACCCCAACTCACCTTTCCCCTTAAGCAAGCATAAGTTGGTTTTCTAAATTTGAGACCCTGTTCTGTTTTGGAATTCAGTTCCTGTGTAGCCAAGTTTACATTCCGTGTATTACTGATATCTTATGATGTTTCTTTTTCTGTGTGACTTATTTCAGTTAGAATCATCATACCTGAATCCACTCATTGTGCTGCTAAGGGCCTGATGACATAGATTTCATTGCTGAGTGATATTGCTTTGCAAGTAAATACCACAACTTCTTTATCCATTTTTCACTTTCTGCGATGTTGAACTTGTACTGTAAATGAGGTTCTTGTAAACAGAGGCGTCCCAAACATTGGGGTGGCTGTGTCTTTTTGATTTTAATTTCCCTAAGCTATAGGACCATAAGTGGAAGTGCCCTAGGCTCTGTTGCTTTGTTTTTTAGATGTTTCAGGAAACACCATACACTTCTCCCGAGTGTCTGTTGGCAATTTACATCCCGCCCAGCAGCATAACAAGGCTCCCAGTTCTCCATTGCCTGTCGTGCCTTGCTGGATTTTACACTTTTTTCAGATGGCCCTTTTGACCGGGGGGAAGTGAGACTTCATTGTAGTGCAGATTTCCTTTGCAAGCTTGCTTGGTTGGCCAAAAAGGGCGTATGCGTTTTTTCCTGAATATATTCAGGAAAAAACGCATACGCCCTTTTTGTCCAAGTGCATCATTGTGGACGTTCTGCCTCTTTTCCTATGCTTTCAATGCAATTCCAGTCTACCTCCTGAAATCGGTTTCCTGCAATTCTGCCCCGCTTTCAAGTCCTCTTGGCAGCCTTACTTCAGTATATTTTTGGACGATAGCTGTCATTTATAACTCTGCAGGTTTGTGAATTACAGTGCCCCTGAGCTCCTTTCTTCAACTCGCTTTCTTTTGAGCTGGCCGCAACACCGCAGGATGGCTTCAGGCCCTAATCTTGTTCCAGCACGGCACGCTGAGCCTTTGGTTAATTCCTCTTCCTGGTGGGAAATGAGAGTTAAATTTGCCCGTCCAGACACCTCCAGCTAGTCTCTCATTGGTTCTCGCTATTCCTGTTCATCTTCCGCAGAAATTGCAAACTGGGCTAAACAGGAGGTTAAAGGGACTGACTCTCCAAGTCGGGAGAGTGTTAGTAAAGCGTCTGGAATGTTGCACCCGAGTACCAGGGTACGAAAACTGAGACATATTTGAACACGTCTCCCGATCACATGGTTGATCATACTCTGGGTTCCACATGCATGTTTTAGCTGAAGGAAGAATACCTTAAACCTGGGTAGTTGAAACCCGTGGAATGGGTACCATGCAATATGACATCAAAGGGTCTTCATTTGCTCACCGAACCTCTCCAATCCTATCACTGCTGCGTTTATGCCCCTGTACACATGCTTGATTCTCTTTCGGAGACATAGCAATCCATAGGTTTTAAGATACTTACTAGTCAGGTACATTCTTAGGCGTTTAATATGCGGTGTTGAGTCCATTTCGTTGAGCAAGGAGTAGCTCTTGTCTATTCCATATTTGGCTTAAGGAACTTTATCTGTGCTCATTTCAATCTCTGGTTTTATGCAGCACCCCAACTCACCTTTCCCCTTAAGCAAGCATAAGTTGGTTTTCTAAATTTGAGACCCTGTTCTGTTTTGGAATTCAGTTCCTGTGTAGCCAAGTTTACATTCCGTGTATTACTGATATCTTATGATGTTTCTTTTTCTGTGTGACTTATTTCAGTTAGAATCATCATACCTGAATCCACTCATTGTGCTGCTAAGGGCCTGATGACATAGATTTCATTGCTGAGTGATATTGCTTTGTAAGTAAATACCACAAGTTCTTTATCCATTTTTCACTTTCTGCGATGTTGAACTTGTACTGTAAACTAGGTTCTTGTAAACAGAGCCGTTCCAAACTTTGGGGTGGGTGTGTCTTTTTGATTTTAATTTCCCTAAGCTATAGGACCATAAGTGGAAGTGCCCTAGGCTCTGTTGCTTTGTTTTTTAGATGTTTCAGGAAACACCATACACTTCTCCCGAGTGTCTGTTGGCAATTTACATCCCGCCCATCAGCATAACAAGGCTCCCAGTTCTCCATGGCCTGTCCTGCCTTGCTGGATTTTACACATTTTTCAGATGGCCCTTTTGACCGGGGGGAATTGAGACTTCATTGTAGTGCAGATTTCCTTTGCAAGCTTGCTTGGTTGGCCAAAAAGGGCGTATGCGTTTTTTCCTGAATATATTCAGGAAAAAACGCATACGCCCTTTTTGGCCAAGTGCATCATTGTGGACGTTCTGCCTCTTTTCCTATGCTTTCAATGCAATTCCAGTCTACCTCCTGAAATCGGTTTCCTGCAATTCTGCCCCGCTTTCAAGTCCTCTTGGCAGCCTTACTTCAGTATATTTTTGGACGATAGCTGTCATTTATAACTCTGCAGGTTTGTGAATTACAGTGCCCCTGAGCTCCTTTCTTCAACTCGCTTTCTTTTGAGCTGGCCGCAACACCGCAGGATGGCTTCAGGCTCTAATCTGGTTCCGGCACGGCACACTGAGCCTTTGGTTATTTCCTCTTCCTGGTGGGAAATGAGAGTTAAATTTGCCCGTCCAGACACCTCCAGCTAGTCTCTCATTGGTTCTCCCTATTCCTGTTCATCTTCCGCAGAAATTGCAAACTGGGCCAAACAGGAGGTTAAAGGCGCTGACTCTCCAAGTCGGGAGAGTGTTAGTAAAGAATCTGGAATGTTGCACCCGAGTACCAGGGGAGGAAAACTGAGACATATTTGAACACGTCTCCCGTTCACACGGTTGATCATACTCTGGGTTCCACATGCATGTTTTAGCTGAAGGAAGAATACCTTAAACCTGGAGATTTGAGACCCGTGTAATGGGTACCATGCAAATTGACTTCAAAGGGTCTTCATTTGCTCACCGAACCTCTCCAATCCTATCACTGCTGCGTTTATGCCCCTGTACACACGCTTGATTCTCTTTCGGAGACATAGCAATCCATAGGTTTTAAGATACTTACTAGTCAGGTACATTCTTAGGCGTTTAATATGGGGTGTTGAGTCCATTTCGTTGAGCAAGGAGTAGCTCTTGTCTATTCCATATTTGGCTTAAGGAACTTTATCTGTGCTCATTTCAATCTCTGGTTTTATGCAGCACCCCAACTCACCTTTACCCTTAAGCAAGCATAAGTTGGTTTTCTAAATTTGAGACCCTGTTCTGTTTTGGAATTCAGTTCCTGTGTAGCCAAGTTTACATTCCGTGTATTACTGATATCTTATGATGTTTCTTTTTCTGTGTGACTTATTTCAGTTAGAATCATCATACCTGAATCCACTCATTGTGCTGCTAAGGGCCTGATGACATAGATTTCATTGCTGAGTGATATTGCTTTGCAAGTAAATACCACAACTTCTTTATCCATTTTTCACTTTCTGCGATGTTGAACTTGTACTGTAAATGAGGTTCTTGTAAACAAAGGCGTCCCAAACTTTGGGGTGGCTGTGTCTTTTTGATTTTAATTTCCCTAAACTACAGGACCATAAGTGGAAGTGCCCTAGGCTCTGTTGCTTTGTTTTTTAGATGTTTCAGGAAACACCATACACTTCTCCCGATTGTCTGTTGGCAATTTACATCCCGCCCAGCAGCATAACAAGGCTCCCAGTTCTCCATGGCCTGTCCTACCTTGCTGGATTTTACACTTTTTTCAGATGGCCCTTTTGACCGGGGGGAAGTTAGACTTCATTGTAGTGCAGATTTCCTTTGCAAGCTTGCTTGGTTGGCCAAAAAGGGCGTATGCGTTTTTTCCTGAATATATTCAGGAAAAAACGCATACGCCCTTTTTAGCCAAGTGCATCATTGTGGACGTTCTGCCTCTTTTCCTATGCTTTCAATGCAATTCCAGTCTACCTCCTGAAATCGGTTTCCTGCAATTCTGCCCCGCTTTCAAGTCCTCTTGGCAGCCTTACTTCAGTATATTTTTGGACGATAGCTGTCATTTATAACTCTGCAGGTTTGTGAATTACAGTGCCCCTGAGCTCCTTTCTTCAACTCGCTTTCTTTTGAGCTGGCCGCAACACCGCAGGATGACTTCAGGCCCTAATCTTGTTCCAGCACGGCACGCTGAGCCTTTGGTTAATTCCTCTTCCTGGTGGGAAATGAGAGTTAAATTTGCCCGTCCAGACACCTCCAGCTAGTCTCTCATTGGTTCTCGCTATTCCTGTTCATCTTCCGCAGAAATTGCAAACTGGGCTAAACAGGAGGTTAAAGGGACTGACTCTCCAAGTCGGGAGAGTGTTAGTAAAGCGTCTGGAATGTTGCACCCGAGTACCAGGGTACGAAAACTGAGACATATTTGAACACGTCTCCTGATCACATGGTTGATCATACTCTGGGTTCCACATGCATGTTTTAGCTGAAGGAAGAATACCTTAAACCTGGGTAGTTGAAACCCGTGGAATGGGTACCATGCAATATGACATCAAAGGGTCTTCATTTGCTCACCGAACCTCTCCAATCCTATCACTGCTGCGTTTATGCCCCTGTACACATGCTTGATTCTCTTTCGGAGACATAGCAATCCATAGGTTTTAAGATACTTACTAGTCAGGTACATTCTTAGGCGTTTAATATGCGGTGTTGAGTCCATTTCGTTGAGCAAGGAGTAGCTCTTGTCTATTCCATATTTGGCTTAAGGAACTTTATCTGTGCTCATTTCAATCTCTGGTTTTATGCAGCACCCCAACTCACCTTTCCCCTTAAGCAAGCATAAGTTGGTTTTCTAAATTTGAGACCCTGTTCTGTTTTGGAATTCAGTTCCTGTGTAGCCAAGTTTACATTCCGTGTATTACTGATATCTTATGATGTTTCTTTTTCTGTGTGACTTATTTCAGTTAGAATCATCATACCTGAATCCACTCATTGTGCTGCTAAGGGCCTGATGACATAGATTTCATTGCTGAGTGATATTGCTTTGTAAGTAAATACCACAAGTTGTTTATCCATTTTTCACTTTCTGCGATGTTGAACTTGTACTGTAAACGAGGTTCTTGTAAACAGAGCCGTTCCAAACTTTGGGGTGGGTGTGTCTTTTTGATTTTAATTTCCCTAAGCTATAGGACCATAAGTGGAAGTGCCCTAGGCTCTGTTGCTTTGTTTTTTAGATGTTTCAGGAAACACCATACACTTCTCCCGAGTGTCTGTTGGCAATTTACATCCCGCCCAGCAGCATAACAAGGCTCCCAGTTCTCCATGGCCTGTCCTGCCTTGCTGGATTTTACACTTTTTTCAGATGGCCCTTTTGACCGGGGGGAAGTGAGACTTCATTGTAGTGCAGATTTCCTTTGCAAGCTTGCTTGGTTGGCCAAAAAGGGCGTATGCGTTTTTTCCTCAATATATTCAGGAAAAAACGCATACGCCCTTTTTGGCCAAGTGCATCATTGTGGACGTTCTGCCTCTTTTCCTATGCTTTCAATGCAATTCCAGTCTACCTCCTGAAATCGGTTTCCTGCAATTCTGCCCCGCTTTCAAGTCCTCTTGGCAGCCTTACTTCAGTATATTTTTGGACGATAGCTGTCATTTATAACTCTGCAGGTTTGTGAATTACAGTGCCCCTGAGCTCCTTTCTTCAACTCGCTTTCTTTTGAGCTGGCCGCAACACCGCAGGATGGCTTCAGGCTCTAATCTGGTTCCGGCACGGCACACTGAGCCTTTGGTTATTTCCTCTTCCTGGTGGGAAATGAGAGTTAAATTTGCCCGTCCAGACACCTCCAGCTAGTCTCTCATTGGTTCTCCCTATTCCTGTTCATCTTCCGCAGAAATTGCAAACTGGGCCAAACAGGAGGTTAAAGGCGCTGACTCTCCAAGTCGAGAGAGTGTTAGTAAAGCGTCTGGAATGTTGCACCCGAGTACCAGGGTACGAAAACTGAGACATATTTGAACACGTCTCCCGATCACATGGTTGATCATACTCTGGGTTCCACATGCATGTTTTAGCTGAAGGAAGAATACCTTAAACCTGGGTAGTTGAAACCCGTGGAATGGGTACCATGCAATATGACATCAAAGGGTCTTCATTTGCTCACCGAACCTCTCCAATCCTATCACTGCTGCGTTTATGCCCCTGTACACATGCTTGATTCTCTTTCGGAGACATAGCAATCCATAGGTTTTAAGATACTTACTAGTCAGGTACATTCTTAGGCGTTTAATATGCGGTGTTGAGTCCATTTCGTTGAGCAAGGAGTAGCTCTTGTCTATTCCATATTTGGCTTAAGGAACTTTATCTGTGCTCATTTCAGTCTCTGGTTTTATGCAGCACCCCAACTCACCTTTCCCCTTAAGCAAGCATAAGTTGGTTTTCTAAATTTGAGACCCTGTTCTGTTTTGGAATTCAGTTCCTGTGTAGCCAAGTTTACATTCCGTGTATTACTGATATCTTATGATGTTTCTTTTTCTGTGTGACTTATTTCAGTTAGAATCATCATACCTGAATCCACTCATTGTGCTGCTAAGTGCCTGATGACATAGATTTCATTGCTGAGTGATATTGCTTTGTAAGTAAATACCACAAGTTCTTTATCCATTTTTCACTTTCTGCGATGTTGAACTTGTACTGTAAACGAGGTTCTTGTAAACAGAGGCGTCCCAAACTTTGGGGTGGCTGTGTCTTTTTGATTTTAATTTCCCTAAGCTATAGGACCATAAGTGGAAGTGCCCTAGGCTCTGTTGCTTTGTTTTTTAGATGTTTCAGGAAACACCATACACTTCTCCCGAGTGTCTGTTGGCAATTTACATCCCACCCAGCAGCATAACAAGGCTCCCAGTTCTCCATGGCCTGTCCTGCCTTGCTGGATTTTACACTTTTTTCAGATGGCCCTTTTGACCGGGGGGAAGTGAGACTTCATTGTAGTGCAGATTTCCTTTGCAAGCTTGCTTGGTTGGCCAAAAAGGGCGTATGCGTTTTTTCCTCAATATATTCAGGAAAAAACGCATACGCCCTTTTTGGCCAAGTGCATCATTGTGGACGTTCTGCCTCTTTTCCTATGCTTTCAATGCAATTCCAGTCTACCTCCTGAAATCGGTTTCCTGCAATTCTGCCCCACTTTCAAGTCCTCTTGGCAGCCTTACTTCAGTATATTTTTGGACGATAGCTGTCATTTATAACTCTGCAGGTTTGTGAATTACAGTGCCCCTGAGCTCCTTTCTTCAACTCGCTTTCTTTTGAGCTGGCCGCAACACCGCAGGATGGCTTCAGGCTCTAATCTGGTTCCGGCACGGCACACTGAGCCTTTGGTTATTTCCTCTTCCTGGTGGGAAATGAGAGTTAAATTTGCCCGTCCAGACAACTCCAGCTAGTCTCTCATTGGTTCTCCCTATTCCTGTTCATCTTCCGCAGAAATTGCAAACTGGGCCAAACAGGAAGTTAAAGGCGCTGACTCTCCAAGTCGGGAGAGTGTTAGTAAAGAATCTGGAATGTTGCACCCGAGTACCAGGGGAGGAAAACTGAGACATATTTGAACACGTCTCCCGTTCACACGGTTGATCATACTCTGGGTTCCACATGCATGTTTTAGCTGAAGGAAGAATACCTTAAACCTGGAGAGTTGAGACCCGTGTAATGGGTACCATGCAAATTGACTTCAAAGGGTCTTCATTTGCTCACCGAACCTCTCCAATCCTATCACTGCTGCGTTTATGCCCCTGTACACACGCTTGATTCTCTTTTGGAGACATAGCAATCCATAGGTTTTAAGATACTTACTAGTCAGGTACATTCTTAGGCGTTTAATATGGGGTGTTGAGTCCATTTCGTTGAGCAAGGAGTAGCTCTTGTCTATTCCATATTTGGCTTAAGGAACTTTATCTGTGCTCATTTCAATCTCTGGTTTTATGCAGCACCCCAACTCACCTTTCCCCTTAAGCAAGCATAAGTTGGTTTTCTAAATTTGAGACCCTGTTCTGTTTTGGAATTCAGTTCCTGTGTAGCCAAGTTTACATTCCGTGTATTACTGATATCTTATGATGTTTCTTTTTCTGTGTGACTTATTTCAGTTAGAATCATCATACCTGAATCCACTCATTGTGCTGCTAAGGGCCTGATGACATAGATTTCATTGCTGAGTGATATTGCTTTGCAAGTAAATACCACAACTTCTTTATCCATTTTTCACTTTCTGCGATGTTGAACTTGTACTGTAAATGAGGTTCTTGTAAACAGAGGCGTCCCAAACATTGGGGTGGCTGTGTCTTTTTGATTTTAATTTCCCTAAGCTATAGGACCATAAGTGGAAGTGCCCTAGGCTCTGTTGCTTTGTTTTTTAGATGTTTCAGGAAACACCATACACTTCTCCCGAGTGTCTGTTGGCAATTTACATCCCGCCCAGCAGCATAACAAGGCTCCCAGTTCTCCATTGCCTGTCGTGCCTTGCTGGATTTTACACTTTTTTCAGATGGCCCTTTTGACCGGGGGGAAGTGAGACTTCATTGTAGTGCAGATTTCCTTTGCAAGCTTGCTTGGTTGGCCAAAAAGGGCGTATGCGTTTTTTCCTGAATATATTCAGGAAAAAACGCATACGCCCTTTTTGTCCAAGTGCATCATTGTGGACGTTCTGCCTCTTTTCCTATGCTTTCAATGCAATTCCAGTCTACCTCCTGAAATCGGTTTCCTGCAATTCTGCCCCGCTTTCAAGTCCTCTTGGCAGCCTTACTTCAGTATATTTTTGGACGATAGCTGTCATTTATAACTCTGCAGGTTTGTGAATTACAGTGCCCCTGAGCTCCTTTCTTCAACTCGCTTTCTTTTGAGCTGGCCGCAACACCGCAGGATGGCTTCAGGCCCTAATCTTGTTCCAGCACGGCACGCTGAGCCTTTGGTTAATTCCTCTTCCTGGTGGGAAATGAGAGTTAAATTTGCCCGTCCAGACACCTCCAGCTAGTCTCTCATTGGTTCTCGCTATTCCTGTTCATCTTCCGCAGAAATTGCAAACTGGGCTAAACAGGAGGTTAAAGGGACTGACTCTCCAAGTCGGGAGAGTGTTAGTAAAGCGTCTGGAATGTTGCACCCGAGTACCAGGGTACGAAAACTGAGACATATTTGAACACGTCTCCCGATCACATGGTTGATCATACTCTGGGTTCCACATGCATGTTTTAGCTGAAGGAAGAATACCTTAAACCTGGGTAGTTGAAACCCGTGGAATGGGTACCATGCAATATGACATCAAAGGGTCTTCATTTGCTCACCGAACCTCTCCAATCCTATCACTGCTGCGTTTATGCCCCTGTACACATGCTTGATTCTCTTTCGGAGACATAGCAATCCATAGGTTTTAAGATACTTACTAGTCAGGTACATTCTTAGGCGTTTAATATGCGGTGTTGAGTCCATTTCGTTGAGCAAGGAGTAGCTCTTGTCTATTCCATATTTGGCTTAAGGAACTTTATCTGTGCTCATTTCAATCTCTGGTTTTATGCAGCACCCCAACTCACCTTTCCCCTTAAGCAAGCATAAGTTGGTTTTCTAAATTTGAGACCCTGTTCTGTTTTGGAATTCAGTTCCTGTGTAGCCAAGTTTACATTCCGTGTATTACTGATATCTTATGATGTTTCTTTTTCTGTGTGACTTATTTCAGTTAGAATCATCATACCTGAATCCACTCATTGTGCTGCTAAGGGCCTGATGACATAGATTTCATTGCTGAGTGATATTGCTTTGTAAGTAAATACCACAAGTTCTTTATCCATTTTTCACTTTCTGCGATGTTGAACTTGTACTGTAAACTAGGTTCTTGTAAACAGAGCCGTTCCAAACTTTGGGGTGGGTGTGTCTTTTTGATTTTAATTTCCCTAAGCTATAGGACCATAAGTGGAAGTGCCCTAGGCTCTGTTGCTTTGTTTTTTAGATGTTTCAGGAAACACCATACACTTCTCCCGAGTGTCTGTTGGCAATTTACATCCCGCCCATCAGCATAACAAGGCTCCCAGTTCTCCATGGCCTGTCCTGCCTTGCTGGATTTTACACATTTTTCAGATGGCCCTTTTGACCGGGGGGAATTGAGACTTCATTGTAGTGCAGATTTCCTTTGCAAGCTTGCTTGGTTGGCCAAAAAGGTCGTATGCGTTTTTTCCTGAATATATTCAGGAAAAAACGCATACGCCCTTTTTGGCCAAGTGCATCATTGTGGACGTTCTGCCTCTTTTCCTATGCTTTCAATGCAATTCCAGTCTACCTCCTGAAATCGGTTTCCTGCAATTCTGCCCCGCTTTCAAGTCCTCTTGGCAGCCTTACTTCAGTATATTTTTGGACGATAGCTGTCATTTATAACTCTGCAGGTTTGTGAATTACAGTGCCCCTGAGCTCCTTTCTTCAACTCGCTTTCTTTTGAGCTGGCCGCAACACCGCAGGATGGCTTCAGGCTCTAATCTGGTTCCGGCACGGCACACTGAGCCTTTGGTTATTTCCTCTTCCTGGTGGGAAATGAGAGTTAAATTTGCCCGTCCAGACACCTCCAGCTAGTCTCTCATTGGTTCTCCCTATTCCTGTTCATCTTCCGCAGAAATTGCAAACTGGGCCAAACAGGAGGTTAAAGGCGCTGACTCTCCAAGTCGGGAGAGTGTTAGTAAAGAATCTGGAATGTTGCACCCGAGTACCAGGGGAGGAAAACTGAGACATATTTGAACACGTCTCCCGTTCACACGGTTGATCATACTCTGGGTTCCACATGCATGTTTTAGCTGAAGGAAGAATACCTTAAACCTGGAGATTTGAGACCCGTGTAATGGGTACCATGCAAATTGACTTCAAAGGGTCTTCATTTGCTCACCGAACCTCTCCAATCCTATCACTGCTGCGTTTATGCCCCTGTACACACGCTTGATTCTCTTTCGGAGACATAGCAATCCATAGGTTTTAAGATACTTACTAGTCAGGTACATTCTTAGGCGTTTAATATGGGGTGTTGAGTCCATTTCGTTGAGCAAGGAGTAGCTCTTGTCTATTCCATATTTGGCTTAAGGAACTTTATCTGTGCTCATTTCAATCTCTGGTTTTATGCAGCACCCCAACTCACCTTTACCCTTAAGCAAGCATAAGTTGGTTTTCTAAATTTGAGACCCTGTTCTGTTTTGGAATTCAGTTCCTGTGTAGCCAAGTTTACATTCCGTGTATTACTGATATCTTATGATGTTTCTTTTTCTGTGTGACTTATTTCAGTTAGAATCATCATACCTGAATCCACTCATTGTGCTGCTAAGGGCCTGATGACATAGATTTCATTGCTGAGTGATATTGCTTTGCAAGTAAATACCACAACTTCTTTATCCATTTTTCACTTTCTGCGATGTTGAACTTGTACTGTAAATGAGGTTCTTGTAAACAAAGGCGTCCCAAACTTTGGGGTGGCTGTGTCTTTTTGATTTTAATTTCCCTAAACTACAGGACCATAAGTGGAAGTGCCCTAGGCTCTGTTGCTTTGTTTTTTAGATGTTTCAGGAAACACCATACACTTCTCCCGATTGTCTGTTGGCAATTTACATCCCGCCCAGCAGCATAACAAGGCTCCCAGTTCTCCATGGCCTGTCCTACCTTGCTGGATTTTACACTTTTTTCAGATGGCCCTTTTGACCGGGGGGAAGTTAGACTTCATTGTAGTGCAGATTTCCTTTGCAAGCTTGCTTGGTTGGCCAAAAAGGGCGTATGCGTTTTTTCCTGAATATATTCAGGAAAAAACGCATACGCCCTTTTTGGCCAAGTGCATCATTGTGGACGTTCTGCCTCTTTTCCTATGCTTTCAATGCAATTCCAGTCTACCTCCTGAAATCGGTTTCCTGCAATTCTGCCCCGCTTTCAAGTCCTCTTGGCAGCCTTACTTCAGTATATTTTTGGACGATAGCTGTCATTTATAACTCTGCAGGTTTGTGAATTACAGTGCCCCTGAGCTCCTTTCTTCAACTCGCTTTCTTTTGAGCTGGCCGCAACACCGCAGGATGGCTTCAGGCCCTAATCTTGTTCCAGCACGGCACGCTGAGCCTTTGGTTAATTCCTCTTCCTGGTGGGAAATGAGAGTTAAATTTGCCCGTCCAGACACCTCCAGCTAGTCTCTCATTGGTTCTCCCTATTGCTGTTCATCTTCCGCAGAAATTGCAAACTGGGCCAAACAGGAGGTTAAAGGCGCTGACTCTCCAAGTCGAGAGAGTGTTAGTAAAGAATCTGGAATGTTGCACCCGAGTACCAGGGGAGGAAAACTGAGACATATTTGAACACGTCTCCCGTTCACACGGTTGATCATACTCTGGGTTCCACATGCATGTTTTAGCTGAAGGAAGAATACCTTAAACCTGGAGAGTTGAGACCCGTGTAATGGGTACCATGCAAATTGACTTCAAAGGGTCTTCATTTGCTCACCGAACCTCTCCAATCCTATCACTGCTGCGTTTATGCCCCTGTACACACGCTTGATTCTCTTTTGGAGACATAGCAATCCATAGGTTTTAAGATACTTACTAGTCAGGTACATTCTTAGGCGTTTAATATGGGGTGTTGAGTCCATTTCGTTGAGCAAGGAGTAGCTCTTGTCTATTCCATATTTGGCTTAAGGAACTTTATCTGTGCTCATTTCAATCTCTGGTTTTATGCAGCACCCCAACTCACCTTTCCCCTTAAGCAAGCATAAGTTGGTTTTCTAAATTTGAGACCCTGTTCTGTTTTGGAATTCAGTGCCTGTGTAGCCAAGTTTACATTCCGTGTATTACTGATACCTTATGATGTTTCATTTTCTGTGTGACTTATTTCAGTTAGAATCATCATACCTGAATCCACTCATTGTGCTGCTAAGGGCCTGATGACATAGATTTCATTGCTGAGTGATATTGCTTTGCAAGTAAATACCACAACTTCTTTATCCATTTTTCACTTTCTGCGATGTTGAACTTGTACTGTAAATGAGGTTCTTGTAAACAGAGGCGTCCCAAACTTTGGGGTGGCTGTGTCTTTTTGATTTTAATTTCCCTAAGCTATAGGACCATAAGTGGAAGTGCCCTAGGCTCTGTTGCTTTGTTTTTTAGATGTTTCAGGAAACACCATACACTTCTCCCGAGTGTCTGTTGGCAATTTACATCCCGCCCAGCAGCATAACAAGGCTCCCAGTTCTCCATGGCCTGTCCTGCCTTGCTGGATTTTACACTTTTTTCAGATGGCCCTTTTGACCGGGGGGAAGTGAGACTTCATTGTAGTGCAGATTTCCTTTGCAAGCTTGCTTGGTTGGCCAAAAAGGGCGTATGCGTTTTTTCCTGAATATATTCAGGAAAAAACGCATACGCCCTTTTTGGCCAAGTGCATCATTGTGGACGTTCTGCCTCTTTTCCTATGCTTTCAATGCAATTCCAGTCTACCTCCTGAAATCGGTTTCCTGCAATTCTGCCCCGCTTTCAAGTCCTCTTGGCAGCCTTACTTCAGTATATTTTTGGACGATAGCTGTCATTTATAACTCTGCAGGTTTGTGAATTACAGTGCCCCTGAGCTCCTTTCTTCAACTCGCTTTCTTTTGAGCTGGCCGCAACACCGCAGGATGGCTTCAGGCCCTAATCTTGTTCCAGCACGGCACGCTGAGCCTTTGGTTAATTCCTCTTCCTGGTGGGAAATGAGAGTTAAATTTGCCCGTCCAGACACCTCCAGCTAGTCTCTCATTGGTTCTCGCTATTCCTGTTCATCTTCCGCAGAAATTGCAACCTGGGCTAAACAGGAGGTTAAAGGGACTGACTCTCCAAGTCGGGAGAGTGTTAGTAAAGCGTCTGGAATGTTGCACCCGAGTACCAGGGTACGAAAACTGAGACATATTTGAACACGTCTCCCGATCACATGGTTGATCATACTCTGGGTTCCACATGCATGTTTTAGCTGAAGGAAGAATACCTTAAACCTGGGTAGTTGAAACCCGTGGAATGGGTACCATGCAATATGACATCAAAGGGTCTTCATTTGCTCACCGAACCTCTCCAATCCTATCACTGCTGCGTTTATGCCCCTGTACACATGCTTGATTCTCTTTCGGAGACATAGCAATCCATAGGTTTTAAGATACTTACTAGTCAGGTACATTCTTAGGCGTTTAATATGCGGTGTTGAGTCCATTTCGTTGAGCAAGGAGTAGCTCTTGTCTATTCCATATTTGGCTTAAGGAACTTTATCTGTGCTCATTTCAATCTCTGGTTTTATGCAGCACCCCAACTCACCTTTCCCCTTAAGCAAGCATAAGTTGGTTTTCTAAATTTGAGACCCTGTTCTGTTTTGGAATTCAGTTCCTGTGTAGCCAAGTTTACATTCCGTGTATTACTGATATCTTATGATGTTTCTTTTTCTGTGTGACTTATTTCAGTTAGAATCATCATACCTGAATCCACTCATTGTGCTGCTAAGGGCCTGATGACATAGATTTCATTGCTGAGTGATATTGCTTTGTAAGTAAATACCACAAGTTCTTTATCCATTTTTCACTTTCTGCGATGTTGAACTTGTACTGTAAACGAGGTTCTTGTAAACAGAGCCGTTCCAAACTTTGGGGTGGGTGTGTCTTTTTGATTTTAATTTCCCTAAGCTATAGGACCATAAGTGGAAGTGCCCTAGGCTCTGTTGCTTTGTTTTTTAGATGTTTCAGGAAACACCATACACTTCTCCCGAGTGTCTGTTGGCAATTTACATCCCGCCCATCAGCATAACAAGGCTCCCAGTTCTCCATGGCCTGTCCTGCCTTGCTGGATTTTACACTTTTTTCAGATGGCCCTTTTGACCGGGGGGAAGTGAGACTTCATTGTAGTGCAGATTTCCTTTGCAAGCTTGCTTGGTTGGCCAAAAAGGGCGTATGCGTTTTTTCCTGAATATATTCAGGAAAAAACGCATACGCCCTTTTTGGCCAAGTGCATCATTGTGGACGTTCTGCCTCTTTTCCTATGCTTTCAATGCAATTCCAGTCTACCTCCTGAAATCGGTTTCCTGCAATTCTGCCCCGCTTTCAAGTCCTCTTGGCAGCCTTACTTCAGTATATTTTTGGACGATAGCTGTCATTTATAACTCTGCAGGTTTGTGAATTACAGTGCCCCTGAGCTCCTTTCTTCAACTCGCTTTCTTTTGAGCTGGCCACAACACCGCAGGATGGCTTCAGGCCCTAATCTGGTTCCGGCACGGCACACTGAGCCTTTGGTTATTTCCTCTTCCTGGTGGGAAATGAGAGTTAAATTTGCCCGTCCAGACACCTCCAGCTAGTCTCTCATTGGTTCTCCCTATTCCTGTTCATCTTCCGCAGAAATTGCAAACTGGGCCAAACAGGAGGTTAAAGGCGCTGACTCTCCAAGTCGGGAGAGTGTTAGTAAAGAATCTGGAATGTTGCACCCGAGTACCAGGGGAGGAAAACTGAGACATATTTGAACACGTCTCCCGTTCACACGGTTGATCATACTCTGGGTTCCACATGCATGTTTTAGCTGAAGGAAGAATACCTTAAACCTGGAGATTTGAGACCCGTGTAATGGGTACCATGCAAATTGACTTCAAAGGGTCTTCATTTGCTCACCGAACCTCTCCAATCCTATCACTGCTGCGTTTATGCCCCTGTACACACGCTTGATTCTCTTTCGGAGACATAGCAATCCATAGGTTTTAAGATACTTACTAGTCAGGTACATTCTTAGGCGTTTAATATGGGGTGTTGAGTCCATTTCGTTGAGCAAGGAGTAGCTCTTGTTTATTCCATATTTGGCTTAAGGAACTTTATCTGTGCTCATTTCAATCTCTGGTTTTATGCAGCACCCCAACTCACCTTTCCCCTTAAGCAAGCATAAGTTGGTTTTCTAAATTTGAGACCCTGTTCTGTTTTGGAATTCAGTTCCTGTGTAGCCAAGTTTACATTCCGTGTATTACTGATATCTTATGATGTTTCTTTTTCTGTGTGACTTATTTCAGTTAGAATCATCATACCTGAATCCACTCATTGTGCTGCTAAGGGCCTGATGACATAGATTTCATTGCTGAGTGATATTGCTTTGCAAGTAAATACCACAACTTCTTTATCCATTTTTCACTTTCTGCGATGTTGAACTTGTACTGTAAATGAGGTTCTTGTAAACAGAGGCGTCCCAAACTTTGGGGTGGCTGTGTCTTTTTGATTTTAATTTCCCTAAGCTATAGGACCATAAGTGGAAGTGCCCTAGGCTCTGTTGCTTTGTTTTTTAGATGTTTCAGGAAACACCATACACTTCTCCCGAGTGTCTGTTGGCAATTTACATCCCGCCCAGCAGCATAACAAGGCTCCCAGTTCTCCATGGCCTGTCCTACCTTGCTGGATTTTACACTTTTTTCAGATGGCCCTTTTGACCGGGGGGAAGTTAGACTTCATTGTAGTGCAGATTTCCTTTGCAAGCTTGCTTGGTTGGCCAAAAAGGGCGTATGCGTTTTTTCCTGAATATATTCAGGAAAAAACGCATACGCCCTTTTTGGCCAAGTGCATCATTGTGGACGTTCTGCCTCTTTTCCTATGCTTTCAATGCAATTCCAGTCTACCTCCTGAAATCGGTTTCCTGCAATTCTGCCCCGCTTTCAAGTCCTCTTGGCAGCCTTACTTCAGTATATTTTTGGACGATAGCTGTCATTTATAACTCTGCAGGTTTGTGAATTACAGTGCCCCTGAGCTCCTTTCTTCAACTCGCTTTCTTTTGAGCTGGCCGCAACACCGCAGGATGGCTTCAGGCCCTAATCTTGTTCCAGCACGGCACGCTGAGCCTTTGGTTAATTCCTCTTCCTGGTGGGAAATGAGAGTTAAATTTGCCCGTCCAGACACCTCCAGCTAGTCTCTCATTGGTTCTCCCTATTCCTGTTCATCTTCCGCAGAAATTGCAAACTGGGCCAAACAGGAGGTTAAAAGCGCTGACTCTCCAAGTCGAGAGAGTGTTAGTAAAGAATCTGGAATGTTGCACCCGAGTACCAGGGTACGAAAACTGAGACATATTTGAACACGTCTCCCGATCACATGGTTGATCATACTCTGGGTTCCACATGCATGTTTTAGCTGAAGGAAGAATACCTTAAACCTGGGTAGTTGAAACCCGTGGAATGGGTACCATGCAATATGACATCAAAGGGTCTTCATTTGCTCACCGAACCTCTCCAATCCTATCACTGCTGCGTTTATGCCCCTGTACACATGCTTGATTCTCTTTCGGAGACATAGCAATCCATAGGTTTTAAGATACTTACTAGTCAGGTACATTCTTAGGCGTTTAATATGCGGTGTTGAGTCCATTTCGTTGAGCAAGGAGTAGCTCTTGTCTATTCCATATTTGGCTTAAGGAACTTTATCTGTGCTCATTTCAATCTCTGGTTTTATGCAGCACCCCAACTCACCTTTCCCCTTAAGCAAGCATAAGTTGGTTTTCTAAATTTGAGACCCTGTTCTGTTTTGGAATTCAGTTCCTGTGTAGCCAAGTTTACATTCCGTGTATTACTGATATCTTATGATGTTTCTTTTTCTGTGTGACTTATTTCAGTTAGAATCATCATACCTGAATCCACTCATTGTGCTGCTAAGGGCCTGATGACATAGATTTCATTGCTGAGTGATATTGCTTTGTAAGTAAATACCACAAGTTGTTTATCCATTTTTCACTTTCTGCGATGTTGAACTTGTACTGTAAACGAGGTTCTTGTAAACAGAGCCGTTCCAAACTTTGGGGTGGCTGTGTCTTTTTGATTTTAATTTCCCTAAGCTATAGGACCATAAGTGGAAGTGCCCTAGGCTCTGTTGCTTTGTTTTTTAGATGTTTCAGGAAACACCATACACTTCTCCCGAGTGTCTGTTGGCAATTTACATCCCGCCCATCAGCATAACAAGGCTCCCAGTTCTCCATGGCCTGTCCTGCCTTGCTGGATTTTACACTTTTTTCAGATGGCCCTTTTGACCGGGGGGAAGTGAGACTTCATTGTAGTGCAGATTTCCTTTGCAAGCTTGCTTGGTTGGCCAAAAAGGGCGTATGCGTTTTTTCCTGAATATATTCAGGAAAAAACGCATACGCCCTTTTTGGCCAAGTGCATCATTGTGGACGTTCTGCCTCTTTTCCTATGCTTTCAATGCAATTCCAGTCTACCTCCTGAAATCGGTTTCCTGCAATTCTGCCCCGCTTTCAAGTCCTCTTGGCAGCCTTACTTCAGTATATTTTTGGACGATAGCTGTCATTTATAACTCTGCAGGTTTGTGAATTACAGTGCCCCTGAGCTCCTTTCTTCAACTCGCTTTCTTTTGAGCTGGCCGCAACACCGCAGGATGGCTTCAGGCTCTAATCTGGTTCCGGCACGGCACACTGAGCCTTTGGTTATTTCCTCTTCCTGGTGGGAAATGAGAGTTAAATTTGCCCGTCCAGACACCTCCAGCTAGTCTCTCATTGGTTCTCCCTATTCCTGTTCATCTTCCGCAGAAATTGCAAACTGGGCCAAACAGGAGGTTAAAGGCGCTGACTCTCCAAGTCGGGAGAGTGTTAGTAAAGAATCTGGAATGTTGCACCCGAGTACCAGGGGAGGAAAACTGAGACATATTTGAACACGTCTCCCGTTCACACGGTTGATCATACTCTGGGTTCCACATGCATGTTTTAGCTGAAGGAAGAATACCTTAAACCTGGAGAGTTGAGACCCGTGTAATGGGTACCATGCAAATTGACTTCAAAGGGTCTTCATTTGCTCACCGAACCTCTCCAATCCTATCACTGCTGCGTTTATGCCCCTGTACACACGCTTGATTCTCTTTCGGAGACATAGCAATCCATAGGTTTTAAGATACTTACTAGTCAGGTACATTCTTAGGCGTTTAATATGGGGTGTTGAGTCCATTTCGTTGAGCAAGGAGTAGCTCTTGTCTATTCCATATTTGGCTTAAGGAACATTATCTGTGCTCATTTCAATCTCTGGTTTTATGCAGCACCCCAACTCACCTTTCCCCTTAAGCAAGCATAAGTTGGTTTTCTAAATTTGAGACCCTGTTCTGTTTTGGAATTCAGTTCCTGTGTAGCCAAGTTTATATTCCGTGTATTAGTGATATCTTATGATGTTTCTTTTTCTGTGTGACTTATTTCAGTTAGAATCATCATACCTGAATCCACTCATTGTGCTGCTAAGGGCCTGATGACATAGATTTCATTGCTGAGTGATATTGCTTTGTAAGTAAATACCACAACTTCTTTATCCATTTTTCACTTTCTGCGATGTTGAACTTGTACTGTAAATGAGGTTCTTGTAAACAGAGGCGTCCCAAACTTTGGGGTGGCTGTGTCTTTTTGATTTTAATTTCCCTAAGCTATAGGACCATAAGTGGAAGTGCCCTAGGCTCTGTTGCTTTGTTTTTTAGATGTTTCAGGAAACACCATACACTTCTCCCGAGTGTCTGTTGGCAATTTACATCCCGCCCAGCAGCATAACAAGGCTCCCAGTTCTCCATGGCCTGCCCTGCCTTGCTGGATTTTACACTTTTTTCAGATGGCCCTTTTGACCGGGGGGAAGTGAGACTTCATTGTAGTGCAGATTTCCTTTGCAAGCTTGCTTGGTTGGCCAAAAAGGGCGTATGCGTTTTTTCCTGAATATATTCAGGAAAAAACGCATACGCCCTTTTTGGCCAAGTGCATCATTGTGGACGTTCTGCCTCTTTTCCTATGCTTTCAATGCAATTCCAGTCTACCTCCTGAAATCGGTTTCCTGCAATTCTGCCCCGCTTTCAAGTCCTCTTGGCAGCCTTACTTCAGTATATTTTTGGACGATAGCTGTCATTTATAACTCTGCAGGTTTGTGAATTACAGTGCCCCTGAGCTCCTTTCTTCAACTCGCTTTCTTTTGAGCTGGCCGCAACACCGCAGGATGGCTTCAGGCCGTAATCTTGTTCCAGCACGGCACGCTGAGCCTTTGGTTAATTCCTCTTCCTGGTGGGAAATGAGAGTTAAATTTGCCCGTCCAGACACCTCCAGCTAGTCTCTCATTGGTTCTCGCTATTCCTGTTCATCTTCCGCAGAAATTGCAAACT
Organism: Grampus griseus; assembly: GCF_964374135.1. NCBI lineage: Eukaryota > Metazoa > Chordata > Mammalia > Artiodactyla > Delphinidae > Grampus > Grampus griseus. The sequence continues at coordinate 395,324 of NW_028133314.1, forward strand.
GGGCTAAACAGGAGGTTAAAGGGACTGACTCTCCAAGTCGGGAGAGTGTTAGTAAAGCGTCTGGAATGTTGCACCCGAGTACCAGGGTACGAAAACTGAGACATATTTGAACACGTCTCCCGATCACATGGTTGATCATACTCTGGGTTCCACATGCATGTTTTAGCTGAAGGAAGAATACCTTAAACCTGGGTAGTTGAAACCCGTGGAATGGGTACCATGCAATATGACATCAAAGGGTCTTCATTTGCTCACCGAACCTCTCCAATCCTATCACTGCTGCGTTTATGCCCCTGTACACATGCTTGATTCTCTTTCGGAGACATAGCAATCCATAGGTTTTAAGATACTTACTAGTCAGGTACATTCTTAGGCGTTTAATATGCGGTGTTGAGTCCATTTCGTTGAGCAAGGAGTAGCTCTTGTCTATTCCATATTTGGCTTAAGGAACTTTATCTGTGCTCATTTCAATCTCTGGTTTTATGCAGCACCCCAACTCACCTTTCCCCTTAAGCAAGCATAAGTTGGTTTTCTAAATTTGAGACCCTGTTCTGTTTTGGAATTCAGTTCCTGTGTAGCCAAGTTTACATTCCGTGTATTACTGATATCTTATGATGTTTCTTTTTCTGTGTGACTTATTTCAGTTAGAATCATCATACCTGAATCCACTCATTGTGCTGCTAAGGGCCTGATGACATAGATTTCATTGCTGAGTGATATTGCTTTGTAAGTAAATACCACAAGTTCTTTATCCATTTTTCACTTTCTGCGATGTTGAACTTGTACTGTAAACGAGGTTCTTGTAAACAGAGCCGTTCCAAACTTTGGGGTGGGTGTGTCTTTTTGATTTTAATTTCCCTAAGCTATAGGACCATAAGTGGAAGTGCCCTAGGCTCTGTTGCTTTGTTTTTTAGATGTTTCAGGAAACACCATACACTTCTCCCGAGTGTCTGTTGGCAATTTACATCCCGCCCATCAGCATAACAAGGCTCCCAGTTCTCCATGGCCTGTCCTGCCTTGCTGGATTTTACACTTTTTTCAGATGGCCCTTTTGACCGGGGGGAAGTGAGACTTCATTGTAGTGCAGATTTCCTTTGCAAGCTTGCTTGGTTGGCCAAAAAGGGCGTATGCGTTTTTTCCTGAATATATTCAGGAAAAAACGCATACGCCCTTTTTGGCCAAGTGCATCATTGTGGACGTTCTGCCTCTTTTCCTATGCTTTCAATGCAATTCCAGTCTACCTCCTGAAATCGGTTTCCTGCAATTCTGCCCCGCTTTCAAGTCCTCTTGGCAGCCTTACTTCAGTATATTTTTGGACGATAGCTGTCATTTATAACTCTGCAGGTTTGTGAATTACAGTGCCCCTGAGCTCCTTTCTTCAACTCGCTTTCTTTTGAGCTGGCCACAACACCGCAGGATGGCTTCAGGCCCTAATCTGGTTCCGGCACGGCACACTGAGCCTTTGGTTATTTCCTCTTCCTGGTGGGAAATGAGAGTTAAATTTGCCCGTCCAGACACCTCCAGCTAGTCTCTCATTGGTTCTCCCTATTCCTGTTCATCTTCCGCAGAAATTGCAAACTGGGCCAAACAGGAGGTTAAAGGCGCTGACTCTCCAAGTCGGGAGAGTGTTAGTAAAGAATCTGGAATGTTGCACCCGAGTACCAGGGGAGGAAAACTGAGACATATTTGAACACGTCTCCCGTTCACACGGTTGATCATACTCTGGGTTCCACATGCATGTTTTAGCTGAAGGAAGAATACCTTAAACCTGGAGATTTGAGACCCGTGTAATGGGTACCATGCAAATTGAATTCAAAGGGTCTTCATTTGCTCACCGAACCTCTCCAATCCTATCACTGCTGCGTTTATGCCCCTGTACACACGCTTGATTCTCTTTCGGAGACATAGCAATCCATAGGTTTTAAGATACTTACTAGTCAGGTACATTCTTAGGCGTTTAATATGGGGTGTTGAGTCCATTTCGTTGAGCAAGGAGTAGCTCTTGTTTATTCCATATTTGGCTTAAGGAACTTTATCTGTGCTCATTTCAATCTCTGGTTTTATGCAGCACCCCAACTCACCTTTCCCCTTAAGCAAGCATAAGTTGGTTTTCTAAATTTGAGACCCTGTTCTGTTTTGGAATTCAGTTCCTGTGTAGCCAAGTTTACATTCCGTGTATTACTGATATCTTATGATGTTTCTTTTTCTGTGTGACTTATTTCAGTTAGAATCATCATACCTGAATCCACTCATTGTGCTGCTAAGGGCCTGATGACATAGATTTCATTGCTGAGTGATATTGCTTTGCAAGTAAATACCACAACTTCTTTATCCATTTTTCACTTTCTGCGATGTTGAACTTGTACTGTAAATGAGGTTCTTGTAAACAGAGGCGTCCCAAACTTTGGGGTGGCTGTGTCTTTTTGATTTTAATTTCCCTAAGCTATAGGACCATAAGTGGAAGTGCCCTAGGCTCTGTTGCTTTGTTTTTTAGATGTTTCAGGAAACACCATACACTTCTCCCGAGTGTCTGTTGGCAATTTACATCCCGCCCAGCAGCATAACAAGGCTCCCAGTTCTCCATGGCCTGTCCTACCTTGCTGGATTTTACACTTTTTTCAGATGGCCCTTTTGACTGGGGGGAAGTTAGACTTCATTGTAGTGCAGATTTCCTTTGCAAGCTTGCTTGGTTGGCCAAAAAGGGCGTATGCGTTTTTTCCTGAATATATTCAGGAAAAAACGCATACGCCCTTTTTGGCCAAGTGCATCATTGTGGACGTTCTGCCTCTTTTCCTATGCTTTCAATGCAATTCCAGTCTACCTCCTGAAATCGGTTTCCTGCAATTCTGCCCCGCTTTCAAGTCCTCTTGGCAGCCTTACTTCAGTATATTTTTGGACGATAGCTGTCATTTATAACTCTGCAGGTTTGTGAATTACAGTGCCCCTGAGCTCCTTTCTTCAACTCGCTTTCTTTTGAGCTGGCCGCAACACCGCAGGATGGCTTCAGGCCCTAATCTTGTTCCAGCACGGCACGCTGAGCCTTTGGTTAATTCCTCTTCCTGGTGGGAAATGAGAGTTAAATTTGCCCGTCCAGACACCTCCAGCTAGTCTCTCATTGGTTCTCCCTATTCCTGTTCATCTTCCGCAGAAATTGCAAACTGGGCCAAACAGGAGGTTAAAAGCGCTGACTCTCCAAGTCGAGAGAGTGTTAGTAAAGAATCTGGAATGTTGCACCCGAGTACCAGGGTACGAAAACTGAGACATATTTGAACACGTCTCCCGATCACATGGTTGATCATACTCTGGGTTCCACATGCATGTTTTAGCTGAAGGAAGAATACCTTAAACCTGGGTAGTTGAAACCCGTGGAATGGGTACCATGCAATATGACATCAAAGGGTCTTCATTTGCTCACCGAACCTCTCCAATCCTATCACTGCTGCGTTTATGCCCCTGTACACATGCTTGATTCTCTTTCGGAGACATAGCAATCCATAGGTTTTAAGATACTTACTAGTCAGGTACATTCTTAGGCGTTTAATATGCGGTGTTGAGTCCATTTCGTTGAGCAAGGAGTAGCTCTTGTCTATTCCATATTTGGCTTAAGGAACTTTATCTGTGCTCATTTCAATCTCTGGTTTTATGCAGCACCCCAACTCACCTTTCCCCTTAAGCAAGCATAAGTTGGTTTTCTAAATTTGAGACCCTGTTCTGTTTTGGAATTCAGTTCCTGTGTAGCCAAGTTTACATTCCGTGTATTACTGATATCTTATGATGTTTCTTTTTCTGTGTGACTTATTTCAGTTAGAATCATCATACCTGAATCCACTCATTGTGCTGCTAAGGGCCTGATGACATAGATTTCATTGCTGAGTGATATTGCTTTGTAAGTAAATACCACAAGTTGTTTATCCATTTTTCACTTTCTGCGATGTTGAACTTGTACTGTAAACGAGGTTCTTGTAAACAGAGCCGTTCCAAACTTTGGGGTGGCTGTGTCTTTTTGATTTTAATTTCCCTAAGCTATAGGACCATAAGTGGAAGTGCCCTAGGCTCTGTTGCTTTGTTTTTTAGATGTTTCAGGAAACACCATACACTTCTCCCGAGTGTCTGTTGGCAATTTACATCCCGCCCATCAGCATAACAAGGCTCCCAGTTCTCCATGGCCTGTCCTGCCTTGCTGGATTTTACACTTTTTTCAGATGGCCCTTTTGACCGGGGGGAAGTGAGACTTCATTGTAGTGCAGATTTCCTTTGCAAGCTTGCTTGGTTGGCCAAAAAGGGCGTATGCGTTTTTTCCTGAATATATTCAGGAAAAAACGCATACGCCCTTTTTGGCCAAGTGCATCATTGTGGACGTTCTGCCTCTTTTCCTATGCTTTCAATGCAATTCCAGTCTACCTCCTGAAATCGGTTTCCTGCAATTCTGCCCCGCTTTCAAGTCCTCTTGGCAGCCTTACTTCAGTATATTTTTGGACGATAGCTGTCATTTATAACTCTGCAGGTTTGTGAATTACAGTGCCCCTGAGCTCCTTTCTTCAACTCGCTTTCTTTTGAGCTGGCCGCAACACCGCAGGATGGCTTCAGGCTCTAATCTGGTTCCGGCACGGCACACTGAGCCTTTGGTTATTTCCTCTTCCTGGTGGGAAATGAGAGTTAAATTTGCCCGTCCAGACACCTCCAGCTAGTCTCTCATTGGTTCTCCCTATTCCTGTTCATCTTCCGCAGAAATTGCAAACTGGGCCAAACAGGAGGTTAAAGGCGCTGACTCTCCAAGTCGGGAGAGTGTTAGTAAAGAATCTGGAATGTTGCACCCGAGTACCAGGGGAGGAAAACTGAGACATATTTGAACACGTCTCCCGTTCACACGGTTGATCATACTCTGGGTTCCACATGCATGTTTTAGCTGAAGGAAGAATACCTTAAACCTGGAGAGTTGAGACCCGTGTAATGGGTACCATGCAAATTGACTTCAAAGGGTCTTCATTTGCTCACCGAACCTCTCCAATCCTATCACTGCTGCGTTTATGCCCCTGTACACACGCTTGATTCTCTTTCGGAGACATAGCAATCCATAGGTTTTAAGATACTTACTAGTCAGGTACATTCTTAGGCGTTTAATATGGGGTGTTGAGTCCATTTCGTTGAGCAAGGAGTAGCTCTTGTCTATTCCATATTTGGCTTAAGGAACATTATCTGTGCTCATTTCAATCTCTGGTTTTATGCAGCACCCCAACTCACCTTTCCCCTTAAGCAAGCATAAGTTGGTTTTCTAAATTTGAGACCCTGTTCTGTTTTGGAATTCAGTTCCTGTGTAGCCAAGTTTATATTCCGTGTATTAGTGATATCTTATGATGTTTCTTTTTCTGTGTGACTTATTTCAGTTAGAATCATCATACCTGAATCCACTCATTGTGCTGCTAAGGGCCTGATGACATAGATTTCATTGCTGAGTGATATTGCTTTGTAAGTAAATACCACAACTTCTTTATCCATTTTTCACTTTCTGCGATGTTGAACTTGTACTGTAAATGAGGTTCTTGTAAACAGAGGCGTCCCAAACTTTGGGGTGGCTGTGTCTTTTTGATTTTAATTTCCCTAAGCTATAGGACCATAAGTGGAAGTGCCCTAGGCTCTGTTGCTTTGTTTTTTAGATGTTTCAGGAAACACCATACACTTCTCCCGAGTGTCTGTTGGCAATTTACATCCCGCCCAGCAGCATAACAAGGCTCCCAGTTCTCCATGGCCTGCCCTGCCTTGCTGGATTTTACACTTTTTTCAGATGGCCCTTTTGACCGGGGGGAAGTGAGACTTCATTGTAGTGCAGATTTCCTTTGCAAGCTTGCTTGGTTGGCCAAAAAGGGCGTATGCGTTTTTTCCTGAATATATTCAGGAAAAAACGCATACGCCCTTTTTGGCCAAGTGCATCATTGTGGACGTTCTGCCTCTTTTCCTATGCTTTCAATGCAATTCCAGTCTACCTCCTGAAATCGGTTTCCTGCAATTCTGCCCCGCTTTCAAGTCCTCTTGGCAGCCTTACTTCAGTATATTTTTGGACGATAGCTGTCATTTATAACTCTGCAGGTTTGTGAATTACAGTGCCCCTGAGCTCCTTTCTTCAACTCGCTTTCTTTTGAGCTGGCCGCAACACCGCAGGATGGCTTCAGGCCCTAATCTTGTTCCAGCACGGCACGCTGAGCCTTTGGTTAATTCCTCTTCCTGGTGGGAAATGAGAGTTAAATTTGCCCGTCCAGACACCTCCAGCTAGTCTCTCATTGGTTCTCGCTATTCCTGTTCATCTTCCGCAGAAATTGCAAACTGGGCTAAACAGGAGGTTAAAGGGACTGACTCTCCAAGTCGGGAGAGTGTTAGTAAAGAATCTGGAATGTTGCACCCGAGTACCAGGGGAGGAAAACTGAGACATATTTGAACACGTCTCCCGATCACATGGTTGATCATACTCTGGGTTCCACATGCATGTTTTAGCTGAAGGAAGAATACCTTAAACCTGGGTAGTTGAAACCCGTGGAATGGGTACCATGCAATATGACATCAAAGGGTCTTCATTTGCTCACCGAACCTCTCCAATCCTATCACTGCTGCGTTTATGCCCCTGTACACATGCTTGATTCTCTTTCGGAGACATAGCAATCCATAGGTTTTAAGATACTTACTAGTCAGGTACATTCTTAGGCGTTTAATATGCGGTGTTGAGTCCATTTCATTGAGCAAGGAGTAGCTCTTGTCTATTCCATATTTGGCTTAAGGAACTTTATCTGTGCTCATTTCAATCTCTGGTTTTATGCAGCACCCCAACTCACCTTTCCCCTTAAGCAAGCATAAGTTGGTTTTCTAAATTTGAGACCCTGTTCTGTTTTGGAATTCAGTTCCTGTGTAGCCAAGTTTACATTCCGTGTATTACTGATATCTTATGATGTTTCTTTTTCTGTGTGACTTATTTCAGTTAGAATCATCATACCTGAATCCACTCATTGTGCTGCTAAGTGCCTGATGACATAGATTTCATTGCTGAGTGATATTGCTTTGTAAGTAAATACCACAAGTTCTTTATCCATTTTTCACTTTCTGCGATGTTGAACTTGTACTGTAAACGAGGTTCTTGTAAACAGAGCCGTTCCAAACTTTGGGGTGGGTGTGTCTTTTTGATTTTAATTTCCCTAAGCTATAGGACCATAAGTGGAAGTGCCCTAGGCTCTGTTGCTTTGTTTTTTAGATGTTTCAGGAAACACCATACACTTCTCCCGAGTGTCTGTTGGCAATTTACATCCCGCCCATCAGCATAACAAGGCTCCCAGTTCTCCATGGCCTGTCCTGCTTTGCTGGATTTTACACTTTTTTCAGATGGCCCTTTTGACCGGGGGGAAGTGAGACTTCATTGTAGTGCAGATTTCCTTTGCAAGCTTGCTTGGTTGGCCAAAAAGTGCGTATGCGTTTTTTCCTGAATATATTCAGGAAAAAACGCATATGCCCTTTTTGGCCAAGTGCATCATTGTGGACGTTCTGCCTCTTTTCCTATGCTTTCAATGCAATTCCAGTCTACCTCCTGAAATCGGTTTCCTGCAATTCTGCCCCGCTTTCAAGTCCTCTTGGCAGCCTTACTTCAGTATATTTTTGGACGATAGCTGTCATTTATAACTCTGCAGGTTTGTGAATTACAGTGCCCCTGAGCTCCTTTCTTCAACTCGCTTTCTTTTGAGCTGGCCACAACACCGCAGGATGGCTTCAGGCCCTAATCTGGTTCCGGCACGGCACACTGAGCCTTTGGTTATTTCCTCTTCCTGGTGGGAAATGAGAGTTAAATTTGCCCGTCCAGACACCTCCAGCTAGTCTCTCATTGGTTCTCCCTATTCCTGTTCATCTTCCGCAGAAATTGCAAACTGGGCCAAACAGGAGGTTAAAGGCGCTGACTCTCCAAGTCGGGAGAGTGTTAGTAAAGAATCTGGAATGTTGCACCCGAGTACCAGGGGAGGAAAACTGAGACATATTTGAACACGTCTCCCGTTCACACGGTTGATCATACTCTGGGTTCCACATGCATGTTTTAGCTGAAGGAAGAATACCTTAAACCTGGAGATTTGAGACCCGTGTAATGGGTACCATGCAAATTGAATTCAAAGGGTCTTCATTTGCTCACCGAACCTCTCCAATCCTATCACTGCTGCGTTTATGCCCCTGTACACACGCTTGATTCTCTTTCGGAGACATAGCAATCCATAGGTTTTAAGATACTTACTAGTCAGGTACATTCTTAGGCGTTTAATATGGGGTGTTGAGTCCATTTCGTTGAGCAAGGAGTAGCTCTTGTTTATTCCATATTTGGCTTAAGGAACTTTATCTGTGCTCATTTCAATCTCTGGTTTTATGCAGCACCCCAACTCACCTTTCCCCTTAAGCAAGCATAAGTTGGTTTTCTAAATTTGAGACCCTGTTCTGTTTTGGAATTCAGTTCCTGTGTAGCCAAGTTTACATTCCGTGTATTACTGATATCTTATGATGTTTCTTTTTCTGTGTGACTTATTTCAGTTAGAATCATCATACCTGAATCCACTCATTGTGCTGCTAAGGGCCTGATGACATAGATTTCATTGCTGAGTGATATTGCTTTGCAAGTAAATACCACAACTTCTTTATCCATTTTTCACTTTCTGCGATGTTGAACTTGTACTGTAAATGAGGTTCTTGTAAACAGAGGCGTCCCAAACTTTGGGGTGGCTGTGTCTTTTTGATTTTAATTTCCCTAAGCTATAGGACCATAAGTGGAAGTGCCCTAGGCTCTGTTGCTTTGTTTTTTAGATGTTTCAGGAAACACCATACACTTCTCCCGAGTGTCTGTTGGCAATTTACATCCCGCCCAGCAGCATAACAAGGCTCCCAGTTCTCCATGGCCTGTCCTACCTTGCTGGATTTTACACTTTTTTCAGATGGCCCTTTTGACCGGGGGGAAGTTAGACTTCATTGTAGTGCAGATTTCCTTTGCAAGCTTGCTTGGTTGGCCAAAAAGGGCGTATGCGTTTTTTCCTGAATATATTCAGGAAAAAACGCATACGCCCTTTTTGGCCAAGTGCATCATTGTGGACGTTCTGCCTCTTTTCCTATGCTTTCAATGCAATTCCAGTCTACCTCCTGAAATCGGTTTCCTGCAATTCTGCCCCGCTTTCAAGTCCTCTTGGCAGCCTTACTTCAGTATATTTTTGGACGATAGCTGTCATTTATAACTCTGCAGGTTTGTGAATTACAGTGCCCCTGAGCTCCTTTCTTCAACTCGCTTTCTTTTGAGCTGGCCGCAACACCGCAGGATGGCTTCAGGCCCTAATCTTGTTCCAGCACGGCACGCTGAGCCTTTGGTTAATTCCTCTTCCTGGTGGGAAATGAGAGTTAAATTTGCCCGTCCAGACACCTCCAGCTAGTCTCTCATTGGTTCTCCCTATTCCTGTTCATCTTCCGCAGAAATTGCAAACTGGGCCAAACAGGAGGTTAAAAGCGCTGACTCTCCAAGTCGAGAGAGTGTTAGTAAAGAATCTGGAATGTTGCACCCGAGTACCAGGGTACGAAAACTGAGACATATTTGAACACGTCTCCCGATCACATGGTTGATCATACTCTGGGTTCCACATGCATGTTTTAGCTGAAGGAAGAATACCTTAAACCTGGGTAGTTGAAACCCGTGGAATGGGTACCATGCAATATGACATCAAAGGGTCTTCATTTGCTCACCGAACCTCTCCAATCCTATCACTGCTGCGTTTATGCCCCTGTACACATGCTTGATTCTCTTTCGGAGACATAGCAATCCATAGGTTTTAAGATACTTACTAGTCAGGTACATTCTTAGGCGTTTAATATGCGGTGTTGAGTCCATTTCGTTGAGCAAGGAGTAGCTCTTGTCTATTCCATATTTGGCTTAAGGAACTTTATCTGTGCTCATTTCAATCTCTGGTTTTATGCAGCACCCCAACTCACCTTTCCCCTTAAGCAAGCATAAGTTGGTTTTCTAAATTTGAGACCCTGTTCTGTTTTGGAATTCAGTTCCTGTGTAGCCAAGTTTACATTCCGTGTATTACTGATATCTTATGATGTTTCTTTTTCTGTGTGACTTATTTCAGTTAGAATCATCATACCTGAATCCACTCATTGTGCTGCTAAGGGCCTGATGACATAGATTTCATTGCTGAGTGATATTGCTTTGTAAGTAAATACCACAAGTTGTTTATCCATTTTTCACTTTCTGCGATGTTGAACTTGTACTGTAAACGAGGTTCTTGTAAACAGAGCCGTTCCAAACTTTGGGGTGGCTGTGTCTTTTTGATTTTAATTTCCCTAAGCTATAGGACCATAAGTGGAAGTGCCCTAGGCTCTGTTGCTTTGTTTTTTAGATGTTTCAGGAAACACCATACACTTCTCCCGAGTGTCTGTTGGCAATTTACATCCCGCCCATCAGCATAACAAGGCTCCCAGTTCTCCATGGCCTGTCCTGCCTTGCTGGATTTTACACTTTTTTCAGATGGCCCTTTTGACCGGGGGGAAGTGAGACTTCATTGTAGTGCAGATTTCCTTTGCAAGCTTGCTTGGTTGGCCAAAAAGGGCGTATGCGTTTTTTCCTGAATATATTCAGGAAAAAACGCATACGCCCTTTTTGGCCAAGTGCATCATTGTGGACGTTCTGCCTCTTTTCCTATGCTTTCAATGCAATTCCAGTCTACCTCCTGAAATCGGTTTCCTGCAATTCTGCCCCGCTTTCAAGTCCTCTTGGCAGCCTTACTTCAGTATATTTTTGGACGATAGCTGTCATTTATAACTCTGCAGGTTTGTGAATTACAGTGCCCCTGAGCTCCTTTCTTCAACTCGCTTTCTTTTGAGCTGGCCGCAACACCGCAGGATGGCTTCAGGCTCTAATCTGGTTCCGGCACGGCACACTGAGCCTTTGGTTATTTCCTCTTCCTGGTGGGAAATGAGAGTTAAATTTGCCCGTCCAGACACCTCCAGCTAGTCTCTCATTGGTTCTCCCTATTCCTGTTCATCTTCCGCAGAAATTGCAAACTGGGCCAAACAGGAGGTTAAAGGCGCTGACTCTCCAAGTCGGGAGAGTGTTAGTAAAGAATCTGGAATGTTGCACCCGAGTACCAGGGGAGGAAAACTGAGACATATTTGAACACGTCTCCCGTTCACACGGTTGATCATACTCTGGGTTCCACATGCATGTTTTAGCTGAAGGAAGAATACCTTAAACCTGGAGAGTTGAGACCCGTGTAATGGGTACCATGCAAATTGACTTCAAAGGGTCTTCATTTGCTCACCGAACCTCTCCAATCCTATCACTGCTGCGTTTATGCCCCTGTACACACGCTTGATTCTCTTTCGGAGACATAGCAATCCATAGGTTTTAAGATACTTACTAGTCAGGTACATTCTTAGGCGTTTAATATGGGGTGTTGAGTCCATTTCGTTGAGCAAGGAGTAGCTCTTGTCTATTCCATATTTGGCTTAAGGAACATTATCTGTGCTCATTTCAATCTCTGGTTTTATGCAGCACCCCAACTCACCTTTCCCCTTAAGCAAGCATAAGTTGGTTTTCTAAATTTGAGACCCTGTTCTGTTTTGGAATTCAGTTCCTGTGTAGCCAAGTTTATATTCCGTGTATTAGTGATATCTTATGATGTTTCTTTTTCTGTGTGACTTATTTCAGTTAGAATCATCATACCTGAATCCACTCATTGTGCTGCTAAGGGCCTGATGACATAGATTTCATTGCTGAGTGATATTGCTTTGTAAGTAAATACCACAACTTCTTTATCCATTTTTCACTTTCTGCGATGTTGAACTTGTACTGTAAATGAGGTTCTTGTAAACAGAGGCGTCCCAAACTTTGGGGTGGCTGTGTCTTTTTGATTTTAATTTCCCTAAGCTATAGGACCATAAGTGGAAGTGCCCTAGGCTCTGTTGCTTTGTTTTTTAGATGTTTCAGGAAACACCATACACTTCTCCCGAGTGTCTGTTGGCAATTTACATCCCGCCCAGCAGCATAACAAGGCTCCCAGTTCTCCATGGCCTGCCCTGCCTTGCTGGATTTTACACTTTTTTCAGATGGCCCTTTTGACCGGGGGGAAGTGAGACTTCATTGTAGTGCAGATTTCCTTTGCAAGCTTGCTTGGTTGGCCAAAAAGGGCGTATGCGTTTTTTCCTGAATATATTCAGGAAAAAACGCATACGCCCTTTTTGGCCAAGTGCATCATTGTGGACGTTCTGCCTCTTTTCCTATGCTTTCAATGCAATTCCAGTCTACCTCCTGAAATCGGTTTCCTGCAATTCTGCCCCGCTTTCAAGTCCTCTTGGCAGCCTTACTTCAGTATATTTTTGGACGATAGCTGTCATTTATAACTCTGCAGGTTTGTGAATTACAGTGCCCCTGAGCTCCTTTCTTCAACTCGCTTTCTTTTGAGCTGGCCACAACACCGCAGGATGGCTTCAGGCCCTAATCTGGTTCCGGCACGGCACACTGAGCCTTTGGTTATTTCCTCTTCCTGGTGGGAAATGAGAGTTAAATTTGCCCGTCCAGACACCTCCAGCTAGTCTCTCATTGGTTCTCCCTATTCCTGTTCATCTTCCGCAGAAATTGCAAACTGGGCCAAACAGGAGGTTAAAGGCGCTGACTCTCCAAGTCGGGAGAGTGTTAGTAAAGAATCTGGAATGTTGCACCCGAGTACCAGGGGAGGAAAACTGAGACATATTTGAACACGTCTCCCGTTCACACGGTTGATCATACTCTGGGTTCCACATGCATGTTTTAGCTGAAGGAAGAATACCTTAAACCTGGAGATTTGAGACCCGTGTAATGGGTACCATGCAAATTGAATTCAAAGGGTCTTCATTTGCTCACCGAACCTCTCCAATCCTATCACTGCTGCGTTTATGCCCCTGTACACACGCTTGATTCTCTTTCGGAGACATAGCAATCCATAGGTTTTAAGATACTTACTAGTCAGGTACATTCTTAGGCGTTTAATATGGGGTGTTGAGTCCATTTCGTTGAGCAAGGAGTAGCTCTTGTTTATTCCATATTTGGCTTAAGGAACTTTATCTGTGCTCATTTCAATCTCTGGTTTTATGCAGCACCCCAACTCACCTTTCCCCTTAAGCAAGCATAAGTTGGTTTTCTAAATTTGAGACCCTGTTCTGTTTTGGAATTCAGTTCCTGTGTAGCCAAGTTTACATTCCGTGTATTACTGATATCTTATGATGTTTCTTTTTCTGTGTGACTTATTTCAGTTAGAATCATCATACCTGAATCCACTCATTGTGCTGCTAAGGGCCTGATGACATAGATTTCATTGCTGAGTGATATTGCTTTGCAAGTAAATACCACAACTTCTTTATCCATTTTTCACTTTCTGCGATGTTGAACTTGTACTGTAAATGAGGTTCTTGTAAACAGAGGCGTCCCAAACTTTGGGGTGGCTGTGTCTTTTTGATTTTAATTTCCCTAAGCTATAGGACCATAAGTGGAAGTGCCCTAGGCTCTGTTGCTTTGTTTTTTAGATGTTTCAGGAAACACCATACACTTCTCCCGAGTGTCTGTTGGCAATTTACATCCCGCCCAGCAGCATAACAAGGCTCCCAGTTCTCCATGGCCTGTCCTACCTTGCTGGATTTTACACTTTTTTCAGATGGCCCTTTTGACCGGGGGGAAGTTAGACTTCATTGTAGTGCAGATTTCCTTTGCAAGCTTGCTTGGTTGGCCAAAAAGGGCGTATGCGTTTTTTCCTGAATATATTCAGGAAAAAACGCATACGCCCTTTTTGGCCAAGTGCATCATTGTGGACGTTCTGCCTCTTTTCCTATGCTTTCAATGCAATTCCAGTCTACCTCCTGAAATCGGTTTCCTGCAATTCTGCCCCGCTTTCAAGTCCTCTTGGCAGCCTTACTTCAGTATATTTTTGGACGATAGCTGTCATTTATAACTCTGCAGGTTTGTGAATTACAGTGCCCCTGAGCTCCTTTCTTCAACTCGCTTTCTTTTGAGCTGGCCGCAACACCGCAGGATGGCTTCAGGCCCTAATCTTGTTCCAGCACGGCACGCTGAGCCTTTGGTTAATTCCTCTTCCTGGTGGGAAATGAGAGTTAAATTTGCCCGTCCAGACACCTCCAGCTAGTCTCTCATTGGTTCTCCCTATTCCTGTTCATCTTCCGCAGAAATTGCAAACTGGGCCAAACAGGAGGTTAAAAGCGCTGACTCTCCAAGTCGAGAGAGTGTTAGTAAAGAATCTGGAATGTTGCACCCGAGTACCAGGGTACGAAAACTGAGACATATTTGAACACGTCTCCCGATCACATGGTTGATCATACTCTGGGTTCCACATGCATGTTTTAGCTGAAGGAAGAATACCTTAAACCTGGGTAGTTGAAACCCGTGGAATGGGTACCATGCAATATGACATCAAAGGGTCTTCATTTGCTCACCGAACCTCTCCAATCCTATCACTGCTGCGTTTATGCCCCTGTACACATGCTTGATTCTCTTTCGGAGACATAGCAATCCATAGGTTTTAAGATACTTACTAGTCAGGTACATTCTTAGGCGTTTAATATGCGGTGTTGAGTCCATTTCGTTGAGCAAGGAGTAGCTCTTGTCTATTCCATATTTGGCTTAAGGAACTTTATCTGTGCTCATTTCAATCTCTGGTTTTATGCAGCACCCCAACTCACCTTTCCCCTTAAGCAAGCATAAGTTGGTTTTCTAAATTTGAGACCCTGTTCTGTTTTGGAATTCAGTTCCTGTGTAGCCAAGTTTACATTCCGTGTATTACTGATATCTTATGATGTTTCTTTTTCTGTGTGACTTATTTCAGTTAGAATCATCATACCTGAATCCACTCATTGTGCTGCTAAGGGCCTGATGACATAGATTTCATTGCTGAGTGATATTGCTTTGTAAGTAAATACCACAAGTTGTTTATCCATTTTTCACTTTCTGCGATGTTGAACTTGTACTGTAAACGAGGTTCTTGTAAACAGAGCCGTTCCAAACTTTGGGGTGGCTGTGTCTTTTTGATTTTAATTTCCCTAAGCTATAGGACCATAAGTGGAAGTGCCCTAGGCTCTGTTGCTTTGTTTTTTAGATGTTTCAGGAAACACCATACACTTCTCCCGAGTGTCTGTTGGCAATTTACATCCCGCCCATCAGCATAACAAGGCTCCCAGTTCTCCATGGCCTGTCCTGCCTTGCTGGATTTTACACTTTTTTCAGATGGCCCTTTTGACCGGGGGGAAGTGAGACTTCATTGTAGTGCAGATTTCCTTTGCAAGCTTGCTTGGTTGGCCAAAAAGGGCGTATGCGTTTTTTCCTGAATATATTCAGGAAAAAACGCATACGCCCTTTTTGGCCAAGTGCATCATTGTGGACGTTCTGCCTCTTTTCCTATGCTTTCAATGCAATTCCAGTCTACCTCCTGAAATCGGTTTCCTGCAATTCTGCCCCGCTTTCAAGTCCTCTTGGCAGCCTTACTTCAGTATATTTTTGGACGATAGCTGTCATTTATAACTCTGCAGGTTTGTGAATTACAGTGCCCCTGAGCTCCTTTCTTCAACTCGCTTTCTTTTGAGCTGGCCGCAACACCGCAGGATGGCTTCAGGCTCTAATCTGGTTCCGGCACGGCACACTGAGCCTTTGGTTATTTCCTCTTCCTGGTGGGAAATGAGAGTTAAATTTGCCCGTCCAGACACCTCCAGCTAGTCTCTCATTGGTTCTCCCTATTCCTGTTCATCTTCCGCAGAAATTGCAAACTGGGCCAAACAGGAGGTTAAAGGCGCTGACTCTCCAAGTCGGGAGAGTGTTAGTAAAGAATCTGGAATGTTGCACCCGAGTACCAGGGGAGGAAAACTGAGACATATTTGAACACGTCTCCCGTTCACACGGTTGATCATACTCTGGGTTCCACATGCATGTTTTAGCTGAAGGAAGAATACCTTAAACCTGGAGAGTTGAGACCCGTGTAATGGGTACCATGCAAATTGACTTCAAAGGGTCTTCATTTGCTCACCGAACCTCTCCAATCCTATCACTGCTGCGTTTATGCCCCTGTACACACGCTTGATTCTCTTTCGGAGACATAGCAATCCATAGGTTTTAAGATACTTACTAGTCAGGTACATTCTTAGGCGTTTAATATGGGGTGTTGAGTCCATTTCGTTGAGCAAGGAGTAGCTCTTGTCTATTCCATATTTGGCTTAAGGAACATTATCTGTGCTCATTTCAATCTCTGGTTTTATGCAGCACCCCAACTCACCTTTCCCCTTAAGCAAGCATAAGTTGGTTTTCTAAATTTGAGACCCTGTTCTGTTTTGGAATTCAGTTCCTGTGTAGCCAAGTTTATATTCCGTGTATTAGTGATATCTTATGATGTTTCTTTTTCTGTGTGACTTATTTCAGTTAGAATCATCATACCTGAATCCACTCATTGTGCTGCTAAGGGCCTGATGACATAGATTTCATTGCTGAGTGATATTGCTTTGTAAGTAAATACCACAACTTCTTTATCCATTTTTCACTTTCTGCGATGTTGAACTTGTACTGTAAATGAGGTTCTTGTAAACAGAGGCGTCCCAAACTTTGGGGTGGCTGTGTCTTTTTGATTTTAATTTCCCTAAGCTATAGGACCATAAGTGGAAGTGCCCTAGGCTCTGTTGCTTTGTTTTTTAGATGTTTCAGGAAACACCATACACTTCTCCCGAGTGTCTGTTGGCAATTTACATCCCGCCCAGCAGCATAACAAGGCTCCCAGTTCTCCATGGCCTGCCCTGCCTTGCTGGATTTTACACTTTTTTCAGATGGCCCTTTTGACCGGGGGGAAGTGAGACTTCATTGTAGTGCAGATTTCCTTTGCAAGCTTGCTTGGTTGGCCAAAAAGGGCGTATGCGTTTTTTCCTGAATATATTCAGGAAAAAACGCATACGCCCTTTTTGGCCAAGTGCATCATTGTGGACGTTCTGCCTCTTTTCCTATGCTTTCAATGCAATTCCAGTCTACCTCCTGAAATCGGTTTCCTGCAATTCTGCCCCGCTTTCAAGTCCTCTTGGCAGCCTTACTTCAGTATATTTTTGGACGATAGCTGTCATTTATAACTCTGCAGGTTTGTGAATTACAGTGCCCCTGAGCTCCTTTCTTCAACTCGCTTTCTTTTGAGCTGGCCGCAACACCGCAGGATGGCTTCAGGCCCTAATCTTGTTCCAGCACGGCACGCTGAGCCTTTGGTTAATTCCTCTTCCTGGTGGGAAATGAGAGTTAAATTTGCCCGTCCAGACACCTCCAGCTAGTCTCTCATTGGTTCTCGCTATTCCTGTTCATCTTCCGCAGAAATTGCAAACTGGGCTAAACAGGAGGTTAAAGGGACTGACTCTCCAAGTCGGGAGAGTGTTAGTAAAGAATCTGGAATGTTGCACCCGAGTACCAGGGGAGGAAAACTGAGACATATTTGAACACGTCTCCCGATCACATGGTTGATCATACTCTGGGTTCCACATGCATGTTTTAGCTGAAGGAAGAATACCTTAAACCTGGGTAGTTGAAACCCGTGGAATGGGTACCATGCAATATGACATCAAAGGGTCTTCATTTGCTCACCGAACCTCTCCAATCCTATCACTGCTGCGTTTATGCCCCTGTACACATGCTTGATTCTCTTTCGGAGACATAGCAATCCATAGGTTTTAAGATACTTACTAGTCAGGTACATTCTTAGGCGTTTAATATGCGGTGTTGAGTCCATTTCATTGAGCAAGGAGTAGCTCTTGTCTATTCCATATTTGGCTTAAGGAACTTTATCTGTGCTCATTTCAATCTCTGGTTTTATGCAGCACCCCAACTCACCTTTCCCCTTAAGCAAGCATAAGTTGGTTTTCTAAATTTGAGACCCTGTTCTGTTTTGGAATTCAGTTCCTGTGTAGCCAAGTTTACATTCCGTGTATTACTGATATCTTATGATGTTTCTTTTTCTGTGTGACTTATTTCAGTTAGAATCATCATACCTGAATCCACTCATTGTGCTGCTAAGTGCCTGATGACATAGATTTCATTGCTGAGTGATATTGCTTTGTAAGTAAATACCACAAGTTCTTTATCCATTTTTCACTTTCTGCGATGTTGAACTTGTACTGTAAACGAGGTTCTTGTAAACAGAGCCGTTCCAAACTTTGGGGTGGGTGTGTCTTTTTGATTTTAATTTCCCTAAGCTATAGGACCATAAGTGGAAGTGCCCTAGGCTCTGTTGCTTTGTTTTTTAGATGTTTCAGGAAACACCATACACTTCTCCCGAGTGTCTGTTGGCAATTTACATCCCGCCCATCAGCATAACAAGGCTCCCAGTTCTCCATGGCCTGTCCTGCTTTGCTGGATTTTACACTTTTTTCAGATGGCCCTTTTGACCGGGGGGAAGTGAGACTTCATTGTAGTGCAGATTTCCTTTGCAAGCTTGCTTGGTTGGCCAAAAAGTGCGTATGCGTTTTTTCCTGAATATATTCAGGAAAAAACGCATATGCCCTTTTTGGCCAAGTGCATCATTGTGGACGTTCTGCCTCTTTTCCTATGCTTTCAATGCAATTCCAGTCTACCTCCTGAAATCGGTTTCCTGCAATTCTGCCCCGCTTTCAAGTCCTCTTGGCAGCCTTACTTCAGTATATTTTTGGACGATAGCTGTCATTTATAACTCTGCAGGTTTGTGAATTACAGTGCCCCTGAGCTCCTTTCTTCAACTCGCTTTCTTTTGAGCTGGCCGCAACAACGCAGGATGGCTTCAGGCTCTAATCTGGTTCCGGCACGGCACACTGAGCCTTTGGTTATTTCCTCTTCCTGGTGGGAAATGAGAGTTAAATTTGCCCGTCCAGACAACTCCAGCTAGTCTCTCATTGGTTCTCCCTATTCCTGTTCATCTTCCGCATAAATTGCAAACTGGGCCAAACAGGAGGTTAAAGGCGCTGACTCTCCAAGTCGGGAGAGTGTTAGTAAAGAATCTGGAATGTTGCACCCGAGTACCAGGGGAGGAAAACTGAGACATATTTGAACACATCTCCCGTTCACACGGTTGATCATACTCTGGGTTCCACATGCATGTTTTAGCTGAAGGAAGAATACCTTAAACCTGGAGAGTTGAGACCCGTGTAATGGGTACCATGCAAATTGACTTCAAAGGGTCTTCATTTGCTCACCGAACCTCTCCAATCCTATCACTGCTGCGTTTATGCCCCTGTACACACGCTTGATTCTCTTTTGGAGACATAAAAATCCATAGATTTTAAGATACTTACTAGTCAGGTACATTCTTAGGCGTTTAATATGGGGTGTTGAGTCCATTTCGTTGAGCAAGGAGTAGCTCTTGTCTATTCCATATTTGGCTTAAAGAACTTTATCTGTGCTCATTTCAATCTCTGGTTTTATGCAGCACCCCAACTCACCTTTCCCCTTAAGCAAGCATAAGTTGGTTTTCTAAATTTGAGACGCTGTTCTGTTTTGGAATTCAGTTCCTGTGTAGCCAAGTTTATATTCCGTGTATTAGTGATATCTTATGATGTTTCTTTTTCTGTGTGACTTATTTCAGTTAGAATCATCATACCTGAATCCACTCATTGTGCTGCTAAGGGCCTGATGACATAGATTTCATTGCTGAGTGATATTGCTTTGTAAGTAAATACCACAACTTCTTTATCCATTTTTCATTTTCTGCGATGTTGAACTTGTACTGTAAACGAGGTTCTTGTAAACAGAGGCGTCCCAAACTTTGGGGTGGCTGTGTCTTTTTGATTTTAATTTCCCTAAGCTATAGGACCATAAGTGGAAGTGCCCTAGGCTCTGTTGCTTTGTTTTTTAGATGTTTCAGGAAACACCATACACTTCTCCCGAGTGTCTGTTGGCAATTTACATCCCGCCCAGCAGCATAACAAGGCTCTCAGTTCTCCATGGCCTGTCCTGCCTTGCAGGATTTTACACTTTTTTCAGATGGCCCTTTTGACCGGGGGGAAGTGAGACTTCATTGTAGTGCAGATTTCCTTTGCAAGCTTGCTTGGTTGGCCAAAAAGGGCGTATGCGTTTTTTCCTGAATATATTCAGGAAAAAACGCATACGCCCTTTTTGGCCAAGTGCATCATTGTGGACGTTCTGCCTCTTTTCCTATGCTTTCAATGCAATTCCAGTCTACCTCCTGAAATCGGTTTCCTGCAATTCTGCCCCGCTTTCAAGTCCTCTTGGCAGCCTTACTTCAGTATATTTTTGGACGATAGCTGTCATTTATAACTCTGCAGGTTTGTGAATTACAGTGCCCCTGAGCTCCTTTCTTCAACTCGCTTTCTTTTGAGCTGGCCGCAACACCGCAGGATGGCTTCAGGCCCTAATCTTGTTCCAGCACGGCACGCTGAGCCTTTGGTTAATTCCTCTTCCTGGTGGGAAATGAGAGTTAAATTTGCCCGTCCAGACACCTCCAGCTAGTCTCTCATTGGTTCTCGCTATTCCTGTTCATCTTCCGCAGAAATTGCAAACTGGGCTAAACAGGAGGTTAAAGGGACTGACTCTCCAAGTCGGGAGAGTGTTAGTAAAGCGTCTGGAATGTTGCACCCGAGTACCAGGGTACGAAAACTGAGACATATTTGAACACGTCTCCCGATCACATGGTTGATCATACTCTGGGTTCCACATGCATGTTTTAGCTGAAGGAAGAATACCTTAAACCTGGGTAGTTGAAACCCGTGGAATGGGTACCATGCAATATGACATCAAAGGGTCTTCATTTGCTCACCGAACCTCTCCAATCCTATCACTGGTGCGTTTATGCCCCTGTACACATGCTTGATTCTCTTTCGGAGACATAGCAATCCATAGGTTTTAAGATACTTACTAGTCAGGTACATTCTTAGACGTTTAATATGCGGTGTTGAGTCCATTTCGTTGAGCAAGGAGTAGCTCTTGTCTATTCCATATTTGGCTTAAGGAACTTTATCTGTGCTCATTTCAATCTCTGGTTTTATGCAGCACCCCAACTCACCTTTCCCCTTAAGCAAGCATAAGTTGGTTTTCTAAATTTGAGACCCTGTTCTGTTTTGGAATTCAGTTCCTGTGTAGCCAAGTTTACATTCCGTGTATTACTGATACCTTATGATGTTTCTTTTTCTGTGTGACTTATTTCAGTTAGAATCATCATACCTGAATCCACTCATTGTGCTGCTAAGGGCCTGATGACATAGATTTCATTGCTGAGTGATATTGCTTTGCAAGTAAATACCACAACTTCTTTATCCATTTTTCACTTTCTGCGATGTTGAACTTGTACTGTAAATGAAGTTCTTGTAAACAGAGGCGTCCCAAACTTTGGGGTGGCTGTGTCTTTTTGATTTTAATTTCCCTAAGCTATAGGACCATAAGTGGAAGTGCCCTAGGCTCTGTTGCTTTGTTTTTTAGATGTTTCAGGAAACACCATACACTTCTCCCGAGTGTCTGTTGGCAATTTACATCCCGCCCAGCAGCATAACAAGGCTCCCAGTTCTCCATGGCCTGTCCTGCCTTGCTGGATTTTACACTTTTTTCAGATGGCCCTTTTGACCGGGGGGAAGTGAGACTTCATTGTAGTGCAGATTTCCTTTGCAAGCTTGCTTGGTTGGCCAAAAAGGGCATATGCGTTTTTTCCTGAATATATTCAGGAAAAAACGCATATGCCCTTTTTGGCCAAGTGCATCATTGTGGACGTTCTGCCTCTTTTCCTATGCTTTCAATGCAATTCCAGTCTACCTCCTGAAATCGGTTTCCTGCAATTCTGCCCCCTTTCAAGTCCTCTTGGCAGCCTTACTTCAGTATATTTTTGGACGATAGCTGTCATTTATAACTCTGCAGGTTTGTGAATTACAGTGCCCCTGAGCTCCTTTCTTCAACTCGCTTTCTTTTGAGCTGGCCGCAACACTGCAGGATGGCTTCAGGCTCTAATCTGGTTCCGGCACGGCACACTGAACCTTTGGTTATTTCCTCTTCCTGGTGGGAAATGAGAGTTAAATTTGCCCGTCCAGACAACTCCAGCTAGTCTCTCATTGGTTCTCCCTATTCCTGTTCATCTTCCGCAGAAATTGCAAACTGGGCCAAACAGGAGGTTAAAGGCGCTGACTCTCCAAGTCGGGAGAGTGTTAGTAAAGAATCTGGAATGTTGCACCCGAGTACCAGGGGAGGAAAACTGAGACATATTTGAACACATCTCCCGTTCACATGGTTGATCATACTCTGGGTTCCACATGCATGTTTTAGCTGAAGGAAGAATACCTTAAACCTGGAGAGTTGAGACCCGTGTAATGGGTGCCATGCAAATTGACTTCAAAGGGTCTTCATTTGCTCACCGAACCTCTCCAATCCTATCACTGCTGCGTTTATGCCCCTGTACACACGCTTGATTCTCTTTCGGAGACATAGCAATCCATAGGTTTTAAGATACTTACTAGTCAGGTACATTCTTAGGCGTTTAATATGCGGTGTTGAGTCCATTTCGTTGAGCAAGGAGTAGCTCTTGTCTATTCCATATTTGGCTTAAGGAACTTTATCTGTGCTCATTTCAATCTCTGGTTTTATGCAGCACCCCAACTCACCTTTCCCCTTAAGCAAGCATAAGTTGGTTTTCTAAATTTGAGACCCTGTTCTGTTTTGGAATTCAGTTCCTGTGTAGCCAAGTTTACATTCCGTGTATTACTGATATCTTATGATGTTTCTTTTTCTGTGTGACTTATTTCAGTTAGAATCATCATACCTGAATCCACTCATTGTGCTGCTAAGTGCCTGATGACATAGATTTCATTGCTGAGTGATATTGCTTTGTAAGTAAATACCACAACTTCTTTATCCATTTTTCACTTTCTGCGATGTTGAACTTGTACTGTAAACGAGGTTCTTGTAAACAGAGCCGTTCCAAACTTTGGGGTGGGTGTGTCTTTTTGATTTTAATTTCCCTAAGCTATAGGACCATAAGTGGAAGTGCCCTAGGCTCTGTTGCTTTGTTTTTTAGATGTTTCAGGAAACACCATACACTTCTCCCGAGTGTGTGTTGGCACTTTACATCCCGCCCATCAGCATAACAAGGCTCCCAGTTCTCCATGGCCTGTCCTGCCTTGCTGGATTTTACACTTTTTTCAGATGGCCCTTTTGACCGGGGGGAAGTGAGACTTCATTGTAGTGCAGATTTCCTTTGCAAGCTTGCTTGGTTGGCCAAAAAGTGCGTATGCGTTTTTTCCTGAATATATTCAGGAAAAAACGCATATGCCCTTTTTGGCCAAGTGCATCATTGTGGACGTTCTGCCTCTTTTCCTATGCTTTCAATGCAATTCCAGTCTACCTCCTGAAATCGGTTTCCTGCAATTCTGCCCCGCTTTCAAGTCCTCTTGGCAGCCTTACTTCAGTATATTTTTGGACGATAGCTGTCATTTATAACTCTGCAGGTTTGTGAATTACAGTGCCCCTGAGCTCCTTTCTTCAACTCGCTTTCTTTTGAGCTGGCCGCAACACCGCAGGATGGCTTCAGGCTCTAATCTGGTTCCGGCACGGCACACTGAGCCTTTGGTTATTTCCTCTTCCTGGTGGGAAATGAGAGTTAAATTTGCCCGTCCAGACAACTCCAGCTAGTCTCTCATTGGTTCTCCCTATTCCTGTTCATCTTCCGCAGAAATTGCAAACTGGGCCAAACAGGAGGTTAAAGGCGCTGACTCTCCAAGTCGGGAGAGTGTTAGTAAAGAATCTGGAATGTTGCACCCGAGTACCAGGGGAGGAAAACTGAGACATATTTGAACACATCTCCCGTTCACACGGTTGATCATACTCTGGGTTCCACATGCATGTTTTAGCTGAAGGAAGAATACCTTAAACCTGGAGAGTTGAGACCCGTGTAATGGGTACCATGCAAATTGACTTCAAAGGGTCTTCATTTGCTCACCGAACCTCTCCAATCCTATCACTGCTGCGTTTATGCCCCTGTACACACGCTTGATTCTCTTTCGGAGACATAGCAATCCATAGGTTTTAAGATACTTACTAGTCAGGTACATTCTTAGGCGTTTAATATGGGGTGTTGAGTCCATTTCGTTGAGCAAGGAGTAGCTCTTGTCTATTCCATATTTGGCTTAAAGAACTTTATCTGTGCTCATTTCAATCTCTGGTTTTATGCAGCACCCCAACTCACCTTTCCCCTTAAGAAAGCATAAGTTGGTTTTCTAAATTTGAGACGCTGTTCTGTTTTGGAATTCAGTTCCTGTGTAGCCAAGTTTACATTCCGTGTATTACTGATATCTTATGATGTTTCTTTTTCTGTGTGACTTATTTCAGTTAGAATCATCATACCTGAATCCACTCATTGTGCTGCTAAGGGCCTGATGACATAGATTTCATTGCTGTGTGATATTGCTTTGTAAGTAAATACCACAAGTTCTTTATCCATTTTTCACTTTCTTCGATGTTGAACTTGTACTGTAAACGAGGTTCTTGTAAACAGAGCCGTTCCAAACTTTGGGGTGGCTGTGTCTTTTTGATTTTAATTTCCCTAAGCTATAGGACCATAAGTGGAAGTGCCCTAGGCTCTGTTGCTTTGTTTTTTAGATGTTTCAGGAAACACCATACACTTCTCCCGAGTGTCTGTTGGCAATTTACATCCCGCCCAGCAGCATAACAAGGCTCTCAGTTCTCCATGGCCTGTCCTGCCTTGCTGGATTTTACACTTTTTTCAGATGGCCCTTTTGACCGGGGGGAAGTGAGACTTCATTGTAGTGCAGATTTCCTTTGCAAGCTTGCTTGGTTGGCCAAAAAGGGCGTATGCGTTTTTTCCTGAATATATTCAGGAAAAAACGCATACGCCCTTTTTGGCCAAGTGCATCATTGTGGACGTTCTGCCTCTTTTCCTATGCTTTCAATGCAATTCCAGTCTACCTCCTGAAATCGGTTTCCTGCAATTCTGCCCCGCTTTCAAGTCCTCTTGGCAGCCTTACTTCAGTATATTTTTGGACGATAGCTGTCATTTATAACTCTGCAGGTTTGTGAATTACAGTGCCCCTGAGCTCCTTTCTTCAACTCGCTTTCTTTTGAGCTGGCCGCAACACCGCAGGATGGCTTCAGGCCCTAATCTTGTTCCGGCACGGCACGCTGAGCCTTTGGTTAATTCCTCTTCCTGGTGGGAAATGAGAGTTAAATTTGCCCGTCCAGACACCTCCAGCTAGTCTCTCATTGGTTCTCGCTATTCCTGTTCATCTTCCGCAGAAATTGCAAACTGGGCTAAACAGGAGGTTAAAGGGACTGACTCTCCAAGTCGGGAGAGTGTTAGTAAAGCGTCTGGAATGTTGCACCCGAGGACCAGGGTACGAAAACTGAGACATATTTGAACACGTCTCCCGATCACATGGTTGATCATACTCTGGGTTCCACATGCATGTTTTAGCTGAAGGAAGAATACCTTAAACCTGGGTAGTTGAAACCCGTGGAATGGGTACCATGCAATATGACATCAAAGGGTCTTCATTTGCTCACCGAACCTCTCCAATCCTATCACTGCTGCGTTTATGCCCCTGTACACATGCTTGATTCTCTTTCGGAGACATAGCAATCCATAGGTTTTAAGATACTTACTAGTCAGGTACATTCTTAGGCGTTTAATATGCGGTGTTGAGTCCATTTCGTTGAGCAAGGAGTAGCTCTTGTCTATTCCATATTTGGCTTAAGGAACTTTATCTGTGCTCATTTCAATCTCTGGTTTTATGCAGCACCCCAACTCACCTTTCCCCTTAAGCAAGCATAAGTTGGTTTTCTAAATTTGAGACCCTGTTCTGTTTTGGAATTCAGTTCCTGTGTAGCCAAGTTTACATTCCGTGTATTACTGATATCTTATGATGTTTCTTTTTCTGTGTGACTTATTTCAGTTAGAATCATCATACCTGAATCCACTCATTGTGCTGCTAAGTGCCTGATGACATAGATTTCATTGCTGAGTGATATTGCTTTGTAAGTAAATACCACAAGTTCTTTATCCATTTTTCACTTTCTGCGATGTTGAACTTGTACTGTAAACGAGGTTCTTGTAAACAGAGCCGTTCCAAACTTTGGGGTGGGTGTGTCTTTTTGATTTTAATTTCCCTAAGCTATAGGACCATAAGTGGAAGTGCCCTAGGCTCTGTTGCTTTGTTTTTTAGATGTTTCAGGAAACACCATACACTTCTCCCGAGTGTCTGTTGGCAATTTACATCCCGCCCATCAGCATAACAAGGCTCCCAGTTCTCCATGGCCTGTCCTGCCTTGCTGGATTTTACACTTTTTTCAGATGGCCCTTTTGACCGGGGGGAAGTGAGACTTCATTGTAGTGCAGATTTCTTTGCAAGCTTGCTTGGTTGGCCAAAAAGGGCGTATGCGTTTTTTCCTGAATATATTCAGGAAAAAACGCATACGCCCTTTTTGGCCAAGTGCATCATTGTGGACGTTCTGCCTCTTTTCCTATGCTTTCAATGCAATTCCAGTCTACCTCCTGAAATCGGTTTCCTGCAATTCTGCCCCGCTTTCAAGTCCTCTTGGCAGCCTTACTTCAGTATATTTTTGGACGATAGCTGTCATTTATAACTCTGCAGGTTTGTGAATTACAGTGCCCCTGAGCTCCTTTCTTCAACTCGCTTTCTTTTGAGCTGGCCGCAACACCGCAGGATGGCTTCAGGCTCTAATCTGGTTCCGGCACGGCACACTGAGCCTTTGGTTATTTCCTCTTCCTGGTGGGAAATGAGAGTTAAATTTGCCCGTCCAGACACCTCCAGCTAGTCTCTCATTGGTTCTCGCTATTCCTGTTCATCTTCCGCAGAAATTGCAAACTGGGCTAAACAGGAGGTTAAAGGGACTGACTCTCCAAGTCGGGAGAGTGTTAGTAAAGCGTCTGGAATGTTGCACCCGAGTACCAGGGGAGGAAAACTGAGACATATTTGAACACGTCTCCCGATCACATGGTTGATCATACTCTAGGTTCCACATGCATGTTTTAGCTGAAGGAAGAATACCTTAAACCTGGGTAGTTGAAACCCGTGGAATGGGTACCATGCAATATGACTTCAAAGGGTCTTCATTTGCTCACCGAACCTCTCCAATCTTATCACTGCTGCGTTTATGCCCCTGTACACATGCTTGATTCTCTTTCGGAGACATAGCAATCCATAGGTTTTAAGATACTTACTAGTCAGGTACATTCTTAGGCGTTTAATATGCGGTGTTGAGTCCATTTCGTTGAGCAAGGAGTAGCTCTTGTCTATTCCATATTTGGCTTAAGGAACTTTATCTGTGCTCATTTCAATCTCTGGTTTTATGCAGCACCCCAACTCACCTTTCCTCTTAAGCAAGCATAAGTTGGTTTTCTAAATTTGAGACCCTGTTCTGTTCTGTATTTCAGTTCCTGTGTAGCCAAGTTTACATTCCGTGTATTAGTGATATCTTATGATGTTTCTTTTTCTGTGTGACTTATTTCAGTTAGAATCATCATACCTGAATCCACTCATTGTGCTGCTAAGAGCCTGATGACATAGATTTCATTGCTGAGTGATATTGCTTTGTAAGTAAATACCACATCTTCTTTATCCATTTTTCACTTTCTGCGATGTTGAACTTGTACTGTAAACGAGGTTCTTGTAAACAGAGGCGTCCCAAACTTTGGGGTGGCTGTGTCTTTTTGATTTTAATTTCCCTAATCTATAGGACCATAAGTGGAAGTGCCCTAGGCTCTGTTGCTTTGTTTTTTAGATGTTTCAGGAAACACCATACACTTCTCCCGAGTGTCTGTTGGCAATTTACATCCCGCCCATCAGCATAACAAGGCTCCCAGTTCTCCATGGCCTGTCCTGCCTTTCTGGATTTTACACTTTTTTCAGATGGCCCTTTTGACTGGGGGGAAGTGAGACTTCATTGTAGTGCAGATTTCCTTTGCAAGCTTGCTTGGTTGGCCAAAAAGGGCGTATGCGTTTTTTCCTGAATATATTCAGGAAAAAACGCATACGCCCTTTTTGGCCAAGTGCATCATTGTGGACGTTCTGCCTCTTTTCCTATGCTTTCAATGCAATTCCAGTCTACCTCCTGAAATCGGTTTCCTGCAATTCTGCCCCGCTTTCAAGTCCTCTTGGCAGCCTTACTTCAGTATATTTTTGGACGATACCTGTCATTTATAACTCTGCAGGTTTGTGAATTACAGTGCCCCTGAGCTCCTTTCTTCAACTCACTTTCTTTTGAGCTGGCCGCAACACCGCAGGATGGCTTCAGGCCCTAATCTGGTTCCGGCACGGCACGCTGAGCCTTTGGTTATTTCCTCTTCCAGATGGGAAATGAGAGTTAAATTTGCCCGTCCAGACACCTCCAGCTAGTCTCTCATTGGTTCTCCCTATTCCTGTTCATCTTCCGCAGAAATTGCAAACTGGGCCAAACAGGAGGTTAAAGGCGCTGACTCTCCAAGTGGGGAGAGTGTTAGTAAAGCGTCTGGAATGTTGCACCCGAGTACCAGGGGAGGAAAACTGAGACATATTTGAACACGTCTCCCGTTCACACGGTTGATCATACTCTGGGTTCCACATGCATGTTTTAGCTGAAGGAAGAATACCTTAAACCTGGAGAGATGAGACCCGTGGAATGGGTACCATGCAATATGACTTCAAAGGGTCTTCATTTGCTCACCGAACCTCTCCAATCCTATCACTGCTGCATTTATGCCCCTGTACACATGCTTGATTCTCTTTTGGAGACATAGCAATCCATAGGTTTTAAGATACTTACTAGTCAGGTACATTCTTAGGCGTTTAATATGGGGTGTTGAGTCCATTTCGTTGAGCAAGGAGTAGCTCTTGTCTATTCCATATTTGGCTTAAGGAACTTTATCTGTGCTCATTTCAATCTCTGGTTTTATGCAGCACCCCAACTCACCTTTCCCCTTAAGCAAGCATAAGTTGGTTTTCTAAATTTGAGACCCTGTTCTGTTTTGGAATTCAGTTCCTGTGTAGCCAAGTTTACATTCCGTGTATTAGTGATATCTTATGATGTTTCTTTTTCTGTGTGACTTATTTCAGTTAGAATCATCGTACCTGAATCCACTCATTATGCTGCTACGGGCCTGATGACATAGATTTCATTGCTGAGTGATACTGCATTGTACGTAAGTACCACAAGTTCTTTATCCATTTTTCACTTTCTGTGATATTGAACTTGTACGGTAAACGAGGTTCTTGTAAACAGAGGCGTCCCAAACTTTGGGGTGGCTGTGTCTTTTTGATTTTAATTTCCCTAAGCTATAGGACCATAAGTGGAAGTGCCCTAGGCTCTGTTGCTTTGTTTTTTAGATGTTTCAGGAAACACCATACACTTCTCCCGAGTGTCTGTTGGCAATTTACATCCCGCCCATCAGCATAACAAGGCTCCCAGTTCTCCATGGCCTGTCCTGCCTTTCTGGATTTTACACTTTTTTCAGATGGCCCTTTTGACCGGGGGGAAGTGAGACTTCATTGTAGTGCAGATTTCCTTTGCAAGCTTGCTTGGTTGGCCAAAAAGGGCGTATGCGTTTTTTCCTGAATATATTCAGGAAAAAACGCATACGCCCTTTTTGGCCAAGTGCATCATTGTGGACGTTCTGCCTCTTTTCCTATGCTTTCAATGCAATTCCAGTCTACCTCCTGAAATCGGTTTCCTGCAATTCTGCCCCGCTTTCAAGTCCTCTTGGGAGCCTTACTTCAGTATATTTTTGGACGATAGCTGTCATTTATAACTCTGCAGGTTTGTGAAATACAGTGCCCCAGAGCTCCTTTCTTCAACTCGCTTTCTTGTGACCTGGCCACAACACCGCAGGATGGCTTCAGGCCCTAGTCTGGTTCCGGCACGGCACGCTGAGCCTTTGGTTATTTCCTCTTCCTGGTGGGAAATGAGAGTTAAATTTGCCCGTCCAGACACCTCCAGCTAGTCTCTCATTGGTTCTCGCTATTCCTTTTCATCTTCCGCAGAAATTGCAAACTGGGCCAAACAGGAGGTTAAAGGTACTGATTCTCCAAGTCGGGAGAGTGTTAGTAAAGCGTCTGGAATGTTGCACCCGAGTACCAGGGGAGGAAAACTGAGACATATTTGAACACGTCTCCCGTTCACACGGTTGATCATACTCTGGGTTCCACATGCATGTTTTAGCTGAAGGAAGAATACCTTAAACCTGGGTAGTTGAAACCCGTGGAATGGGTACCATGCAATATGACTTCAAAGGGTCTTCATTTGCTCACCGAACCTCTCCAATCCTATCACTGCTGCGTTTATGCCCCTGTACACATGCTTGATTCTCTTTCGGAGACATAGCAATCCATAGGTTTTAAGATACTTACTAGTCAGGTACATTCTTAGGCGTTTAATATGCGGTGTTGAGTCCATTTCGTTGAGCAAGGAGTAGCTCTTGTCTATTCCATATTTGGCTTAAGGAACTTTATCTGTGCTCATTTCAATCTCTGGTTTTATGCAGCACCCCAACTCACCTTTCCTCTTAAGCAAGCATAAGTTGGTTTTCTAAATTTGAGACCCTGTTCTGTTCTGTATTTCAGTTCCTGTGTAGCCAAGTTTACATTCCGTGTATTAGTGATATCTTATGATGTTTCTTTTTCTGTGTGACTTATTTCAGTTAGAATCATCATACCTGAATCCACTCATTGTGCTGCTAAGGGCCTGATGACATAGATTTCATTGCTGAGTGATATTGCTTTGTAAGTAAATACCACAGCTTCTTTATCCATTTTTCACTTTCTGCGATGTTGAACTTGTACTGTAAACGAGGTTCTTGTAAACAGAGGCGTCCCAAACTTTGGGGTGGCTGTGTCTTTTTGATTTTAATTTCCCTAAGCTATAGGACCATAAGTGGAAGTGCCCTAGGCTCTGTTGCTTTGTTTTTTAGATGTTTCAGGAAACACCATACACTTCTCCCGAGTGTCTGTTGGCAATTTACATCCCGCCCATCAGCATAAAAAGGCTCCCAGTTCTCCATGGCCTGTCCTGCCTTTCTGGATTTTACACTTTTTTCAAATGGCCCTTTTGACCGGGGGGAAGTGAGACTTCATTGTAGTGCAGATTTCCTTTGCAAGCTTGCTTGGTTGGCCAAAAAGGGCGTATGCGTTTTTTCCTGAATATATTCAGGAAAAAACGCATACGTCCTTTTTGGCCAAGTGCATCATTGTGGACGTTCTGCCTCTTTTCCTATGCTTTCAATGCAATTCCAGTCTACCTCCTGAAATCGGTTTCCTGCAATTCTGCCCCGCTTTCAAGTCCTCTTGGCAGCCTTACTTCAGTCTATTTTTGGACGATACCTGTCATTTATAACTCTGCAGGTTTGTGAATTACAGTGCCCCTGAGCTCCTTTCTTCAACTCACTTTCTTTTGAGCTGGCCGCAACACCGCAGGATGGCTTCAGGCCCTAATCTGGTTCCGGCACGGCACGCTGAGCCTTTGGTTATTTCCTCTTCCAGATGGGAAATGAGAGTTAAATTTGCCCGTCCAGACACCTCCAGCTAGTCTCTCATTGGTTCTCCCTATTCCTGTTCATCTTCCGCAGAAATTGCAAACTGGGCCAAACAGGAGGTTAAAGGCGCTGACTCTCCAAGTGGGTAGAGTGTTAGTAAAGCGTCTGGAATGTTGCACCCGAGTACCAGGGGAGGAAAACTGAGACATATTTGAACACGTCTCCCGTTCACACGGTTGATCATACTCTGGGTTCCACATGCATGTTTTAGCTGAAGGAAGAATACCTTAAACCTGGAGAGTTGAGACCCGTGGAATGGGTACCATGCAATATGACTTCAAAGGGTCTTCATTTGCTCACCGAACCTGTCCAATCCTATCACTGCTGCATTTATGCCCTTGTACACATGCTTGATTCTCTTTTGGAGACATAGCAATCCATAGGTTTTAAGATACTTACTAGTCAGGTACATTCTTAGGCGTTTAATATGGGGTGTTGAGTCCATTTCGTTGAGCAAGGAGTAGCTCTTGTCTATTCCATATTTGGCTTAAGGAACTTTATCTGTGCTCATTTCAATCTCTGGTTTTATGCAGCACCCCAACTCACCTTTCCCCTTAAGCAAGCATAAGTTGGTTTTCTAAATTTGAGACCCTGTTCTGTTTTGGAATTCAGTTCCTGTGTAGCCAAGTTTACATTCCGTGTATTAGTGATATCTTATGATGTTTCTTTTTCTGTGTGACTTATTTCAGTTAGAATCATCGTACCTGAATCCACTCATTATGCTGCTACGGGCCTGATGACATAGATTTCATTGCTGAGTGATACTGCATTGTACGTAAGTACCACAAGTTCTTTATCCATTTTTCACTTTCTGTGATATTGAACTTGTACTGTAAACGAGGTTCTTGTAAACAGAGGCGTCCCAAACTTTGGGGTGGCTGTGTCTTTTTGATTTTAATTTCCCTAAGCTATAGGACCATAAGTGGAAGTGCCCTAGGCTCTGTTGCTTTGTTTTTTAGATGTTTCAGGAAACACCATACACTTCTCCCGAGTGTCTGTTGGCAATTTACATCCCGCCCATCAGCATAACAAGGCTCCCAGTTCTCCATGGCCTGTCCTGCCTTTCTGGATTTTACACTTTTCTCAGATGGCCCTTTTGACTGGGGGGAAGTGAGACTTCATTGTAGTGCAGATTTCCTTTGCAAGCTTGCTTGGTTGGCCAAAAAGGGCGTATGCGTTTTTTCCTGAATATATTCAGGAAAAAACGCATACGCCCTTTTTGGCCAAGTGCATCATTGTGGACGTTCTGCCTCTTTTCCTATGCTTTCAATGCAATTCCAGTCTACCTCCTGAAATCGGTTTCCTGCAATTCTGCCCCGCTTTCAAGTCCTCTTGGCAGCCTTACTTCAGTCTATTTTTTGACGATACCTGTCATTTATAACTCTGCAGGTTTGTGAATTACAGTGCCCCTGAGCTCCTTTCTTCAACTCACTTTCTTTTGAGCTGGCCGCAACACCGCAGGATGGCTTCAGGCCCTAATCTGGTTCCGGCACGGCACGCTGAGCCTTTGGTTATTTCCTCTTCCAGATGGGAAATGAAAGTTAAATTTGCCCGTCCAGACACCTCCAGCTAGTCTCTCATTGGTTCTCCCTATTCCTGTTCATCTTCCGCAGAAATTGCAAACCGGGCCAAACAGGAGGTTAAAGGCGCTGACTCTCCAAATGGGGAGAGTATTAGTAAAGCGTCTGGAATGTTTCACCCGAGTACCAGGGGACAAAAACTGAGACATATTTGAACACGTCTCCCGTTCACACGGTTGATCATACTCTGGGTTCCACATGCATGTTTTAGCTGAAGGAAGAATCCCTTAAACCAGGAGAGTTGAGACCCGTGGAATGGGTACCATGCAATATGACTTCAAAGGATCTTCATTTGCTCACCGAACCTCTCCAATCCTATCACTGCTGCGTTTATGCCCCTGTACACACGCTTGATTCTCTTTTGGAGACATAGCAATCCATAGGTTTTAAGATACTTACTAGTCAGGTACATTCTTAGGCGTTTAATATGGGGTGTTGAGTCCATTTTGTTGAGCAAGGAGTAGCTCTGGTCTATTCCATATTTGGCTTAAGGAACTTTATCTGTGCTCATTTCGATCTCTGGTTTTATGCAGCACCCCAACTCACCTTTCCCCTTAAGCAAGCATAAGTTGGTTTTCTAAATTTGAGACCCTGTTCTGTTTTGGAATTCAGTTCCTGTGTAGCCAAGTTTACATTCCATGTATTAGTGATATCTTATGATGTTTCTTTTTCTGTGTGACTTATTTCAGTTAGAATCATCGTACCTGAATCCACTCATTATGCTGCTAGGGGCCTGATGACATAGATTTCATTGCTGAGTGATACTGCATTGTACGTAAGTACCACAAGTTCTTTATCCATTTTTCACTTTCTGTGATATTGAACTTGTACGGTAAACGAGGTTCTTGTAAACAGAGGCGTCCCAAACTTTGGGGTGGCTGTGTCTTTTTGATTTATTTTCCCTAAGCTACAGGACCATAAGTGGAAGTGCCCTAGGCTCTGTTGCTTTGTTTTTTAGATGTTTTAGGAAACACCATACACTTCTCCCGAGTGTCTGTTGGCAATTTACATCCCGCCCATCAGCATAACAAGGCTCCCAGTTCTCCATGGCCTGTCCTGCCTTTCTGGATTTTACACTTTTTTCAGATGGCCCTTTTGACCGGGGGGAAGTGAGACTTCATTGTAGTGCAGATTTCTTTGAAAGCTTGCTTGGTTGGCCAAAAAGTGCGTATGCGTTTTTTCCTGAATATATTCAGGAAAAAATGCATACGCCCTTTTTGGCCAAGTGCATCATTGTGGACGTTCTGCCTCTTTTCCTATGCTTTCAATGCAATTCCAGTCTACCTCCTGAAATCGGTTTCCTGCAATTCTGCCCCGCTTTCAAGTCCTCTTGGCAGCCTTACTTCAGTATATTGTTGGACGATAGCTGTCATTTATAACTCTGCAGGTTTGTGAATTACAGTGCCCCTGAGCTCCTTTCTTCAACTTGCTTTCTTTTGAGCTGGCCGCAACACCGCAGGATGGCTTCAGGCCCTAATCTGGTTCCGGCACGGCACGCTGACCCTTTGGTTAATTCCTCTTCCTGGTGGGAAATGAGAGTTAAATTTGCCCGTCCAGACACCTCCAGCTAGTCTCTCATTGGTTCTCACTATTCCTGTTCATCTTCCGCAGAAATTCCAAACTGGGCCAAACAGGAGGTTAAAGGCGCTGACTCTCCATGTGGGGAGAGTTTTAGTAAAGCGTCTGGAATGTTGCACCCGAGTAACAGGGGAGGAAAACTGAGACATATTTGAACACGTCTCCCGTTCACACGGTTGATCATACTCTGGGTTCCACATGCATGTTTTAGCTGAAGGAAGAATACCTTAAAACTGGAGAGTTGAGACCCGTGGAATGGGTACCATGCAATATGACTTCAAAGGGTCTTCATTTGCTCACCGAACCTCTCCAATCCTATCACTGCTGCGTTTATGCCCCTGTACACATGCTTGATTCTCTTTCGGAGACATAGCAATCCATAGGTTTTAAGATACTTACTAGTCAGGTACATTCTTAGGCGTTTAATATGCGGTGTTGAGTCCATTTCGTTGAGCAAGGAGTAGCTCTTGTCTATTCCATATTTGGTTTAAGGAACTTTATCTGTGCTCATTTCAATCTCTGGTTTTATACAGCACCCCAACTCACCTTTCCCCTTAAGCAAGCATAAGTTGGTTTTCTAAATTTGAGACCCTGTTCTGTTTTGGAATTCAGTTCTTGTGTAGCCAAGTTTACATTCCGTGTATTAGTGATATCTTATGATGTTTCTTTTGCTGTGTGACTTATTTCAGTTAGAATCATCATACCTGAATCCACTCATTATGCTGCTACGGGCCTGATGACATAGATTTCATTGCTGAGTGATACTGCATTGTACGTAAGTACCACAAGTTCTTTATCCATTTTTCACTTTCTGTGATATTGAACCTGTACAGTAAACGAGGTTCTTGTAAACAGAGACGTCCCAAACTTTGGGGTGGCTGTGTCTTTTTGATTTTAATTTCCCTAAGCTATAGGACCATAAGTGGAAGTGCCCTAGGCTCTGTTGCTTTTTTTTTTAGATGTTTTAGGAAACACCATACACTTCTCCCGAGTGTCTGTTGGCAATTTACATCCCGCCCATCAGCATAAAAAGGCTCCCAGTTCTCCATGGCCTGTCCTGCCTTTCTGGATTTTACACTTTTTCAGATGGCCCTTTTGACCGGGGGTAAGTGAGACTTCATTGTAGTGCAGATTTCCTTTGGAAGCTTGCTTGGTTGGAAGGACCAAGTGGATCTTCCACTTAGGACCATAAGTGGAAGTGCCCTAGGCGTTTGTTGTCTACATCTGTTGCTCTATTTATGCCTTGCAAAATGGTTAATCTGTACAGTTTTTCTAGGTTCCACATATATGCATGAATATACAAGATTTGTTTTTCTGTTTCTGACTTACTTCACTCTGTATGACAGTCTCTAGATCCATCGACGTCTCTACAAATGACCCAATTTCATTCCTTTTCATGGCTTAGTAATATTCCATTTTATATATGTACCACAGCTTTATGCATTCGTCTGTCTGTGGGCATTTAGGTTGCTTCCATTACCTCGATATTGTAAATAGTGATGCAATGAACATTGCGGTGAATGACTCTTTTTGATTTATGGTTTTGTCTGGGTATATGTCCAGTACTGGGATTGCTGTATCATATGGTAATTCTATTGTTAGTTTCTTAAGAAATTCCATACTGTTCTCCATAATGACTGTATCAATTTATATTCCCAACAATAGTGGAAGAGGGTTCCTTTTCTCCACACCCTTTCCAGCATTTTTTGTTTGTAGATTTTCTATGAAGCCTATTCTACCAGGTGTGAGGTGATACCTCATTGTTGAATCCATTTCGTTGAGCAAGGGGTAGGTCTTGTCTATTACATATTTGGCTTATGGAACGGTATCTGTGCTAATTTCAAACTCTGCTTTTATGCAGCACCCCAACTCACCTTCCCCCTTAAGCAAGCATAAGTTGGTTTTCTAAATTTGAGACCCTGTTCTGTTTTGTAATTCAGTTCATGTGTAGCCAAGTTCACATTCCGTGTATTAGTGATACCTTATGATGTTTCTTTTTCTGTGTGACTTATTTCACGTAGATTCATCGTGCCTCAATCCACTCATTATGCTGGTACAGGCCTGGTGACATAGATTTCATTGCTGAGTGGTATTCTGTTGTACATAAGTACCGCTACTTCTTTATCCATTATTTGCTCTCTGGGATATTTAACTTGTGCCGCAGAAGAGATTCCTGTAAAAAGAGCCGTCCCAAAGTTTGGGGTGGCTGTGTCTTTTTGATTTTAATTTCCCTAAGCTATAGGACCATAAGTGGAAGTGCCCTAGGCTCTGTTGCTTTGTTTTTTAGATGTTTCAGGAAACACCATACACTTCTACAGAGCGGCTGTTGGCAATTTACATCCCGCCCATCAGCATAACAAGGCTCCCAATTTTCCATGGCCTGTTCTGCCTTTCTGGATTTTAAACTTTTTTCAGATGGCCCTTTTGACCAGGGGGGAAGTGAGACTTCATTGTAGTGCAGATTTCCTTTGCAAGATTGCCTGGTTGGCCAAAAAGGGCGTATCCGTTTTTTCCTGAATATATTCAGGAAAAAACGCATACGCCCTTTTTGTCCAAGTGCATCATTTTCGACGTTCTGCCTGTTTTCCTGTGTTTTAAATGCAATCCAATTCCGATTCCTCCTGAAATCGGTTTCCTGCAATTTTGCCCCGCATTCAAGTCCTCTTGGCAGCCCTACTTCAGTATATTTTCGGACAATAGCTGTCATTTATAAATCTGCAGGTTTGTGAATTACAGTGCCCCTGAGCTCCTTTCTTCAACTCGCTTTCTTGTGAGCTGGCCAAAACACCGCAGGATTGCTTCAGGCCCTAATCTGGTTCCGGCACGGCATGATGAGCCTTTGGTTTATTCCTCTTCCCTGTGGGAAATGAGAGTTAAATTTGCCCGTCCAGACACCTCCAGCTAGTCTCTCATTGGTTCTCCCTATTCCTGTTCATCTTCCGCAGAAATTGCAAACTGGGCCAAACAGGAGGTTAAAGGCAGTCACTCTCCAAGTGAGGAGAGTGTTAGTAAAGCGTCTGGAATGTTGCACCCGAGTACCAGGGAACGAAAAGTGAGACACATTTGAACACGTTTCTCGATCACATGGTGGATCATACTCTGGGTTCCACATGCATGTTTTAGCTGAAGGAAGAATCCCTTAAACCTGGAGAGTTGAGACCAATGGAATGGGTACCATGCAATATGACTTCAAAGGGTCTGCATTTGCTCACCGAACCTCACCAATCTTATGAGCCCCAAGTGTCCAGCCTTATGTGTCACCCAGCTCTGGGTGTAGATATGGTAAATGCAGGTTGCATCAGAAGCCTTGAATGAATTACTTAAGTATTGCTCTCTATTTCACTCTCATTGTGTTTTGTTTAAGAAATTTATTTTTAATATGGGATTTAGATGATTTTCACTGCTTTAATGCCGCTGTACACACTCTTGATTCTCTTACAGAGATATATAAATCCATAGCTTTTATGATTCTTACTAGTCAGGTATATTCCTAGGCGTTGAATATGGGGTGTTGAGTCCATTTCGTTGAACAAGGAGTAGCTCTTGTCTATTCCATATTTGGCTTAAGGAACTTTATCTGTGCTCATTTCAATCTCTGGTTTTATGCAGCACCCCAACTCACCTTTCCCCTTAAGCAAGCATAAGTTGGTTTTCTAAATTTGAGACCCTGTTCTGTTTTGGAATTCAGTTCCTGTGTAGCCAAGTTTACATTCCGTGTATTACTGATATCTTATGATGTTTCTTTCTCTGTGTGACTTATTTCAGTTAGATTCATTGTACTTAATCCACTCATTATGCTGCTACGGGCCTGATGACATAGATTTCATTGCTGAGTGATACTGCATTGTACGTAAGTACCACAACTTCTTTATCCATTTTTCACTTTCTGCGATATTGAACTTGTACCGTATATGAGGTTCTTATAAACAGAGCCATCCCAAACTTGGGGTGGCTGTGTCTTTTTGATTTTAATTTCTCTAAACTATAGGACCATAAGTGGAAGTGCCCTAGGCTCTGTTGCTTTGTTTTTTAGATGTTTCAGGAAACACCATACACTTCTCCAGAGTGGCTGTTGGCAATTTACATCCCGCCCATCAGCATAAGAAGGCTCCCAGTTCTCCATGGCCTGTCGTGCCTTTCTGGATTTTACACTTTTTTCAGATGGCCCTTTTGACCAGGGGAAAGTGAGACTTCATTGTAGTGCAGATTTCCTTTGCAAGCTTGCTTGGTTGGCCAAAAAGTGTGTATGCGTTTTTTCCTGACTATATTCAGGAAAAAACACATACGCCCTTTTTGGCCAAGTGCATCATTGTCGAGGTTCTGACTCTCTTCATATGTTTTCAATGCAATTCCAGTGTACCTCCTGAAATCGGTTTCCTGCAATTCTGCCTTGCTTTCAATGCTTCTTCATAGCTTTACCTCAATATATTTTTTGAAAATAGTTGGCCTTTATAACTCTGCAGGTTTTTGAATTGCAGTGGCCCTTAGCTCCATTTTTCAGCTCTTATTTTTGTGATCTTGCCCCATAACCACAGGATTCCTTGAAGCTCTATTCTTCTTCTGGGGCACCTTGCTGTGCCTTTGGTTAATTCTTCTTACTGATGTGAAATTAGAGTGACATGTGCCCATTGAAACCACTACAGCTAGTTTCTCACTGGTTCCCCCTATTCCCATTCATCCTCCACACTAACTGCAGACTGTGCGATACCAGAACTTAAAGGCATTGACTCTCCATGTGGAGATGTTGTTAGTAAAGCGGCTGGAATGTCGATCCGGAGCCCCAGAAGAGGAAAAATGAGGTGTGTTTTAGAAACCTTTCCCGATCATATGGTATACCAGTCGCTGGGTTTCCCAAGCATGGTTTAGCTGTAGGAAGATTCCCTTCAACCTGGAGTGTTGGGACCCTTGGAATGAGTAGCATGAAGTATTGCATTAAACTTTCGGCAGTTGCTCACCAAAGCTCACCAATCCTCTCAGCCCCAAGTGTCCAGCCTTATGTCTTATCCAGCTGTGGGTTTATATGTGGTCAATCCAGGTTGCATCACAGCCCCTGAGCGAATTTTGTAAGAATTTTTCTCTCTTTCATTGTTTCTGCGTTTTGTTTTTAAAATTTATTTCTATAATGGGGTTTAGCTCATTTTCACTGCTGTGTTTGTGCCACTCTGCACACACTTGATTCCCTTATGGAGATATATCAATACATGGGTTTTAAGATTCTTATTACTCAGATATATTTCTCTGCGGTGTATAGGGTGTGTTGAGGCCAGTTCATTGAGCAAGGTGTAGATCTTGTCTAATACCTATTTGGTTTATTGAACGGTATCTGTGCTAATTTCAAACTCTGGTTTTATGCATCACCCCACCTCTCCTTTCCCCTTAAGCTGACATAAGTGTGTTTTCTAAATGTGAGACACTGTTCTGTTCTGTAATTCATTTCTTGTGCAGCCATATTTACCCTCCCTCTATAAGTGATATCTTATGATATGTTTCTTTTTCTGTTTGACTTATTTCAAGTAGTATTATCGGACCTAAATCCACTCTTTATCCTTCTACTAGCCTTATTACATTGATTTCATGGTGAAGAGATATTCCATTGTACATAAGTACCACATCTTCTTTATCCATTGTTCTCTTTCCTGGGATATTTAAGGTGTACTGAAGTTGAGGTTCTTGTAAACAGAGTAGCCCTAAACTGTGGTGTGCTTGTGTCTTGTTGATTTTTAGACTTCCCTAGATATACTCCCATGATTGGAAGTGTCCTATGCTCTGTAGCTCTGTTTTTTAGATGATTTAGGAACCACCATACACTTCTCCAGAGTGGCTCTCGGCAGTTCACACACTGCCCATCAGCGTATAAAGGCTCCCTGTTCTCCATGGCCTGTCCTGCATTTCTGGTTTTTACAATTTTTTAGGATGGCCCTTTTGACCGGTGGGAAGTGAGACTTCTTTGTTGTGCACATTTGCATTGCTTGCTTGCTTCGTTGCCCATAAAGTGCGTATGCGTTTTTTCCTGGATATAATCAGGAAAAAACGCATACGCCCTTTTGGGCCAACTGCATCATTGTCGAAATTCTGCCGCTTTTCATGTGCGTTAAAGACGAGTCCAATCTATCTCTTGAAATCTGTTTCTTGCAATTCTGTCTTGCATTCAGATCCTCTTCTTTGCCTTACCTCAACATATTTTTGGACGTTAGTTTTCATTTATAACTCTGCAGGTTTGTGAATTGCAGTGACCCTGAGCTCCATTTTTTAAGTTGTTCTTTTGTGAGCTGGCCTCAAACCCACAGGATTGCTTCAGGCCCTATTTTGGCTCCGGCGAGGCAGGCTGAGCCTTTCTTTAATTCTTATTCTTAATGGGAAATTAGAGTGATATGTGCCCGTCCAAACCCCTACAACTCTTCTCTCATTGGTTCCCCCTCTTCCCGTTCATCCTCCTCACAATTTGCAAAATGTGTGAAACAGAAGTTTAAATGTGCTGATTCTCCAAGTGGGGAGATTCTAAGTAGCGTGGCTGGAATGGTGAACAGGAGCACCAGGAGAGGATAAATGAGGTGCATTTTAGACACATCTCCCGATCACATGGTGTACAGTCCTCTGGGTTTTCCATGCATGTTTTAGCTGTAGGAAGATCCCTTGAACCTGCAGATTTGGGACCCATTGAATGGGTACCAGGTAGTATTACTTTAAAGGGTGTGCATTTCCTCACCCAACCTCACATTTCTCTTAGCGCAAACAGTTTCCAGCCTTATGTCTCATCCTGCTGTGGGTCTAGATGTGTTCAATCCATGTTGCATCACCGTCCCTGAGGAAAAGTTGTAAGAGGTTTTCTCTGTCTCTCTGTCGTTTATTTTTTTCAATTTATTACTATATTGGTTACAGCTGATTTTCAAAGCTCTGTTTCTTGCTGCTGTACATCCACTTGATTCACGTACAGAGAGACATCAATAAATTCTTTTTCAGATTCTTACCAGTCGTATATATTCTTTTCCGGTGACTTGAGTGTGC
Source organism: Grampus griseus (assembly GCF_964374135.1). Classification (NCBI taxonomy): domain Eukaryota; kingdom Metazoa; phylum Chordata; class Mammalia; order Artiodactyla; family Delphinidae; genus Grampus; species Grampus griseus. The sequence continues at coordinate 437,040 of NW_028133314.1, forward strand.
TGAGTGCAGTTCTTTTAGCTACCGTGTAGGCCTTGTTGATTATCAGTTTGGTATTTGGAATGGTATCTTTGCTAATTTCAACCTCCTGGATGATGCCTCACCCCTCCCCACCTTTCCCGTTTAGCAGCCTTATGCGTGTTTTCTACATATTTGACTATGTTTTTGTTTTGTAATTTATTTCATGTGTAGCCATTTTGGATTCCACCTTTAAGTGATATCTTATGATATGTGTCTTTTTCTTTTTGAATTCTGTCACTTAGAATGATCATACGTAACTCCTCCGGAGTTGTTACAACTGGCCATATTTCATTGATTTCCAGGCTGAATAATATTCCACTCTACCTAAGTACCACATCTCTATCCATTTTTTCCCTCCAGAGACATTTAAGTTATATCCTAGTCGAGGATCTTTTAAACAGAGAGGGGGTAAACATTGGGGTGCCTGTGTCCTCTCGATTTTTGTTTTTCCCAAGATATACGCCCATGAGGGCAAGTGCCCTATGCTCTGTAGCTCATTTTTTAGATGCTTTAGTAAACACAATACACTTCTCCAGAATGGCCGTTGGCAATATACATTTCCACTATAAGTCTCACAGGGCTCCCTCTTCTCGTTGCCCTGTCCTGCATTTCTGTTGTTTACGCTTTATGAGGATGGCTCTTCTGACTGATGCGAAGTGATATCTTTTGTAGTATTGACTTCCAGTGCCCACCTGTTTGGTTGGCTAAAAAAGTGTATGCCCTTTTCTTGAATATATACAGAAAAAAACGCATACACCCTTTTTGGCCAACTGCAATGTTGGCAATGTTCAGCTCCTTTTCTTGTGCTTAATGGCGAGTCCTTTCTACCTCCTCAAATCCCTTTCCTGCCATTCTCCCTTGCTTACAAGTCCTTTTCTCTGACTTTCCTCAAGACATTTTTCAGTGATGGATATTTTCAACTCTGCAGTTTTGTGAATTTTACTGCCCCTGAGTTCCATTGTTCAACTTGTGTTTATGGGAACTGGCCACAAAGCAGCGGGATTTCCTCAAGCCCTATACTGTTTCCATAGGCAACCCTAGCCTTTGGTCAATTCGTCTTCCTGATTGGAAATTAGAGTGACATGTGCCTGTCTGAACACCTAGGACTTGTCTCTCATTGTTCCTCATCCTTCCGCTTCATCCTCTGGACAAATTCCAAACTGTACGCAACAGGATGTTGACAGTGCTGACATCTCCAAGTGGGGAGACTGTTAGTAAAGACGCTGGAGGGGTGAACCAGAGCACCAGGAGATGAGGAGACGAGATGCCTTTTCCAAACTCTTCCCGATCAGACGGTATACCATCCTCTGGGTGTGACAGACATGTTTTAGCAGTAGGAAGAGTCCCATTCATGTAAGGAGAACACCAGGGCTTTTTCAAAATCAGTGTCTCCCCGAAACCCAAACTGGGGAATTTTTTAAGCTACGGCTACACATATGTTCATTAAGGGCCTTGGGAAGTAGGCAGAGTCCAAACTTTAGATGATTGAAGTCTTCAGGGTCAGAAGCACTCACCACCAGCTTCCCTTAGGCTACACTTTAACTATCATTGATAGATGATGTCAATAAAAATATCTATTCTTTTTCAGATTATTTCCCCTTATAGGTTATTGCAAAATGTTGAGTGTAGTTCCCTGTGCTATACAGTAGTTCCTTGTTGATGATCTATTTTATACATAGCAGTGTGTATGTGTTAATTCCAAACTGTTAATTTATCCCTCCTCCCACCTTTCCCCTTTGGTAATAATAAATTATAAGATTTTATACTTCTCAGAAATGGGGGAGCTGAAAGAGAGGTATCATTTTCAATGGAAAAGCATTTAAAACAAGATTGAAGGTTTAACCAAGATTATTAGATGTACATCCTTGGAAAGAAATCACTTCGTTTCTCTAATATTGACCTGACAAATAAGACAAACCTTTTCACTGAACTTGCTTATAAAAAGTGATGGAAATATCAAATGGAAGTGTTAGAAACATCTTATTTTACCCGAGCCTTATACACTGTTCTATGTTAACTACAGTTTGGCTCACACATCTGTTCATTGAGGTTACAATAGTCTCAATTTCTGTTACTGATCCTCCAGAGTGGACCCCAACAAGTGTCCCCCTGCCCAGTGTCATTGGGGCCAACAGATCGAGACTGAGTTTGGTTCACAAGCAAAGGAAACTTTATATTTTGATCAGAGAATGGAGAGGTGAGAGCATGCACTACCCCGTGGGCTGTGGGCTGGGCTGCTGTGTAGAGATCCTGTCAGAGTCAGTGGGAGGGAGGGAGGCGGCGGAGCTCTCGAGGGCCGGGTTGGCTGTAGCTCAGGCTCTATATCGTGGAGTCTGCACTGGGCCCCAGGAGCTGAGGTGTCGACCCAGCCATTCTGCACTAGGAAATCTGGTCTGAAGTGCCGGGTGTGGAACCTCTGCATGCGGGACCCTAGGAGCACGTGAAATTAGACAAAGCACAAAGGATAGAAAAGGTTAGACTTGACTTTATTGCCCAGATTCTATTTTTATCTCCCAGGGATTTTTAATGGGCTTTGCTGGGGACAAACCCCTCCTCTGCCTTTTGTCCCGTTCCTCATTCTTGGAGTGCTGAGGGTGCAGACCCTTCTTCTGTAACTGCTGAGTGCTGAGTTGGGAGCCCTCATACCCTGGGGCGAGGGTCAGAGCTTCTCCCCAGCAGCCTCCCGGTGACGTTGATTGTCCCCAGGACCCCTGCCTCCCTGCTCGTCCACCTGAGCACCAGCATTGGAAGTGTTATAGATTCTAATGACCTTTAAGGGTCCAGGAAAGAGATGTGCAGAGACGCTGTGGGGGCCGGTTTCACCCCGCCCCACATTAGTTCGGCCACCTTAGGCTGACCGTTTCTGCCAGCCTAGATGCTCTGACCAGTAGTCTGCGCTTTCTTCAATTAGGCCCCTGAATTAACGTACAAACAGCACCAGGTGTCAGAGCCCTGCCCGCTCAACTCCCAGACAGTCCAGGGTCAGTGGTGATAAGGACCATGATGGCTACTGAGTCAACAGCCTTTTGAAGTAAACAGGAGTCCAGCCGGTCTTATTGGCCACCATCATCACGGTGTCTGTAGGCTTTTCTATGGTGACAGTGTGGTATACTGTTCCCCCGCCAAGATTATTAGCTCCCCTCTGGGTGCAGTAAGTCCTGCAAGCAGTAGTCTACTCTTTTGGGACACACTCTTGTTGTTTTATGAGAGAAACTCCAGGTCAAGTGATGTTCACACGAGTCGTCATGGTGCCCTGTTGCCCCCGGTTATCTCTCTGGATGTTGGAGTTGGAGGGCCTCCTCACTCGAGGTCGGTGTGCCCACGGAGCGAACCCTGCAACTTCAGGGCATGGTTGGTGGTTAGGATCACCACGTGGGGTCCTTTTCCCTTAGGAGGGAGGTGGCCTTTTGGGCTGCTGATTTCCAGGTTTTTAGATACCGCCAGTATCTTGGCCAGATGTGGCAGTGGGCCAAGCTCCTTAGTGACCGTAGTTTATCCTACCTGGATGGCATTCTTGCATTGTTCCATTTCAAGTGGTCCCAGTTTTTGCACTAATTCTCCAATGGCGATTCACCTTTCACCGGGAATGTAAAGGTCAAAGGGTTTAGCTAAATTAGGGAGTTCCAGGGCAAGGGTCTGAATTGACTGCTCTTTCCATTCTTGAAAGGCCACTTCTGGATTCTATTCAAAAGGATCATCATCTTTTCCTTTCAGTGTTTCATATAGAGGCCCAGCTAGTAGACTGTAGTTAGGGATCCAGAAGCAGCAAACCCTGGCCTCCCCAGGAACCCCTAAGCTGTCTTCTAGTTTTAGAAAGGGGTAAGGCTGAAAATGGTTTCTTCCCTTTCCTGGGATGGGCTTCTCTGACCTTGTGTGAGAATGAAGCCCAGGCAGGTCACCGCAGTCTGTGATATTTGAGCTTTTTCTTGGACAACTTCTATCCTTTATTGGCTTGGTAGTTCAGAGGCCTCCTTAGTAGGGCTGGCGATCAGAATGTCGTCTGCATATTGAAGGAGGGTTTCCTTTTCCAGAGGTAGAACTTTTAGGTCTTTAGCTAAGCTTTCCCCAAAGACGGTGTGGGAATTTTTGCACCCTTGGGTCCAGACGGCCCGGAAGTATTGTTTTAGTTGTATGTTGAGTCCTGCCACTCACAAGCCAAAATTTCTTGTGACTCTGGGACTAATGGAATACAAAAGAAGGCATCATTGAAGACTAATACAGAATACCATGTCCTGGTGGTTGGTAGAATGACCAGCAGGGTGTAGGAATTAGGAGCAACTGGAGGTATATCCTCGGTGGCTTCACTGACTGTCCTGACATCCTTTACCAGGTCCCCAGCAGCCCATGGGGCTCTCGTGGTCAGACCAATCCCAGAATATGGAGCTCACCTGGGCAGGTACCCCACCCCCACCCCAGCCCACGGGGCTCTCGTGGTCAGGCCCCTCCCAGGATACAGAGCTACCCTTGCAGGTACCGTGGCAGGGCTGGGCACACAGGAACCGTGCACATAGCCCTCATTGCAGAGCACCCCCAGCTCACCTGTCGCTCAGAGCTGACACAGAGCACCTCAGAGCAGGACTTGAACTAACAAACAGCAGCTGCGACAGGTCTGTGTCCCTGGGCATCACTCCGTGAGGCCTCCCTCCACCTGGTCTTCCAGAGACTTCCACTGCACCCGGGGCACCAGGCCTCTGTCTCCAACCACCACCCACCCCTCCTCTCCCTGACTCCTGGGTTCCTCTCATTAGGAGAGGGTTTTCTTGAAGTTGTCTCCCACTCATGGGCCAGATAAAATGATTAGAAAACAAGCCAAAGCTGCAACCCCTTGTCTATCCTGACTCTCAGGAGCCCACACCTGTTCCTTGGACCTGGCCGGTTCAGCAAGTTCCATTTTCTGCAACTGTGAGCCCCTGAGGGGTGATGATTGGCTGACCTGGGCAGCCTTACCGTGCCGGCCAGCCCTCCCCAGGTGTGCCTGGGTTGAGATCAATATAAATACCACTCCAGGCAGCAAGAGTCCCTGCAGCCGTGCCTGACACCATTTTCTCTGCCCTGTCAGCAGTCTCGGGGCTGGGCTGGTGGGAGGGAGTGAGAGGCCACGGCTTTGTGGGTGGCCCAGTGTGAGTGGGGCTCTGCTGGACTTTCTGCAGCAGTTGCCAGGCTGCCACCTGCTAAAGAAGAGGATGTGTCACCCATACCTGCTGCTGGAATTTCTCCCTGGGCAGAGGTGAGGAAGGAAAAAAGCAGTGGGGGCAGGGACAGGACGGGTATCTCAGGCAGGGAAATGGAAATCTTCCAGAAGAGCACCCAGGGCCAGGACCATCCTGGCTGGCCTGCAGGCACCAAGTTGGCCGGCATGCTGTCACTCATGTGGCTCTATGGCCCTTCCTCTAGGCTTTCAAGTCCTTGTATATATTCAGGTGTTTTACCTGGGACGGGTGGGAATAGTTCAGCAGCAACTGGCCTGGGGCTCAGCTCACGTTTACTCACAGATGCCTCGGCACGGTGCCCCAGCTTTGCAATGAGGACGCTTGTTGCGTGGGGGCTGCTCGCTGAATGGGAGACGATTCCCCACCACTGACCAACTTCAGAATTGTTTACAACTGGAGCAAGTGCCCTGATACGGTTTTCCTCTGTGTAACTGGTGGGTTCTGTGTTTTTTTCTCTTTTTCGTTTTTGGTTCAAGGTAGATTTTATTCCTCTTTTTTGTATTTACAGATATAAGCATGGAAATAATTTATTCATATAAATACATGTAAGTGCAGGGAATAATTGTTTTTTCTGTTTTATTTTTTAAATTTTATTTCTTTTTAATTTTGAATTTTATTTTATATTTTTATACAGCAGGTTCTTATTGGTTATCTATTTTATACATATAAATGTATACATGCCAATCCCAGTCTCTCAACTCGTCCCACCACCACCCCCCCAACAGCTTTCCCCCCTTGTTGTCCATACGTTTGTTGTCTACATCTGTTGCTCTATTTATGCCTTGCAAAATGGTTAATCTGTACAGTTTTTCTAGGTTCCACATATATGCATGAATATACAAGATTTGTTTTTCTCTTTCTGACTTACTTCACTCTGTATGACAGTCTCTAGATCCATCGACGTCTCTACAAATGACCCAATTTCATTCCTTTTCATGGCTTAGTAATATTCCATTTTATATATGTACCACAGCTTTATGCATTCGTCTGTCTGTGGGCATTTAGGTTGCTTCCATTACCTCGATATTGTAAATAGTGATGCAATGAACATTGCGGTGAATGACTCTTTTTGATTTATGGTTTTGTCTGGGTATATGTCCAGTACTGGGATTGCTGTATCATATGGTAATTCTATTGTTAGTTTCTTAAGAAATTCCATACTGTTCTCCATAATGACTGTATCAATTTATATTCCCAACAATAGTGGAAGAGGGTTCCTTTTCTCCACACCCTTTCCAGCATTTTTTGTTTGTAGATTTTCTATGAAGCCTATTCTACCAGGTGTGAGGTGATACCTCATTGTTGAATCCATTTCGTTGAGCAAGGGGTAGGTCTTGTCTATTACATATTTGGCTTATGGAACGGTATCTGTGCTAATTTCAAACTCTGCTTTTATGCAGCACCCCAACTCACCTTCCCCCTTAAGCAAGCATAAGTTGGTTTTCTAAATTTGAGACCCTGTTCTGTTTTGTAATTCAGTTCATGTGTAGCCAAGTTCACATTCCGTGTATTAGTGATACCTTATGATGTTTCTTTTTCTGTGTGACTTATTTCACGTAGATTCATCGTGCCTCAATCCACTCATTATGCTGGTACAGGCCTGGTGACATAGATTTCATTGCTGAGTGGTATTCTGTTGTACATAAGTACCGCTACTTCTTTATCCATTATTTGCTCTCTGGGATATTTAACTTGTGCCGCAGAAGAGATTCCTGTAAAAAGAGCCGTCCCAAAGTTTGGGGTGGCTGTGTCTTTTTGATTTTAATTTCCCTAAGCTATAGGACCATAAGTGGAAGTGCCCTAGGCTCTGTTGCTTTGTTTTTTAGATGTTTCAGGAAACACCATACACTTCTACAGAGCGGCTGTTGGCAATTTACATCCCGCCCATCAGCATAACAAGGCTCCCAATTTTCCATGGCCTGTTCTGCCTTTCTGGATTTTAAACTTTTTTCAGATGGCCCTTTTGACCAGGGGGGAAGTGAGACTTCATTGTAGTGCAGATTTCCTTTGCAAGATTGCCTGGTTGGCCAAAAAGGGCGTATCCGTTTTTTCCTGAATATATTCAGGAAAAAACGCATACGCCCTTTTTGTCCAAGTGCATCATTTTCGACGTTCTGCCTGTTTTCCTGTGTTTTAAATGCAATCCAATTCCGATTCCTCCTGAAATCGGTTTCCTGCAATTTTGCCCCGCATTCAAGTCCTCTTGGCAGCCCTACTTCAGTACATTTTCGGACAATAGCTGTCATTTATAAATCTGCAGGTTTGTGAATTACAGTGCCCCTGAGCTCCTTTCTTCAACTCGCTTTCTTGTGAGCTGGCCAAAACACCGCAGGATTGCTTCAGGCCCTAATCTGGTTCCGGCACGGCATGATGAGCCTTTGGTTTATTCCTCTTCCCTGTGGGAAATGAGAGTTAAATTTGCCCGTCCAGACACCTCCAGCTAGTCTCTCATTGGTTCTCCCTATTCCTGTTCATCTTCCGCAGAAATTGCAAACTGGGCCAAACAGGAGGTTAAAGGCAGTCACTCTCCAAGTGAGGAGAGTGTTAGTAAAGCGTCTGGAATGTTGCACCCGAGTACCAGGGAACGAAAAGTGAGACACATTTGAACACGTTTCTCGATCACATGGTGGATCATACTCTGGGTTCCACATGCATGTTTTAGCTGAAGGAAGAATCCCTTAAACCTGGAGAGTTGAGACCAATGGAATGGGTACCATGCAATATGACTTCAAAGGGTCTGCATTTGCTCACCGAACCTCACCAATCTTATGAGCCCCAAGTGTCCAGCCTTATGTGTCACCCAGCTCTGGGTGTAGATATGGTAAATGCAGGTTGCATCAGAAGCCTTGAATGAATTACTTAAGTATTGCTCTCTATTTCACTCTCATTGTGTTTTGTTTAAGAAATTTATTTTTAATATGGGATTTAGATGATTTTCACTGCTTTAATGCCGCTGTACACACTCTTGATTCTCTTACAGAGATATATAAATCCATAGCTTTTATGATTCTTACTAGTCAGGTATATTCCTAGGCGTTGAATATGGGGTGTTGAGTCCATTTCGTTGAACAAGGAGTAGCTCTTGTCTATTCCATATTTGGCTTAAGGAACTTTATCTGTGCTCATTTCAATCTCTGGTTTTATGCAGCACCCCAACTCACCTTTCCCCTTAAGCAAGCATAAGTTGGTTTTCTAAATTTGAGACCCTGTTCTGTTTTGGAATTCAGTTCCTGTGTAGCCAAGTTTACATTCCGTGTATTACTGATATCTTATGATGTTTCTTTCTCTGTGTGACTTATTTCAGTTAGATTCATTGTACTTAATCCACTCATTATGCTGCTACGGGCCTGATGACATAGATTTCATTGCTGAGTGATACTGCATTGTACGTAAGTACCACAACTTCTTTATCCATTTTTCACTTTCTGCGATATTGAACTTGTACCGTATATGAGGTTCTTATAAACAGAGCCATCCCAAACTTGGGGTGGCTGTGTCTTTTTGATTTTAATTTCTCTAAACTATAGGACCATAAGTGGAAGTGCCCTAGGCTCTGTTGCTTTGTTTTTTAGATGTTTCAGGAAACACCATACACTTCTCCAGAGTGGCTGTTGGCAATTTACATCCCGCCCATCAGCATAAGAAGGCTCCCAGTTCTCCATGGCCTGTCGTGCCTTTCTGGATTTTACACTTTTTTCAGATGGCCCTTTTGACCAGGGGAAAGTGAGACTTCATTGTAGTGCAGATTTCCTTTGCAAGCTTGCTTGGTTGGCCAAAAAGTGTGTATGCGTTTTTTCCTGACTATATTCAGGAAAAAACACATACGCCCTTTTTGGCCAAGTGCATCATTGTCGAGGTTCTGACTCTCTTCATATGTTTTCAATGCAATTCCAGTGTACCTCCTGAAATCGGTTTCCTGCAATTCTGCCTTGCTTTCAATGCTTCTTCATAGCTTTACCTCAATATATTTTTTGAAAATAGTTGGCCTTTATAACTCTGCAGGTTTTTGAATTGCAGTGGCCCTTAGCTCCATTTTTCAGCTCTTATTTTTGTGATCTTGCCCCATAACCACAGGATTCCTTGAAGCTCTATTCTTCTTCTGGGGCACCTTGCTGTGCCTTTGGTTAATTCTTCTTACTGATGTGAAATTAGAGTGACATGTGCCCATTGAAACCACTACAGCTAGTTTCTCACTGGTTCCCCCTATTCCCATTCATCCTCCACACTAACTGCAGACTGTGCGATACCAGAACTTAAAGGCATTGACTCTCCATGTGGAGATGTTGTTAGTAAAGCGGCTGGAATGTCGATCCGGAGCCCCAGAAGAGGAAAAATGAGGTGTGTTTTAGAAACCTTTCCCGATCATATGGTATACCAGTCGCTGGGTTTCCCAAGCATGGTTTAGCTGTAGGAAGATTCCCTTCAACCTGGAGTGTTGGGACCCTTGGAATGAGTAGCATGAAGTATTGCATTAAACTTTCGGCAGTTGCTCACCAAAGCTCACCAATCCTCTCAGCCCCAAGTGTCCAGCCTTATGTCTTATCCAGCTGTGGGTTTATATGTGGTCAATCCAGGTTGCATCACAGCCCCTGAGCGAATTTTGTAAGAATTTTTCTCTCTTTCATTGTTTCTGCGTTTTGTTTTTAAAATTTATTTCTATAATGGGGTTTAGCTCATTTTCACTGCTGTGTTTGTGCCACTCTGCACACACTTGATTCCCTTATGGAGATATATCAATACATGGGTTTTAAGATTCTTATTACTCAGATATATTTCTCTGCGGTGTATAGGGTGTGTTGAGGCCAGTTCATTGAGCAAGGTGTAGATCTTGTCTAATACCTATTTGGTTTATTGAACGGTATCTGTGCTAATTTCAAACTCTGGTTTTATGCATCACCCCACCTCTCCTTTCCCCTTAAGCTGACATAAGTGTGTTTTCTAAATGTGAGACACTGTTCTGTTCTGTAATTCATTTCTTGTGCAGCCATATTTACCCTCCCTCTATAAGTGATATCTTATGATATGTTTCTTTTTCTGTTTGACTTATTTCAAGTAGTATTATCGGACCTAAATCCACTCTTTATCCTTCTACTAGCCTTATTACATTGATTTCATGGTGAAGAGATATTCCATTGTACATAAGTACCACATCTTCTTTATCCATTGTTCTCTTTCCTGGGATATTTAAGGTGTACTGAAGTTGAGGTTCTTGTAAACAGAGTAGCCCTAAACTGTGGTGTGCTTGTGTCTTGTTGATTTTTAGACTTCCCTAGATATACTCCCATGATTGGAAGTGTCCTATGCTCTGTAGCTCTGTTTTTTAGATGATTTAGGAACCACCATACACTTCTCCAGAGTGGCTCTCGGCAGTTCACACACTGCCCATCAGCGTATAAAGGCTCCCTGTTCTCCATGGCCTGTCCTGCATTTCTGGTTTTTACAATTTTTTAGGATGGCCCTTTTGACCGGTGGGAAGTGAGACTTCTTTGTTGTGCACATTTGCATTGCTTGCTTGCTTCGTTGCCCATAAAGTGCGTATGCGTTTTTTCCTGGATATAATCAGGAAAAAACGCATACGCCCTTTTGGGCCAACTGCATCATTGTCGAAATTCTGCCGCTTTTCATGTGCGTTAAAGACGAGTCCAATCTATCTCTTGAAATCTGTTTCTTGCAATTCTGTCTTGCATTCAGATCCTCTTCTTTGCCTTACCTCAACATATTTTTGGACGTTAGTTTTCATTTATAACTCTGCAGGTTTGTGAATTGCAGTGACCCTGAGCTCCATTTTTTAAGTTGTTCTTTTGTGAGCTGGCCTCAAACCCGCAGGATTGCTTCAGGCCCTATTTTGGCTCCGGCGAGGCAGGCTGAGCCTTTCTTTAATTCTTATTCTTAATGGGAAATTAGAGTGATATGTGCCCGTCCAAACCCCTACAACTCTTCTCTCATTGGTTCCCCCTCTTCCCGTTCATCCTCCTCACAATTTGCAAAATGTGTGAAACAGAAGTTTAAATGTGCTGATTCTCCAAGTGGGGAGATTCTAAGTAGCGTGGCTGGAATGGTGAACAGGAGCACCAGGAGAGGATAAATGAGGTGCATTTTAGACACATCTCCCGATCACATGGTGTACAGTCCTCTGGGTTTTCCATGCATGTTTTAGCTGTAGGAAGATCCCTTGAACCTGCAGATTTGGGACCCATTGAATGGGTACCAGGTAGTATTACTTTAAAGGGTGTGCATTTCCTCACCCAACCTCACATTTCTCTTAGCGCAAACAGTTTCCAGCCTTATGTCTCATCCTGCTGTGGGTCTAGATGTGTTCAATCCATGTTGCATCACCGTCCCTGAGGAAAAGTTGTAAGAGGTTTTCTCTGTCTCTCTGTCGTTTATTTTTTTCAATTTATTACTATATTGGTTACAGCTGATTTTCAAAGCTCTGTTTCTTGCTGCTGTACATCCACTTGATTCACGTACAGAGAGACATCAATAAATTCTTTTTCAGATTCTTACCAGTCGTATATATTCTTTTCCGGTGACTTGAGTGTGCTGAGTGCAGTTCTTTTAGCTACCGTGTAGGCCTTGTTGATTATCAGTTTGGTATTTGGAATGGTATCTTTGCTAATTTCAACCTCCTGGATGATGCCTCACCCCTCCCCACCTTTCCCGTTTAGCAGCCTTATGCGTGTTTTCTACATATTTGACTATGTTTTTGTTTTGTAATTTATTTCATGTGTAGCCATTTTGGATTCCACCTTTAAGTGATATCTTATGATATGTGTCTTTTTCTTTTTGAATTCTGTCACTTAGAATGATCATACGTAACTCCTCCGGAGTTGTTACAACTGGCCATATTTCATTGATTTCCAGGCTGAATAATATTCCACTCTACCTAAGTACCACATCTCTATCCATTTTTTCCCTCCAGAGACATTTAAGTTATATCCTAGTCGAGGATCTTTTAAACAGAGAGGGGGTAAACATTGGGGTGCCTGTGTCCTCTCGATTTTTGTTTTTCCCAAGATATACGCCCATGAGGGCAAGTGCCCTATGCTCTGTAGCTCATTTTTTAGATGCTTTAGTAAACACAATACACTTCTCCAGAATGGCCGTTGGCAATATACATTTCCACTATAAGTCTCACAGGGCTCCCTCTTCTCGTTGCCCTGTCCTGCATTTCTGTTGTTTACGCTTTATGAGGATGGCTCTTCTGACTGATGCGAAGTGATATCTTTTGTAGTATTGACTTCCAGTGCCCACCTGTTTGGTTGGCTAAAAATGTGTATGCCCTTTTCTTGAATATATACAGAAAAAAACGCATACACCCTTTTTGGCCAACTGCAATGTTGGCAATGTTCAGCTCCTTTTCTTGTGCTTAATGGCGAGTCCTTTCTACCTCCTCAAATCCCTTTCCTGCCATTCTCCCTTGCTTACAAGTCCTTTTCTCTGACTTTCCTCAAGACATTTTTCAGTGATGGATATTTTCAACTCTGCAGTTTTGTGAATTTTACTGCCCCTGAGTTCCATTGTTCAACTTGTGTTTATGGGAACTGGCCACAAAGCAGCGGGATTTCCTCAAGCCCTATACTGTTTCCATAGGCAACCCTAGCCTTTGGTCAATTCGTCTTCCTGATTGGAAATTAGAGTGACATGTGCCTGTCTGAACACCTAGGACTTGTCTCTCATTGTTCCTCATCCTTCCGCTTCATCCTCTGGACAAATTCCAAACTGTACGCAACAGGATGTTGACAGTGCTGACATCTCCAAGTGGGGAGACTGTTAGTAAAGACGCTGGAGGGGTGAACCAGAGCACCGGGAGATGAGGAGACGAGATGCCTTTTCCAAGCTCTTCCCGATCAGACGGTATACCATCCTCTGGGTGTGACAGACATGTTTTAGCAGTAGGAAGAGTCCCATTCATGTAAGGAGAACACCAGGGCTTTTTCAAAATCAGTGTCTCCCCGAAACCCAAACTGGGGAATTTTTTAAGCTACGGCTACACATATGTTCATTAAGGGCCTTGGGAAGTAGGCAGAGTCCAAACTTTAGATGATTGAAGTCTTCAGGGTCAGAAGCACTCACCACCAGCTTCCCTTAGGCTACACTTTAACTATCATTGATAGATGATGTCAATAAAAATATCTATTCTTTTTCAGATTATTTCCCCTTATAGGTTATTGCAAAATGTTGAGTGTAGTTCCCTGTGCTATACAGTAGTTCCTTGTTGATGATCTATTTTATACATAGCAGTGTGTATGTGTTAATTCCAAACTGTTAATTTATCCCTCCTCCCACCTTTCCCCTTTGGTAATAATAAATTATAAGATTTTATACTTCTCAGAAATGGGGGAGCTGAAAGAGAGGTATCATTTTCAATGGAAAAGCATTTAAAACAAGATTGAAGGTTTAACCAAGATTATTAGATGTACATCCTTGGAAAGAAATCACTTCGTTTCTCTAATATTGACCTGACAAATAAGACAAACCTTTTCACTGAACTTGCTTATAAAAAGTGATGGAAATATCAAATGGAAGTGTTAGAAACATCTTATTTTACCCGAGCCTTATACACTGTTCTATGTTAACTACAGTTTGGCTCACACATCTGTTCATTGAGGTTACAATAGTCTCAATTTCTGTTACTGATCCTCCAGAGTGGACCCCAACAAGTGTCCCCCTGCCCAGTGTCATTGGGGCCAACAGATCGAGACTGAGTTTGGTTCACAAGCAAAGGAAACTTTATATTTTGATCAGAGAATGGAGAGGTGAGAGCATGCACTACCCCGTGGGCTGTGGGCTGGGCTGCTGTGTAGAGATCCTGTCAGAGTCAGTGGGAGGGAGGGAGGCGGCGGAGCTCTCGAGGGCCGGGTTGGCTGTAGCTCAGGCTCTATATCGTGGAGTCTGCACTGGGCCCCAGGACCTGAGGTGTCGACCCAGCCATTCTGCACTAGGAAATCTGGTCTGAAGTGCCGGGTGTGGAACCTCTGCATGCGGGACCCTAGGAGCACGTGAAATTAGACAAAGCACAAAGGATAAAAAAGGTTAAACTTGACTTTATTGCCCAGATTCTATTTTTATCTCCCAGGGATTTTTAATGGGCTTTGCTGGGGACAAACCCCTCCTCTGCCTTTTGTCCCGTTCCTCATTCTTGGAGTGCTGAGGGTGCAGACCCTTCTTCTGTAACTGCTGAGTGCTGAGTTGGGAGCCCTCATACCCTGGGGCGAGGGTCAGAGCTTCTCCCCAGCAGCCTCCCGGTGACGTTGATTGTCCCCAGGACCCCTGCCTCCCTGCTCGTCCACCTGAGCACCAGCATTGGAAGTGTTATAGATTCTAATGACCTTTAAGGGTCCAGGAAAGAGATGTGCAGAGACGCTGTGGGGGCCGGTTTCACCCCGCCCCACATTTGTTCGGCCACCTTAGGCTGACCGTTTCTGCCAGCCTAGATGCTCTGACCAGTAGTCTGCGCTTTCTTCAATTAGGCCCCTGAATTAACGTACAAACAGCACCAGGTGTCAGAGCCCTGCCCGCTCAACTCCCAGACAGTCCAGGGTCAGTGGTGATAAGGACCATGATGGCTACTGAGTCAACAGCCTTTTGAAGTAAACAGGAGTCCAGCCGGTCTTATTGGCCACCATCATCACGGTGTCTGTAGGCTTTTCTATGGTGACAGTGTGGTATACGGTTCCCCCGCCAAGATTATTAGCTCCCCTCTGGGTGCAGTAAGTCCTGCAAGCAGTAGTCTACTCTTTTGGGACACACTCTTGTTGTTTTATGAGAGAAACTCCAGGTCAAGTGATGTTCACACGAGTCGTCATGGTGCCCTGTTGCCCCCGGTTATCTCTCTGGATGTTGGAGTTGGAGGGCCTCCTCACTCGAGGTCGGTGTGCCCACGGAGCGAACCCTGCAACTTCAGGGCATGGTTGGTGGTTAGGATCACCACGTGGGGTCCTTTTCCCTTAGGAGGGAGGTGGCCTTTTGGGCTGCTGATTTCCAGGTTTTTAGATACCGCCAGTATCTTGGCCAGATGTGGCAGTGGGCCAAGCTCCTTAGTGACCGTAGTTTATCCTACCTGGATGGCATTCTTGCATTGTTCCATTTCAAGTGGTCCCAGTTTTTACACTAATTCTCCAATGGCGATTCACCTTTCACCGGGAATGTAAAGGTCAAAGGGTTTAGCTAAATTAGGGAGTTCCAGGGCAAGGGTCTGAATTGACTGCTCTTTCCATTCTTGAAAGGCCACTTCTGGATTCTATTCAAAAGGATCATCATCTTTTCCTTTCAGTGTTTCATATAGAGGCCCAGCTAGTAGACTGTAGTTAGGGATCCAGAAGCAGCAAACCCTGGCCTCCCCAGGAACCCCTAAGCTGTCTTCTAGTTTTAGAAAGGGGTAAGGCTGAAAATGGTTTCTTCCCTTTCCTGGGATGGGCTTCTCTGACCTTGTGTGAGAATGAAGCCCAGGCAGGTCACCGCAGTCTGTGATATTTGAGCTTTTTCTTGGACAACTTCTATCCTTTATTGGCTCGGTAGTTCAGAGGCCTCCTTAGTAGGGCTGGCGATCAGAATGTCGTCTGCATATTGAAGGAGGGTTTCCTTTTCCAGAGGTAGAACTTTTAGGTCTTTAGCTAAGCTTTCCCCAAAGACGGTGTGGGAATTTTTGCACCCTTGGGTCCAGACGGCCCGGAAGTATTGTTTTAGTTGTATGTTGAGTCCTGCCACTCACAAGCCAAAATTTCTTGTGACTCTGGGACTAATGGAATACAAAAGAAGGCATCATTGAAGACTAATACAGAATACCATGTCCTGGTGGTTGGTAGAATGACCAGCAGGGTGTAGGAATTAGGAGCAACTGGAGGTATATCCTCGGTGGCTTCACTGACTGTCCTGACATCCTTTACCAGGTCCCCAGCAGCCCATGGGGCTCTCGTGGTCAGACCAATCCCAGAATATGGAGCTCACCTGGGCAGGTACCCCACCCCCACCCCAGCCCACGGGGCTCTCGTGGTCAGGCCCCTCCCAGGATACAGAGCTACCCTTGCAGGTACCGTGGCAGGGCTGGGCACACAGGAACCGTGCACATAGCCCTCATTGCAGAGCACCCCCAGCTCACCTGTCGCTCAGAGCTGACACAGAGCACCTCAGAGCAGGACTTGAACTAACAAACAGCAGCTGCGACAGGTCTGTGTCCCTGGGCATCACTCCGTGAGGCCTCCCTCCACCTGGTCTTCCAGAGACTTCCACTGCACCCGGGGCACCAGGCCTCTGTCTCCAACCACCACCCACCCCTCCTCTCCCTGACTCCTGGGTTCCTCTCATTAGGAGAGGGTTTTCTTGAAGTTGTCTCCCACTCATGGGCCAGATAAAATGATTAGAAAACAAGCCAAAGCTGCAACCCCTTGTCTATCCTGACTCTCAGGAGCCCACACCTGTTCCTTGGACCTGGCCGGTTCAGCAAGTTCCATTTTCTGCAACTGTGAGCCCCTGAGGGGTGATGATTGGCTGACCTGGGCAGCCTTACCGTGCCGGCCAGCCCTCCCCAGGTGTGCCTGGGTTGAGATCAATATAAATACCACTCCAGGCAGCAAGAGCACCTGCAGCCGTGCCTGACACCATTTTCTCTGCCCTGTCAGCAGTCTCGGGGCTGGGCTGGTGGGAGGGAGTGAGAGGCCACGGCTTTGTGGGTGGCCCAGTGTGAGTGGGGCTCTGCTGGACTTTCTGCAGCAGTTGCCAGGCTGCCACCTGCTAAAGAAGAGGATGTGTCACCCATACCTGCTGCTGGAATTTCTCCCTGGGCAGAGGTGAGGAAGGAAAAAAGCAGTGGGGGCAGGGACAGGACGGGTATCTCAGGCAGGGAAATGGAAATCTTCCAGAAGAGCACCCAGGGCCAGGACCATCCTGGCTGGCCTGCAGGCACCAAGTTGGCCGGCATGCTGTCACTCGTGTGGCTCTATGGCCCTTCCTCTAGGCTTTCAAGTCCTTGTATATATTCAGGTGTTTTACCTGGGATGGGTGGGAATAGTTCAGCAGCAACTGGCCTGGGGCTCAGCTCACGTTTACTCACAGATGCCTCGGCACGGTGCCCCAGCTTTGCAATGAGGACGCTTGTTGCGTGGGGGCTGCTGGCTGAATGGGAGACGATTCCCCACCACTGACCAACTTCAGAATTGTTTACAACTGGAGCAAGTGCCCTGATACGGTTTTCCTCTGTGTAACTGGTGGGTTCTGTGTTTTTTTCTCTTTTTCGTTTTTGGTTCAAGGTAGATTTTATTCCTCTTTTTTGTATTTACAGATATAAGCATGGAAATAATTTATTCATATAAATACATGTAAGTGCAGGGAATAATTGTTTTTTCTGTTTTATTTTTTAAATTTTATTTCTTTTTAATTTTGAATTTTATTTTATATTTTTATACAGCAGGTTCTTATTGGTTATCTATTTTATACATATAAATGTATACATGCCAATCCCAGTCTCTCAACTCGTCCCACCACCACCCCCCCAACAGCTTTCCCCCCTTGTTGTCCATACGTTTGTTGTCTACATCTGTTGCTCTATTTATGCCTTGCAAAATGGTTAATCTGTACAGTTTTTCTAGGTTCCACATATATGCATGAATATACAAGATTTGTTTTTCTCTTTCTGACTTACTTCACTCTGTATGACAGTCTCTAGATCCATCGACGTCTCTACAAATGACCCAATTTCATTCCTTTTCATGGCTTAGTAATATTCCATTTTATATATGTACCACAGCTTTATGCATTCGTCTGTCTGTGGGCATTTAGGTTGCTTCCATTACCTCGATATTGTAAATAGTGATGCAATGAACATTGCGGTGAATGACTCTTTTTGATTTATGGTTTTGTCTGGGTATATGTCCAGTACTGGGATTGCTGTATCATATGGTAATTCTATTGTTAGTTTCTTAAGAAATTCCATATTGTTCTCCATAATGACTGTATCAATTTATATTCCCAACAATAGTGGAAGAGGGTTCCTTTTCTCCACACCCTTTCCAGCATTTTTTGTTTGTAGATTTTCTATGAAGCCTATTCTACCAGGTGTGAGGTGATACCTCATTGTTGAAACCATTTCGTTGAGCAAGGGGTAGGTCTTGTCTATTACATATTTGGCTTATGGAACGGTATCTGTGTTGATTTCAAACTCTGCTTTTATGCAGCACCCCAACTCACCTTCCCCCTTAAGCAGGCATAAGTTGGTTTTCTAAACTTGAGACCCTGTTCTGTTTTGTAATTCAGTTCATGTGTAGCCAAGTTCACATTCTGTGTATTAGTGATACCTTATGATGTTTCTTTTTCTGTGTGACTTATTTCACGTAGAATCATCGTGCCTCAATCCACTCATTATGCTGGTACGGGCCTGGTGACATAGATTTCATTGCTGAGTGGTATTCTGTTGTACATAAGTACCGCAACTTCTTTATCCATTATTTGCTCTCTGGGATATTTAACTTGTGCCGCAGAAGAGATTCCTGTAAAAAGAGCCGTCCCAAATTTTGGGGTGGCTGTGTCTTTTTGATTTTAATTTCCCTAAGCTATAGGACCATAAGTGGAAGTGCCCTAGGCTCTGTTGCTTTGTTTTTTAGATGTTTCAGGAAACACCATACACTTCTACAGAGCGGCTGTTGGCAATTTACATCCCGCCCATCAGCATAACAAGGCTCCCAGTTCTCCATGGCCTGTCCTGCCTTTCTGGATTTTACACTTTTTTCAGATGGCCCTTTTGACCAGGGGGGAAGTGAGACTTCATTGTAGTGCAGATTTCCTTTGCAAGCTTGCTTGGTTGGCCAAAAAGGGCGTATGCGTTTTTTCCTGAATATATTCAGGAAAAAACGCATACGCCCTTTTTGTCCAAGTGCATCATTGTGGACGTTCTGCCTCTTTTCCTATGCTTTCAATGCAATTCCAGTCTACCTCCTGAAATCGGTTTCCTGCAATTCTGCCCCGTTTCAAGTCCTCTTGGCAGCCTTACTTCAGTATATTTTTGGACGATAGCTGTCATTTATAACTCTGCAGGTTTGTGAATTACAGTGCCCCTGAGCTCCTTTCTTCAACTCGCTTTCTTGTGAGCTGGCCACAACACCGCAGGATTGCTTCAGGCCCTAATCTGGTTCCGGCACGGCATGCTGAGCCTTTGGTTTATTCCTCTTCCCTGTGGGAAATGAGAGTTAAATTTGTCCGTCCAGACACCTCCAGCTAGTCTCTCATTGGTTCTCCCTATTCCTGTTCATCTTCCGCAGAAATTGCAAACTGGGCCAAACAGGAGGTTAAAGGCATTCACTCTCCAAGTGAGGAGAGTGTTAGTAAAGCGTCTGGAATGTTGCACCCGAGTACCAGGGAACGAAAAGTGAGACACATTTGAACACGTTTCTCGATCACACGGTGGATCATACTCTGGGTTCCACATGCATGTTTTAGCTGAAGGAAGAATCCCTTAAACCTGGAGAGTTGAGACCAATGGAATGGGTACCATGCAATATGACTTCAAAGGGTCTGCATTTGCTCACCGAACCTCACCAATCTTATGAGCCCCAAGTGTCCAGCCTTATGTGTCACCCAGCTCTGGGTGTAGATATGGTAAATGCAGGTTGCATCAGAAGCCTTGAATGAATTATTTAAGTATTGCTCTCTATTTCACTCTCATTGTGTTTTGTTTAAGAAATTTATTTTTAATATGGGATTTAGATGATTTTCACTGCTTTAATGCCGCTGTACACACTCTTGATTCTCTTACAGAGATATATAAATCCATAGCTTTTATGATTCTTACTAGTCAGGTATATTCCTAGGCGTTGAATATGGGGTGTTGAGTCCATTTCGTTGAACAAGGAGTAGCTCTTGTCTATTCCATATTTGGCTTAAGGAACTTTATCTGTGCTCATTTCAATCTCTGGTTTTATGCAGCACCCCAACTCACCTTTCCCCTTAAGCAAGCATAAGTTGGTTTTCTAAATTTGAGACCCTGTTCTGTTTTGGAATTCAGTTCCTGTGTAGCCAAGTTTACATTCCGTGTATTACTGATATCTTATGATGTTTCTTTCTCTGTGTGACTTATTTCAGTTAGATTCATTGTACTTAATCCACTCATTATGCTGCTACGGGCCTGATGACATAGATTTCATTGCTGAGTGATACTGCATTGTACGTAAGTACCACAACTTCTTTATCCATTTTTCACTTTCTGCGATATTGAACTTGTACCGTATATGAGGTTCTTATAAACAGAGCCATCCCAAACTTGGGGTGGCTGTGTCTTTTTGATTTTAATTTCTCTAAACTATAGGACCATAAGTGGAAGTGCCCTAGGCTCTGTTGCTTTGTTTTTTAGATGTTTCAGGAAACACCATACACTTCTCCAGAGTGGCTGTTGGCAATTTACATCCCGCCCATCAGCATAAGAAGGCTCCCAGTTCTCCATGGCCTGTCGTGCCTTTCTGGATTTTACACTTTTTTCAGATGGCCCTTTTGACCAGGGGAAAGTGAGACTTCATTGTAGTGCAGATTTCCTTTGCAAGCTTGCTTGGTTGGCCAAAAAGTGTGTATGCGTTTTTTCCTGACTATATTCAGGAAAAAACACATACGCCCTTTTTGGCCAAGTGCATCATTGTCGAGGTTCTGACTCTCTTCATATGTTTTCAATGCAATTCCAGTGTACCTCCTGAAATCAGTTTCCTGCAATTCTGCCTTGCTTTCAATGCTTCTTCATAGCCTTACCTCAATATATTTTTTGAAAATAGTTGGCCTTTATAACTCTGCAGGTTTTTGAATTGCAGTGGCCCTTAGCTCCATTTTTCAGCTCTTATTTTTGTGATCTTGCCCCATAACCACAGGATTCCTTGAAGCTCTATTCTTCTTCTGGGGCACCTTGCTGTGCCTTTGGTTAATTCTTCTTACTGATGTGAAATTAGAGTGACATGTGCCCATTGAAACCGCTACAGCTAGTTTCTCACTGGTTCCCCCTATTCCCATTCATCCTCCGCACTAACTGCAGACTGTGCGATACCAGAACTTAAAGGCATTGACTCTCCATGTGGAGATGTTGTTAGTAAAGCGGCTGGAATGTCGATCCGGAGCCCCAGAAGAGGAAAAATGAGGTGTGTTTTAGAAACCTTTCCCGATCATATGGTATACCAGTCGCTGGGTTTCCCAAGCATGGTTTAGCTGTAGGAAGATTCCCTTCAACCTGGAGTGTTGGGACCCTTGGAATGAGTAGCATGAAGTATTGCATTAAACTTTCGGCAGTTGCTCACCAAAGCTCACCAATCCTCTCAGCCCCAAGTGTCCAGCCTTATGTCTTATCCAGCTGTGGGTTTATATGTGGTCAATCCAGGTTGCATCACAGCCCCTGAGCGAATTTTGTAAGAATTTTTCTCTCTTTCATTGTTTCTGCGTTTTGTTTTTAAAATTTATTTCTATAATGGGGTTTAGCTCATTTTCACTGCTGTGTTTGTGTCGCTCTGCACACACTTGATTCCCTTATGGAGATATATCAATACATGGGTTTTAAGATTCTTATTACTCAGATATATTTCTCTGCGGTGTATAGGGTGTGTTGAGGCCAGTTCATTGAGCAAGGTGTAGATCTTGTCTAATACCTATTTGGTTTATTGAACGGTATCTGTGCTAATTTCAAACTCTGGTTTTATGCATCACTCCACCTCTCCTTTCCCCTTAAGCTGACATAAGTGTGTTTTCTAAATGTGAGACACTGTTCTGTTCTGTAATTCATTTCTTGTGCAGCCATATTTACCTTCCCTCTATAAGTGATATCTTATGATATGTTTCTTTTTCTGTTTGACTTATTTCAAGTAGTATTATCGGACCTAAATCCACTCTTTATCCTTCTACTAGCCTTATTACATTGATTTCATGGTGAAGAGATATTCCATTGTACATAAGTACCACATCTTCTTTATCCATTGTTCTCTTTCCTGGGATATTTAAGGTGTACTGAAGTTGAGGTTCTTGTAAACAGAGTAGCCCTAAACTGTGGTGTGCTTGTGTCTTGTTGATTTTTAGACTTCCCTAGATATACTCCCATGATTGGAAGTGTCCTATGCTCTGTAGCTCTGTTTTTTAGATGATTTAGGAACCACCATACACTTCTCCAGAGTGGCTCTCGGCAGTTCACACACTGCCCATCAGCGTATAAAGGCTCCCTGTTCTCCATGGCCTGTCCTGCATTTCTGGTTTTTACAATTTTTTAGGATGGCCCTTTTGACCGGTGGGAAGTGAGACTTCTTTGTTGTGCACATTTGCATTGCTTGCTTGCTTCGTTGCCCATAAAGTGCGTATGCGTTTTTTCCTGGATATAATCAGGAAAAAACGCATACGCCCTTTTGGGCCAACTGCATCATTGTCGAAATTCTGCCGCTTTTCATGTGCGTTAAAGACGAGTCCAATCTATCTCTTGAAATCTGTTTCTTGCAATTCTGTCTTGCATTCAGATCCTCTTCTTTGCCTTACCTCAACATATTTTTGGACGTTAGTTTTCATTTATAACTCTGCAGGTTTGTGAATTGCAGTGACCCTGAGCTCCATTTTTTAAGTTGTTCTTTTGTGAGCTGGCCTCAAACCCGCAGGATTGCTTCAGGCCCTATTTTGGCTCCGGCGAGGCAGGCTGAGCCTTTCTTTAATTCTTATTCTTAATGGGAAATTAGAGTGATATGTGCCCGTCCAAACCCCTACAACTCTTCTCTCATTGGTTCCCCCTCTTCCCGTTCATCCTCCTCACAATTTGCAAAATGTGTGAAACAGAAGTTTAAATGTGCTGATTCTCCAAGTGGGGAGATTCTAAGTAGCGTGGCTGGAATGGTGAACAGGAGCACCAGGAGAGGATAAATGAGGTGCATTTTAGACACATCTCCCGATCACATGGTGTACAGTCCTCTGGGTTTTCCATGCATGTTTTAGCTGTAGGAAGATCCCTTGAACCTGCAGATTTGGGACCCATTGAATGGGTACCAGGTAGTATTACTTTAAAGGGTGTGCATTTCCTCACCCAACCTCACATTTCTCTTAGCGCAAACAGTTTCCAGCCTTATGTCTCATCCTGCTGTGGGTCTAGATGTGTTCAATCCATGTTGCATCACCGTCCCTGAGGAAAAGTTGTAAGAGGTTTTCTCTGTCTCTCTGTCGTTTATTTTTTTCAATTTATTACTATATTGGTTACAGCTGATTTTCAAAGCTCTGTTTCTTGCTGCTGTACATCCACTTGATTCACGTACAGAGAGACATCAATAAATTCTTTTTCAGATTCTTACCAGTCGTATATATTCTTTTCCGGTGACTTGAGTGTGCTGAGTGCAGTTCTTTTAGCTACCGTGTAGGCCTTGTTGATTATCAGTTTGGTATTTGGAATGGTATCTTTGCTAATTTCAACCTCCTGGATGATGCCTCACCCCTCCCC
Organism: Grampus griseus; assembly: GCF_964374135.1. Classification (NCBI taxonomy): domain Eukaryota; kingdom Metazoa; phylum Chordata; class Mammalia; order Artiodactyla; family Delphinidae; genus Grampus; species Grampus griseus. The sequence goes on from NW_028133314.1 coordinate 460,689, forward strand.
ACCTTTCCCGTTTAGCAGCCTTATGCGTGTTTTCTACATATTTGACTATGTTTTTGTTTTGTAATTTATTTCATGTGTAGCCATTTTGGATTCCACCTTTAAGTGATATCTTATGATATGTGTCTTTTTCTTTTTGAATTCTGTCACTTAGAATGATCATACGTAACTCCTCCGGAGTTGTTACAACTGGCCATATTTCATTGATTTCCAGGCTGAATAATATTCCACTCTACCTAAGTACCACATCTCTATCCATTTTTTCCCTCCAGAGACATTTAAGTTATATCCTAGTCGAGGATCTTTTAAACAGAGAGGGGGTAAACATTGGGGTGCCTGTGTCCTCTCGATTTTTGTTTTTCCCAAGATATACGCCCATGAGGGCAAGTGCCCTATGCTCTGTAGCTCATTTTTTAGATGCTTTAGTAAACACAATACACTTCTCCAGAATGGCCGTTGGCAATATACATTTCCACTATAAGTCTCACAGGGCTCCCTCTTCTCGTTGCCCTGTCCTGCATTTCTGTTGTTTACGCTTTATGAGGATGGCTCTTCTGACTGATGCGAAGTGATATCTTTTGTAGTATTGACTTCCAGTGCCCACCTGTTTGGTTGGCTAAAAATGTGTATGCCCTTTTCTTGAATATATACAGAAAAAAACGCATACACCCTTTTTGGCCAACTGCAATGTTGGCAATGTTCAGCTCCTTTTCTTGTGCTTAATGGCGAGTCCTTTCTACCTCCTCAAATCCCTTTCCTGCCATTCTCCCTTGCTTACAAGTCCTTTTCTCTGACTTTCCTCAAGACATTTTTCAGTGATGGATATTTTCAACTCTGCAGTTTTGTGAATTTTACTGCCCCTGAGTTCCATTGTTCAACTTGTGTTTATGGGAACTGGCCACAAAGCAGCGGGATTTCCTCAAGCCCTATACTGTTTCCATAGGCAACCCTAGCCTTTGGTCAATTCGTCTTCCTGATTGGAAATTAGAGTGACATGTGCCTGTCTGAACACCTAGGACTTGTCTCTCATTGTTCCTCATCCTTCCGCTTCATCCTCTGGACAAATTCCAAACTGTACGCAACAGGATGTTGACAGTGCTGACATCTCCAAGTGGGGAGACTGTTAGTAAAGACGCTGGAGGGGTGAACCAGAGCACCGGGAGATGAGGAGATGAGATGCCTTTTCCAAGCTCTTCCCGATCAGACGGTATACCATCCTCTGGGTGTGACAGACATGTTTTAGCAGTAGGAAGAGTCCCATTCATGTAAGGAGAACACCAGGGCTTTTTCAAAATCAGTGTCTCCCCGAAACCCAAACTGGGGAATTTTTTAAGCTACGGCTACACATATGTTCATTAAGGGCCTTGGGAAGTAGGCAGAGTCCAAACTTTAGATGATTGAAGTCTTCAGGGTCAGAAGCACTCACCACCAGCTTCCCTTAGGCTACACTTTAACTATCATTGATAGATGATGTCAATAAAAATATCTATTCTTTTTCAGATTATTTCCCCTTATAGGTTATTGCAAAATGTTGAGTGTAGTTCCCTGTGCTATACAGTAGTTCCTTGTTGATGATCTATTTTATACATAGCAGTGTGTATGTGTTAATTCCAAACTGTTAATTTATCCCTCCTCCCACCTTTCCCCTTTGGTAATAATAAATTATAAGATTTTATACTTCTCAGAAATGGGGGAGCTGAAAGAGAGGTATCATTTTCAATGGAAAAGCATTTAAAACAAGATTGAAGGTTTAACCAAGATTATTAGATGTACATCCTTGGAAAGAAATCACTTCGTTTCTCTAATATTGACCTGACAAATAAGACAAACCTTTTCACTGAACTTGCTTATAAAAAGTGATGGAAATATCAAATGGAAGTGTTAGAAACATCTTATTTTACCCGAGCCTTATACACTGTTCTATGTTAACTACAGTTTGGCTCACACATCTGTTCATTGAGGTTACAATAGTCTCAATTTCTGTTACTGATCCTCCAGAGTGGACCCCAACAAGTGTCCCCCTGCCCAGTGTCATTGGGGCCAACAGATCGAGACTGAGTTTGGTTCACAAGCAAAGGAAACTTTATATTTTGATCAGAGAATGGAGAGGTGAGAGCATGCACTACCCCGTGGGCTGTGGGCTGGGCTGCTGTGTAGAGATCCTGTCAGAGTCAGTGGGAGGGAGGGAGGCGGCGGAGCTCTCGAGGGCCGGGTTGGCTGTAGCTCAGGCTCTATATCGTGGAGTCTGCACTGGGCCCCAGGACCTGAGGTGTCGACCCAGCCATTCTGCACTAGGAAATCTGGTCTGAAGTGCCGGGTGTGGAACCTCTGCATGCGGGACCCTAGGAGCACGTGAAATTAGACAAAGCACAAAGGATAAAAAAGGTTAGACTTGACTTTATTGCCCAGATTCTATTTTTATCTCCCAGGGATTTTTAATGGGCTTTGCTGGGGACAAACCCCTCCTCTGCCTTTTGTCCCGTTCCTCATTCTTGGAGTGCTGAGGGTGCAGACCCTTCTTCTGTAACTGCTGAGTGCTGAGTTGGGAGCCCTCATACCCTGGGGCGAGGGTCAGAGCTTCTCCCCAGCAGCCTCCCGGTGACGTTGATTGTCCCCAGGACCCCTGCCTCCCTGCTCGTCCACCTGAGCACCAGCATTGGAAGTGTTATAGATTCTAATGACCTTTAAGGGTCCAGGAAAGAGATGTGCAGAGACGCTGTGGGGGCCGGTTTCACCCCGCCCCACATTTGTTCGGCCACCTTAGGCTGACCGTTTCTGCCAGCCTAGATGCTCTGACCAGTAGTCTGCGCTTTCTTCAATTAGGCCCCTGAATTAACGTACAAACAGCACCAGGTGTCAGAGCCCTGCCCGCTCAACTCCCAGACAGTCCAGGGTCAGTGGTGATAAGGACCATGATGGCTACTGAGTCAACAGCCTTTTGAAGTAAACAGGAGTCCAGCCGGTCTTATTGGCCACCATCATCACGGTGTCTGTAGGCTTTTCTATGGTGACAGTGTGGTATACGGTTCCCCCGCCAAGATTATTAGCTCCCCTCTGGGTGCAGTAAGTCCTGCAAGCAGTAGTCTACTCTTTTGGGACACACTCTTGTTGTTTTATGAGAGAAACTCCAGGTCAAGTGATGTTCACACGAGTCGTCATGGTGCCCTGTTGCCCCCGGTTATCTCTCTGGATGTTGGAGTTGGAGGGCCTCCTCACTCGAGGTCGGTGTGCCCACGGAGCGAACCCTGCAACTTCAGGGCATGGTTGGTGGTTAGGATCACCACGTGGGGTCCTTTTCCCTTAGGAGGGAGGTGGCCTTTTGGGCTGCTGATTTCCAGGTTTTTAGATACCGCCAGTATCTTGGCCAGATGTGGCAGTGGGCCAAGCTCCTTAGTGACCGTAGCTTATCCTACCTGGATGGCATTCTTGCATTGTTCCATTTCAAGTGGTCCCAGTTTTTGCACTAATTCTCCAATGGCGATTCACCTTTCACCGGGAATGTAAAGGTCAAAGGGTTTAGCTAAATTAGGGAGTTCCAGGGCAAGGGTCTGAATTGACTGCTCTTTCCATTCTTGAAAGGCCACTTCTGGATTCTATTCAAAAGGATCATCATCTTTTCCTTTCAGTGTTTCATATAGAGGCCCAGCTAGTAGACTGTAGTTAGGGATCCAGAAGCAGCAAACCCTGGCCTCCCCAGGAACCCCTAAGCTGTCTTCTAGTTTTAGAAAGGGGTAAGGCTGAAAATGGTTTCTTCCCTTTCCTGGGATGGGCTTCTCTGACCTTGTGTGAGAATGAAGCCCAGGCAGGTCACCGCAGTCTGTGATATTTGAGCTTTTTCTTGGACAACTTCTATCCTTTATTGGCTTGGTAGTTCAGAGGCCTCCTTAGTAGGGCTGGCGATCAGAATGTCGTCTGCATATTGAAGGAGGGTTTCCTTTTCCAGAGGTAGAACTTTTAGGTCTTTAGCTAAGCTTTCCCCAAAGACGGTGTGGGAATTTTTGCACCCTTGGGTCCAGACGGCCCGGAAGTATTGTTTTAGTTGTATGTTGAGTCCTGCCACTCACAAGCCAAAATTTCTTGTGACTCTGGGACTAATGGAATACAAAAGAAGGCATCATTGAAGACTAATACAGAATACCATGTCCTGGTGGTTGGTAGAATGACCAGCAGGGTGTAGGAATTAGGAGCAACTGGAGGTATATCCTCGGTGGCTTCACTGACTGTCCTGACATCCTTTACCAGGTCCCCAGCAGCCCATGGGGCTCTCATGGTCAGACCAATCCCAGAATATGGAGCTCACCTGGGCAGGTACCCCACCCCCACCCCAGCCCACGGGGCTCTCGTGGTCAGGCCCCTCCCAGGATACAGAGCTACCCTTGCAGGTACCGTGGCAGGGCTGGGCACACAGGAACCGTGCACAGAGCCCTCATTGCAGAGCACCCCCAGCTCACCTGTCGCTCAGAGCTGACACAGAGCACCTCAGAGCAGGACTTGAACTAACAAACAGCAGCTGCGACAGGTCTGTGTCCCTGGGCATCACTCCGTGAGACCTCCCTCTACCTGGTCTTCCAGAGACTTCCACTGCACCCGGGGCACCAGGCCTCTGTCTCCAACCACCACCCACCCCTCCTCTCCCTGACTCCTGGGTTCCTCTCATTAGGAGAGGGTTTTCTTGAAGTTGTCTCCCACTCATGGGCCAGATAAAATGATTAGAAAACAAGCCAAAGCTGCAACCCCTTGTCTATCCTGACTCTCAGGAGCCCACACCTGTTCCTTGGACCTGGCCGTTCAGCAAGTTCCATTTTCTGCAACTGTGAGCCCCTGAGGGGTGATGATTGGCTGACCTGGGCAGCCTTACCGTGCCGGCCAGCCCTCCCCAGGTGTGCCTGGGTTGAGATCAATATAAATACCACTCCAGGCAGCAAGAGCCCCTGCAGCCGTGCCTGACGCCATTTTCTCTGCCCTGTCAGCAGTCTCGGGGCTGGGCTGGTGGGAGGGAGTGAGAGGCCACGGCTTTGTGGGTGGCCCAGTGTGAGTGGGGCTCTGCTGGACTTTCTGCAGCAGTTGCCAGGCTGCCACCTGCTAAAGAAGAGGATGTGTCACCCATACCTGCTGCTGGAATTTCTCCCTGGGCAGAGGTGAGGAAGGAAAAAAGCAGTGGGGGCAGGGACAGGACGGGTATCTCAGGCAGGGAAATGGAAATCTTCCAGAAGAGCACCCAGGGCCAGGACCATCCTGGCTGGCCTGCAGGCACCAAGTTGGCCGGCATGCTGTCACTCGTGTGGCTCTATGGCCCTTCCTCTAGGCTTTCAAGTCCTTGTATATATTCAGGTGTTTTACCTGGGACGGGTGGGAATAGTTCAGCAGCAACTGGCCTGGGGCTCAGCTCACGTTTACTCACAGATGCCTCGGCACGGTGCCCCAGCTTTGCAATGAGGACGCTTGTTGCGTGGGGGCTGCTCGCTGAATGGGAGACGATTCCCCACCACTGACCAACTTCAGAATTGTTTACAACTGGAGCAAGTGCCCTGATACGGTTTTCCTCTGTGTAACTGGTGGGTTCTGTGTTTTTTTCTCTTTTTCGTTTTTGGTTCAAGGTAGATTTTATTCCTCTTTTTTGTATTTACAGATATAAGCATGGAAATAATTTATTCATATAAATACATGTAAGTGCAGGGAATAATTGTTTTTTCTGTTTTATTTTTTAAATTTTATTTCTTTTTAATTTTGAATTTTATTTTATATTTTTATACAGCAGGTTCTTATTGGTTATCTATTTTATACATATAAATGTATACATGCCAATCCCAGTCTCTCAACTCCTCCCACCACCACCCCCCCAACAGGTTTCCCCCCTTGTTGTCCATACGTTTGTTGTCTACATCTGTTGCTCTATTTATGCCTTGCAAAATGGTTAATCTGTACAGTTTTTCTAGGTTCCACATATATGCATGAATATACAAGATTTGTTTTTCTCTTTCTGACTTACTTCACTCTGTATGACAGTCTCTAGATCCATCGACGTCTCTACAAATGACCCAATTTCATTCCTTTTCATGGCTTAGTAATATTCCATTTTATATATGTACCACAGCTTTATGCATTCGTCTGTCTGTGGGCATTTAGGTTGCTTCCATTACCTCGATATTGTAAATAGTGATGCAATGAACATTGCGGTGAATGACTCTTTTTGATTTATGGTTTTGTCTGGGTATATGTCCAGTACTGGGATTGCTGTATCATATGGTAATTCTATTGTTAGTTTCTTAAGAAATTCCATATTGTTCTCCATAATGACTGTATCAATTTATATTCCCAACAATAGTGGAAGAGGGTTCCTTTTCTCCACACCCTTTCCAGCATTTTTTGTTTGTAGATTTTCTATGATGTCTATTCTACCAGGTGTGAGGTGATACCTCATTGTTGAATCCATTTCGTTGAGCAAGGGGTAGGTCTTGTCTATTACATATTTGGCTTATGGAACGGTATCTGTGCTAATTTCAAACTCTGCTTTTATGCAGCACCCCAACTCACCTTCCCCCTTAAGCAGGCATAAGTTGGTTTTCTAAACTTGAGACCCTGTTCTGTTTTGTAATGCAGTTCATGTGTAGCCAAGTTCACATTCCGTGTATTAGTGATACCTTATGATGTTTCTTTTTCTGTGTCACTTATTTCACGTAGAATCATCGTGCCTCAATCCACTCATTATGCTGGTACGGGTCTGGTGACATAGATTTCATTGCTGAGTGGTATTCTGTTGTACATAACTACTGCAATTTCTTTATCCATTATTTGCTCTCTGGGATATTTAACTTGTGCCGTAGAAGAGATTTCTGTAAAAAGAGCCGTCCCAAATTTAGGGGTGGCTGTGTCTTTTTGATTTTAATTTCCCTAAGCTATAGGACCATAAGTGGAAGTGCCCTAGGCTCTGTTGCTTTGTTTTTTAGATGTTTCAGAAAACACCATACACTTCTACAGAGCGGCTGTTGTCAATTTACATCCCGCCCATCAGCATAACAAGGCTCCCCGTTCTCCATGGCCTGTCCTGCCTTTCTGGATTTTACACTGTTTTCAGATGACACTTTTGACCGGGGGGAAGTGAGACTTCATTGTAGTGCAGATTTCCTTTGCAAGCTTGCTTGGTTGGCCAAAAAGGGCGTATGCGTTTTTTCCTGAATATATTCAGGAAAAAACGCATATGCTGTTTTTGGACAAGTGCATCATTGTGGACGCTCTGCCTCTTTTCCTATGCTTTCAATGCAATTCCAGTCTACCTCCTGAAATCGGTTTCCTGCAATTCTGCCCCGCTTTCAAGTCCTCTTGGCAGCCTTACTTCAGTATATTTTTGGACAATAGCTGTCATTTATAACTCTGCAGGTTTGTGAATTACAGTGCCCCTGAGCTCCTTTCTTCAACTCGCTTTCTTTTGAGCTGGCCGCAACACCGCAGGATGGCTTCAGGCCCTAATCTTGTTCCGGCACGGCACGCTGAGCCTTTGGTTAATTCCTCTTCCTGGTGGGAAATGAGAGTTAAATTTGCCCGTCCAGACACCTCCAGCTAGTCTCTCATTGGTTCTCGCTATTCCTGTTCATCTTCCGCAGAAATTGCAAACTGGGCTAAACAGGAGGTTAAAGGGACTGACTCTCCAAGTCGGGAGAGTGTTAGTAAAGCGTCTGGAATGTTGCACCCGAGGACCAGGGTACGAAAACTGAGACATATTTGAACACGTCTCCCGATCACATGGTTGATCATACTCTGGGTTCCACATGCATGTTTTAGCTGAAGGAAGAATACCTTAAACCTGGGTAGTTGAAACCCGTGGAATGGGTACCATGCAATTTGACATCAAAGGGTCTTCATTTGCTCACCGAACCTCTCCAATCCTATCACTGCTTTGTTTATGCCCCTGTACACATGCTTGATTCTCTTTCGGAGACATAGCAATCCATAGGTTTTAAGATACTTACTAGTCAGGTACATTCTTAGGCGTTTAATATGCGGTGTTGAGTCCATTTCGTTGAGCAAGGAGTAGCTCTTGTCTATTCCATATTTGGCTTAAGGAACTTTATCTGTGCTCATTTCAATCTCTGGTTTTATGCAGCACCCCAACTCACCTTTCCCCTTAAGCAAGCATAAGTTGGTTTTCTAAATTTGAGACCCTGTTCTGTTTTGGAATTCAGTTCCTGTGTAGCCAAGTTTACATTCCGTGTATTACTGATATCTTATGATGTTTCTTTTTCTGTGTGACTTATTTCAGTTAGAATCATCATACCTGAATCCACTCATTGTGCTGCTAAGTGCCTGATGACATAGATTTCATTGCTGAGTGATATTGCTTTGTAAGTAAATACCACAAGTTCTTTATCCATTTTTCACTTTCTGCGATGTTGAACTTGTACTGTAAACGAGGTTCTTGTAAACAGAGCCGTTCCAAACTTTGGGGTGGGTGTGTCTTTTTGATTTTAATTTCCCTAAGCTATAGGACCATAAGTGGAAGTGCCCTAGGCTCTGTTGCTTTGTTTTTTAGATGTTTCAGGAAACACCATACACTTCTCCCGAGTGTCTGTTGGCAATTTACATCCCGCCCATCAGCATAACAAGGCTCCCAGTTCTCCATGGCCTGTCCTGCCTTGCTGGATTTTACACTTTTTTCAGATGGCCCTTTTGACCGGGGGGAAGTGAGACTTCATTGTAGTGCAGATTTCTTTGCAAGCTTGCTTGGTTGGCCAAAAAGGGCGTATGCGTTTTTTCCTGAATATATTCAGGAAAAAACGCATACGCCCTTTTTGGCCAAGTGCATCATTGTGGACGTTCTGCCTCTTTTCCTATGCTTTCAATGCAATTCCAGTCTACCTCCTGAAATCGGTTTCCTGCAATTCTGCCCCGCTTTCAAGTCCTCTTGGCAGCCTTACTTCAGTATATTTTTGGACGATAGCTGTCATTTATAACTCTGCAGGTTTGTGAATTACAGTGCCCCTGAGCTCCTTTCTTCAACTCGCTTTCTTTTGAGCTGGCCGCAACACCGCAGGATGGCTTCAGGCTCTAATCTGGTTCCGGCACGGCACACTGAGCCTTTGGTTATTTCCTCTTCCTGGTGGGAAATGAGAGTTAAATTTGCCCGTCCAGACAACTCCAGCTAGTCTCTCATTGGTTCTCCCTATTCCTGTTCATCTTCCGCAGAAATTGCAAACTGGGCCAAACAGGAGGTTAAAGGCGCTGACTCTCCAAGTCGGGAGAGTGTTAGTAAAGAATCTGGAATGTTGCACCCGAGTACCAGGGGAGGAAAACTGAGACATATTTGAACACGTCTCCCGTTCACACGGTTGATCATAGTCTGGGTTGCACATGCATGTTTTAGCTGAAGGAAGAATACCTTAAACCTGGAGAGTTGAGACCCGTGTAATGGGTACCATGCAAATTGACTTCAAAGGGTCTTCATTTGCTCACCGAACCTCTCCAATCCTATCACTGCTGCGTTTATGCCCCAGTACACATGCTTGATTCTCTTTCGGAGACATAGCAATCCATAGGTTTTAAGATACTTACTAGTCAGGTACATTCTTAGGCGTTTAATATGGGGTGTTGAGTCCATTTCGTTGAGCAAGGAGTAGCTCTTGTCTATTCCATATTTGGCTTAAAGAACTTTATCTGTGCTCATTTCAATCTCTGGTTTTATGCAGCACCCCAACTCACCTTTCCCCTTAAGCAAGCATAAGTTGGTTTTCTAAATTTGAGACGCTGTTCTGTTTTGGAATTCAGTTCCTGTGTAGCCAAGTTTACATTCCGTGTATTACTGATATCTTATGATGTTTCTTTTTCTGTGTGACTTATTTCAGTTAGAATCATCATACCTGAATCCACTCATTGTGCTGCTAAGGGCCTGATGACATAGATTTCATTGCTGTGTGATATTGCTTTGTAAGTAAATACCACAAGTTCTTTATCCATTTTTCACTTTCTTCGATGTTGTACTTGTACTGTAAACGAGGTTCTTGTAAACAGAGCCGTTCCAAACTTTGGGGTGGCTGTGTCTTTTTGATTTTAATTTCCCTAAGCTATAGGACGATAAGTGGAAGTGCCCTAGGCTCTGTTGCTTTGTTTTTTAGATGTTTCAGGAAACACCATACACTTCTCCCGAGTGTCTGTTGGCAATTTACATCCCGCCCAGCAGCATAACAAGGCTCTCAGTTCTCCATGGCCTGTCCTGCCTTGCTGGATTTTACACTTTTTTCAGATGGCCCTTTTGACCGGGGGGAAGTGAGACTTCATTGTAGTGCAGATTTCCTTTGCAAGCTTGCTTGGTTGGCCAAAAAGGGCGTATGCGTTTTTTCCTGAATATATTCAGGAAAAAACGCATACGCCCTTTTTGGCCAAGTGCATCATTGTGGACGTTCTGCCTCTTTTCCTATGCTTTCAATGCAATTCCAGTCTACCTCCTGAAATCGGTTTCCTGCAATTCTGCCCCGCTTTCAAGTCCTCTTGGCAGCCTTACTTCAGTCTATTTTTGGACGATAGCTGTCATTTATAACTCTGCAGGTTTGTGAATTACAGTGCCCCTGAGCTCCTTTCTTCAACTCGCTTTCTTTTGAGCTGGCCGCAACACCGCAGGATGGCTTCAGGCCCTAATCTTGTTCCAGCACGGCACGCTGAGCCTTTGGTTAATTCCTCTTCCTGGTGGGAAATGAGAGTTAAATTTGCCCGTCCAGACACCTCCAGCTAGTCTCTCATTGGTTCTCGCTATTCCTGTTCATCTTCCGCAGAAATTGCAAACTGGGCTAAACAGGAGGTTAAAGGGACTGACTCTCCAAGTCGGGAGAGTGTTAGTAAAGCGTCTGGAATGTTGCACCCGAGTACCAGGGGAGGAAAACTGAGACATATTTGAACACGTCTCCCGATCACATGGTTGATCATACTCTAGGTTCCACATGCATGTTTTAGCTGAAGGAAGAATACCTTAAACCTGGGTAGTTGAAACCCGTGGAATGGGTACCATGCAATATGACTTCAAAGGGTCTTCATTTGCTCACCGAACCTCTCCAATCTTATCACTGCTGCGTTTATGCCCCTGTACACATGCTTGATTCTCTTTCGGAGACATAGCAATCCATAGGTTTTAAGATACTTACTAGTCAGGTACATTCTTAGGCGTTTAATATGCGGTGTTGAGTCCATTTCGTTGAGCAAGGAGTAGCTCTTGTCTATTCCATATTTGGCTTAAGGAACTTTATCTGTGCTCATTTCAATCTCTGGTTTTATGCAGCACCCCAACTCACCTTTCCTCTTAAGCAAGCATAAGTTGGTTTTCTAAATTTGAGACCCTGTTCTGTTCTGTATTTCAGTTCCTGTGTAGCCAAGTTTACATTCCGTGTATTAGTGATATCTTATGATGTTTCTTTTTCTGTGTGACTTATTTCAGTTAGAATCATCATACCTGAATCCACTCATTGTGCTGCTAAGAGCCTGATGACATAGATTTCATTGCTGAGTGATATTGCTTTGTAAGTAAATACCACATCTTCTTTATCCATTTTTCACTTTCTGCGATGTTGAACTTGTACTGTAAACGAGGTTCTTGTAAACAGAGGCGTCCCAAACTTTGGGGTGGCTGTGTCTTTTTGATTTTAATTTCCCTAATCTATAGGACCATAAGTGGAAGTGCCCTAGGCTCTGTTGCTTTGTTTTATAGATGTTTCAGGAAACACCATACACTTCTCCCGAGTGTCTGTTGGCAATTTACATCCCGCCCATCAGCATAACAAGGCTCCCAGTTCTCCATGGCCTGTCCTGCCTTTCTGGATTTTACACTTTTTTCAGATGGCCCTTTTGACTGGGGGGAAGTGAGACTTCATTGTAGTGCAGATTTCCTTTGCAAGCTTGCTTGGTTGGCCAAAAAGGGCGTATGCGTTTTTTCCTGAATATATTCAGGAAAAAATGCATACGCCCTTTTTGGCCAAGTGCATCATTGTGGACGTTCTGCCTCTTTTCCTATGCTTTCAATGCAATTCCAGTCTACCTCCTGAAATCGGTTTCCTGCAATTCTGCCCCGCTTTCAAGTCCTCTTGGCAGCCTTACTTCAGTCTATTTTTGGACGATACCTGTCATTTATAACTCTGCAGGTTTGTGAATTACAGTGCCCCTGAGCTCCTTTCTTCAACTCACTTTCTTTTGAGCTGGCCGCAACACCGCAGGATGGCTTCAGGCCCTAATCTGGTTCCGGCACGGCACGCTGAGCCTTTGGTTATTTCCTCTTCCAGATGGGAAATGAGAGTTAAATTTGCCCGTCCAGACACCTCCAGCTAGTCTCTCATTGGTTCTCCCTATTCCTGTTCATCTTCCGCAGAAATTGCAAACTGGGCCAAACAGGAGGTTAAAGGCGCTGACTCTCCAAGTGGGGAGAGTGTTAGTAAAGCGTCTGGAATGTTGCACCCGAGTACCAGGGGAGGAAAACTGAGACATATTTGAACACGTCTCCCGTTCACACGGTTGATCATACTCTGGGTTCCACATGCATGTTTTAGCTGAAGGAAGAATACCTTAAACCTGGGTAGTTGAAACCCGTGGAATGGGTACCATGCAATATGACTTCAAAGGGTCTTCATTTGCTCACCGAACCTCTCCAATCCTATCACTGCTGCATTTATGCCCCTGTACACATGCTTGATTCTCTTTTGGAGACATAGCAATCCATAGGTTTTAAGATACTTACTAGTCAGGTACATTCTTAGGCGTTTAATATGGGGTGTTGAGTCCATTTCGTTGAGCAAGGAGTAGCTCTTGTCTATTCCATATTTGGCTTAAGGAACTTTATCTGTGCTCATTTCAATCTCTGGTTTTATGCAGCACCCCAACTCACCTTTCCCCTTAAGCAAGCATAAGTTGGTTTTCTAAATTTGAGACCCTGTTCTGTTTTGGAATTCAGTTCCTGTGTAGCCAAGTTTACATTCCGTGTATTAGTGATATCTTATGATGTTTCTTTTTCTGTGTGACTTATTTCAGTTAGAATCATCGTACCTGAATCCACTCATTATGCTGCTACGGGCCTGATGACATAGATTTCATTGCTGAGTGATACTGCATTGTACGTAAGTACCACAAGTTCTTTATCCATTTTTCACTTTCTGTGATATTGAACTTGTACTGTAAACGAGGTTCTTGTAAACAGAGGCGTCCCAAACTTTGGGGTGGCTGTGTCTTTTTGATTTTAATTTCCCTAAGCTATAGGACCATAAGTGGAAGTGCCCTAGGCTCTGTTGCTTTGTTTTTTAGATGTTTCAGGAAACACCATACACTTCTCCCGAGTGTCTGTTGGCAATTTACATCCCGCCCATCAGCATAACAAGGCTCCCAGTTCTCCATGGCCTGTCCTGCCTTGCTGGATTTTACACTTTTTTCAGATGGCCCTTTTGACCGGGGGGAAGTGAGACTTCATTGTAGTGCAGATTTCCTTTGCAAGCTTGCTTGGTTGGCCAAAAAGGGCGTATGCGTTTTTTCCTGAATATATTCAGGAAAAAACGCATACGCCCTTTTTGGCCAAGTGCATCATTGTGGACGTTCTGCCTCTTTTCCTATGCTTTCAATGCAATTCCAGTCTACCTCCTGAAATCGGTTTCCTGCAATTCTGCCCCGCTTTCAAGTCCTCTTGGCAGCCTTACTTCAGTATATTTTTGGACGATAGCTGTCATTTATAACTCTGCAGGTTTGTGAATTACAGTGCCCCTGAGCTCCTTTCTTCAACTCGCTTTCTTTTGAGCTGGCCGCAACACCGCAGGATGGCTTCAGGCTCTAATCTGGTTCCGGCACGGCACACTGAGCCTTTGGTTATTTCCTCTTCCTGGTGGGAAATGAGAGTTAAATTTGCCCGTCCAGACACCTCCAGCTAGTCTCTCATTGGTTCTCCCTATTCCTGTTCATCTTCCGCAGAAATTGCAAACTGGGCCAAACAGGAGGTTAAAGGCGCTGACTCTCCAAGTCGGGAGAGTGTTAGTAAAGAATCTGGAATGTTGCACCCGAGTACCAGGGGAGGAAAACTGAGACATATTTGAACACGTCTCCCGTTCACACGGTTGATCATACTCTGGGTTCCACATGCATGTTTTAGCTGAAGGAAGAATACCTTAAACCTGGAGAGTTGAGACCCGTGGAATGGGTACCATGCAATATGACTTCAAAGGGTCTTCATTTGCTCACCGAACCTGTCCAATCCTATCACTGCTGCATTTATGCCCCTGTACACATGCTTGATTCTCTTTTGGAGACATAGCAATCCATAGGTTTTAAGATACTTACTAGTCAGGTACATTCTTAGGCGTTTAATATGGGGTGTTGAGTCCATTTCGTTGAGCAAGGAGTAGCTCTTGTCTATTCCATATTTGGCTTAAGGAACTTTATCTGTGCTCATTTCAATCTCTGGTTTTATGCAGCACCCCAACTCACCTTTCCCCTTAAGCAAGCATAAGTTGGTTTTCTAAATTTGAGACCCTGTTCTGTTTTGGAATTCAGTTCCTGTGTAGCCAAGTTTACATTCCGTGTATTAGTGATATCTTATGATGTTTCTTTTTCTGTGTGACTTATTTCAGTTAGAATCATCGTACCTGAATCCACTCATTATGCTGCTACGGGCCTGATGACATAGATTTCATTGCTGAGTGATACTGCATTGTACGTAAGTACCACAAGTTCTTTATCCATTTTTCACTTTCTGTGATATTGAACTTGTACTGTAAACGAGGTTCTTGTAAACAGAGGCGTCCCAAATTTTGGGGTGGCTGTGTCTTTTTGATTTTAATTTCCCTAAGCTATAGGACCATAAGTGGAAGTGCCCTAGGCTCTGTTGCTTTGTTTTTTAGATGTTTCAGGAAACACCATACACTTCTCCCGAGTGTCTGTTGGCAATTTACATCCCGCCCAGCAGCATAACAAGGCTCCCAGTTCTCCATGGCCTGTCCTACCTTGCTGGATTTTACACTTTTTTCAGATGGCCCTTTTGACCGGGGGGAAGTTAGACTTCATTGTAGTGCAGATTTCCTTTGCAAGCTTGCTTGGTTGGCCAAAAAGGGCGTATGCGTTTTTTCCTGAATATATTCAGGAAAAAACGCATACGCCCTTTTTGGCCAAGTGCATCATTGTGGACGTTCTGCCTCTTTTCCTATGCTTTCAATGCAATTCCAGTCTACCTCCTGAAATCGGTTTCCTGCAATTCTGCCCCGCTTTCAAGTCCTCTTGGCAGCCTTACTTCAGTATATTTTTGGACGATAGCTGTCATTTATAACTCTGCAGGTTTGTGAATTACAGTGCCCCTGAGCTCCTTTCTTCAACTCGCTTTCTTTTGAGCTGGCCGCAACACCGCAGGATGGCTTCAGGCCCTAATCTTGTTCCAGCACGGCACGTTGAGCCTTTGGTTAATTCCTCTTCCTGGTGGGAAATGAGAGTTAAATTTGCCCGTCCAGACACCTCCAGCTAGTCTCTCATTGGTTCTCCCTATTCCTGTTCATCTTCCGCAGAAATTGCAAACTGGGCCAAACAGGAGGTTAAAGGCGCTGACTCTCCAAGTCGAGAGAGTGTTAGTAAAGAATCTGGAATGTTGCACCCGAGTACCAGGGGAGGAAAACTGAGACATATTTGAACACGTCTCCCATTCACACGGTT
The DNA here is from genome assembly GCF_964374135.1 of Grampus griseus. Taxonomy (NCBI): domain Eukaryota; kingdom Metazoa; phylum Chordata; class Mammalia; order Artiodactyla; family Delphinidae; genus Grampus; species Grampus griseus. The sequence goes on from NW_028133314.1 coordinate 476,331, forward strand.
GATCATACTCTGGGTTCCACATGCATGTTTTAGCTGAAGGAAGAATACCTTAAACCTGGAGAGTTGAGACCCGTGTAATGGGTACCATGCAAATTGACTTCAAAGGGTCTTCATTTGCTCACCGAACCTCTCCAATCCTATCACTGCTGCGTTTATGCCCCTGTACACACGCTTGATTCTCTTTTGGTGACATAGCAATCCATAGGTTTTAAGATACTTACTAGTCAGGTACATTCTTAGGCGTTTAATATGGGGTGTTGAGTCCATTTCGTTGAGCAAGGAGTAGCTCTTGTCTATTCCATATTTGGCTTAAGGAACTTTATCTGTGCTCATTTCAATCTCTGGTTTTATGCAGCACCCCAACTCACCTTTCCCCTTAAGCAAGCATAAGTTGGTTTTCTAAATTTGAGACCCTGTTCTGTTTTGGAATTCAGTGCCTGTGTAGCCAAGATTACATTCCGTGTATTACTGATACCTTATGATGTTTCATTTTCTGTGTGACTTATTTCAGTTAGAATCATCATACCTGAATCCACTCATTGTGCTGCTAAGGGCCTGATGACATAGATTTCATTGCTGAGTGATATTGCTTTGCAAGTAAATACCACAACTTCTTTATCCATTTTTCACTTTCTGCGATGTTGAACTTGTACTGTAAATGAGGTTCTTGTAAACAGAGGCGTCCCAAACTTTGGGGTGGCTGTGTCTTTTTGATTTTAATTTCCCTAAGCTATAGGACCATAAGTGGAAGTGCCCTAGGCTCTGTTGCTTTGTTTTTTAGATGTTTCAGGAAACACCATACACTTCTCCCGAGTGTCTGTTGGCAATTTACATCCCGCCCAGCAGCATAACAAGGCTCCCAGTTCTCCATGGCCTGTCCTGCCTTGCTGGATTTTACACTTTTTTCAGATGGCCCTTTTGACCGGGGGGAAGTGAGACTTCATTGTAGTGCAGATTTCCTTTGAAAGCTTGCTTGGTTGGCCAAACAGGGCGTATGCGTTTTTTCCTGAATATATTCAGGAAAAAACGCATACGCCCTTTTTGGCCAAGTGCGTCATTGTGGACGTTCTGCCTCTTTTCCTATGCTTTCAATGCAATTCCAGTCTACCTCCTGAAATCGGTTTCCTGCAATTCTGCCCCGCTTTCAAGTCCTCTTGGCAGCCTTACTTCAGTATATTTTTGGACGATAGCTGTCATTTATAACTCTGCAGGTTTGTGAATTACAGTGCCCCTGAGCTCCTTTCTTCAACTCGCTTTCTTTTGAGCTGGCCGCAACACCGCAGGATGGCTTCAGGCCCTAATCTTGTTCCAGCACGGCACGCTGAGCCTTTGGTTAATTCCTCTTCCTGGTGGGAAATGAGAGTTAAATTTGCCCGTCCAGACACCTCCAGCTAGTCTCTCATTGGTTCTCGCTATTCCTGTTCATCTTCCGCAGAAATTGCAAACTGGGCTAAACAGGAGGTTAAAGGGACTGACTCTCCAAGTCGGGAGAGTGTTAGTAAAGCGTCTGGAATGTTGCACCCGAGTACCACGGTACGAAAACTGAGACATATTTGAACACGTCTCCCGATCACATGGTTGATCATACTCTGGGTTCCACATGCATGTTTTAGCTGAAGGAAGAATACCTTAAACCTGGGTAGTTGAAACCCGTGGAATGGGTACCATGCAATATGACATCAAAGGGTCTTCATTTGCTCACCGAACCTCTCCAATCCTATCACTGCTGCGTTTATGCCCCTGTACACATGCTTGATTCTCTTTCGGAGACATAGCAATCCATAGGTTTTAAGATACTTACTAGTCAGGTACATTCTTAGGCGTTTAATATGCGGTGTTGAGTCCATTTCGTTGAGCAAGGAGTAGCTCTTGTCTATTCCATATTTGGCTTAAGGAACTTTATCTGTGCTCATTTCAATCTCTGGTTTTATGCAGCACCCCAACTCACCTTTCCCCTTAAGCAAGCATAAGTTGGTTTTCTAAATTTGAGACCCTGTTCTGTTTTGGAATTCAGTTCCTGTGTAGCCAAGTTTACATTCCGTGTATTACTGATATCTTATGATGTTTCTTTTTCTGTGTGACTTATTTCAGTTAGAATCATCATACCTGAATCCACTCATTGTGCTGCTAAGGGCCTGATGACATAGATTTCATTGCTGAGTGATATTGCTTTGCAAGTAAATACCACAACTTCTTTATCCATTTTTCACTTTCTGCGATGTTGAACTTGTACTGTAAATGAGGTTCTTGTAAACAGAGCCGTTCCAAAATTTGGGGTGGGTGTGTCTTTTTGATTTTAATTTCCCTAAGCTATAGGACCATAAGTGGAAGTGCCCTAGGCTCTGTTGCTTTGTTTTTTAGATGTTTCAGGAAACACCATACACTTCTCCCGAGTGTCTGTTGGCAATTTACATCCCGCCCATCAGCATAACAAGGCTCCCAGTTCTCCATGGCCTGTCCTGCCTTGCTGGATTTTACACTTTTTTCAGATGGCCCTTTTGACCGGGGGGAAGTGAGACTTCATTGTAGTGCAGATTTCCTTTGCAAGCTTGCTTGGTTGGCCAAAAAGGGCGTATGCGTTTTTTCCTGAATATATTCAGGAAAAAACGCATACGCCCTTTTTGGCCAAGTGCATCATTGTGGACGTTCTGCCTCTTTTCCTATGCTTTCAATGCAATTCCAGTCTACCTCCTGAAATCGGTTTCCTGCAATTCTGCCCCGCTTTCAAGTCCTCTTGGCAGCCTTACTTCAGTACATTTTTGGACGATAGCTGTCATTTATAACTCTGCAGGTTTGTGAATTACAGTGCCCCTGAGCTCCTTTCTTCAACTCGCTTTCTTTTGAGCTGGCCGCAACACCGCAGGATGGCTTCAGGCTCTAATCTGGTTCCGGCACGGCACACTGAGCCTTTGGTTATTTCCTCTTCCTGGTGGGAAATGAGAGTTAAATTTGCCCGTCCAGACACCTCCAGCTAGTCTCTCATTGGTTCTCCCTATTCCTGTTCATCTTCCGCAGAAATTGCAAACTGGGCCAAACAGGAGGTTAAAGGCGCTGACTCTCCAAGTCGGGAGAGTGTTAGTAAAGAATCTGGAATGTTGCACCCGAGTACCAGGGGAGGAAAACTGAGACATATTTGAACACGTCTCCCGTTCACACGGTTGATCATACTCTGGGTTCCACATGCATGTTTTAGCTGAAGGAAGAATACCTTAAACCTGGAGAGTTGAGACCCGTGTAATGGGTACCATGCAAATTGACTTCAAAGGGTCTTCATTTGCTCACCGAACCTCTCCAATCCTATCACTGCTGCGTTTATGCCCCTGTACACACGCTTGATTCTCTTTCAGAGACATAGCAATCCATAGGTTTTAAGATACTTTCTAGTCAGGTACATTCTTAGGCGTTTAATATGGGGTGTTGAGTCCATTTCGTTGAGCAAGGAGTAGCTCTTGTCTATTCCATATTTGGCTTAAAGAACTTTATCTGTGCTCATTTCAATCTCTGGTTTTATGCAGCACCCCAACTCACCTTTCCCCTTAAGCAAGCATAAGTTGGTTTTCTAAATTTGAGACGCTGTTCTGTTTTGGAATTCAGTTCCTGTGTATCCAAGTTTATATTCCGTGTATTAGTGATATCTTATGATGTTTCTTTTTCTGTGTGACTTATTTCAGTTAGAATCATCATACCTGAATCCACTCATTGTGCTGCTAAGGGCCTGATGACATAGATTTCATTGCTGAGTGATATTGCTTTGTAAGTAAATACCACAACTTCTTTATCCATTTTTCACTTTCTGCGATGTTGAACTTGTACTGTAAATGAGGTTCTTGTAAACAGAGGTGTCCCAAACTTTGGGGTGGCTGTGTCTTTTTGATTTTAATTTCCCTAAGCTATAGGACCATAAGTGGAAGTGCCCTAGGCTCTGTTGCTTTGTTTTTTAGATGTTTCAGGAAACACCATACACTTCTCCCGAGTGTCTGTTGGCAATTTACATCCCGCCCAGCAGCATAACAAGGCTCCCAGTTCTCCATGGCCTGTCCTGCCTTGCTGGATTTTACACTTTTTTCAGATGGCCCTTTTGACCGGGGGCAAGTTAGACTTCATTGTAGTGCAGATTTCCTTTGGAAGCTTGCTTGGTTGGCCAAAAAGGGCGTATGCGTTTTTTCCTGAATATATTCAGGAAAAAACGCATACGCCCTTTTTGTCCAAGTGCATCATTGTGGACGTTCTGCCTCTTTTCCTATGCTTTCAATGCAATTCCAGTCTACCTCCTGAAATCGGTTTCCTGCAATTCTGCCCCGCTTTCAAGTCCTCTTGGCAGCCTTACTTCAGTATATTTTTGGACGATAGCTGTCATTTATAACTCTGCAGGTTTGTGAATTACAGTGCCCCTGAGCTCCTTTCTTCAACTCGCTTTCTTTTGAGCTGGCCGCAACACCGCAGGATGGCTTCAGGCCCTAATCTTGTTCCAGCACGGCACGCTGAGCCTTTGGTTAATTCCTCTTCCTGGTGGGAAATGAGAGTTAAATTTGCCCGTCCAGACACCTCCAGCTAGTCTCTCATTGGTTCTCCCTATTCCTGTTCATCTTCCGCAGAAATTGCAAACTGGGCCAAACAGGAGGTTAAAGGCGCTGACTCTCCAAGTCGAGAGAGTGTTAGTAAAGAATCTGGAATGTTGCACCCGAGTACCAGGGGAGGAAAACTGAGACATATTTGAACACGTCTCCCGTTCACACGGTTGATCATACTCTGGGTTCCACATGCATGTTTTAGCTGAAGGAAGAATACCTTAAATCTGGAGAGTTGAGACCCGTGTAATGGGTACCATGCAAATTGACTTCAAAGGGTCTTCATTTGCTCACCGAACCTCTCCAATCCTATCACTGCTGCGTTCATGCCCCTGTACACACGCTTGATTCTCTTTTGGAGACATAGCAATCCATAGGTTTTAAGATACTTACTAGTCAGGTATATTCTTAGGCGTTTAATATGGGGTGTTGAGTCCATTTCGTTGAGCAAGGAGTAGCTCTTGTCTATTCCATATTTGGCTTAAGGAACTTTATCTGTGCTCATTTCAATCTCTGGTTTTATGCAGCACCCCAACTCACCTTTCCCCTTAAGCAAGCATAAGTTGGTTTTCTAAATTTGAGACCCTGTTCTGTTTTGGAATTCAGTTCCTGTGTAGCCAAGTTTACATTCCGTGTATTACTGATACCTTATGATGTTTCATTTTCTGTGTGACTTATTTCAGTTAGAATCATCATACCTGAATCCACTCATTGTGCTGCTAAGGGCCTGATGACATAGATTTCATTGCTGAGTGATATTGCTTTGTAAGTAAATACCACAAGTTGTTTATCCATTTTTCACTTTCTGCGATGTTGAACTTGTACTGTAAACGAGGTTCTTGTAAACAGAGCCGTTCCAAACTTTGGGGTGGCTGTGTCTTTTTGATTTTAATTTCCCTAAGCTATAGGACCATAAGTGGAAGTGCCCTAGGCTCTGTTGCTTTGTTTTTTAGATGTTTCAGGAAACACCATACACTTCTCCCGAGTGTCTGTTGGCAATTTACATCCCGCCCAGCAGCATAACAAGGCTCCCAGTTCTCCATGGCCTGTCCTGCCTTGCTGGATTTTACACTTTTTTCAGATGGCCCTTTTGACCGGGGGGAAGTGAGACTTCATTGTAGTGCAGATTTCCTTTGCAAGCTTGCTTGGTTGGCCAAAAAGGGCGTATGCGTTTTTTCCTGAATATATTCAGGAAAAAACGCATACGCCCTTTTTGGCCAAGTGCATCATTGTGGACGTTCTGCCTCTTTTCCTATGCTTTCAATGCAATTCCAGTCTACCTCCTGAAATCGGTTTCCTGCAATTCTGCCCCGCTTTCAAGTCCTCTTGGCAGCCTTACTTCAGTATATTTTTGGACGATAGCTGTCATTTATAACTCTGCAGGTTTGTGAATTACAGTGCCCCTGAGCTCCTTTCTTCAACTCGCTTTCTTTTGAGCTGGCCGCAACACCGCAGGATGGCTTCAGGCCCTAATCTTGTTCCAGCACGGCACGCTGAGCCTTTGGTTAATTCCTCTTCCTGGTGGGAAATGAGAGTTAAATTTGCCCGTCCAGACACCTCCAGCTAGTCTCTCATTGGTTCTCGCTATTCCTGTTCATCTTCCGCAGAAATTGCAAACTGGGCTAAACAGGAGGTTAAAGGGACTGACTCTCCAAGTCGGGAGAGTGTTAGTAAAGAATCTGGAATGTTGCACCCGAGTACCAGGGGAGGAAAACTGAGACATATTTGAACACATCTCCCGTTCACATGGTTGATCATACTCTGGGTTCCACATGCATGTTTTAGCTGAAGGAAGAATACCTTAAACCTGGAGAGTTGAGACCCGTGTAATGGGTACCATGCAAATTGACTTCAAAGGGTCTTCATTTGCTCACCGAAACTCTCCAATCCTATCACTGCTGCGTTTATGCCCCTGTACACACGCTTGATTCTCTTTTGGAGACATAGCAATCCATAGGTTTTAAGATACTTATTAGTCAGGTACATTCTTAGGCGTTTAATATGGGGTGTTGAGTCCATTTCGTTGAGCAAGGAGTAGCTCTTGTCTATTCCATATTTGGCTTAAGGAACTTTATATGTGCTCATTTCAATCTCTGGTTTTATGCAGCACCCCAACTCACCTTTCCCCTTAAGCAAGCATAAGTTGGTTTTCTAAATTTGAGACCCTGTTCTGTTTTGGAATTCAGTTCCTGTGTAGCCAAGTTTACATTCCGTGTATTACTGATATCTTATGATGTTTCTTTTTCTGTGTGACTTATTTCAGTTAGAATCATCATACCTGAATCCACTCATTGTGCTGCTAAGTGCCTGATGACATAGATTTCATTGCTGAGTGATATTGCTTTGTAAGTAAATACCACAACTTCTTTATCCATTTTTCACTTTCTGCGATGTTGAACTTGTACTGTAAACGAGGTTCTTGTAAACAGAGCCGTTCCAAACTTTGGGGTGGGTGTGTCTTTTTGATTTTAATTTCCCTAAGCTATAGGACCATAAGTGGAAGTGCCCTAGGCTCTGTTGCTTTGTTTTTTAGATGTTTCAGGAAACACCATACACTTCTCCCGAGTGTCTGTTGGCAATTTACATCCCGCCCAGCAGCATAACAAGGCTCCCAGTTCTCCATGGCCTGTCCTGCCTTGCTGGATTTTACACTTTTTTCAGATGGCCCTTTTGACCGGGGGGAAGTGAGACTTCATTGTAGTGCAGATTTCCTTTGCAAGCTTGCTTGGTTGGCCAAAAAGTGCGTATGCGTTTTTTCCTGAATATATTCAGGAAAAAACGCATATGCCCTTTTTGGCCAAGTGCATCATTGTGGACGTTCTGCCTCTTTTCCTATGCTTTCAATGCAATTCCAGTCTACCTCCTGAAATCGGTTTCCTGCAATTCTGCCCCGCTTTCAAGTCCTCTTGGCAGCCTTACTTCAGTATATTTTTGGACGATAGCTGTCATTTATAACTCTGCAGGTTTGTGAATTACAGTGCCCCTGAGCTCCTTTCTTCAACTCGCTTTCTTTTGAGCTGGCCGCAACACCGCAGGATGGCTTCAGGCTCTAATCTGGTTCCGGCACGGCACACTGAGCCTTTGGTTATTTCCTCTTCCTGGTGGGAAATGAGAGTTAAATTTGCCCGTCCAGACAACTCCAGCTAGTCTCTCATTGGTTCTCCCTATTCCTGTTCATCTTCCGCAGAAATTGCAAACTGGGCCAAACAGGAGGTTAAAGGCGCTGACTCTCCAAGTCGGGAGAGTGTTAGTAAAGAATCTGGAATGTTGCACCCGAGTACCAGGGGAGGAAAACTGAGACATATTTGAAAACATCTCCCGTTCACACGGTTGATCATACTCTGGGTTCCACATGCATGTTTTAGCTGAAGGAAGAATACCTTAAACCTGGAGAGTTGAGACCCGTGTAATGGGTACCATGCAAATTGACTTCAAAGGGTCTTCATTTGCTCACCGAACCTCTCCAATCCTATCACTGCTGCGTTTATGCCCCTGTACACACGCTTGATTCTCTTTCGGAGACATAGCAATCCATAGGTTTTAAGATACTTACTAGTCAGGTACATTCTTAGGCGTTTAATATGGGGTGTTGAGTCCATTTCCTTGAGCAAGGAGTAGCTCTTGTCTATTCCATATTTGGCTTAAAGAACTTTATCTGTGCTCATTTCAATCTCTGGTTTTATGCAGCACCCCAACTCACCTTTCCCCTTAAGAAAGCATAAGTTGGTTTTCTAAATTTGAGACGCTGTTCTGTTTTGGAATTCAGTTCCTGTGTAGCCAAGTTTATATTCCGTGTATTAGTGATATCTTATGATGTTTCTTTTTCTGTGTGACTTATTTCAGTTAGAATCATCATACCTGAATCCACTCATTGTGCTGCTAAGGGCCTGATGACATAGATTTCATTGCTGAGTGATATTGCTTTGTAAGTAAATACCACAACTTCTTTATCCATTTTTCACTTTCTGCGATGTTGAACTTGTACTGTAAACGAGGTTCTTGTAAACAGAGGCGTCCCAAACTTTGGGGTGGCTGTGTCTTTTTGATTTTAATTTCCCTAAGCTATAGGACCATAAGTGGAAGTGCCCTAGGCTCTGTTGCTTTGTTTTTTAGATGTTTCAGGAAACACCATACACTTCTCCCGAGTGTCTGTTGGCAATTTACATCCCGCCCAGCAGCATAACAAGGCTCTCAGTTCTCCATGGCCTGTCCTGCCTTGCAGGATTTTACACTTTTTTCAGATGGCCCTTTTGACCGGGGGGAAGTGAGACTTCATTGTAGTGCAGATTTCCTTTGCAAGCTTGCTTGGTTGGCCAAAAATGGCGTATGCGTTTTTCCCTGAATATATTCAGGAAAAAACGCATACGCACTTTTTGGCCAAGTGCATCATTGTGGACGTTCTGCCTCTTTTCCTATGCTTTCAATGCAATTCCAGTCTACCTCCTGAAATCGGTTTCCTGCAATTCTGCCCCGCTTTCAAGTCCTCTTGGCAGCCTTACTTCAGTATATTTTTGGACGATAACTGTCATTTATAACTCTGCAGGTTTGTGAATTACAGTGCCCCTGAGCTCCTTTCTTCAACTCGCTTTCTTTTGAGCTGGCCGCAACACCGCAGGATGGCTTCAGGCTCTAATCTGGTTCCGGCACGGCACGCTGAGCCTTTGGTTATTTCCTCTTCCTGGTGGGAAATGAGAGTTAAATTTGCCGGCCAGACAACTCCAGCTAGTCTCTCATTGGTTCTCCCTATTCCTGTTCATCTTCCGCAGAAATTGCAAACTGGGCCAAACAGGAGGTTAAAGGCGCTGACTCTCCAAGTCGGGAGAGTGTTAGTAAAGAATCTGGAATGTTGCACCCGAGTACCAGGGGAGGAAAACTGAGACATATTTGAACACATCTCCCGTTCACATGGTTGATCATACTCTGGGTTCCACATGCATGTTTTAGCTGAAGGAAGAATACCTTAAACCTGGAGAGTTGAGACCCGTGTAATGGGTACCATGCAAATTGACTTCAAAGGGTCTTCATTTGCTCACCGAACCTCTCCAATCCTATCACTGCTGCGTTTATGCCCCTGTACACACGCTTGATTCTCTTTCGGAGACATAGCAATCCATAGGTTTTAAGATACTTACTAGTCAGGTACATTCTTAGGCGTTTAATATGGGGTGTTGAGTCCATTTCGTTGAGCAAGGAGTAGCTCTTGTCTATTCCATATTTGGCTTAAGGAACTTTATCTGTGCTCATTTCAATCTCTGGTTTTATGCAGCACCCCAACTCACCTTTCCCCTTAAGCAAGCATAAGTTGGTTTTCTAAATTTGAGACGCTGTTCTGTTTTGGAATTCAGTTCCTGTGTAGCCAAGTTTATATTCCGTGTATTAGTGATATCTTATGATGTTTCTTTTTCTGTGTGACTTATTTCAGTTAGAATCATCATACCTGAATCCACTCATTGTGCTGCTAAGGGCCTGATGACATAGATTTCATTGCTGAGTGATATTGCTTTGTAAGTAAATACCACAACTTCTTTATCCATTTTTCATTTTCTGCGATGTTGAACTTGTACTGTAAACGAGGTTCTTGTAAACAGAGGCGTCCCAAACTTTGGGGTGGCTGTGTCTTTTTGATTTTAATTTCCCTAAGCTATAGGACCATAAGTGGAAGTGCCCTAGGCTCTGTTGCTTTGTTTTTTAGATGTTTCAGGAAACACCATACACTTCTCCCGAGTGTCTGTTGGCAATTTACATCCCGCCCAGCAGCATAACAAGGCTCTCAGTTCTCCATGGCCTGTCCTGCCTTGCAGGATTTTACACTTTTTTCAGATGGCCCTTTTGACCGGGGGGAAGTGAGACTTCATTGTAGTGCAGATTTCCTTTGCAAGCTTGCTTGGTTGGCCAAAAAGGGCGTATGCGTTTTTTCCTGAATATATTCAGGAAAAAACGCATACGCCCTTTTTGGCCAAGTGCATCATTGTGGACGTTCTGCCTCTTTTCCTATGCTTTCAATGCAATTCCAGTCTACCTCCTGAAATCGGTTTCCTGCAATTCTGCCCCGCTTTCAAGTCCTCTTGGCAGCCTTACTTCAGTATATTTTTGGACGATAGCTGTCATTTATAACTCTGCAGGTTTGTGAATTACAGTGCCCCTGAGCTCCTTTCTTCAACTCGCTTTCTTTTGAGCTGGCCGCAACACCGCAGGATGGCTTCAGGCCCTAATCTTGTTCCGGCACGGCACGCTGAGCCTTTGGTTAATTCCTCTTCCTGGTGGGAAATGAGAGTTAAATTTGCCCGTCCAGACACCTCCAGCTAGTCTCTCATTGGTTCTCGCTATTCCTGTTCATCTTCCGCAGAAATTGCAAACTGGGCTAAACAGGAGGTTAAAGGGACTGACTCTCCAAGTCGGGAGAGTGTTAGTAAAGCGTCTGGAATGTTGCACCCGAGTACCAGGGGAGGAAAACTGAGACATATTTGAACACGTCTCCCGATCACATGGTTGATCATACTCTAGGTTCCACATGCATGTTTTAGCTGAAGGAAGAATACCTTAAACCTGGGTAGTTGAAACCCGTGGAATGGGTACCATGCAGTATGACTTCAAAGGGTCTTCATTTGCTCACCGAACCTCTCCAATCTTATCACTGCTGCGTTTATGCCCCTGTACACATGCTTGATTCTCTTTCGGAGACATAGCAATCCATAGGTTTTAAGATACTTACTAGTCAGGTACATTCTTAGGCGTTTAATATGCGGTGTTGAGTCCATTTCGTTGAGCAAGGAGTAGCTCTTGTCTATTCCATATTTGGCTTAAGGAACTTTATCTGTGCTCATTTCAATCTCTGGTTTTATGCAGCACCCCAACTCACCTTTCCTCTTAAGCAAGCATAAGTTGGTTTTCTAAATTTGAGACCCTGTTCTGTTCTGTATTTCAGTTCCTGTGTAGCCAAGTTTACATTCCGTGTATTAGTGATATCTTATGATGTTTCTTTTTCTGTGTGACTTATTTCAGTTAGAATCATCATACCTGAATCCACTCATTGTGCTGCTAAGAGCCTGATGACATAGATTTCATTGCTGAGTGATATTGCTTTGTAAGTAAATACCACATCTTCTTTATCCATTTTTCACTTTCTGCGATGTTGAACTTGTACTGTAAACGAGGTTCTTGTAAACAGAGGCGTCCCAAACTTTGGGGTGGCTGTGTCTTTTTGATTTTAATTTCCCTAATCTATAGGACCATAAGTGGAAGTGCCCTAGGCTCTGTTGCTTTGTTTTTTAGATGTTTCAGGAAACACCATACACTTCTCCCGAGTGTCTGTTGGCAATTTACATCCCGCCCATCAGCATAACAAGGCTCCCAGTTCTCCATGGCCTGTCCTGCCTTTCTGGATTTTACACTTTTTTCAGATGGCCCTTTTGACTGGGGGGAAGTGAGACTTCATTGTAGTGCAGATTTCCTTTGCAAGCTTGCTTGGTTGGCCAAAAAGGGCGTATGCGTTTTTTCCTGAATATATTCAGGAAAAAACGCATACGCCCTTTTTGGCCAAGTGCATCATTGTGGACGTTCTGCCTCTTTTCCTATGCTTTCAATGCAATTCCAGTCTACCTCCTGAAATCGGTTTCCTGCAATTCTGCCCCGCTTTCAAGTCCTCTTGGCAGCCTTACTTCAGTCTATTTTTGGACGATACCTGTCATTTATAACTCTGCAGGTTTGTGAATTACAGTGCCCCTGAGCTCCTTTCTTCAACTCACTTTCTTTTGAGCTGGCCGCAACACCGCAGGATGGCTTCAGGCCCTAATCTGGTTCCGGCACGGCACGCTGAGCCTTTGGTTATTTCCTCTTCCAGATGGGAAATGAGAGTTAAATTTGCCCGTCCAGACACCTCCAGCTAGTCTCTCATTGGTTCTCCCTATTCCTGTTCATCTTCCGCAGAAATTGCAAACTGGGCCAAACAGGAGGTTAAAGGCGCTGACTCTCCAAGTGGGGAGAGTGTTAGTAAAGCGTCTGGAATGTTGCACCCGAGTACCAGGGGAGGAAAACTGAGACATATTTGAACACGTCTCCCGTTCACACGGTTGATCATACTCTGGGTTCCACATGCATGTTTTAGCTGAAGGAAGAATACCTTAAACCTGGAGAGTTGAGACCCGTGGAATGGGTACCATGCAATATGACTTCAAAGGGTCTTCATTTGCTCACCGAACCTCTCCAATCCTATCACTGCTGCATTTATGCCCCTGTACACATGCTTGATTCTCTTTTGGAGACATAGCAATCCATAGGTTTTAAGATACTTACTAGTCAGGTACATTCTTAGGCGTTTAATATGGGGTGTTGAGTCCATTTCGTTGAGCAAGGAGTAGCTCTTGTCTATTCCATATTTGGCTTAAGGAACTTTATCTGTGCTCATTTCAATCTCTGGTTTTATGCAGCACCCCAACTCACCTTTCCCCTTAAGCAAGCATAAGTTGGTTTTCTAAATTTGAGACCCTGTTCTGTTTTGGAATTCAGTTCCTGTGTAGCCAAGTTTACATTCCGTGTATTAGTGATATCTTATGATGTTTCTTTTTCTGTGTGACTTATTTCAGTTAGAATCATCGTACCTGAATCCACTCATTATGCTGCTACGGGCCTGATGACATAGATTTCATTGCTGAGTGATACTGCATTGTACGTAAGTACCACAAGTTCTTTATCCATTTTTCACTTTCTGTGATATTGAACTTGTACTGTAAACGAGGTTCTTGTAAACAGAGGCGTCCCAAACTTTGGGGTGGCTGTGTCTTTTTGATTTTAATTTCCCTAAGCTATAGGACCATAAGTGGAAGTGCCCTAGGCTCTGTTGCTTTGTTTTTTAGATGTTTCAGGAAACACCATACACTTCTCCCGAGTGTCTGTTGGCAATTTACATCCCGCCCATCAGCATAACAAGGCTCCCAGTTCTCCATGGCCTGTCCTGCCTTTCTGGATTTTACACTTTTTTCAGATGGCCCTTTTGACTGGGGGGAAGTGAGACTTCATTGTAGTGCAGATTTCCTTTGCAAGCTTGCTTGGTTGGCCAAAAAGGGCGTATGCGTTTTTTCCTGAATATATTCAGGAAAAAACGCATACGCCCTTTTTGGCCAAGTGCATCATTGTGGACGTTCTGCCTCTTTTCCTATGCTTTCAATGCAATTCCAGTCTACCTCCTGAAATCGGTTTCCTGCAATTCTGCCCCGCTTTCAAGTCCTCTTGGCAGCCTTACTTCAGTCTATTTTTGGACGATAGCTGTCATTTATAACTCTGCAGGTTTGTGAATTACAGTGCCCCTGAGCTCCTTTCTTCAACTCACTTTCTTTTGAGCTGACCGCAACACCGCAGGATGGCTTCAGGCCCTAATCTGGTTCCGGCACGGCACGCTGAGCCTTTGGTTATTTCCTCTTCCAGATGGGAAATGAGAGTTAAATTTGCCCGTCCAGACACCTCCAGCTAGTCTCTCATTGGTTCTCCCTATTCCTGTTCATCTTCCGCAGAAATTGCAAACCGGGCCAAACAGGAGTTTAAAGGCGCTGACTCTCCAAATGGGGAGAGTATTAGTAAAGCGTCTGGAATGTTTCACCCGAGTACCAGGGGACAAAAACTGAGACATATTTGAACACGTCTCCCGTTCACACGGTTGATCATACTTGGGTTCCACATGCATGTTTTAGCTGAAGAAAGAATCCCTTAAACCAGGAGAGTTGAGACCCGTGGAATGGGTACCATGCAATATGACTTCAAAGGATCTTCATTTGCTCACCGAACCTCTCCAATCCTATCACTGCTGCGTTTATGCCCCTGTACACACGCTTGATTCTCTTTTGGAGACATAGCAATCCATAGGTTTTAAGATACTTACTAGTCAGGTACATTCTTAGGCGTTTAATATGGGGTGTTGAGTCCATTTTGTTGAGCAAGGAGTAGCTCTGGTCTATTCCATATTTGGCTTAAGGAACTTTATCTGTGCTCATTTCGATCTCTGGTTTTATGCAGCACCCCAACTCACCTTTCCCCTTAAGCAAGCATAAGTTGGTTTTCTAAATTTGAGACCCTGTTCTGTTTTGGAATTCAGTTCCTGTGTAGCCAAGTTTACATTCCATGTATTAGTGATATCTTATGATGTTTCTTTTTCTGTGTGACTTATTTCAGTTAGAATCATCGTACCTGAATCCACTCATTATGCTGCTAGGGGCCTGATGACATAGATTTCATTGCTGAGTGATACTGCATTGTACGTAAGTACCACAATTTCTTTATCCATTTTTCACTTTCTGTGATATTGAACTTGTACGGTAAACGAGGTTCTTGTAAACAGAGGCGTCCCAAACTTTGGGGTGGCTGTGTCTTTTTGATTTATTTTCCCTAAGCTACAGGACCATAAGTGGAAGTGCCCTAGGCTCTGTTGCTTTGTTTTTTAGATGTTTTAGGAAACACCATACACTTCTCCCGAGTGTCTGTTGGCAATTTACATCCCGCCCATCAGCATAACAAGGCTCCCAGTTCTCCATGGCCTGTCCTGCCTTTCTGGATTTTACACTTTTTTCAGATGGCCCTTTTGACCGGGGGGAAGTGAGACTTCATTGTAGTGCAGATTTCTTTGAAAGCTTGCTTGGTTGGCCAAAAAGTGCGTATGCGTTTTTTCCTGAATATATTCAGGAAAAAATGCATACGCCCTTTTTGGCCAAGTGCATCATTGTGGACGTTCTGCCTCTTTTCCTATGCTTTCAATGCAATTCCAGTCTACCTCCTGAAATCGGTTTCCTGCAATTCTGCCCCGCTTTCAAGTCCTCTTGGCAGCCTTACTTCAGTATATTGTTGGACGATAGCTGTCATTTATAACTCTGCAGGTTTGTGAATTACAGTGCCCCTGAGCTCCTTTCTTCAACTCGCTTTCTTTTGAGCTGGCCGCAACACCGCAGGATGGCTTCAGGCCCTAATCTGGTTCCGGCACGGCACGCTGACCCTTTGGTTAATTCCTCTTCCTGGTGGGAAATGAGAGTTAAATTTGCCCGTCCAGACACCTCCAGCTAGTCTCTCATTGGTTCTCACTATTCCTGTTCATCTTCCGCAGAAATTCCAAACTGGGCCAAACAGGAGGTTAAAGGCGCTGACTCTCCATGTGGGGAGAGTTTTAGTAAAGCGTCTGGAATGTTGCACCCGAGTAACAGGGGAGGAAAACTGAGACATATTTGAACACGTCTCCCGTTCACACGGTTGATCATACTCTGGGTTCCACATGCATGTTTTAGCTGAAGGAAGAATACCTTAAAACTGGAGAGTTGAGACCCGTGGAATGGGTACCATGCAATATGACTTCAAAGGGTCTTCATTTGCTCACCGAACCTCTCCAATCCTATCACTGCTGCGTTTATGCCCCTGTACACATGCTTGATTCTCTTTCGGAGACATAGCAATCCATAGGTTTTAAGATACTTACTAGTCAGGTACATTCTTAGGCGTTTAATATGCGGTGTTGAGTCCATTTCGTTGAGCAAGGAGTAGCTCTTGTCTATTCCATATTTGGTTTAAGGAACTTTATCTGTGCTCATTTCAATCTCTGGTTTTATACAGCACCCCAACTCACCTTTCCCCTTAAGCAAGCATAAGTTGGTTTTCTAAATTTGAGACCCTGTTCTGTTTTGGAATTCAGTTCTTGTGTAGCCAAGTTTACATTCCGTGTATTAGTGATATCTTATGATGTTTCTTTTGCTGTGTGACTTATTTCAGTTAGAATCATCATACCTGAATCCACTCATTATGCTGCTACGGGCCTGATGACATAGATTTCATTGCTGAGTGATACTGCATTGTACGTAAGTACCACAAGTTCTTTATCCATTTTTCACTTTCTGTGATATTGAACCTGTACAGTAAACGAGGTTCTTGTAAACAGAGACGTCCCAAACTTTGGGGTGGCTGTGTCTTTTTGATTTTAATTTCCCTAAGCTATAGGACCATAAGTGGAAGTGCCCTAGGCTCTGTTGCTTTTTTTTTTAGATGTTTTAGGAAACACCATACACTTCTCCCGAGTGTCTGTTGGCAATTTACATCCCGCCCATCAGCATAAAAAGGCTCCCAGTTCTCCATGGCCTGTCCTGCCTTTCTGGATTTTACACTTTTTCAGATGGCCCTTTTGACCGGGGGTAAGTGAGACTTCATTGTAGTGCAGATTTCCTTTGGAAGCTTGCTTGGTTGGAAGGACCAAGTGGATCTTCCACTTAGGACCATAAGTGGAAGTGCCCTAGGCGTTTGTTGTCTACATCTGTTGCTCTATTTATGCCTTGCAAAATGGTTAATCTGTACAGTTTTTCTAGGTTCCACATATATGCATGAATATACAAGATTTGTTTTTCTGTTTCTGACTTACTTCACTCTGTATGACAGTCTCTAGATCCATCGACGTCTCTACAAATGACCCAATTTCATTCCTTTTCATGGCTTAGTAATATTCCATTTTATATATGTACCACAGCTTTATGCATTCGTCTGTCTGTGGGCATTTAGGTTGCTTCCATTACCTCGATATTGTAAATAGTGATGCAATGAACATTGCGGTGAATGACTCTTTTTGATTTATGGTTTTGTCTGGGTATATGTCCAGTACTGGGATTGCTGTATCATATGGTAATTCTATTGTTAGTTTCTTAAGAAATTCCATACTGTTCTCCATAATGACTGTATCAATTTATATTCCCAACAATAGTGGAAGAGGGTTCCTTTTCTCCACACCCTTTCCAGCATTTTTTGTTTGTAGATTTTCTATGAAGCCTATTCTACCAGGTGTGAGGTGATACCTCATTGTTGAATCCATTTCGTTGAGCAAGGGGTAGGTCTTGTCTATTACATATTTGGCTTATGGAACGGTATCTGTGCTAATTTCAAACTCTGCTTTTATGCAGCACCCCAACTCACCTTCCCCCTTAAGCAAGCATAAGTTGGTTTTCTAAATTTGAGACCCTGTTCTGTTTTGTAATTCAGTTCATGTGTAGCCAAGTTCACATTCCGTGTATTAGTGATACCTTATGATGTTTCTTTTTCTGTGTGACTTATTTCACGTAGATTCATCGTGCCTCAATCCACTCATTATGCTGGTACAGGCCTGGTGACATAGATTTCATTGCTGAGTGGTATTCTGTTGTACATAAGTACCGCTACTTCTTTATCCATTATTTGCTCTCTGGGATATTTAACTTGTGCCGCAGAAGAGATTCCTGTAAAAAGAGCCGTCCCAAAGTTTGGGGTGGCTGTGTCTTTTTGATTTTAATTTCCCTAAGCTATAGGACCATAAGTGGAAGTGCCCTAGGCTCTGTTGCTTTGTTTTTTAGATGTTTCAGGAAACACCATACACTTCTACAGAGCGGCTGTTGGCAATTTACATCCCGCCCATCAGCATAACAAGGCTCCCAATTTTCCATGGCCTGTTCTGCCTTTCTGGATTTTAAACTTTTTTCAGATGGCCCTTTTGACCAGGGGGGAAGTGAGACTTCATTGTAGTGCAGATTTCCTTTGCAAGATTGCCTGGTTGGCCAAAAAGGGCGTATCCGTTTTTTCCTGAATATATTCAGGAAAAAACGCATACGCCCTTTTTGTCCAAGTGCATCATTTTCGACGTTCTGCCTGTTTTCCTGTGTTTTAAATGCAATCCAATTCCGATTCCTCCTGAAATCGGTTTCCTGCAATTTTGCCCCGCATTCAAGTCCTCTTGGCAGCCCTACTTCAGTATATTTTCGGACAATAGCTGTCATTTATAAATCTGCAGGTTTGTGAATTACAGTGCCCCTGAGCTCCTTTCTTCAACTCGCTTTCTTGTGAGCTGGCCAAAACACCGCAGGATTGCTTCAGGCCCTAATCTGGTTCCGGCACGGCATGATGAGCCTTTGGTTTATTCCTCTTCCCTGTGGGAAATGAGAGTTAAATTTGCCCGTCCAGACACCTCCAGCTAGTCTCTCATTGGTTCTCCCTATTCCTGTTCATCTTCCGCAGAAATTGCAAACTGGGCCAAACAGGAGGTTAAAGGCAGTCACTCTCCAAGTGAGGAGAGTGTTAGTAAAGCGTCTGGAATGTTGCACCCGAGTACCAGGGAACGAAAAGTGAGACACATTTGAACACGTTTCTCGATCACATGGTGGATCATACTCTGGGTTCCACATGCATGTTTTAGCTGAAGGAAGAATCCCTTAAACCTGGAGAGTTGAGACCAATGGAATGGGTACCATGCAATATGACTTCAAAGGGTCTGCATTTGCTCACCGAACCTCACCAATCTTATGAGCCCCAAGTGTCCAGCCTTATGTGTCACCCAGCTCTGGGTGTAGATATGGTAAATGCAGGTTGCATCAGAAGCCTTGAATGAATTACTTAAGTATTGCTCTCTATTTCACTCTCATTGTGTTTTGTTTAAGAAATTTATTTTTAATATGGGATTTAGATGATTTTCACTGCTTTAATGCCGCTGTACACACTCTTGATTCTCTTACAGAGATATATAAATCCATAGCTTTTATGATTCTTACTAGTCAGGTATATTCCTAGGCGTTGAATATGGGGTGTTGAGTCCATTTCGTTGAACAAGGAGTAGCTCTTGTCTATTCCATATTTGGCTTAAGGAACTTTATCTGTGCTCATTTCAATCTCTGGTTTTATGCAGCACCCCAACTCACCTTTCCCCTTAAGCAAGCATAAGTTGGTTTTCTAAATTTGAGACCCTGTTCTGTTTTGGAATTCAGTTCCTGTGTAGCCAAGTTTACATTCCGTGTATTACTGATATCTTATGATGTTTCTTTCTCTGTGTGACTTATTTCAGTTAGATTCATTGTACTTAATCCACTCATTATGCTGCTACGGGCCTGATGACATAGATTTCATTGCTGAGTGATACTGCATTGTACGTAAGTACCACAACTTCTTTATCCATTTTTCACTTTCTGCGATATTGAACTTGTACCGTATATGAGGTTCTTATAAACAGAGCCATCCCAAACTTGGGGTGGCTGTGTCTTTTTGATTTTAATTTCTCTAAACTATAGGACCATAAGTGGAAGTGCCCTAGGCTCTGTTGCTTTGTTTTTTAGATGTTTCAGGAAACACCATACACTTCTCCAGAGTGGCTGTTGGCAATTTACATCCCGCCCATCAGCATAAGAAGGCTCCCAGTTCTCCATGGCCTGTCGTGCCTTTCTGGATTTTACACTTTTTTCAGATGGCCCTTTTGACCAGGGGAAAGTGAGACTTCATTGTAGTGCAGATTTCCTTTGCAAGCTTGCTTGGTTGGCCAAAAAGTGTGTATGCGTTTTTTCCTGACTATATTCAGGAAAAAACACATACGCCCTTTTTGGCCAAGTGCATCATTGTCGAGGTTCTGACTCTCTTCATATGTTTTCAATGCAATTCCAGTGTACCTCCTGAAATCGGTTTCCTGCAATTCTGCCTTGCTTTCAATGCTTCTTCATAGCTTTACCTCAATATATTTTTTGAAAATAGTTGGCCTTTATAACTCTGCAGGTTTTTGAATTGCAGTGGCCCTTAGCTCCATTTTTCAGCTCTTATTTTTGTGATCTTGCCCCATAACCACAGGATTCCTTGAAGCTCTATTCTTCTTCTGGGGCACCTTGCTGTGCCTTTGGTTAATTCTTCTTACTGATGTGAAATTAGAGTGACATGTGCCCATTGAAACCACTACAGCTAGTTTCTCACTGGTTCCCCCTATTCCCATTCATCCTCCACACTAACTGCAGACTGTGCGATACCAGAACTTAAAGGCATTGACTCTCCATGTGGAGATGTTGTTAGTAAAGCGGCTGGAATGTCGATCCGGAGCCCCAGAAGAGGAAAAATGAGGTGTGTTTTAGAAACCTTTCCCGATCATATGGTATACCAGTCGCTGGGTTTCCCAAGCATGGTTTAGCTGTAGGAAGATTCCCTTCAACCTGGAGTGTTGGGACCCTTGGAATGAGTAGCATGAAGTATTGCATTAAACTTTCGGCAGTTGCTCACCAAAGCTCACCAATCCTCTCAGCCCCAAGTGTCCAGCCTTATGTCTTATCCAGCTGTGGGTTTATATGTGGTCAATCCAGGTTGCATCACAGCCCCTGAGCGAATTTTGTAAGAATTTTTCTCTCTTTCATTGTTTCTGCGTTTTGTTTTTAAAATTTATTTCTATAATGGGGTTTAGCTCATTTTCACTGCTGTGTTTGTGCCACTCTGCACACACTTGATTCCCTTATGGAGATATATCAATACATGGGTTTTAAGATTCTTATTACTCAGATATATTTCTCTGCGGTGTATAGGGTGTGTTGAGGCCAGTTCATTGAGCAAGGTGTAGATCTTGTCTAATACCTATTTGGTTTATTGAACGGTATCTGTGCTAATTTCAAACTCTGGTTTTATGCATCACCCCACCTCTCCTTTCCCCTTAAGCTGACATAAGTGTGTTTTCTAAATGTGAGACACTGTTCTGTTCTGTAATTCATTTCTTGTGCAGCCATATTTACCCTCCCTCTATAAGTGATATCTTATGATATGTTTCTTTTTCTGTTTGACTTATTTCAAGTAGTATTATCGGACCTAAATCCACTCTTTATCCTTCTACTAGCCTTATTACATTGATTTCATGGTGAAGAGATATTCCATTGTACATAAGTACCACATCTTCTTTATCCATTGTTCTCTTTCCTGGGATATTTAAGGTGTACTGAAGTTGAGGTTCTTGTAAACAGAGTAGCCCTAAACTGTGGTGTGCTTGTGTCTTGTTGATTTTTAGACTTCCCTAGATATACTCCCATGATTGGAAGTGTCCTATGCTCTGTAGCTCTGTTTTTTAGATGATTTAGGAACCACCATACACTTCTCCAGAGTGGCTCTCGGCAGTTCACACACTGCCCATCAGCGTATAAAGGCTCCCTGTTCTCCATGGCCTGTCCTGCATTTCTGGTTTTTACAATTTTTTAGGATGGCCCTTTTGACCGGTGGGAAGTGAGACTTCTTTGTTGTGCACATTTGCATTGCTTGCTTGCTTCGTTGCCCATAAAGTGCGTATGCGTTTTTTCCTGGATATAATCAGGAAAAAACGCATACGCCCTTTTGGGCCAACTGCATCATTGTCGAAATTCTGCCGCTTTTCATGTGCGTTAAAGACGAGTCCAATCTATCTCTTGAAATCTGTTTCTTGCAATTCTGTCTTGCATTCAGATCCTCTTCTTTGCCTTACCTCAACATATTTTTGGACGTTAGTTTTCATTTATAACTCTGCAGGTTTGTGAATTGCAGTGACCCTGAGCTCCATTTTTTAAGTTGTTCTTTTGTGAGCTGGCCTCAAACCCGCAGGATTGCTTCAGGCCCTATTTTGGCTCCGGCGAGGCAGGCTGAGCCTTTCTTTAATTCTTATTCTTAATGGGAAATTAGAGTGATATGTGCCCGTCCAAACCCCTACAACTCTTCTCTCATTGGTTCCCCCTCTTCCCGTTCATCCTCCTCACAATTTGCAAAATGTGTGAAACAGAAGTTTAAATGTGCTGATTCTCCAAGTGGGGAGATTCTAAGTAGCGTGGCTGGAATGGTGAACAGGAGCACCAGGAGAGGATAAATGAGGTGCATTTTAGACACATCTCCCGATCACATGGTGTACAGTCCTCTGGGTTTTCCATGCATGTTTTAGCTGTAGGAAGATCCCTTGAACCTGCAGATTTGGGACCCATTGAATGGGTACCAGGTAGTATTACTTTAAAGGGTGTGCATTTCCTCACCCAACCTCACATTTCTCTTAGCGCAAACAGTTTCCAGCCTTATGTCTCATCCTGCTGTGGGTCTAGATGTGTTCAATCCATGTTGCATCACCGTCCCTGAGGAAAAGTTGTAAGAGGTTTTCTCTGTCTCTCTGTCGTTTATTTTTTTCAATTTATTACTATATTGGTTACAGCTGATTTTCAAAGCTCTGTTTCTTGCTGCTGTACATCCACTTGATTCACGTACAGAGAGACATCAATAAATTCTTTTTCAGATTCTTACCAGTCGTATATATTCTTTTCCGGTGACTTGAGTGTGCTGAGTGCAGTTCTTTTAGCTACCGTGTAGGCCTTGTTGATTATCAGTTTGGTATTTGGAATGGTATCTTTGCTAATTTCAACCTCCTGGATGATGCCTCACCCCTCCCCACCTTTCCCGTTTAGCAGCCTTATGCGTGTTTTCTACATATTTGACTATGTTTTTGTTTTGTAATTTATTTCATGTGTAGCCATTTTGGATTCCACCTTTAAGTGATATCTTATGATATGTGTCTTTTTCTTTTTGAATTCTGTCACTTAGAATGATCATACGTAACTCCTCCGGAGTTGTTACAACTGGCCATATTTCATTGATTTCCAGGCTGAATAATATTCCACTCTACCTAAGTACCACATCTCTATCCATTTTTTCCCTCCAGAGACATTTAAGTTATATCCTAGTCGAGGATCTTTTAAACAGAGAGGGGGTAAACATTGGGGTGCCTGTGTCCTCTCGATTTTTGTTTTTCCCAAGATATACGCCCATGAGGGCAAGTGCCCTATGCTCTGTAGCTCATTTTTTAGATGCTTTAGTAAACACAATACACTTCTCCAGAATGGCCGTTGGCAATATACATTTCCACTATAAGTCTCACAGGGCTCCCTCTTCTCGTTGCCCTGTCCTGCATTTCTGTTGTTTACGCTTTATGAGGATGGCTCTTCTGACTGATGCGAAGTGATATCTTTTGTAGTATTGACTTCCAGTGCCCACCTGTTTGGTTGGCTAAAAAAGTGTATGCCCTTTTCTTGAATATATACAGAAAAAAACGCATACACCCTTTTTGGCCAACTGCAATGTTGGCAATGTTCAGCTCCTTTTCTTGTGCTTAATGGCGAGTCCTTTCTACCTCCTCAAATCCCTTTCCTGCCATTCTCCCTTGCTTACAAGTCCTTTTCTCTGACTTTCCTCAAGACATTTTTCAGTGATGGATATTTTCAACTCTGCAGTTTTGTGAATTTTACTGCCCCTGAGTTCCATTGTTCAACTTGTGTTTATGGGAACTGGCCACAAAGCAGCGGGATTTCCTCAAGCCCTATACTGTTTCCATAGGCAACCCTAGCCTTTGGTCAATTCGTCTTCCTGATTGGAAATTAGAGTGACATGTGCCTGTCTGAACACCTAGGACTTGTCTCTCATTGTTCCTCATCCTTCCGCTTCATCCTCTGGACAAATTCCAAACTGTACGCAACAGGATGTTGACAGTGCTGACATCTCCAAGTGGGGAGACTGTTAGTAAAGACGCTGGAGGGGTGAACCAGAGCACCAGGAGATGAGGAGACGAGATGCCTTTTCCAAACTCTTCCTGATCAGACGGTATACCATCCTCTGGGTGTGACAGACATGTTTTAGCAGTAGGAAGAGTCCCATTCATGTAAGGAGAACACCAGGGCTTTTTCAAAATCAGTGTCTCCCCGAAACCCAAACTGGGGAATTTTTTAAGCTACGGCTACACATATGTTCATTAAGGGCCTTGGGAAGTAGGCAGAGTCCAAACTTTAGATGATTGAAGTCTTCAGGGTCAGAAGCACTCACCACCAGCTTCCCTTAGGCTACACTTTAACTATCATTGATAGATGATGTCAATAAAAATATCTATTCTTTTTCAGATTATTTCCCCTTATAGGTTATTGCAAAATGTTGAGTGTAGTTCCCTGTGCTATACAGTAGTTCCTTGTTGATGATCTATTTTATACATAGCAGTGTGTATGTGTTAATTCCAAACTGTTAATTTATCCCTCCTCCCACCTTTCCCCTTTGGTAATAATAAATTATAAGATTTTATACTTCTCAGAAATGGGGGAGCTGAAAGAGAGGTATCATTTTCAATGGAAAAGCATTTAAAACAAGATTGAAGGTTTAACCAAGATTATTAGATGTACATCCTTGGAAAGAAATCACTTCGTTTCTCTAATATTGACCTGACAAATAAGACAAACCTTTTCACTGAACTTGCTTATAAAAAGTGATGGAAATATCAAATGGAAGTGTTAGAAACATCTTATTTTACCCGAGCCTTATACACTGTTCTATGTTAACTACAGTTTGGCTCACACATCTGTTCATTGAGGTTACAATAGTCTCAATTTCTGTTACTGATCCTCCAGAGTGGACCCCAACAAGTGTCCCCCTGCCCAGTGTCATTGGGGCCAACAGATCGAGACTGAGTTTGGTTCACAAGCAAAGGAAACTTTATATTTTGATCAGAGAATGGAGAGGTGAGAGCATGCACTACCCCGTGGGCTGTGGGCTGGGCTGCTGTGTAGAGATCCTGTCAGAGTCAGTGGGAGGGAGGGAGGCGGCGGAGCTCTCGAGGGCCGGGTTGGCTGTAGCTCAGGCTCTATATCGTGGAGTCTGCACTGGGCCCCAGGACCTGAGGTGTCGACCCAGCCATTCTGCACTAGGAAATCTGGTCTGAAGTGCCGGGTGTGGAACCTCTGCATGCGGGACCCTAGGAGCACGTGAAATTAGACAAAGCACAAAGGATAGAAAAGGTTAGACTTGACTTTATTGCCCAGATTCTATTTTTATCTCCCAGGGATTTTTAATGGGCTTTGCTGGGGACAAACCCCTCCTCTGCCTTTTGTCCCGTTCCTCATTCTTGGAGTGCTGAGGGTGCAGACCCTTCTTCTGTAACTGCTGAGTGCTGAGTTGGGAGCCCTCATACCCTGGGGCGAGGGTCAGAGCTTCTCCCCAGCAGCCTCCCGGTGACGTTGATTGTCCCCAGGACCCCTGCCTCCCAGCTCGTCCACCTGAGCACCAGCATTGGAAGTGTTATAGATTCTAATGACCTTTAAGGGTCCAGGAAAGAGATGTGCAGAGACGCTGTGGGGGCCGGTTTCACCCCGCCCCACATTTGTTCGGCCACCTTAGGCTGACCGTTTCTGCCAGCCTAGATGCTCTGACCAGTAGTCTGCGCTTTCTTCAATTAGGCCCCTGAATTAACGTACAAACAGCACCAGGTGTCAGAGCCCTGCCCGCTCAACTCCCAGACAGTCCAGGGTCAGTGGTGATAAGGACCATGATGGCTACTGAGTCAACAGCCTTTTGAAGTAAACAGGAGTCCAGCCGGTCTTATTGGCCACCATCATCACGGTGTCTGTAGGCTTTTCTATGGTGACAGTGTGGTATACGGTTCCCCCGCCAAGATTATTAGCTCCCCTCTGGGTGCAGTAAGTCCTGCAAGCAGTAGTCTACTCTTTTGGGACACACTCTTGTTGTTTTATGAGAGAAACTCCAGGTCAAGTGATGTTCACACGAGTCGTCATGGTGCCCTGTTGCCCCCGGTTATCTCTCTGGATGTTGGAGTTGGAGGGCCTCCTCACTCGAGGTCGGTGTGCCCACGGAGCGAACCCTGCAACTTCAGGGCATGGTTGGTGGTTAGGATCACCACGTGGGGTCCTTTTCCCTTAGGAGGGAGGTGGCCTTTTGGGCTGCTGATTTCCAGGTTTTTAGATACCGCCAGTATCTTGGCCAGATGTGGCAGTGGGCCAAGCTCCTTAGTGACCGTAGTTTATCCTACCTGGATGGCATTCTTGCATTGTTCCATTTCAAGTGGTCCCAGTTTTTGCACTAATTCTCCAATGGCGATTCACCTTTCACCGGGAATGTAAAGGTCAAAGGGTTTAGCTAAATTAGGGAGTTCCAGGGCAAGGGTCTGAATTGACTGCTCTTTCCATTCTTGAAAGGCCACTTCTGGATTCTATTCAAAAGGATCATCATCTTTTCCTTTCAGTGTTTCATATAGAGGCCCAGCTAGTAGACTGTAGTTAGGGATCCAGAAGCAGCAAACCCTGGCCTCCCCAGGAACCCCTAAGCTGTCTTCTAGTTTTAGAAAGGGGTAAGGCTGAAAATGGTTTCTTCCCTTTCCTGGGATGGGCTTCTCTGACCTTGTGTGAGAATGAAGCCCAGGCAGGTCACCGCAGTCTGTGATATTTGAGCTTTTTCTTGGACAACTTCTATCCTTTATTGGCTTGGTAGTTCAGAGGCCTCCTTAGTAGGGCTGGCGATCAGAATGTCGTCTGCATATTGAAGGAGGGTTTCCTTTTCCAGAGGTAGAACTTTTAGGTCTTTAGCTAAGCTTTCCCCAAAGACGGTGTGGGAATTTTTGCACCCTTGGGTCCAGACGGCCCGGAAGTATTGTTTTAGTTGTATGTTGAGTCCTGCCACTCACAAGCCAAAATTTCTTGTGACTCTGGGACTAATGGAATACAAAAGAAGGCATCATTGAAGACTAATACAGAATACCATGTCCTGGTGGTTGGTAGAATGACCAGCAGGGTGTAGGAATTAGGAGCAACTGGAGGTATATCCTCGGTGGCTTCACTGACTGTCCTGACATCCTTTACCAGGTCCCCAGCAGCCCATGGGGCTCTCGTGGTCAGACCAATCCCAGAATATGGAGCTCACCTGGGCAGGTACCCCACCCCCACCCCAGCCCACGGGGCTCTCGTGGTCAGGCCCCTCCCAGGATACAGAGCTACCCTTGCAGGTACCGTGGCAGGGCTGGGCACACAGGAACCGTGCACATAGCCCTCATTGCAGAGCACCCCCAGCTCACCTGTCGCTCAGAGCTGACACAGAGCACCTCAGAGCAGGACTTGAACTAACAAACAGCAGCTGCGACAGGTCTGTGTCCCTGGGCATCACTCCGTGAGGCCTCCCTCCACCTGGTCTTCCAGAGACTTCCACTGCACCCGGGGCACCAGGCCTCTGTCTCCAACCACCACCCACCCCTCCTCTCCCTGACTCCTGGGTTCCTCTCATTAGGAGAGGGTTTTCTTGAAGTTGTCTCCCACTCATGGGCCAGATAAAATGATTAGAAAACAAGCCAAAGCTGCAACCCCTTGTCTATCCTGACTCTCAGGAGCCCACACCTGTTCCTTGGACCTGGCCGGTTCAGCAAGTTCCATTTTCTGCAACTGTGAGCCCCTGAGGGGTGATGATTGGCTGACCTGGGCAGCCTTACCGTGCCGGCCAGCCCTCCCCAGGTGTGCCTGGGTTGAGATCAATATAAATACCACTCCAGGCAGCAAGAGTCCCTGCAGCCGTGCCTGACACCATTTTCTCTGCCCTGTCAGCAGTCTCGGGGCTGGGCTGGTGGGAGGGAGTGAGAGGCCACGGCTTTGTGGGTGGCCCAGTGTGAGTGGGGCTCTGCTGGACTTTCTGCAGCAGTTGCCAGGCTGCCACCTGCTAAAGAAGAGGATGTGTCACCCATACCTGCTGCTGGAATTTCTCCCTGGGCAGAGGTGAGGAAGGAAAAAAGCAGTGGGGGCAGGGACAGGACGGGTATCTCAGGCAGGGAAATGGAAATCTTCCAGAAGAGCACCCAGGGCCAGGACCATCCTGGCTGGCCTGCAGGCACCAAGTTGGCCGGCATGCTGTCACTCATGTGGCTCTATGGCCCTTCCTCTAGGCTTTCAAGTCCTTGTATATATTCAGGTGTTTTACCTGGGACGGGTGGGAATAGTTCAGCAGCAACTGGCCTGGGGCTCAGCTCACGTTTACTCACAGATGCCTCGGCACGGTGCCCCAGCTTTGCAATGAGGACGCTTGTTGCGTGGGGGCTGCTGGCTGAATGGGAGACGATTCCCCACCACTGACCAACTTCAGAATTGTTTACAACTGGAGCAAGTGCCCTGATACGGTTTTCCTCTGTGTAACTGGTGGGTTCTGTGTTTTTTTCTCTTTTTCGTTTTTGGTTCAAGGTAGATTTTATTCCTCTTTTTTGTATTTACAGATATAAGCATGGAAATAATTTATTCATATAAATACATGTAAGTGCAGGGAATAATTGTTTTTTCTGTTTTATTTTTTAAATTTTATTTCTTTTTAATTTTGAATTTTATTTTATATTTTTATACAGCAGGTTCTTATTGGTTATCTATTTTATACATATAAATGTATACATGCCAATCCCAGTCTCTCAACTCGTCCCACCACCACCCCCCCAACAGCTTTCCCCCCTTGTTGTCCATACGTTTGTTGTCTACATCTGTTGCTCTATTTATGCCTTGCAAAATGGTTAATCTGTACAGTTTTTCTAGGTTCCACATATATGCATGAATATACAAGATTTGTTTTTCTCTTTCTGACTTACTTCACTCTGTATGACAGTCTCTAGATCCATCGACGTCTCTACAAATGACCCAATTTCATTCCTTTTCATGGCTTAGTAATATTCCATTTTATATATGTACCACAGCTTTATGCATTCGTCTGTCTGTGGGCATTTAGGTTGCTTCCATTACCTCGATATTGTAAATAGTGATGCAATGAACATTGCGGTGAATGACTCTTTTTGATTTATGGTTTTGTCTGGGTATATGTCCAGTACTGGGATTGCTGTATCATATGGTAATTCTATTGTTAGTTTCTTAAGAAATTCCATATTGTTCTCCATAATGACTGTATCAATTTATATTCCCAACAATAGTGGAAGAGGGTTCCTTTTCTCCACACCCTTTCCAGCATTTTTTGTTTGTAGATTTTCTATGAAGCCTATTCTACCAGGTGTGAGGTGATACCTCATTGTTGAATCCATTTCGTTGAGCAAGGGGTAGGTCTTGTCTATTACATATTTGGCTTATGGAACGGTATCTGTGCTAATTTCAAACTCTGCTTTTATGCAGCACCCCAACTCACCTTCCCCCTTAAGCAAGCATAAGTTGGTTTTCTAAATTTGAGACCCTGTTCTGTTTTGTAATTCAGTTCATGTGTAGCCAAGTTCACATTCCGTGTATTAGTGATACCTTATGATGTTTCTTTTTCTGTGTGACTTATTTCATGTAGAATCATCGTGCCTCAATCCACTCATTATGCTGGTACAGGCCTGGTGACATAGATTTCATTGCTGAGTGGTATTCTGTTGTACATAAGTACCGCAACTTCTTTATCCATTATTTGCTCTCTGGGATATTTACCTTGTGCCGCAGAAGAGATTCCTGTAAAAAGAGCCGTCCCAAAGTTTGGGGTGGCTGTGTCTTTTTGATTTTAATTTCCCTAAGCTATAGGACCATAAGTGGAAGTGCCCTAGGCTCTGTTGCTTTGTTTTTTAGATGTTTCAGGAAACACCATACACTTCTACAGAGCGGCTGTTGGCAATTTACATCCCGCCCATCAGCATAACAAGGCTCCCAATTTTCCATGGCCTGTTCTGCCTTTCTGGATTTTAAACTTTTTTCAGATGGCCCTTTTGACCAGGGGGGAAGTGAGACTTCATTGTAGTGCAGATTTCCTTTGCAAGATTGCCTGGTTGGCCAAAAAGGGCGTATCCGTTTTTTCCTGAATATATTCAGGAAAAAACGCATACGCCCTTTTTGTCCAAGTGCATCATTTTCGACGTTCTGCCTGTTTTCCTGTGTTTTAAATGCAATCCAATTCCGATTCCTCCTGAAATCGGTTTCCTGCAATTTTGCCCCGCATTCAAGTCCTCTTGGCAGCCCTACTTCAGTACATTTTCGGACAATAGCTGTCATTTATAAATCTGCAGGTTTGTGAATTACAGTGCCCCTGAGCTCCTTTCTTCAACTCGCTTTCTTGTGAGCTGGCCACAACACCGCAGGATTGCTTCAGGCCCTAATCTGGTTCCGGCACGGCATGCTGAGCCTTTGGTTTATTCCTCTTCCCTGTGGGAAATGAGAGTTAAATTTGCCCGTCCAGACACCTCCAGCTAGTCTCTCATTGGTTCTCCCTATTCCTGTTCATCTTCCGCAGAAATTGCAAACTGGGCCAAACAGGAGGTTAAAGGCAGTCACTCTCCAAGTGAGGAGAGTGTTAGTAAAGCGTCTGGAATGTTGCACCCGAGTACCAGGGAACGAAAAGTGAGACACATTTGAACACGTTTCTCGATCACATGGTGGATCATACTCTGGGTTCCACATGCATGTTTTAGCTGAAGGAAGAATCCCTTAAACCTGGAGAGTTGAGACCAATGGAATGGGTACCATGCAATATGACTTCAAAGGGTCTGCATTTGCTCACCGAACCTCACCAATCTTATGAGCCCCAAGTGTCCAGCCTTATGTGTCACCCAGCTCTGGGTGTAGATATGGTAAATGCAGGTTGCATCAGAAGCCTTGAATGAATTACTTAAGTATTGCTCTCTATTTCACTCTCATTGTGTTTTGTTTAAGAAATTTATTTTTAATATGGGATTTAGATGATTTTCACTGCTTTAATGCCGCTGTACACACTCTTGATTCTCTTACAGAGATATATAAATCCATAGCTTTTATGATTCTTACTAGTCAGGTATATTCCTAGGCGTTGAATATGGGGTGTTGAGTCCATTTCGTTGAACAAGGAGTAGCTCTTGTCTATTCCATATTTGGCTTAAGGAACTTTATCTGTGCTCATTTCAATCTCTGGTTTTATGCAGCACCCCAACTCACCTTTCCCCTTAAGCAAGCATAAGTTGGTTTTCTAAATTTGAGACCCTGTTCTGTTTTGGAATTCAGTTCCTGTGTAGCCAAGTTTACATTCCGTGTATTACTGATATCTTATGATGTTTCTTTCTCTGTGTGACTTATTTCAGTTAGATTCATTGTACTTAATCCACTCATTATGCTGCTACGGGCCTGATGACATAGATTTCATTGCTGAGTGATACTGCATTGTACGTAAGTACCACAACTTCTTTATCCATTTTTCACTTTCTGCGATATTGAACTTGTACCGTATATGAGGTTCTTATAAACAGAGCCATCCCAAACTTGGGGTGGCTGTGTCTTTTTGATTTTAATTTCTCTAAACTATAGGACCATAAGTGGAAGTGCCCTAGGCTCTGTTGCTTTGTTTTTTAGATGTTTCAGGAAACACCATACACTTCTCCAGAGTGGCTGTTGGCAATTTACATCCCGCCCATCAGCATAAGAAGGCTCCCAGTTCTCCATGGCCTGTCGTGCCTTTCTGGATTTTACACTTTTTTCAGATGGCCCTTTTGACCAGGGGAAAGTGAGACTTCATTGTAGTGCAGATTTCCTTTGCAAGCTTGCTTGGTTGGCCAAAAAGTGTGTATGCGTTTTTTCCTGACTATATTCAGGAAAAAACACATACGCCCTTTTTGGCCAAGTGCATCATTGTCGAGGTTCTGACTCTCTTCATATGTTTTCAATGCAATTCCAGTGTACCTCCTGAAATCGGTTTCCTGCAATTCTGCCTTGCTTTCAATGCTTCTTCATAGCTTTACCTCAATATATTTTTTGAAAATAGTTGGCCTTTATAACTCTGCAGGTTTTTGAATTGCAGTGGCCCTTAGCTCCATTTTTCAGCTCTTATTTTTGTGATCTTGCCCCATAACCACAGGATTCCTTGAAGCTCTATTCTTCTTCTGGGGCACCTTGCTGTGCCTTTGGTTAATTCTTCTTACTGATGTGAAATTAGAGTGACATGTGCCCATTGAAACCACTACAGCTAGTTTCTCACTGGTTCCCCCTATTCCCATTCATCCTCCACACTAACTGCAGACTGTGCGATACCAGAACTTAAAGGCATTGACTCTCCATGTGGAGATGTTGTTAGTAAAGCGGCTGGAATGTCGATCCGGAGCCCCAGAAGAGGAAAAATGAGGTGTGTTTTAGAAACCTTTCCCGATCATATGGTATACCAGTCGCTGGGTTTCCCAAGCATGGTTTAGCTGTAGGAAGATTCCCTTCAACCTGGAGTGTTGGGACCCTTGGAATGAGTAGCATGAAGTATTGCATTAAACTTTCGGCAGTTGCTCACCAAAGCTCACCAATCCTCTCAGCCCCAAGTGTCCAGCCTTATGTCTTATCCAGCTGTGGGTTTATATGTGGTCAATCCAGGTTGCATCACAGCCCCTGAGCGAATTTTGTAAGAATTTTTCTCTCTTTCATTGTTTCTGCGTTTTGTTTTTAAAATTTATTTCTATAATGGGGTTTAGCTCATTTTCACTGCTGTGTTTGTGCCACTCTGCACACACTTGATTCCCTTATGGAGATATATCAATACATGGGTTTTAAGATTCTTATTACTCAGATATATTTCTCTGCGGTGTATAGGGTGTGTTGAGGCCAGTTCATTGAGCAAGGTGTAGATCTTGTCTAATACCTATTTGGTTTATTGAACGGTATCTGTGCTAATTTCAAACTCTGGTTTTATGCATCACCCCACCTCTCCTTTCCCCTTAAGCTGACATAAGTGTGTTTTCTAAATGTGAGACACTGTTCTGTTCTGTAATTCATTTCTTGTGCAGCCATATTTACCCTCCCTCTATAAGTGATATCTTATGATATGTTTCTTTTTCTGTTTGACTTATTTCAAGTAGTATTATCGGACCTAAATCCACTCTTTATCCTTCTACTAGCCTTATTACATTGATTTCATGGTGAAGAGATATTCCATTGTACATAAGTACCACATCTTCTTTATCCATTGTTCTCTTTCCTGGGATATTTAAGGTGTACTGAAGTTGAGGTTCTTGTAAACAGAGTAGCCCTAAACTGTGGTGTGCTTGTGTCTTGTTGATTTTTAGACTTCCCTAGATATACTCCCATGATTGGAAGTGTCCTATGCTCTGTAGCTCTGTTTTTTAGATGATTTAGGAACCACCATACACTTCTCCAGAGTGGCTCTCGGCAGTTCACACACTGCCCATCAGCGTATAAAGGCTCCCTGTTCTCCATGGCCTGTCCTGCATTTCTGGTTTTTACAATTTTTTAGGATGGCCCTTTTGACCGGTGGGAAGTGAGACTTCTTTGTTGTGCACATTTGCATTGCTTGCTTGCTTCGTTGCCCATAAAGTGCGTATGCGTTTTTTCCTGGATATAATCAGGAAAAAACGCATACGCCCTTTTGGGCCAACTGCATCATTGTCGAAATTCTGCCGCTTTTCATGTGCGTTAAAGACGAGTCCAATCTATCTCTTGAAATCTGTTTCTTGCAATTCTGTCTTGCATTCAGATCCTCTTCTTTGCCTTACCTCAACATATTTTTGGACGTTAGTTTTCATTTATAACTCTGCAGGTTTGTGAATTGCAGTGACCCTGAGCTCCATTTTTTAAGTTGTTCTTTTGTGAGCTGGCCTCAAACCCGCAGGATTGCTTCAGGCCCTATTTTGGCTCCGGCGAGGCAGGCTGAGCCTTTCTTTAATTCTTATTCTTAAAGGGAAATTAGAGTGATATGTGCCCGTCCAAACCCCTACAACTCTTCTCTCATTGGTTCCCCCTCTTCCCGTTCATCCTCCTCACAATTTGCAAAATGTGTGAAACAGAAGTTTAAATGTGCTGATTCTCCAAGTGGGGAGATTCTAAGTAGCGTGGCTGGAATGGTGAACAGGAGCACCAGGAGAGGATAAATGAGGTGCATTTTAGACACATCTCCCGATCACATGGTGTACAGTCCTCTGGGTTTTCCATGCATGTTTTAGCTGTAGGAAGATCCCTTGAACCTGCAGATTTGGGACCCATTGAATGGGTACCAGGTAGTATTACTTTAAAGGGTGTGCATTTCCTCACCCAACCTCACATTTCTCTTAGCGCAAACAGTTTCCAGCCTTATGTCTCATCCTGCTGTGGGTCTAGATGTGTTCAATCCATGTTGCATCACCGTCCCTGAGGAAAAGTTGTAAGAGGTTTTCTCTGTCTCTCTGTCGTTTATTTTTTTCAATTTATTACTATATTGGTTACAGCTGATTTTCAAAGCTCTGTTTCTTGCTGCTGTACATCCACTTGATTCACGTACAGAGAGACATCAATAAATTCTTTTTCAGATTCTTACCAGTCGTATATATTCTTTTCCGGTGACTTGAGTGTGCTGAGTGCAGTTCTTTTAGCTACCGTGTAGGCCTTGTTGATTATCAGTTTGGTATTTGGAATGGTATCTTTGCTAATTTCAACCTCCTGGATGATGCCTCACCCCTCCCCACCTTTCCCGTTTAGCAGCCTTATGCGTGTTTTCTACATATTTGACTATGTTTTTGTTTTGTAATTTATTTCATGTGTAGCCATTTTGGATTCCACCTTTAAGTGATATCTTATGATATGTGTCTTTTTCTTTTTGAATTCTGTCACTTAGAATGATCATACGTAACTCCTCCGGAGTTGTTACAACTGGCCATATTTCATTGATTTCCAGGCTGAATAATATTCCACTCTACCTAAGTACCACATCTCTATCCATTTTTTCCCTCCAGAGACATTTAAGTTATATCCTAGTCGAGGATCTTTTAAACAGAGAGGGGGTAAACATTGGGGTGCCTGTGTCCTCTCGATTTTTGTTTTTCCCAAGATATACGCCCATGAGGGCAAGTGCCCTATGCTCTGTAGCTCATTTTTTAGATGCTTTAGTAAACACAATACACTTCTCCAGAATGGCCGTTGGCAATATACATTTCCACTATAAGTCTCACAGGGCTCCCTCTTCTCGTTGCCCTGTCCTGCATTTCTGTTGTTTACGCTTTATGAGGATGGCTCTTCTGACTGATGCGAAGTGATATCTTTTGTAGTATTGACTTCCAGTGCCCACCTGTTTGGTTGGCTAAAAATGTGTATGCCCTTTTCTTGAATATATACAGAAAAAAACGCATACACCCTTTTTGGCCAACTGCAATGTTGGCAATGTTCAGCTCCTTTTCTTGTGCTTAATGGCGAGTCCTTTCTACCTCCTCAAATCCCTTTCCTGCCATTCTCCCTTGCTTACAAGTCCTTTTCTCTGACTTTCCTCAAGACATTTTTCAGTGATGGATATTTTCAACTCTGCAGTTTTGTGAATTTTACTGCCCCTGAGTTCCATTGTTCAACTTGTGTTTATGGGAACTGGCCACAAAGCAGCGGGATTTCCTCAAGCCCTATACTGTTTCCATAGGCAACCCTAGCCTTTGGTCAATTCGTCTTCCTGATTGGAAATTAGAGTGACATGTGCCTGTCTGAACACCTAGGACTTGTCTCTCATTGTTCCTCATCCTTCCGCTTCATCCTCTGGACAAATTCCAAACTGTACGCAACAGGATGTTGACAGTGCTGACATCTCCAAGTGGGGAGACTGTTAGTAAAGACGCTGGAGGGGTGAACCAGAGCACCGGGAGATGAGGAGACGAGATGCCTTTTCCAAGCTCTTCCCGATCAGACGGTATACCATCCTCTGGGTGTGACAGACATGTTTTAGCAGTAGGAAGAGTCCCATTCATGTAAGGAGAACACCAGGGCTTTTTCAAAATCAGTGTCTCCCCGAAACCCAAACTGGGGAATTTTTTAAGCTACGGCTACACATATGTTCATTAAGGGCCTTGGGAAGTAGGCAGAGTCCAAACTTTAGATGATTGAAGTCTTCAGGGTCAGAAGCACTCACCACCAGCTTCCCTTAGGCTACACTTTAACTATCATTGATAGATGATGTCAATAAAAATATCTATTCTTTTTCAGATTATTTCCCCTTATAGGTTATTGCAAAATGTTGAGTGTAGTTCCCTGTGCTATACAGTAGTTCCTTGTTGATGATCTATTTTATACATAGCAGTGTGTATGTGTTAATTCCAAACTGTTAATTTATCCCTCCTCCCACCTTTCCCCTTTGGTAATAATAAATTATAAGATTTTATACTTCTCAGAAATGGGGGAGCTGAAAGAGAGGTATCATTTTCAATGGAAAAGCATTTAAAACAAGATTGAAGGTTTAACCAAGATTATTAGATGTACATCCTTGGAAAGAAATCACTTCGTTTCTCTAATATTGACCTGACAAATAAGACAAACCTTTTCACTGAACTTGCTTATAAAAAGTGATGGAAATATCAAATGGAAGTGTTAGAAACATCTTATTTTACCCGAGCCTTATACACTGTTCTATGTTAACTACAGTTTGGCTCACACATCTGTTCATTGAGGTTACAATAGTCTCAATTTCTGTTACTGATCCTCCAGAGTGGACCCCAACAAGTGTCCCCCTGCCCAGTGTCATTGGGGCCAACAGATCGAGACTGAGTTTGGTTCACAAGCAAAGGAAACTTTATATTTTGATCAGAGAATGGAGAGGTGAGAGCATGCACTACCCCGTGGGCTGTGGGCTGGGCTGCTGTGTAGAGATCCTGTCAGAGTCAGTGGGAGGGAGGGAGGCGGCGGAGCTCTCGAGGGCCGGGTTGGCTGTAGCTCAGGCTCTATATCGTGGAGTCTGCACTGGGCCCCAGGACCTGAGGTGTCGACCCAGCCATTCTGCACTAGGAAATCTGGTCTGAAGTGCCGGGTGTGGAACCTCTGCATGCGGGACCCTAGGAGCACGTGAAATTAGACAAAGCACAAAGGATAAAAAAGGTTAAACTTGACTTTATTGCCCAGATTCTATTTTTATCTCCCAGGGATTTTTAATGGGCTTTGCTGGGGACAAACCCCTCCTCTGCCTTTTGTCCCGTTCCTCATTCTTGGAGTGCTGAGGGTGCAGACCCTTCTTCTGTAACTGCTGAGTGCTGAGTTGGGAGCCCTCATACCCTGGGGCGAGGGTCAGAGCTTCTCCCCAGCAGCCTCCCGGTGACGTTGATTGTCCCCAGGACCCCTGCCTCCCTGCTCGTCCACCTGAGCACCAGCATTGGAAGTGTTATAGATTCTAATGACCTTTAAGGGTCCAGGAAAGAGATGTGCAGAGACGCTGTGGGGGCCGGTTTCACCCCGCCCCACATTTGTTCGGCCACCTTAGGCTGACCGTTTCTGCCAGCCTAGATGCTCTGACCAGTAGTCTGCGCTTTCTTCAATTAGGCCCCTGAATTAACGTACAAACAGCACCAGGTGTCAGAGCCCTGCCCGCTCAACTCCCAGACAGTCCAGGGTCAGTGGTGATAAGGACCATGATGGCTACTGAGTCAACAGCCTTTTGAAGTAAACAGGAGTCCAGCCGGTCTTATTGGCCACCATCATCACGGTGTCTGTAGGCTTTTCTATGGTGACAGTGTGGTATACGGTTCCCCCGCCAAGATTATTAGCTCCCCTCTGGGTGCAGTAAGTCCTGCAAGCAGTAGTCTACTCTTTTGGGACACACTCTTGTTGTTTTATGAGAGAAACTCCAGGTCAAGTGATGTTCACACGAGTCGTCATGGTGCCCTGTTGCCCCCGGTTATCTCTCTGGATGTTGGAGTTGGAGGGCCTCCTCACTCGAGGTCGGTGTGCCCACGGAGCGAACCCTGCAACTTCAGGGCATGGTTGGTGGTTAGGATCACCACGTGGGGTCCTTTTCCCTTAGGAGGGAGGTGGCCTTTTGGGCTGCTGATTTCCAGGTTTTTAGATACCGCCAGTATCTTGGCCAGATGTGGCAGTGGGCCAAGCTCCTTAGTGACCGTAGCTTATCCTACCTGGATGGCATTCTTGCATTGTTCCATTTCAAGTGGTCCCAGTTTTTGCACTAATTCTCCAATGGCGATTCACCTTTCACCGGGAATGTAAAGGTCAAAGGGTTTAGC
The DNA here is from genome assembly GCF_964374135.1 of Grampus griseus. Classification (NCBI taxonomy): domain Eukaryota; kingdom Metazoa; phylum Chordata; class Mammalia; order Artiodactyla; family Delphinidae; genus Grampus; species Grampus griseus. The sequence goes on from NW_028133314.1 coordinate 514,353, forward strand.
TAAATTAGGGAGTTCCAGGGCAAGGGTCTGAATTGACTGCTCTTTCCATTCTTGAAAGGCCACTTCTGGATTCTATTCAAAAGGATCATCATCTTTTCCTTTCAGTGTTTCATATAGAGGCCCAGCTAGTAGACTGTAGTTAGGGATCCAGAAGCAGCAAACCCTGGCCTCCCCAGGAACCCCTAAGCTGTCTTCTAGTTTTAGAAAGGGGTAAGGCTGAAAATGGTTTCTTCCCTTTCCTGGGATGGGCTTCTCTGACCTTGTGTGAGAATGAAGCCCAGGCAGGTCACCGCAGTCTGTGATATTTGAGCTTTTTCTTGGACAACTTCTATCCTTTATTGGCTCGGTAGTTCAGAGGCCTCCTTAGTAGGGCTGGCGATCAGAATGTCGTCTGCATATTGAAGGAGGGTTTCCTTTTCCAGAGGTAGAACTTTTAGGTCTTTAGCTAAGCTTTCCCCAAAGACGGTGTGGGAATTTTTGCACCCTTGGGTCCAGACGGCCCGGAAGTATTGTTTTAGTTGTATGTTGAGTCCTGCCACTCACAAGCCAAAATTTCTTGTGACTCTGGGACTAATGGAATACAAAAGAAGGCATCATTGAAGACTAATACAGAATACCATGTCCTGGTGGTTGGTAGAATGACCAGCAGGGTGTAGGAATTAGGAGCAACTGGAGGTATATCCTCGGTGGCTTCACTGACTGTCCTGACATCCTTTACCAGGTCCCCAGCAGCCCATGGGGCTCTCGTGGTCAGACCAATCCCAGAATATGGAGCTCACCTGGGCAGGTACCCCACCCCCACCCCAGCCCACGGGGCTCTCGTGGTCAGGCCCCTCCCAGGATACAGAGCTACCCTTGCAGGTACCGTGGCAGGGCTGGGCACACAGGAACCGTGCACATAGCCCTCATTGCAGAGCACCCCCAGCTCACCTGTCGCTCAGAGCTGACACAGAGCACCTCAGAGCAGGACTTGAACTAACAAACAGCAGCTGCGACAGGTCTGTGTCCCTGGGCATCACTCCGTGAGGCCTCCCTCTACCTGGTCTTCCAGAGACTTCCACTGCACCCGGGGCACCAGGCCTCTGTCTCCAACCACCACCCACCCCTCCTCTCCCTGACTCCTGGGTTCCTCTCATTAGGAGAGGGTTTTCTTGAAGTTGTCTCCCACTCATGGGCCAGATAAAATGATTAGAAAACAAGCCAAAGCTGCAACCCCTTGTCTATCCTGACTCTCAGGAGCCCACACCTGTTCCTTGGACCTGGCCGGTTCAGCAAGTTCCATTTTCTGCAACTGTGAGCCCCTGAGGGGTGATGATTGGCTGACCTGGGCAGCCTTACCGTGCCGGCCAGCCCTCCCCAGGTGTGCCTGGGTTGAGATCAATATAAATACCACTCCAGGCAGCAAGAGCACCTGCAGCCGTGCCTGACGCCATTTTCTCTGCCCTGTCAGCAGTCTCGGGGCTGGGCTGGTGGGAGGGAGTGAGAGGCCACGGCTTTGTGGGTGGCCCAGTGTGAGTGGGGCTCTGCTGGACTTTCTGCAGCAGTTGCCAGGCTGCCACCTGCTAAAGAAGAGGATGTGTCACCCATACCTGCTGCTGGAATTTCTCCCTGGGCAGAGGTGAGGAAGGAAAAAAGCAGTGGGGGCAGGGACAGGACGGGTATCTCAGGCAGGGAAATGGAAATCTTCCAGAAGAGCACCCAGGGCCAGGACCATCCTGGCTGGCCTGCAGGCACCAAGTTGGCCGGCATGCTGTCACTCGTGTGGCTCTATGGCCCTTCCTCTAGGCTTTCAAGTCCTTGTATATATTCAGGTGTTTTACCTGGGATGGGTGGGAATAGTTCAGCAGCAACTGGCCTGGGGCTCAGCTCACGTTTACTCACAGATGCCTCGGCACGGTGCCCCAGCTTTGCAATGAGGACGCTTGTTGCGTGGGGGCTGCTGGCTGAATGGGAGACGATTCCCCACCACTGACCAACTTCAGAATTGTTTACAACTGGAGCAAGTGCCCTGATACGGTTTTCCTCTGTGTAACTGGTGGGTTCTGTGTTTTTTTCTCTTTTTCGTTTTTGGTTCAAGGTAGATTTTATTCCTCTTTTTTGTATTTACAGATATAAGCATGGAAATAATTTATTCATATAAATACATGTAAGTGCAGGGAATAATTGTTTTTTCTGTTTTATTTTTTAAATTTTATTTCTTTTTAATTTTGAATTTTATTTTATATTTTTATACAGCAGGTTCTTATTGGTTATCTATTTTATACATATAAATGTATACATGCCAATCCCAGTCTCTCAACTCGTCCCACCACCACCCCCCCAACAGCTTTCCCCCCTTGTTGTCCATACGTTTGTTGTCTACATCTGTTGCTCTATTTATGCCTTGCAAAATGGTTAATCTGTACAGTTTTTCTAGGTTCCACATATATGCATGAATATACAAGATTTGTTTTTCTCTTTCTGACTTACTTCACTCTGTATGACAGTCTCTAGATCCATCGACGTCTCTACAAATGACCCAATTTCATTCCTTTTCATGGCTTAGTAATATTCCATTTTATATATGTACCACAGCTTTATGCATTCGTCTGTCTGTGGGCATTTAGGTTGCTTCCATTACCTCGATATTGTAAATAGTGATGCAATGAACATTGCGGTGAATGACTCTTTTTGATTTATGGTTTTGTCTGGGTATATGTCCAGTACTGGGATTGCTGTATCATATGGTAATTCTATTGTTAGTTTCTTAAGAAATTCCATATTGTTCTCCATAATGACTGTATCAATTTATATTCCCAACAATAGTGGAAGAGGGTTCCTTTTCTGCACACCCTTTCCAGCATTTTTTGTTTGTAGATTTTCTATTATGCCTATTCTACCAGGTGTGAGGTGATACCTCATTGTTGAATCCATTTCGTTGAGCAAGGGGTAGGTCTTGTCTATTACATATTTGGCTTATGGAACGGTATCTGTGTTAATTTCAAACTCTGCTTTTATGCAGCACCCCAACTCACCTTCCCCCTTAAGCAGGCATAAGTTGGTTTTCTAAACTTGAGACCCTGTTCTGTTTTGTAATTCAGTTCATGTGTAGCCAAGTTCACATTCTGTGTATTAGTGATACCTTATGATGTTTCTTTTTCTGTGTGACTTATTTCACGTAGAATCATCGTGCCTCAATCCACTCATTATGCTGGTACGGGTCTGGTGACATAGATTTCATTGCTGAGTGGTATTCTGTTGTACATAAGTACCGCAACTTCTTTATCCATTATTTGCTCTCTGGGATATTTAACTTGTGCCGCAGAAGAGATTCCTGTAAAAAGAGCCGTCCCAAATTTTGGGGTGGCTGTGTCTTTTTGATTTAAATTTCCCTAAGCTATAGGACCATAAGTGGAAGTGCCCTAGGCTCTGTTGCTTTGTTTTTTAGATGTTTCAGGAAACACCATACACTTCTACAGAGCGGCTGTTGGCAATTTACATCCCGCCCATCAGCATAACAAGGCTCCCAGTTCTCCATGGCCTGTCCTGCCTTTCTGGATTTTACACTTTTTTCAGATGGCCCTTTTGACCAGGGGGGAAGTGAGACTTCATTGTAGTGCAGATTTCCTTTGCAAGCTTGCTTGGTTGGCCAAAAAGGGCGTATGCGTTTTTTCCTGAATATATTCAGGAAAAAACGCATACGCCCTTTTTGTCCAAGTGCATCATTGTGGACGTTCTGCCTCTTTTCCTATGCTTTCAATGCAATTCCAGTCTACCTCCTGAAATCGGTTTCCTGCAATTCTGCCCCGTTTCAAGTCCTCTTGGCAGCCTTACTTCAGTATATTTTTGGACGATAGCTGTCATTTATAACTCTGCAGGTTTGTGAATTACAGTGCCCCTGAGCTCCTTTCTTCAACTCGCTTTCTTGTGAGCTGGCCACAACACCGCAGGATTGCTTCAGGCCCTAATCTGGTTCCGGCACGGCATGCTGAGCCTTTGGTTTATTCCTCTTCCCTGTGGGAAATGAGAGTTAAATTTGTCCGTCCAGACACCTCCAGCTAGTCTCTCATTGGTTCTCCCTATTCCTGTTCATCTTCCGCAGAAATTGCAAACTGGGCCAAACAGGAGGTTAAAGGCATTCACTCTCCAAGTGAGGAGAGTGTTAGTAAAGCGTCTGGAATGTTGCACCCGAGTACCAGGGAACGAAAAGTGAGACACATTTGAACACGTTTCTCGATCACACGGTGGATCATACTCTGGGTTCCACATGCATGTTTTAGCTGAAGGAAGAATCCCTTAAACCTGGAGAGTTGAGACCAATGGAATGGGTACCATGCAATATGACTTCAAAGGGTCTGCATTTGCTCACCGAACCTCACCAATCTTATGAGCCCCAAGTGTCCAGCCTTATGTGTCACCCAGCTCTGGGTGTAGATATGGTAAATGCAGGTTGCATCAGAAGCCTTGAATGAATTACTTAAGTATTGCTCTCTATTTCACTCTCATTGTGTTTTGTTTAAGAAATTTATTTTTAATATGGGATTTAGATGATTTTCACTGCTTTAATGCCGCTGTACACACTCTTGATTCTCTTACAGAGATATATAAATCCATAGCTTTTATGATTCTTACTAGTCAGGTATATTCCTAGGCGTTGAATATGGGGTGTTGAGTCCATTTCGTTGAGCAAGGAGTAGCTCTTGTCTATTCCATATTTGGCTTAAGGAAATTTATCTGTGCTCATTTCAATCTCTGGTTTTATGCAGCACCCCAACTCACCTTTCCCCTTAAGCAAGCATAAGTTGGTTTTCTAAATTTGAGACCCTGTTCTGTTTTGGAATTCAGTTCCTGTGTAGCCAAGTTTACATTCCGTGTATTAGTGATATCTTATGATGTTTCTTTCTCTGTGTGACTTATTTCAGTTAGATTCATTGTACTTAATCCACTCATTATGCTGCTACGGGCCTGATGACATAGATTTCATTGCTGAGTGATACTGCATTGTACGTAAGTACCACAACTTCTTTATCCATTTTTCACTTTCTGCGATATTGAACTTGTACCGTATATGAGGTTCTTATAAACAGAGCCATCCCAAACTTGGGGTGGCTGTGTCTTTTTGATTTTAATTTCTCTAAACTATAGGACCATAAGTGGAAGTGCCCTAGGCTCTGTTGCTTTGTTTTTTAGATGTTTCAGGAAACACCATACACTTCTCCAGAGTGGCTGTTGGCAATTTACATCCCGCCCATCAGCATAAGAAGGCTCCCAGTTCTCCATGGCCTGTCGTGCCTTTCTGGATTTTACACTTTTTTCAGATGGCCCTTTTGACCAGGGGAAAGTGAGACTTCATTGTAGTGCAGATTTCCTTTGCAAGCTTGCTTGGTTGGCCAAAAAGTGTGTATGCGTTTTTTCCTGACTATATTCAGGAAAAAACACATACGCCCTTTTTGGCCAAGTGCATCATTGTCGAGGTTCTGACTCTCTTCATATGTTTTCAATGCAATTCCAGTGTACCTCCTGAAATCAGTTTCCTGCAATTCTGCCTTGCTTTCAATGCTTCTTCATAGCCTTACCTCAATATATTTTTTGAAAATAGTTGGCCTTTATAACTCTGCAGGTTTTTGAATTGCAGTGGCCCTTAGCTCCATTTTTCAGCTCTTATTTTTGTGATCTTGCCCCATAACCACAGGATTCCTTGAAGCTCTATTCTTCTTCTGGGGCACCTTGCTGTGCCTTTGGTTAATTCTTCTTACTGATGTGAAATTAGAGTGACATGTGCCCATTGAAACCGCTACAGCTAGTTTCTCACTGGTTCCCCCTATTCCCATTCATCCTCCGCACTAACTGCAGACTGTGCGATACCAGAACTTAAAGGCATTGACTCTCCATGTGGAGATGTTGTTAGTAAAGCGGCTGGAATGTCGATCCGGAGCCCCAGAAGAGGAAAAATGAGGTGTGTTTTAGAAACCTTTCCCGATCATATGGTATACCAGTCGCTGGGTTTCCCAAGCATGGTTTAGCTGTAGGAAGATTCCCTTCAACCTGGAGTGTTGGGACCCTTGGAATGAGTAGCATGAAGTATTGCATTAAACTTTCGGCAGTTGCTCACCAAAGCTCACCAATCCTCTCAGCCCCAAGTGTCCAGCCTTATGTCTTATCCAGCTGTGGGTTTATATGTGGTCAATCCAGGTTGCATCACAGCCCCTGAGCGAATTTTGTAAGAATTTTTCTCTCTTTCATTGTTTCTGCGTTTTGTTTTTAAAATTTATTTCTATAATGGGGTTTAGCTCATTTTCACTGCTGTGTTTGTGTCGCTCTGCACACACTTGATTCCCTTATGGAGATATATCAATACATGGGTTTTAAGATTCTTATTACTCAGATATATTTCTCTGCGGTGTATAGGGTGTGTTGAGGCCAGTTCATTGAGCAAGGTGTAGATCTTGTCTAATACCTATTTGGTTTATTGAACGGTATCTGTGCTAATTTCAAACTCTGGTTTTATGCATCACTCCACCTCTCCTTTCCCCTTAAGCTGACATAAGTGTGTTTTCTAAATGTGAGACACTGTTCTGTTCTGTAATTCATTTCTTGTGCAGCCATATTTACCTTCCCTCTATAAGTGATATCTTATGATATGTTTCTTTTTCTGTTTGACTTATTTCAAGTAGTATTATCGGACCTAAATCCACTCTTTATCCTTCTACTAGCCTTATTACATTGATTTCATGGTGAAGAGATATTCCATTGTACATAAGTACCACATCTTCTTTATCCATTGTTCTCTTTCCTGGGATATTTAAGGTGTACTGAAGTTGAGGTTCTTGTAAACAGAGTAGCCCTAAACTGTGGTGTGCTTGTGTCTTGTTGATTTTTAGACTTCCCTAGATATACTCCCATGATTGGAAGTGTCCTATGCTCTGTAGCTCTGTTTTTTAGATGATTTAGGAACCACCATACACTTCTCCAGAGTGGCTCTCGGCAGTTCACACACTGCCCATCAGCGTATAAAGGCTCCCTGTTCTCCATGGCCTGTCCTGCATTTCTGGTTTTTACAATTTTTTAGGATGGCCCTTTTGACCGGTGGGAAGTGAGACTTCTTTGTTGTGCACATTTGCATTGCTTGCTTGCTTCGTTGCCCATAAAGTGCGTATGCGTTTTTTCCTGGATATAATCAGGAAAAAACGCATACGCCCTTTTGGGCCAACTGCATCATTGTCGAAATTCTGCCGCTTTTCATGTGCGTTAAAGACGAGTCCAATCTATCTCTTGAAATCTGTTTCTTGCAATTCTGTCTTGCATTCAGATCCTCTTCTTTGCCTTACCTCAACATATTTTTGGACGTTAGTTTTCATTTATAACTCTGCAGGTTTGTGAATTGCAGTGACCCTGAGCTCCATTTTTTAAGTTGTTCTTTTGTGAGCTGGCCTCAAACCCGCAGGATTGCTTCAGGCCCTATTTTGGCTCCGGCGAGGCAGGCTGAGCCTTTCTTTAATTCTTATTCTTAATGGGAAATTAGAGTGATATGTGCCCGTCCAAACCCCTACAACTCTTCTCTCATTGGTTCCCCCTCTTCCCGTTCATCCTCCTCACAATTTGCAAAATGTGTGAAACAGAAGTTTAAATGTGCTGATTCTCCAAGTGGGGAGATTCTAAGTAGCGTGGCTGGAATGGTGAACAGGAGCACCAGGAGAGGATAAATGAGGTGCATTTTAGACACATCTCCCGATCACATGGTGTACAGTCCTCTGGGTTTTCCATGCATGTTTTAGCTGTAGGAAGATCCCTTGAACCTGCAGATTTGGGACCCATTGAATGGGTACCAGGTAGTATTACTTTAAAGGGTGTGCATTTCCTCACCCAACCTCACATTTCTCTTAGCGCAAACAGTTTCCAGCCTTATGTCTCATCCTGCTGTGGGTCTAGATGTGTTCAATCCATGTTGCATCACCGTCCCTGAGGAAAAGTTGTAAGAGGTTTTCTCTGTCTCTCTGTCGTTTATTTTTTTCAATTTATTACTATATTGGTTACAGCTGATTTTCAAAGCTCTGTTTCTTGCTGCTGTACATCCACTTGATTCACGTACAGAGAGACATCAATAAATTCTTTTTCAGATTCTTACCAGTCGTATATATTCTTTTCCGGTGACTTGAGTGTGCTGAGTGCAGTTCTTTTAGCTACCGTGTAGGCCTTGTTGATTATCAGTTTGGTATTTGGAATGGTATCTTTGCTAATTTCAACCTCCTGGATGATGCCTCACCCCTCCCCACCTTTCCCGTTTAGCAGCCTTATGCGTGTTTTCTACATATTTGACTATGTTTTTGTTTTGTAATTTATTTCATGTGTAGCCATTTTGGATTCCACCTTTAAGTGATATCTTATGATATGTGTCTTTTTCTTTTTGAATTCTGTCACTTAGAATGATCATACGTAACTCCTCCGGAGTTGTTACAACTGGCCATATTTCATTGATTTCCAGGCTGAATAATATTCCACTCTACCTAAGTACCACATCTCTATCCATTTTTTCCCTCCAGAGACATTTAAGTTATATCCTAGTCGAGGATCTTTTAAACAGAGAGGGGGTAAACATTGGGGTGCCTGTGTCCTCTCGATTTTTGTTTTTCCCAAGATATACGCCCATGAGGGCAAGTGCCCTATGCTCTGTAGCTCATTTTTTAGATGCTTTAGTAAACACAATACACTTCTCCAGAATGGCCGTTGGCAATATACATTTCCACTATAAGTCTCACAGGGCTCCCTCTTCTCGTTGCCCTGTCCTGCATTTCTGTTGTTTACGCTTTATGAGGATGGCTCTTCTGACTGATGCGAAGTGATATCTTTTGTAGTATTGACTTCCAGTGCCCACCTGTTTGGTTGGCTAAAAAAGTGTATGCCCTTTTCTTGAATATATACAGAAAAAAACGCATACACCCTTTTTGGCCAACTGCAATGTTGGCAATGTTCAGCTCCTTTTCTTGTGCTTAATGGCGAGTCCTTTCTACCTCCTCAAATCCCTTTCCTGCCATTCTCCCTTGCTTACAAGTCCTTTTCTCTGACTTTCCTCAAGACATTTTTCAGTGATGGATATTTTCAACTCTGCAGTTTTGTGAATTTTACTGCCCCTGAGTTCCATTGTTCAACTTGTGTTTATGGGAACTGGCCACAAAGCAGCGGGATTTCCTCAAGCCCTATACTGTTTCCATAGGCAACCCTAGCCTTTGGTCAATTCGTCTTCCTGATTGGAAATTAGAGTGACATGTGCCTGTCTGAACACCTAGGACTTGTCTCTCATTGTTCCTCATCCTTCCGCTTCATCCTCTGGACAAATTCCAAACTGTACGCAACAGGATGTTGACAGTGCTGACATCTCCAAGTGGGGAGACTGTTAGTAAAGACGCTGGAGGGGTGAACCAGAGCACCGGGAGATGAGGAGACGAGATGCCTTTTCCAAGCTCTTCCCGATCAGACGGTATACCATCCTCTGGGTGTGACAGACATGTTTTAGCAGTAGGAAGAGTCCCATTCATGTAAGGAGAACACCAGGGATTTTTCAAAATCAGTGTCTCCCCGAAACCCAAACTGGGGAATTTTTTAAGCTACGGCTACACATATGTTCATTAAGGGCCTTGGGAAGTAGGCAGAGTCCAAACTTTAGATGATTGAAGTCTTCAGGGTCAGAAGCACTCACCACCAGCTTCCCTTAGGCTACACTTTAACTATCATTGATAGATGATGTCAATAAAAATATCTATTCTTTTTCAGATTATTTCCCCTTATAGGTTATTGCAAAATGTTGAGTGTAGTTCCCTGTGCTATACAGTAGTTCCTTGTTGATGATCTATTTTATACATAGCAGTGTGTATGTGTTAATTCCAAACTGTTAATTTATCCCTCCTCCCACCTTTCCCCTTTGGTAATAATAAATTATAAGATTTTATACTTCTCAGAAATGGGGGAGCTGAAAGAGAGGTATCATTTTCAATGGAAAAGCATTTAAAACAAGATTGAAGGTTTAACCAAGATTATTAGATGTACATCCTTGGAAAGAAATCACTTCGTTTCTCTAATATTGACCTGACAAATAAGACAAACCTTTTCACTGAACTTGCTTATAAAAAGTGATGGAAATATCAAATGGAAGTGTTAGAAACATCTTATTTTACCCGAGCCTTATACACTGTTCTATGTTAACTACAGTTTGGCTCACACATCTGTTCATTGAGGTTACAATAGTCTCAATTTCTGTTACTGATCCTCCAGAGTGGACCCCAACAAGTGTCCCCCTGCCCAGTGTCATTGGGGCCAACAGATCGAGACTGAGTTTGGTTCACAAGCAAAGGAAACTTTATATTTTGATCAGAGAATGGAGAGGTGAGAGCATGCACTACCCCGTGGGCTGTGGGTTGGGCTGCTGTGTAGAGATCCTGTCAGAGTCAGTGGGAGGGAGGGAGGCGGCGGAGCTCTCGAGGGCCGGGTTGGCTGTAGCTCAGGCTCTATATCGTGGAGTCTGCACTGGGCCCCAGGAGCTGAGGTGTCGACCCAGCCATTCTGCACTAGGAAATCTGGTCTGAAGTGCCGGGTGTGGAACCTCTGCATGCGGGACCCTAGGAGCACGTGAAATTAGACAAAGCACAAAGGATAAAAAAGGTTAGACTTGACTTTATTGCCCAGATTCTATTTTTATCTCCCAGGGATTTTTAATGGGCTTTGCTGGGGACAAACCCCTCCTCTGCCTTTTGTCCCGTTCCTCATTCTTGGAGTGCTGAGGGTGCAGACCCTTCTTCTGTAACTGCTGAGTGCTGAGTTGGGAGCCCTCATACCCTGGGGCGAGGGTCAGAGCTTCTCCCCAGCAGCCTCCCGGTGACGTTGATTGTCCCCAGGACCCCTGCCTCCCTGCTCGTCCACCTGAGCACCAGCATTGGAAGTGTTATAGATTCTAATGACCTTTAAGGGTCCAGGAAAGAGATGTGCAGAGACGCTGTGGGGGCCGGTTTCACCCCGCCCCACATTTGTTCGGCCACCTTAGGCTGACCGTTTCTGCCAGCCTAGATGCTCTGACCAGTAGTCTGCGCTTTCTTCAATTAGGCCCCTGAATTAACGTACAAACAGCACCAGGTGTCAGAGCCCTGCCCGCTCAACTCCCAGACAGTCCAGGGTCAGTGGTGATAAGGACCATGATGGCTACTGAGTCAACAGCCTTTTGAAGTAAACAGGAGTCCAGCCGGTCTTATTGGCCACCATCATCACGGTGTCTGTAGGCTTTTCTATGGTGACAGTGTGGTATACTGTTCCCCCGCCAAGATTATTAGCTCCCCTCTGGGTGCAGTAAGTCCTGCAAGCAGTAGTCTACTCTTTTGGGACACACTCTTGTTGTTTTATGAGAGAAACTCCAGGTCAAGTGATGTTCACACGAGTCGTCATGGTGCCCTGTTGCCCCCGGTTATCTCTCTGGATGTTGGAGTTGGAGGGCCTCCTCACTCGAGGTCGGTGTGCCCACGGAGCGAACCCTGCAACTTCAGGGCATGGTTGGTGGTTAGGATCACCACGTGGGGTCCTTTTCCCTTAGGAGGGAGGTGGCCTTTTGGGCTGCTGATTTCCAGGTTTTTAGATACCGCCAGTATCTTGGCCAGATGTGGCAGTGGGCCAAGCTCCTTAGTGACCGTAGCTTATCCTACCTGGATGGCATTCTTGCATTGTTCCATTTCAAGTGGTCCCAGTTTTTGCACTAATTCTCCAATGGCGATTCACCTTTCACCGGGAATGTAAAGGTCAAAGGGTTTAGCTAAATTAGGGAGTTCCAGGGCAAGGGTCTGAATTGACTGCTCTTTCCATTCTTGAAAGGCCACTTCTGGATTCTATTCAAAAGGATCATCATCTTTTCCTTTCAGTGTTTCATATAGAGGCCCAGCTAGTAGACTGTAGTTAGGGATCCAGAAGCAGCAAACCCTGGCCTCCCCAGGAACCCCTAAGCTGTCTTCTAGTTTTAGAAAGGGGTAAGGCTGAAAATGGTTTCTTCCCTTTCCTGGGATGGGCTTCTCTGACCTTGTGTGAGAATGAAGCCCAGGCAGGTCACCGCAGTCTGTGATATTTGAGCTTTTTCTTGGACAACTTCTATCCTTTATTGGCTTGGTAGTTCAGAGGCCTCCTTAGTAGGGCTGGCGATCAGAATGTCGTCTGCATATTGAAGGAGGGTTTCCTTTTCCAGAGGTAGAACTTTTAGGTCTTTAGCTAAGCTTTCCCCAAAGACGGTGTGGGAATTTTTGCACCCTTGGGTCCAGACGGCCCGGAAGTATTGTTTTAGTTGTATGTTGAGTCCTGCCACTCACAAGCCAAAATTTCTTGTGACTCTGGGACTAATGGAATACAAAAGAAGGCATCATTGAAGACTAATACAGAATACCATGTCCTGGTGGTTGGTAGAATGACCAGCAGGGTGTAGGAATTAGGAGCAACTGGAGGTATATCCTCGGTGGCTTCACTGACTGTCCTGACATCCTTTACCAGGTCCCCAGCAGCCCATGGGGCTCTCATGGTCAGACCAATCCCAGAATATGGAGCTCACCTGGGCAGGTACCCCACCCCCACCCCAGCCCACGGGGCTCTCGTGGTCAGGCCCCTCCCAGGATACAGAGCTACCCTTGCAGGTACCGTGGCAGGGCTGGGCACACAGGAACCGTGCACAGAGCCCTCATTGCAGAGCACCCCCAGCTCACCTGTCGCTCAGAGCTGACACAGAGCACCTCAGAGCAGGACTTGAACTAACAAACAGCAGCTGCGACAGGTCTGTGTCCCTGGGCATCACTCCATGAGACCTCCCTCTACCTGGTCTTCCAGAGACTTCCACTGCACCCGGGGCACCAGGCCTCTGTCTCCAACCACCACCCACCCCTCCTCTCCCTGACTCCTGGGTTCCTCTCATTAGGAGAGGGTTTTCTTGAAGTTGTCTCCCACTCATGGGCCAGATAAAATGATTAGAAAACAAGCCAAAGCTGCAACCCCTTGTCTATCCTGACTCTCAGGAGCCCACACCTGTTCCTTGGACCTGGCCGTTCAGCAAGTTCCATTTTCTGCAACTGTGAGCCCCTGAGGGGTGATGATTGGCTGACCTGGGCAGCCTTACCGTGCCGGCCAGCCCTCCCCAGGTGTGCCTGGGTTGAGATCAATATAAATACCACTCCAGGCAGCAAGAGCCCCTGCAGCCGTGCCTGACGCCATTTTCTCTGCCCTGTCAGCAGTCTCGGGGCTGGGCTGGTGGGAGGGAGTGAGAGGCCACGGCTTTGTGGGTGGCCCAGTGTGAGTGGGGCTCTGCTGGACTTTCTGCAGCAGTTGCCAGGCTGCCACCTGCTAAAGAAGAGGATGTGTCACCCATACCTGCTGCTGGAATTTCTCCCTGGGCAGAGGTGAGGAAGGAAAAAAGCAGTGGGGGCAGGGACAGGACGGGTATCTCAGGCAGGGAAATGGAAATCTTCCAGAAGAGCACCCAGGGCCAGGACCATCCTGGCTGGCCTGCAGGCACCAAGTTGGCCGGCATGCTGTCACTCGTGTGGCTCTATGGCCCTTCCTCTAGGCTTTCAAGTCCTTGTATATATTCAGGTGTTTTACCTGGGACGGGTGGGAATAGTTCAGCAGCAACTGGCCTGGGGCTCAGCTCACGTTTACTCACAGATGCCTCGGCACGGTGCCCCAGCTTTGCAATGAGGACGCTTGTTGCGTGGGGGCTGCTGGCTGAATGGGAGACGATTCCCCACCACTGACCAACTTCAGAATTGTTTACAACTGGAGCAAGTGCCCTGATACGGTTTTCCTCTGTGTAACTGGTGGGTTCTGTGTTTTTTTCTCTTTTTCGTTTTTGGTTCAAGGTAGATTTTATTCCTCTTTTTTGTATTTACAGATATAAGCATGGAAATAATTTATTCATATAAATACATGTAAGTGCAGGGAATAATTGTTTTTTCTGTTTTATTTTTTAAATTTTATTTCTTTTTAATTTTGAATTTTATTTTATATTTTTATACAGCAGGTTCTTATTGGTTATCTATTTTATACATATAAATGTATACATGCCAATCCCAGTCTCTCAACTCCTCCCACCACCACCCCCCCAACAGGTTTCCCCCCTTGTTGTCCATACGTTTGTTGTCTACATCTGTTGCTCTATTTATGCCTTGCAAAATGGTTAATCTGTACAGTTTTTCTAGGTTCCACATATATGCATGAATATACAAGATTTGTTTTTCTCTTTCTGACTTACTTCACTCTGTATGACAGTCTCTAGATCCATCGACGTCTCTACAAATGACCCAATTTCATTCCTTTTCATGGCTTAGTAATATTCCATTTTATATATGTACCACAGCTTTATGCATTCGTCTGTCTGTGGGCATTTAGGTTGCTTCCATTACCTCGATATTGTAAATAGTGATGCAATGAACATTGCGGTGAATGACTCTTTTTGATTTATGGTTTTGTCTGGGTATATGTCCAGTACTGGGATTGCTGTATCATATGGTAATTCTATTGTTAGTTTCTTAAGAAATTCCATATTGTTCTCCATAATGACTGTATCAATTTATATTCCCAACAATAGTGGAAGAGGGTTCCTTTTCTCCACACCCTTTCCAGCATTTTTTGTTTGTAGATTTTCTATGATGTCTATTCTACCAGGTGTGAGGTGATACCTCATTGTTGAATCCATTTCGTTGAGCAAGGGGTAGGTCTTGTCTATTACATATTTGGCTTATGGAACGGTATCTGTGCTAATTTCAAACTCTGCTTTTATGCAGCACCCCAACTCACCTTCCCCCTTAAGCAGGCATAAGTTGGTTTTCTAAACTTGAGACCCTGTTCTGTTTTGTAATGCAGTTCATGTGTAGCCAAGTTCACATTCCGTGTATTAGTGATACCTTATGATGTTTCTTTTTCTGTGTCACTTATTTCACGTAGAATCATCGTGCCTCAATCCACTCATTATGCTGGTACGGGTCTGGTGACATAGATTTCATTGCTGAGTGGTATTCTGTTGTACATAACTACCGCAATTTCTTTATCCATTATTTGCTCTCTGGGATATTTAACTTGTGCCGTAGAAGAGATTTCTGTAAAAAGAGCCGTCCCAAATTTAGGGGTGGCTGTGTCTTTTTGATTTTAATTTCCCTAAGCTATAGGACCATAAGTGGAAGTGCCCTAGGCTCTGTTGCTTTGTTTTTTAGATGTTTCAGAAAACACCATACACTTCTACAGAGCGGCTGTTGTCAATTTACATCCCGCCTATCAGCATAACAAGGCTCCCCGTTCTCCATGGCCTGTCCTGCCTTTCTGGATTTTACACTTTTTTCAGATGACACTTTTGACCGGGGGGAAGTGAGACTTCATTGTAGTGCAGATTTCCTTTGCAAGCTTGCTTGGTTGGCCAAAAAGGGCGTATGCGTTTTTTCCTGAATATATTCAGGAAAAAACGCATATGCTGTTTTTGGACAAGTGCATCATTGTGGACGCTCTGCCTCTTTTCCTATGCTTTCAATGCAATTCCAGTCTACCTCCTGAAATCGGTTTCCTGCAATTCTGCCCCGCTTTCAAGTCCTCTTGGCAGCCTTACTTCAGTATATTTTTGGACAATAGCTGTCATTTATAACTCTGCAGGTTTGTGAATTACAGTGCCCCTGAGCTCCTTTCTTCAACTCGCTTTCTTTTGAGCTGGGAGCAACACCGCAGGATGGCTTCAGGCCCTAATCTGGTTCCGGCACGGCACGCTGAGCCTTTGGTTTATTCCTCTTCCCTGTGGGAAATGAGAGTTAAATTTGCCCGTCCAGACACCTCCAGCTAGTCTCTCATTGGTTCTCCCTATTCCTGTTCATCTTCCGCAGAAATTGCAAACTGGGCCAAACAGGAGTTTAAAGGCATTCACTCTCCAAGTGAGGAGAGTGTTAGTAAAGCGTCTGGAATGTTGCACCCGAGTACCAGGGAACGAAAAGTGAGACACATTTGAACACGTTTCTCGATCACACGGAGGATCATACTCTGGGTTCCACATGCATGTTTTAGCTGAAGGAAGAATCCCTTAAACCTGGAGAGTTGAGACCAATGGAATGGGTACCATGCAATATGAATTCAAAGGGTCTTCATTTGCTCACCGAACCTCTCCAATCCTATCACTGCTGCATTTATGCCCCTGTACACATGCTTGATTCTCTTTCGGAGACATAGCAATCCATAGGTTTTAAGATACTTACTAGTCAGGTACATTCTTAGGCGTTTAATATGCGGTGTTGAGTCCATTTCGTTGAGCAAGGAGTAGCTCTTGTCTATTCCATATTTGGCTTAAGGAACTTTATCTGTGCTCATTTCAATCTCTGGTTTTATGCAGCACCCCAACTCACCTTTCCCCTTAAGCAAGCATAAGTTGGTTTTCTAAATTTGAGACCCAGTTCTGTTTTGTAATTCAGTTCCTGTGTAGCCAAGTTTACATTCCGTGTATTAGTGATATCTTATGATGTTTCTTTTTCTGTGTGACTTATTTCAGTTAGAATCTCCATACCTGCATCCACTCATTGTGCTGTTATGGGCCTGATGACATAGATTTCATTGCCATGTGATATTGCATTGTACGTAAATAGCACAACTTCTTTATCCATTTTTCACTTTCTGCGATATTGAACTTGTACTGTAAACGAGGTTATTATAAACAGAGCCGTCACAAATTTAGGGGTGGCTGTGACTTTTAGATTTTAATTTCCCTAAGCTATAGGACCATAAGTGTAAGTGCCCTAGGCTCTCTTGCTTTGTTTTTTAGATGTTTCAGGAAACACCATACACTTCTCCCGAGTGTCTGTTGGCAATTTACATCCCGCCCATCGGCATAACAAGGCTCCCAGTTCTCCATGGCCTGTCATGCCTTTCTGGATTTTACACTTTTTTCAGATGGCCATTTTGACCGGGGGGAAGTGAGACTTCATTGTAGTGCAGATTTCCTTTGCAAGCTTGCTTGGTTGACCAAAAAGTGCGTATGCGTTTTTTCCTGAATATATTCAGGAAAAAACACATACGCCCTCTTTGGCCAAGTGCATCATTGTGGACGCTCTGCCTCTTTTCCTATGCTTTCAATGCAATTCCAGTCTACCTCCTGAAATCGGTTTCCTGCAATTCTGCCCCGCTTTCAAGTCCTCTTGGCAGCCTTACTTCAATATATTTTTGGACGATAGCTGTCATTTATAACTCTGCAGGTTTGTGAATTACAGTGCCCCTGAGCTCCTTTCTTCAACTCGCTTTCTTGTGAGCTGGCCGCAACACCGCACGATGGCTTCAGGCCCTAATCTTGTTCCGGCACGGCATGCTGTGCCTTTGGTTAATTCCTCTTCCTGGTGGGAAATGAGAGTTAAATTTGCCCGTCCAGACACCTCCAGCTAGTCTCTCAGTGGTTCTCGCTATTCCTGTTCATCTTCCGCAGAAATTGCAAACTGGGCCAAACAGGAGGTTAAAGGGACTGACTCTCCAAGTCGGGAGAGTGTTAGTAAACCGTCTGGAATGTTGCACCCGAGTACCAGGGGACAAAAACTGAGACATATTTGAACACGTCTCCCGATCACATGGTTGATCATACTCTAGGTTCCACATACATGTTTTAGCTGAAATAAGCATACCTTAAACCTGGGTAACTGAAACCCGTGGAATGGGTACCATGCAATATGACTTCAAAGGGTCTTCATTTGCTCACCAAACCTCTCCAATCCTATCACTGCTGCGTTTATGCCCCTGTACACACGCTTGATTCTCTTTCGGAGACATAGCAATCCATCGGTTTTAAGATACTTACTAGTCAGGTACATTCTTTGGCGTTTAATATGGGGTGTTGAGTCCATTTCATTGAGCAAGGAGTAGCTCTTGTCTATTCCATATTTGGCTTAAGGAACTTTATCTGTGCTCATTTCAATCTCTGGTTTTATGCAGCACCCCAACTCACCTTTGCCCTTAAGCAAGCATAAGTTGGTTTTCTAAATTTGAGACCCTGTTCTGTTTTGGAATTCAGTTCCTGTGTAGCCAAGTTTACATTCCGTGTATTAGTGATATCTTATGATGTTTCTTTTTCTGTGTGACTTATTTCAGTTAGAATCATCGTACCTGAATCCACTCATTATGCTGCTACGGGCCTGATGACATAGATTTCATTGCTGAGTGATACTGCATTGTACGTAAGTACCACAAGTTCTTTATCCATTTTTCACTTTCTGTGATATTGAACTTGTACGGTAAACGAGGTTCTTGTAAACAGAGACGTCCCAAACTTTGGGGTGGCTGTGTCTTTTTGATTTTAATTTCCCTAAGCTATAGGACCATAAGTGGAAGTGCCCTAGGCTCTGTTGCTTTGATTTTTAGATGTTTCAGGAAACACCATACACATCTCCCGAGTGTCTCTTGGCAATTTACATCCCGCCCATCAGCATAACAAGGCTCCCAGTTCTCCATGGCCTGTCCTGCCTTTCTGGATTTTACACTTTTTTCAGATGGCCCTTTTGACCGGGGGGAAGTGAGACTTCATTGTAGTGCAGATTTCCTTTGCAAGCTTGCTTGGTTGGCCAAAAAGGGCGTATGCGTTTTTTCCTGAATATATTCAGGAAGAAACGCATACGCCCTTTTTGGCCAAGTGCATCATTGTGGACGTTCTGCCTCTTTTCCTATGCTTTCAATGCAATTCCAGTCTACCTCCTGAAATCGGTTTCCAGCAATTCTGCCCCGCATTCAAGTCCTCTTGGCAACCTTACTTCAGTATATTTTTGGACAATAGCTGTCATTTATAACTCTGCAGGTTTGTGAATTACAGTGCCCCTGAGCTCCTTTCTTCAACTCGCTTTCTTGTGACCTGGCCGCAACACCGCAGGATGGCTTCAGGCCCTAATCTGGTTCCGGCATGGCACGCTGAGCCTTTGGTTACTTCCTCTTCCTGGTGGGATATGCGAGTTAAATTTGCCCGTCCAGACACCTCCAGCTAGTCTCTCATTGGTTCTCGCTATTCCTGTTCATCTTCCGCAGAAATTGCAAACTGGGCCAAACAGGAGGTTAAAGGGACTGACTCTCCAAGTCGGGAGAGTGTTAGTAAAGCGTCTGGAATGTTGCACCCGAGTACCAGGGGACAAAAACTGAGACATATTTGAACACGTCTCCCAATCACATGGTTGATCATACTCTAGGTTCCACACGCATGTTTTAGCTGAAGGAAGAATACCTTAAACCTGGGTAGTTGAAACCCGTGGAATGGTACCATGCAATATGACTTCAAAGGGTCTTCATTTGCTCACCAAACCTCTCCAATCCTATCACTGCTGCGTTTATGCCCCTGTACACATGCTTGATTCTCTTTCGGAGACATAGCAATCCATAGGTTTTAAGATACTTACTAGTCAGGTACATTCTTAGGCGTTTAATATGCGGTGTTGAGTCCATTTCGTTGAGCAAGGAGTAGCTCTTGTCTATTCCATATTTGGCTTAAGGAACTTTATCTGTGCTCATTTCGATCTCTGGTTTTATGCAGCACCCCAACTCACCTTTACCCTTAAGCAAGCATAAGTTGGTTTTCTAAATTTGAGACCCTGTTCTGTTTTGGAATTCAGTTCCTGTGTAGCCAAGTTTACATTCCGTGTATTAGTGATATCTTATGATGTTTCTTTTTCTGTGTGACTTATTTCAGTTAGAATCATCGTACCTGAATCTACTCATTGTGCTGTTAAGAGCCTGATGACATAGATTTCATTGCTGAGTGATATTGCATTGTACGTAAGTACCACAAGTTCTTTATCCATTTTTCACTTTCTGTGATATTGAAATTGTACTGTAAACGAGGTTCTTGTAAACAGAGGCGTCCCAAACTTTGGGGTGGCTGTGTCTTTTTTATTTTAATTTCGCTAAGCTATAGGACCATAAGTGGAAGTGCCCTAGGCTCTGTTGCTTTGGTTTTTAGATGTTTCAGGAAACACCATACACTTCTCCCGAGTGTCTGTTGGCAATTTACATCCCGCCCATCAGCATAACAAGGCTCCCAGTCCTCCATGGCCTGTCCTGCCTTTCTGGATTTTACACTTTTTTCAGATGGCCCTTTTGACCGGGGGGAAGTGAGACTTCATTGTAGTGCAGATTTCCTTTGCAAGCTTGCTTGGTTGGCCAAAAAGGGCGTATGCGTTTTTCCCTGAATATATTCAGGAAAAAACGCATACGCCCTTTTTGGCCAAGTGCATCATTGTGGACGTTCTGCCTCTTTTCCTATGCTTTCAATGCAATTCCAGTCTACCTCCTGAAATCGGTTTCCTGCAATTCTGCCCCGCTTTCAAGTCCTCTTGGCAGCCTTACTTCAGTCTATTTTTGGACGATAGCTGTCATTTATAACTCTGCAGGTTTGTGAATTACAGTGCCCCTGAGCTCCTTTCTTCAACTCACTTTCTTTTGAGCTGGCCGCAACACCGCAGGATGGCTTCAGGCCCTAATCTGGTTCCGGCACGGCACGCTGAGCCTTTGGTTATTTCCTCTTCCAGATGGGAAATGAGAGTTAAATTTGCCCGTCCAGACACCTCCAGCTAGTCTCTCATTGGTTCTCCCTATTCCTGTTCATCTTCCGCAGAAATTGCAAACTGGGCCAAACAGGAGGTTAAAGGCGCTGACTCTCCAAGTGGGGAGAGTGTTAGTAAAGCGTCTGGAATGTTGCACCCGAGTACCAGGGGAGGAAAACTGAGACATATTTGAACACGTCTCCCGTTCACATGGTTGATCATACTCTGGGTTCCACATGCATGTTTTAGCTGAAGGAAGAATACCTTAAACCTGGAGAGTTGAGACCCGTGGAATGGGTACCATGCAATATGACTTCAAAGGGTCTTCATTTGCTCACCGAACCTGTCCAATCCTATCACTGCTGCATTTATGCCCCTGTACACATGCTTGATTCTCTTTTGGAGACATAGCAATCCATAGGTTTTAAGATACTTACTAGTCAGGTACATTCTTAGGCGTTTAATATGGGGTGTTGAGTCCATTTCGTTGAGCAAGGAGTAGCTCTTGTCTATTCCATATTTGGCTTAAGGAACTTTATCTGTGCTCATTTCAATCTCTGGTTTTATGCAGCACCCCAACTCACCTTTCCCCTTAAGCAAGCATAAGTTGGTTTTCTAAATTTGAGACCCTGTTCTGTTTTGGAATTCAGTTCCTGTGTAGCCAAGTTTACATTCCGTGTATTAGTGATATCTTATGATGTTTCTTTTTCTGTGTGACTTATTTCAGTTAGAATCATCGTACCTGAATCCACTCATTATGCTGCTACGGGCCTGATGACATAGATTTCATTGCTGAGTGATACTGCATTGTACGTAAGTACCACAAGTTCTTTATCCATTTTTCACTTTCTGTGATATTGAACTTGTACGGTAAACGAGGTTCTTGTAAACAGAGGCGTCCCAAACTTTGGGGTGGCTGTGTCTTTTTGATTTTAATTTCCCTAAGCTATAGGACCATAAGTGGAAGTGCCCTAGGCTCTGTTGCTTTGTTTTTTAGATGTTTCAGGAAACACCATACACTTCTCCCGAGTGTCTGTTGGCAATTTACATCCCGCCCATCAGCATAACAAGGCTCCCAGTTCTCCATGGCCTGTCCTGCCTTTCTGGATTTTACACTTTTTTCAGATGGCCCTTTTGACCGGGGGGAAGTGAGACTTCATTGTAGTGCAGATTTCCTTTGCAAGTTTGCTTGGTTGGCCAAAAAGTGCGTATGCGTTTTTTCCTGAATATATTCAGGAAAAAACGCATACGCCCTTTTTGGCCAAGTGCATCATTGTGGACGTTCTGCCTCTTTTCCTATGCTTTCAATGCAATTCCAGTCTACCTCCTGAAATCGGTTTCCTGCAATTCTGCCCCGCTTTCAAGTCCTCTTGGCAGCCTTACTTTAGTCTATTTTGGGATGATAGCTGTCATTTATAACTGTGCAGGTTTGTGAATTACAGTGCCCCTGAGCTCCTTTCTTCAACTCGCTTTCTTGTGACCTGGCCGCAACACCGCAGGATGGCTTCAGGCCCTAATCTGGTTCCGGCACGGCACGCTGAGCCTTTGGTTATTTCCTCTTCCTGGTGGGAAATGAGAGTTAAATTTGCCCGTCCAGCCACCTCCAGCTAGTCTCTCATTGGTTCTCGCTATTCCTTTTCATCTTCCGCAGAAATTGCAAACTGGGCCAAACTGGAGGTTAAAGGGACTGATTCTCCAAGTCGGGAGAGTGTTAGTAAAGCGTCTGGAATGTTGCACCCGAGTACCAGGGGAGGAAATCTGAGACATATTTGAACACGTCTCCCGATCACATGGTTGATCATACTCTAGGTTCCACATGCATGTTTTAGCTGAAGGAAGAATACCTTAAACCTGGGTAGTTGAAACCCGTGGAATGGGTACCATGCAATATGACTTCAAAGGGTCTTCATTTGCTCACCGAACCTCTCCAATCCTATCACTGCTGCGTTTATGCCCCTGTACACATGCTTGATTCTCTTTCGGAGACATAGCAATCCATAGGTTTTAAGATACTTACTAGTCAGGTACATTCTTAGGCGTTTAATATGGGGTGTTGAGTCCATTTCGTTGAGCAAGGAGTAGCTCTTGTCTATTCCATATTTGGCTTAAGGAACTTTATCTGTGCTCATTTCAATCTCTGGTTTTATGCAGCGCCCCAACTCACCTTTCCCCTTAAGCAAGCATAAGTTGGTTTTCTAAATTTGAGACCCTGTTCTGTTTTGGAATTCAGTTCCTGTGTAGCCAAGTTTACATTCCGTGTATTAGTGATATCTTATGATGTTTCTTTTTCTGTGTGACTTATTTCAGTTAGAATCATCGTACCTGAATCCACTCATTGTGCTGTTAAGTGCCTGATGACATAGATTTCATTGCTGCGTGATATTGCTTTGTAAGTAAATACCACAATTTCTTTATCCATTTTTCACTTTCTGCGATGTTGAACTTGTACTGTAAACGAGGTTCTTGTAAACAGAGGCGTCCCAAACTTTGGGGTGGCTGTGTCTTTTTTATTTTAATTTCGCTAAGCTATAGGACCATAAGTGGAAGTGCCCTAGGCTCTGTTGCTTTGGTTTTTAGATGTTTCAGGAAACACCATACACTTCTCCCGAGTGTCTGTTGGCAATTTACATCCCGCCCATCAGCATAACAAGGCTCCCAGTCCTCCATGGCCTGTCCTGCCTTTCTGGATTTTACACTTTTTTCAGATGGCCCTTTTGACCGGGGGGAAGTGAGACTTCATTGTAGTGCAGATTTCCTTTGCAAGCTTGCTTGGTTGGCCAAAAAGGGCGTATGCGTTTTTTCCTGAGTATATTCAGGAAAAAACGCATACGCCCTTTTTGGCCAAGTGCATCATTGTGGACGTTCTGCCTCTTTTCCTATGCTTTCAATGCAATTCCAGTCTACCTCCTGAAATCGGTTTCCTGCAATTCTGCCCCGCTTTCAAGTCCTCTTGGCAGCCTTACTTCAGTATATTTTTGGACTATAGCTGTCATTTATAACTCTGCAGGTTTGTGAATTACAGTGCCCCTGAGCTCCTTTCTTCAACTCGCTTTCTTTTGAGCTGGCCGCAACACCGCAGGATGGCTTCAGGCCCTAATCTGGTTCCGGCACGGCACGCTGAGCCTTTGGTTATTTCCTCTTCCTGGTGGGAAATGAGAGTTAAATTTGCCCGTCCAGCCACCTCCAGCTAGTCTCTCATTGGTTCTCGCTATTCCTTTTCATCTTCCGCAGAAATTGCAAACTGGGCCAAACAGGAGGTTAAAGGGACTGATTCTCCAAGTCGGGAGAGTGTTAGTAAAGCGTCTGGAATGTTGCACCCGAGTACCAGGGGAGGAAAACTGAGACATATTTGAACACGTCTCCCGTTCACACGGTTGATCATACTCTGGGTTCCACATGCATGTTTTAGCTGAAGGAAGAATACCTTAAACCTGGAGAGTTGAGACCCGTGGAATGGGTACCATGCAATATGACTTCAAAGGGTCTTCATTTGCTCACCGAACCTCTCCAATCCTATCACTGCTGCATTTATGCCCCTGTACACATGCTTGATTCTCTTTTGGAGACATAGCAATCCATAGGTTTTAAGATACTTACTAGTCAGGTACATTCTTAGGCGTTTAATATGGGGTGTTGAGTCCATTTTGTTGAGCAAGGAGTAGCTCTTGTCTATTCCATATTTGGCTTAAGGAACTTTATCTGTGCTCATTTCAATCTCTGGTTTTATGCAGCACCCCAACTCACCTTTCCCCTTAAGCAAGCATAAGTTGGTTTTCTAAATTTGAGACCCTGTTCTGTTTTGGAATTCAGTTCCTGTGTAGCCAAGTTTACATTCCGTGTATTAGTGATATCTTATGATGTTTCTTTTTCTGTGTGACTTATTTAAGTTAGAATCATCGTACCTGAATCCACTCATTATCCTGCTAAGGGCCTGATGACATAGATTTCATTGCTGAGTGATACTGCATTGTACGTAAGTACCACAAGTTCTTTATCCATTTTTCACTTTCTGTGATATTGAACTTGTACGGTAAACGAGGTTCTTGTAAACAGAGGCGTCCCAAACTTTGGGGTGGCTGTGTCTTTTTGATTTTAATTTCCCTAAGCTATAGGACCATAAGTGGAAGTGCCCTAGGCTCTGTTGCTTTGTTTTTTAGATGTTTCAGGAAACACCATACACTTCTCCCGAGTGTCTGTTGGCAATTTACATCCCGCCCATCAGCATAACAAGGCTCCCAGTTCTCCATGGCCTGTCCTGCCTTTCTGGATTTTACACTTTTTTCAGATGGCCCTTTTGACCGGGGGGAAGTGAGACTTCATTGTAGTGCAGATTTCCTTTGCAAGTTTGCTTGGTTGGCCAAAAAGGGCGTATGCGTTTTTTCCTGAATATATTCAGGAAAAAACGCATACGCCCTTTTTGGCCAAGTGCATCATTGTGGACGTTCTGCCTCTTTTCCTATGCTTTCAATGCAATTCCAGTCTACCTCCTGAAATCGGTTTCCTGCAATTCTGCCCCGCTTTCAAGTCCTCTTGGCAGCCTTACTTTAGTCTATTTTTGGATGATAGCTGTCATTTATAACTGTGCAGGTTTGTGAATTACAGTGCCCCTGAGCTCCATTCTTCAACTCGCTTTCTTGTGACCTGGCCGCAACACCGCAGGATGGCTTCAGGCCCTAATCTGGTTCCGGCACGGCACGCTGAGCCTTTGGTTATTTCCTCTTCCTGGTGGGAAATGAGAGTTAAATTTGCCCGTCCAGCCACCTCCAGCTAGTCTCTCATTGGTTCTCGCTATTCCTTTTCATCTTCCGCAGAAATTGCAAACTGGGCCAAACAGGAGGTTAAAGGGACTGATTCTCCAAGTCGGGAGAGTGTTAGTAAAGCGTCTGGAATGTTGCACCCGAGTACCAGGGGAGGAAAACTGAGACATATTTGAACACGTCTCCCGATCACATGGTTGATCATACTCTAGGTTCCACATGCATGTTTTAGCTGAAGGAAGAATACCTTAAACCTGGGTAGTTGAAACCCGTGGAATGGGTACCATGCAATATGACTTCAAAGGGTCTTCATTTGCTCACCGAACCTCTCCAATCCTATCACTGCTGCGTTTATGCCCCTGTACACATGCTTGATTCTCTTTCAGAGACATAGCAATCCATAGGTTTTAAGATACTTACTAGTCAGGTACATTCTTAGACGTTTAATATGCGGTGTTGAGTCCATTTCGTTGAGCAAGGAGTAGCTCTTGTCTATTCCATATTTGGCTTAAGGAACTTTATCTGTGCTCATTTCAATCTCTGGTTTTATGCAGCACCCCAACTCACCTTTCCTCTTAAGCAAGCATAAGTTGGTTTTCTAAATTTGAGACCCTGTTCTGTTCTGTAATTCAGTTCCTGTGTAGCCAAGTTTACATTCCGTGTATTAGTGATATCTTATGATGTTTCTTTTTCTGTGTGACTTATTTCAGTTAGAATCATCATACCTGAATCCACTCATTGTGCTGCTAAGAGCCTGATGACATAGATTTCATTGCTGAGTGATATTGCTTTGTAAGTAAATACCACATCTTCTTTATCCATTTTTCACTTTCTGCGATGTTGAACTTGTACTGTAAATGAGGTTCTTGTAAACAGAGGCGTCCCAAACTTTGAGGTGGCTGTGTCTTTTTGATTTTAATTTCCCTAAGCTATAGGACCATAAGTGGAAGTGCCCTAGGCTCTGTTGCTTTGTTTTTTAGATGTTTCAGGAAACACCATACACTTCTCCCGAGTGTCTGTTGGCAATTTACATCCCGCCCATCAGCATAACAAGGCTCCCAGTTCTCCATGGCCTGTCCTGCCTTTCTGGATTTTACACTTTTTTCAGATGGCCCTTTTGACCGGGGGGAAGTGAGACTTCATTGTAGTGCAGATTTCCTTTGCAAGCTTGCTTGGTTGGCCAAAAAGGGCGTATGCGTTTTTTCCTGAATATATTCAGGAAAAAACGCATACGCCCTTTTTGGCCAAGTGCATCATTGTGGACGTTCTGCCTCTTTTCCTATGCTTTCAATGCAATTCCTGTCTACCTCCTGAAATCGGTTTCCTGCAATTCTGCCCCGCTTTCAAGTCCTCTTGGCAGCCTCACTTCAGTATATTTTTGGACGATAGCTGTCATTTATAACTCTGCAGGTTTGTGAATTACAGTGCCCCTGAGCTCCTTTCTTCAACTCACTTTCTTTTGAGCTGGCCGCAACACCGCAGGATGGCTTCAGGCCCTAATCTGGTTCCGGCACGGCACGCTGAGCCTTTGGTTATTTCCTCTTCCAGATGGTAAATGAGAGTTAAATTTGCCCGTCCAGACACCTCCAGCTAGTCTCTCATTGGTTCTCGCTATTCCTTTTCACCTTCCGCAGAAATTGCAAACTGGACCAAACAGGAGGTTAAAGGCGCTGACTCTCCAAGTGGGGAGAGTGTTAGTAAAGCGTCTGGAATGTTGCACCCGAGTACCAGGGGAGGAAAACTGAGACATATTTGAACACGTCTCCCGTTCACACGGTTGATCATACTCTGGGTTCCACATGCATGTTTTAGCTGAAGGAAGAATACCTTAAACCTGGAGAGTTGAGACCCGTGGAATGGGTACCATGCAATATGACTTCAAAGGGTCTTCATTTGCTCACCGAACCTCTCCAATCCTATCACTGCTGCATTTATGCCCCTGTACACATGCTTGATTCTCTTTTGGAGACATAGCAATCCATAGGTTTTAAGATACTTACTAGTCAGGTACATTCTTAGGCGTTTAATATGGGGTGTTGAGTCCATTTCGTTGAGCAAGGAGTAGCTCTTGTCTATTCCATATTTGGCTTAAGGAACTTTATCTGTGCTCATTTCAATCTCTGGTTTTATGCAGCACCCCAACTCACCTTTCCCCTTAAGCAAGCATAAGTTGGTTTTCTAAATTTGAGACGCTGTTCTGTTTTGGAATTCAGTTCCTGTGTAGCCAAGTTTACATTCCGTGTATTAGTGATATCTTATGATGTTTCTTTTTCTGTGTGACTTATTTCAGTTAGAATCATCGTACCTGAATCCACTCATTATGCTGCTACGGGCCTGATGACATAGATTTCATTGCTGAGTGATACTGCATTGTACGTAAGTACCACAAGTTCTTTATCCATTTTTCACTTTCTGTGATATTGAACTTGTACGGTAAAGGAGGTTCTTGTAAACAGAGGCGTCCCAAACTTTGGGGTGGCTGTGTCTTTTTGATTTTAATTTCCCTAAGCTATAGGACCATAAGTGGAAGTGCCCTAGGCTCTGTTGCTTTGTTTTTTAGATGTTTCAGGAAACACCATACACTTCTCCCGAGTGTCTGTTGGCAATTTACATCCCGCCCATCAGCATAACAAGGCTCCCAGTTCTCCATGGCCTGTCCTGCCTTTCTGGATTTTACACTTTTTTCAGATGGCCCTTTTGACCGGGGGGAAGTGAGACTTCATTGTAGTGCAGATTTCCTTTGCAAGTTTGCTTGGTTGGCCAAAAAGGGCGTATGCATTTTTTCCTGAATATATTCAGGAAAAAACGCATACGCCCTTTTTGGCCAAGTGCATCATTGTGGACGTTCTGCCTCTTTTCCTATGCTTTCAATGCAATTCCAGTCTACCTCCTGAAATCGGTTTCCTGCAATTCTGCCCCGCTTTCAAGTCCTCTTGGCAGCCTTACTTTAGTCTATTTTTGGATGATAGCTGTCATTTATAACTGTGCAGGTTTGTGAATTACAGTGCCCCTGAGCTCCTTTCTTCAACTCGCTTTCTTGTGACCTGGCCGCAACACCGCAGGATGGCTTCAGGCCCTAATCTGGTTCCGGCACGGCACGCTGAGCCTTTGGTTATTTCCTCTTCCTGGTGGGAAATGAGAGTTAAATTTGCCCGTCCAGCCACCTCCAGCTAGTCTCTCATTGGTTCTCGCTATTCCTTTTCATCTTCCGCAGAAATTGCAAACTGGGCCAAACAGGAGGTTAAAGGGACTGATTCTCCAAGTCGGGAGAGTGTTAGTAAAGCGTCTGGAATGTTGCACCCGAGTACCAGGGGAGGAAAACTGAGACATATTTGAACACGTCTCCCAATCACATGGTTGATCATACTCTAGGTTCCACATGCATGTTTTAGCTGAAGGAAGAATACCTTAAACCTGGGTAGTTGAAACCCGTGGAATGGGTACCATGCAATATGACTTCAAAGGGTCTTCATTTGCTCACCGAACTTCTCCAATCCTATCACTGCTGCGTTTATGCCCCTGTACACATGCTTGATTCTCTTTAGGAGACATAGCAATCCATAGGTTTTAAGATACTTACTAGTCAGGTACATTCTTAGGCGTTTAATATGCGGTGTTGAGTCCATTTCGTTGAGCAAGGAGTAGCTCTTGTCTATTCCATATTTGGCTTAAGGAACTTTATCTGTGCTCATTTCAATCTCTGGTTTTATGCAGCACCCCAACTCACCTTTCCTCTTAAGCAAGCATAAGTTGGTTTTCTAAATTTGAGACCCTGTTCTGTTCTGTAATTCAGTTCCTGTGTAGCCAAGTTTACATTCCGTGTATTAGTGATATCTTATGATGTTTCTTTTTCTGTGTGACTTATTTCAGTTAGAATCATCGTACCTGAATCCACTCATTGTGCTGCTAAGAGCCTGATGACATAGATTTCATTGCTGAGTGATATTGCTTTGTAAGTAAATACCACATCTTCTTTATCCATTTTTCACTTTCTGCGATGTTGAACTTGTACTGTAAACGAGGTTCTTGTAAACAGAGGCGTCCCAAACTTTGGGGTGGCTGTGTCTTTTTGATTTTAATTTCCCTAAGCTATAGGACCATAAGTGGAAGTGCCCTAGGCTCTGTTGCTTTGTTTTTTAGATGTTTCAGGAAACACCATACACTTCTCCCGAGTGTCTGTTGGCAATTTACATCCCGCCCATCAGCATAACAAGGCTCCCAGTTCTCCATGGCCTGTCCTGCCTTTCTGGATTTTACACTTTTTTCAGATGGCCCTTTTGACCGGGGGGAAGTGAGACTTCATTGTAGTGCAGATTTCCTTTGCAAGTTTGCTTGGTTGGCCAAAAAGGGCGTATGCGTTTTTTCCTGAATATATTCAGGAAAAAACGCATACGCCCTTTTTGGCCAAGTGCATCATTGTGGACGTTCTGCCTCTTTTCCTATGCTTTCAATGCAATTCCAGTCTACCTCCTGAAATCGGTTTCCTGCAATTCTGCCCCGCTTTCAAGTCCTCTTGGCAGCCTTACTTTAGTCTATTTTTGGATGATAGCTGTCATTTATAACTGTGCAGGTTTGTGAATTACAGTGCCCCTGAGCTCCATTCTTCAACTCGCTTTCTTGTGACCTGGCCGCAACACCGCAGGATGGCTTCAGGCCCTAATCTGGTTCCGGCACGGCACGCTGAGCCTTTGGTTATTTCCTCTTCCTGGTGGGAAATGAGAGTTAAATTTGCCCGTCCAGCCACCTCCAGCTAGTCTCTCATTGGTTCTCGCTATTCCTTTTCATCTTCCGCAGAAATTGCAAACTGGGCCAAACAGGAGGTTAAAGGGACTGATTCTCCAAGTCGGGAGAGTGTTAGTAAAGCGTCTGGAATGTTGCACCCGAGTACCAGGGGAGGAAAACTGAGACATATTTGAACACGTCTCCCGATCACATGGTTGATCATACTCTAGGTTCCACATGCATGTTTTAGCTGAAGGAAGAATACCTTAAACCTGGGTAGTTGAAACCCGTGGAATGGGTACCATGCAATATGACTTCAAAGGGTCTTCATTTGCTCACCGAACCTCTCCAATCCTATCACTGCTGCGTTTATGCCCCTGTACACATGCTTGATTCTCTTTCAGAGACATAGCAATCCATAGGTTTTAAGATACTTACTAGTCAGGTACATTCTTAGACGTTTAATATGCGGTGTTGAGTCCATTTCGTTGAGCAAGGAGTAGCTCTTGTCTATTCCATATTTGGCTTAAGGAACTTTATCTGTGCTCATTTCAATCTCTGGTTTTATGCAGCACCCCAACTCACCTTTCCTCTTAAGCAAGCATAAGTTGGTTTTCTAAATTTGAGACCCTGTTCTGTTCTGTAATTCAGTTCCTGTGTAGCCAAGTTTACATTCCGTGTATTAGTGATATCTTATGATGTTTCTTTTTCTGTGTGACTTATTTCAGTTAGAATCATCATACCTGAATCCACTCATTGTGCTGCTAAGAGCCTGATGACATAGATTTCATTGCTGAGTGATATTGCTTTGTAAGTAAATACCACATCTTCTTTATCCATTTTTCACTTTCTGCGATGTTGAACTTGTACTGTAAATGAGGTTCTTGTAAACAGAGGCGTCCCAAACTTTGGGGTGGCTGTGTCTTTTTGATTTTAATTTCCCTAAGCTATAGGACCATAAGTGGAAGTGCCCTAGGCTCTGTTGCTTTGTTTTTTAGATGTTTCAGGAAACACCATACACTTCTCCCGAGTGTCTGTTGGCAATTTACATCCCGCCCATCAGCATAACAAGGCTCCCAGTTCTCCATGGCCTGTCCTGCCTTTCTGGATTTTACACTTTTTTCAGATGGCCCTTTTGACCGGGGGGAAGTGAGACTTCATTGTAGTGCAGATTTCCTTTGCAAGCTTGCTTGGTTGGCCAAAAAGGGCGTATGCGTTTTTTCCTGAATATATTCAGGAAAAAACGCATACGCCCTTTTTGGCCAAGTGCATCATTGTGGACGTTCTGCCTCTTTTCCTATGCTTTCAATGCAATTCCAGTCTACCTCCTGAAATCGGTTTCCTGCAATTCTGCCCCGCTTTCAAGTCCTCTTGGCAGCCTCACTTCAGTATATTTTTGGACGATAGCTGTCATTTATAACTCTGCAGGTTTGTGAATTACAGTGCCCCTGAGCTCCTTTCTTCAACTCACTTTCTTTTGAGCTGGCCGCAACACCGCAGGATGGCTTCAGGCCCTAATCTGGTTCCGGCACGGCACGCTGAGCCTTTGGTTATTTCCTCTTCCAGATGGTAAATGAGAGTTAAATTTGCCCGTCCAGACACCTCCAGCTAGTCTCTCATTGGTTCTCGCTATTCCTTTTCATCTTCCGCAGAAATTGCAAACTGGGCCAAACAGGAGGTTAAAGGCGCTGACTCTCCAAGTGGGGAGAGTGTTAGTAAAGCGTCTGGAATGTTGCACCCGAGTACCAGGGGAGGAAAACTGAGACATATTTGAACACGTCTCCCGTTCACACGGTTGATCATACTCTGGGTTCCACATGCATGTTTTAGCTGAAGGAAGAATACCTTAAACCTCGAGAGTTGAGACCCGTGGAATGGGTACCATGCAATATGACTTCAAAGGGTCTTCATTTGCTCACCGAACCTCTCCAATCCTATCACTGCTGCATTTATGCCCCTGTACACATGCTTGATTCTCTTTTGGAGACATAGCAATCCATAGGTTTTAAGATACTTACTAGTCAGGTACATTCTTAGGCGTTTAATATGGGGTGTTGAGTCCATTTCGTTGAGCAAGGAGTAGCTCTTGTCTATTCCATATTTGGCTTAAGGAACTTTATCTGTGCTCATTTCAATCTCTGGTTTTATGCAGCACCCCAACTCACCTTTCCCCTTAAGCAAGCATAAGTTGGTTTTCTAAATTTGAGACCCTGTTCTGTTTTGGAATTCAGTTCCTGTGTAGCCAAGTTTACATTCCGTGTATTAGTGATATCTTATGATGTTTCTTTTTCTGTGTGACTTATTTCAGTTAGAATCATCGTACCTGAATCCACTCATTATGCTGCTACGGGCCTGATGACATAGATTTCATTGCTGAGTGATACTGCATTGTACGTAAGTACCACAAGTTCTTTATCCATTTTTCACTTTCTGTGATATTGAACTTGTACGGTAAACGAGGTTCTTGTAAACAGAGGCGTCCCAAACTTTGGGGTGGCTGTGTCTTTTTGATTTTAATTTCCCTAAGCTATAGGACCATAAGTGGAAGTGCCCTAGGCTCTGTTGCTTTGTTTTTTAGATGTTTCAGGAAACACCATACACTTCTCCCGAGTGTCTGTTGGCAATTTACATCCCGCCCATCAGCATAACAAGGCTCCCAGTTCTCCATGGCCTGTCCTGCCTTTCTGGATTTTACACTTTTTTCAGATGGCCCTTTTGACCGGGGGGAAGTGAGACTTCATTGTAGTGCAGATTTCCTTTGCAAGTTTGCTTGGTTGGCCAAAAAGGGCGTATGCATTTTTTCCTGAATATATTCAGGAAAAAACGCATACGCCCTTTTTGGCCAAGTGCATCATTGTGGACGTTCTGCCTCTTTTCCTATGCTTTCAATGCAATTCCAGTCTACCTCCTGAAATCGGTTTCCTGCAATTCTGCCCCGCTTTCAAGTCCTCTTGGCAGCCTTACTTTAGTCTATTTTTGGATGATAGCTGTCATTTATAACTGTGCAGGTTTGTGAATTACAGTGCCCCTGAGCTCCTTTCTTCAACTCGCTTTCTTGTGACCTGGCCGCAACACCGCAGGATGGCTTCAGGCCCTAATCTGGTTCCGGCACGGCACGCTGAGCCTTTGGTTATTTCCTCTTCCTGGTGGGAAATGAGAGTTAAATTTGCCCGTCCAGCCACCTCCAGCTAGTCTCTCATTGGTTCTCGCTATTCCTTTTCATCTTCCGCAGAAATTGCAAACTGGGCCAAACAGGAGGTTAAAGGGACTGATTCTCCAAGTCGGGAGAGTGTTAGTAAAGCGTCTGGAATGTTGCACCCGAGTACCAGGGGAGGAAAACTGAGACATATTTGAACACGTCTCCCAATCACATGGTTGATCATACTCTAGGTTCCACATGCATGTTTTAGCTGAAGGAAGAATACCTTAAACCTGGGTAGTTGAAACCCGTGGAATGGGTACCATGCAATATGACTTCAAAGGGTCTTCATTTGCTCACCGAACCTCTCCAATCCTATCACTGCTGCGTTTATGCCCCTGTACACATGCTTGATTCTCTTTCGGAGACATAGCAATCCATAGGTTTTAAGATACTTACTAGTCAGGTACATTCTTAGGCGTTTAATATGCGGTGTTGAGTCCATTTCGTTGAGCAAGGAGTAGCTCTTGTCTATTCCATATTTGGCTTAAGGAACTTTATCTGTGCTCATTTCAATCTCTGGTTTTATGCAGCACCCCAACTCACCTTTCCTCTTAAGCAAACATAAGTTGGTTTTCTAAATTTGTGACCCTGTTCTGTTCTGTAATTCTGTTCCTGTGTAGCCAAGTTTACATTCCGTGTATTAGTGATATCTTAGGATGTTTCTTTTTCTGTGTGACTTATTTCAGTTAGAATCATCATACCTGAATCCACTCATTGTGCTGCTAAGAGCCTGATGACATAGATATCATTGCTGAGTGATATTGCTTTGTAAGTAAATACCACATCTTCTTTATCCATTTTTCACTTTCTGCGATGTTGAACTTGTACTGTAAACGAGGTTCTTGTAAACAGAGGCGTCCCAAACTTTGGGGTGGCTGTGTCTTTTTGATTTTAATTTCCCTAAGCTATAGGACCATAAGTGGAAGTGCCCTAGGCTCTGTTGCTTTGTTTTTTAGATGTTTCAGGAAACACCATACACTTCTCCCGAGTGTCTGTTGGCAATTTACATCCCGCCCATCAGCATAACAAGGCTCCCAGTTCTCCATGGCCTGTCCTGCCTTTCTGGATTTTACACTTTTTTCAGATGGCCCTTTTGACCGGGGGGAAGTGAGACTTCATTGTAGTGCAGATTTCCTTTGCAAGCTTGCTTGGTTGGCCAAAAAGGGCGTATGCGTTTTTTCCTGAATATATTCAGGAAAAAACGCATACGCCCTTTTTGGCCAAGTGCATCATTGTGGACGTTCTGCCTCTTTTCCTATGCTTTCAATGCAATTCCAGTCTACCTCCTGAAATCGGTTTCCTGCAATTCTGCCCCGCTTTCAAGTTCTCTTGGCAGCCTTACTTCAGTATATTTTTGGACGATAGCTGTCATTTATAACTCTGCAGGTTTGTGAATTACAGTGCCCCTGAGCTCCTTTCTTCAACTCACTTTCTTTTGAGCTGGCCGCAACACCGCAGGATGGCTTCAGGCCCTAATCTGGTTCCGGCACGGCACGCTGAGCCTTTGGTTATTTCCTCTTCCAGATGGTAAATGAGAGTTAAATTTGCCCGTCCAGACACCTCCAGCTAGTCTCTCATTGGTTCTCCCTATTCCTGTTCATCTTCCGCAGAAATTGCAAACTGGGCCAAACAGGAGGTTAAAGGCGCTGACTCTCCAAGTGGGGAGAGTGTTAGTAAAGCGTCTGGACTGTTGCACCCGAGTACCAGGGGAGGAAAACTGAGACATATTTGAACACGTCTCCCGTTCACACGGTTGATCATACTCTGGGTTCCACATGCATGTTTTAGCTGAAGGAAGAATACCTTAAACCTGGAGAGTTGAGACCCGTGGAATGGGTACCATGCAATATGACTTCAAAGGGTCTTCATTTGCTCACCGAACCTCTCCAATCCTATCACTGCTGCGTTTATGCCCCTGTACACATGCTTGATTCTCTTTCGGAGACATAGCAATCCATAGGTTTTAAGATACTTACTAGTCAGGTACATTCTTAGGCGTTTAATATGGGGTGTTGAGTCCATTTCGTTGAGCAAGGAGTAGCTCTTGTCTATTCCATATTTGGCTTAAGGAACTTTATCTGTGCTCATTTCAATCTCTGGTTTTATGCAGCACCCCAACTCACCTTTCCCCTTAAGCAAGCATAAGTTGGTTTTCTAAATTTGAGACCCTGTTCTGTTTTGGAATTCAGTTCCTGTGTAGCCAAGTTTACATTCCGTGTATTAGTGATATCTTATGATGTTTCTTTTTCTGTGTGACTTATTTCAGTTAGAATCATCGTACCTGAATCCACTCATTATGCTGCTACGGGCCTGATGACATAGTTTTCATTGCTGAGTGATACTGCATTGTACGTAAGTACCACAAGTTCTTTATCCATTTTTCACTTTCTGTGATATTGAACTTGTACGGTAAACGAGGTTCTTGTAAACAGAGGTGTCCCAAACTTTGGGGTGGCTGTGTCTTTTTGATTTTAATTTCCCTAAGCTATAGGACCATAAGTGGAAGTGCCCTAGGCTCTGTTGCTTTGTTTTTTAGATGTTTCAGGAAACACCATACACTTCTCCCGAGTGTCTGTTGGCAATTTATATCCCACCCATCAGCATAACAAGGCTCCCAGTTCTCCATGGCCTGTCCTGCCTTTCTGGATTTTACACTTTTTTCAGATGGCCCTTTTGACCGGGGGGAAGTGAGACTTCATTGTAGTGCAGATTTCCTTTGCAAGCTTGCTTGGTTGGCCAAAAAGGGCGTATGCGTTTTTTCCTGAATATATTCAGGAAAAAACGCATACGCCCTTTTTGGCCAAGTGCATCATTGTGGACGTTCTGCCTCTTTTCCTATGCTTTCAATGCAATTCCAGTCTACCTCCTGAAATCGGTTTCCTGCAATTCTGCCCCGCTTTCAAGTTCTCTTGGCAGCCTTACTTCAGTATATTTTTGGACGATAGCTGTCATTTATAACTCTGCAGGTTTGTGAATTACAGTGCCCCTGAGCTCCTTTCTTCAACTCACTTTCTTTTGAGCTGGCCACAACACCGCAGGATGGCTTCAGGCCCTAATCTGGTTCCGGCACGGCACGCTGAGCCTTTGGTTATTTCCTCTTCCAGATGGTAAATGAGAGTTAAATTTGCCCGTCCAGACACCTCCAGCTAGTCTCTCATTGGTTCTCCCTATTCCTGTTCATCTTCCGCAGAAATTGCAAACTGGGCCAAACAGGAGGTTAAAGGCGCTGACTCTCCAAGTGGGGAGAGTGTTAGTAAAGCGTCTGGACTGTTGCACCCGAGTACCAGGGGAGGAAAACTGAGACATATTTGAACACGTCTCCCGTTCACACGGTTGATCATACTCTGGGTTCCACATGCATGTTTTAGCTGAAGGAAGAATACCTTAAACCTGGAGAGTTGAGACCCGTGGAATGGGTACCATGCAATATGACTTCAAAGGGTCTTCATTTGCTCACCGAACCTCTCCAATCCTATCACTGCTGCGTTTATGCCCCTGTACACATGCTTGATTCTCTTTCGGAGACATAGCAATCCATAGGTTTTAAGATACTTACTAGTCAGGTACATTCTTAGGCGTTTAATATGGGGTGTTGAGTCCATTTCGTTGAGCAAGGAGTAGCTCTTGTCTATTCCATATTTGGCTTAAGGAACTTTATCTGTGCTCATTTCAATCTCTGGTTTTATGCAGCACCCCAACTCACCTTTCCCCTTAAGCAAGCATAAGTTGGTTTTCTAAATTTGAGACCCTGTTCTGTTTTGGAATTCAGTTCCTGTGTAGCCAAGTTTACATTCCGTGTATTAGTGATATCTTATGATGTTTCTTTTTCTGTGTGACTTATTTCAGTTAGAATCATCGTACCTGAATCCACTCATTATGCTGCTACGGGCCTGATGACATAGATTTCATTGCTGAGTGATACTGCATTGTACGTAAGTACCACAAGTTCTTTATCCATTTTTCACTTTCTGTGATATTGAACTTGTACGGTAAACGAGGTTCTTGTAAACAGAGGTGTCCCAAACTTTGGGGTGGCTGTGTCTTTTTGATTTTAATTTCCCTAAGCTATAGGACCATAAGTGGAAGTGCCCTAGGCTCTGTTGCTTTGTTTTTTAGATGTTTCAGGAAACACCATACACTTCTCCCGAGTGTCTGTTGGCAATTTATATCCCACCCATCAGCATAACAAGGCTCCCAGTTCTCCATGGCCTGTCCTGCCTTTCTGGATTTTACACTTTTTTCAGATGGCCCTTTTGACCGGGGGGAAGTGAGACTTCATTGTAGTGCAGATTTCCTTTGCAAGCTTGCTTGGTTGGCCAAAAAGGGCGTATGCGTTTTTTCCTGAATATATTCAGGAAAAAATGCATACGCCGTTTTTGGCCAAGTGCATCATTGTGGACGTTCTGCCTCTTTTCCTATGCTTTCAATGCAATTCCAGTCTACCTCCTGAAATCGGTTTCCTGCAATTCTGCCCCGCTTTCAAGTCCTCTTGGAAGCCTTACTTTAGTCTATTTTTGGATGATAGCTGTCATTTATAACTCTGCAGGTTTGTGAATTACAGTGACCCTGAGCTCCTTTCTTCAACTCGCTTTCTTTTGAGCTGGCCGCAACACCGCAGGATGGCTTCAGCCCCTAATCTGGTTCCGGCACGGCACGCTGAGCCTTTGGTTATTTCCTCTTCCTGGTGGGAAATGAGAGTTAAATTTGCCCGTCCAGACACCTCCAGTTAGTCTCTCATTGGTTCTCCCTATTCCTGTTCATCTTCCGCAGAAATTGCAAACTGGGCCAAACAGGAGGTTAAAGGCGCTGACTCTCCAAGTGGGGAGAGTGTTAGTAAAGCGTCTGGAATGTTGCACCCGAGTACCAGGGGACAAAAACTGAGACATATTTGAACACGTCTCCCGTTCACACGGTTGATCATACTCTGGGTTCCACATGCATGATTTAGCCGAAGGAAGAATACCTTAAACCTGTAGTGTTGAGACCCGTGGAATGGGTACCATGCAATATGACTTCAAAGGGTCTTCATTTGCTCACCGAACCTCTCCAATCCTATCACTGCTGCATTTATGCCCCTGTACACACGCTTGATTCTCTTTCGGAAACATAGCAATCCATAGGTTTTAAGATACTTACTAGTCAGGTACATTCTTAGGCGTTTAATATGCGGTGTTGAGTACATTTCGTTGAGCAAGGAGTAGCTCTTGTCTATTCCATATTTGGCTTAAGGAACTTTATCTGTGCTCATTTCGATCTCTGGTTTTATGCAGCACCCCAACTCACCTTTACCCTTAAGCAAGCATAAGTTGGTTTTCTAAATTTGAGACCCTGTTCTGTTCTGTAATTCAGTTCCTGTGTAGCCAAGTTTACATTCCGTGTATTAGTGATATCTTATGATGTTTCTTTTGCTGTGTGACTTATTTCAGTTAGAATCATCGTACCTGAATCCACTCATTGTGCTGCTAAGGGCCTGATGACATAGATTTCATTGCTGAGTGATATTGCTTTGTAAGTAAATACCACAGCTTCTTTATCCATTTTTCACTTTCTGCAATGTTGAACTTGTACTGTAAACGAGGTTCTTGTAAACAGAGGCGTCCCAAACTTTGGGGTGGCTGTGTCTTTTTGATTTTAATTTCCCTAAGCTATAGGACCATAAGTGGAAGTGCCCTAGGCTCTGTTGCTTTGTTTTTTAGATGTTTCAGGAAACACCATACACTTCTCCCGAGTGTCTGTTGGCAATTTACATCCCGCCCATCAGCATAACAAGGCTCCCAGTTCTCCATGGCCTGTCCTGTCTTTCTGGATTTTACACTTTTTTCAGATGGCCCTTTTGACCGGGGGGAAGTGAGACTTCATTGTAGTGCAGATTTCCTTTGCAAGTTTGCATCGTTGGCCAAAAAGGGCGTATGCGTTTTTTCCTGAATATATTCAGGAAAAAACGCATACGCCCTTTTTGGCCAAGTGCATCATTGTGGACGTTCTGCCTCTTTTCCTATGCTTTCAATGCAATTCCAGTCTACCTCCTGAAATCGGTTTCCTGCAATTCTGCCCCGCTTTCAAGTCCTCTTGGCAGCCTTACTTTAGTCTATTTTTGGATGATAGCTGTCATTTATAACTGTGCAGGTTTGTGAATTACAGTGCCCCTGAGCTCCTTTCTTCAACTCGCTTTCTTGTGACCTGGCCGCAACACCGCAGGATGGCTTCAGGCCCTAATCTGGTTCCGGCATGGCACGCTGAGCCTTTGGTTAATTCCTCTTCCTGGTGGGAAATGAGAGTTAAATTTGCCCGTCCAGCCACCTCCAGCTAGTCTCTCATTGGTTCTCGCTATTCCTTTTCATCTTCCGCAGAAATTGCAAACTGGGCCAAACAGGAGGTTAAAGGGACTGATTCTCCAAGTCGGGAGAGTGTTAGTAAAGCGTCTGGAATGTTGCACCCGAGTACCAGGGGAGGAAAACTGAGACATATTTGAACACGTCTCCCGATCACATGGTTGATCATACTCTAGGTTCCACATGCATGTTTTAGCTGAAGGAAGAATACCTTAAACCTGGGTAATTGAAACCCGTGGAATGGGTACCATGCAATATGACTTCAAAGGGTCTTCATTTGCTCACCGAACCTCTCCAATCCTATCACTGCTGCGTTTATGCCCCTGTACACATGCTTGATTCTCTTTCGGAGACATAGCAATCCATAGGTTTTAAGATACTTACTAGTCAGGTACATTCTTAGGCGGTTAATATGCGGTGTTGAGTCCATTTCGTTGAGCAAGGAGTAGCTCTTGTCTATTCCATATTTGGCTTAAGGAACTTTATCTGTGCTCATTTCAATCTCTGGTTTTATGCAGCACCCCAACTCACCTTTCCTCTTAAGCAAGCATATGTTGGTTTTCTAAATTTGAGACCCTGTTCTGTTCTGTAATTCAGTTCCTGTGTAGCCAAGTTTACATTCCGTGTATTAGTGATATCTTATGATGTTTCTTTTTCTGTGTGACTTATTTCAGTTAGAATCATCGTACCTGAATCCACTCATTATGCTGCTACGGGCCTGATGACATAGATTTCATTGCTGAGTGATACTGCATTGTACGTAAGTACCACAAGTTCTTTATCCATTTTTCACTTTCTGTGATATTGAACTTGTACGGTAAACGAGGTTCTTGTAAACAGAGGCGTCCCAAACTTTGGGGTGGCTGTGTCTTTTTGATTTTAATTTCCCTAAGCTATAGGACCATAAGTGGAAGTGCCCTAGGCTCTGTTGCTTTGTTTTTTAGATGTTTCAGGAAACACCATACACTTCTCCCGAGTGTCTGTTGGCAATTTATATCCCACCCATCAGCATAACAAGGCTCCCAGTTCTCCATGGCCTGTCCTGCCTTTCTGGATTTTACACTTTTTTCAGATGGCCCTTTTGACCGGGGGGAAGTGAGACTTCATTGTAGTGCAGATTTCCTTTGCAAGCTTGCTTGGTTGGCCAAAAAGGGCGTATGCGTTTTTTCCTGAATATATTCAGGAAAAAACGCATACGCCCTTTTTGGCCAAGTGCATCATTGTGGACGTTCTGCCTCTTTTCCTATGCTTTCAATGCAATTCCAGTCTACCTCCTGAAATCGGTTTCCTGCAATTCTGCCCCGCTTTCAAGTCCTCTTGGCAGCCTTACTTTAGTCTATTTTTGGATGATAGCTGTCATTTATAACTCTGCAGGTTTGTGAATTACAGTGCCCCTGAGCTCCTTTCTTCAACTCGCTTTCTTTTGAGCTGGCCGCAACACCGCAGGATGGCTTCAGGCCCTAATCTGGTTCCGGCACGGCACGCTGAGCCTTTGGTTATTTCCTCTTCCTGGTGGGAAATGAGAGTTAAATTTGCCCGTCCAGACACCTCCAGTTAGTCTCTCATTGGTTCTCCCTATTCCTGTTCATCTTCCGCAGAAATTGCAAACTGGGCCAAACAGGAGGTTAAAGGCGCTGACTCTCCAAGTGGGGAGAGTGTTAGTAAAGCGTCTGGAATGTTGCAACCGAGTACCAGGGGACAAAAACTGAGACATATTTGAACACGTCTCCCGTTCACACGGTTGATCATACTCTGGGTTCCACATGCATGTTTTAGCTGAAGGAAGAATACCTTAAACCTGTAGTGTTGAGACCCGTGGAATGGGTACCATGCAATATGACTTCAAAGGGTCTTCATTTGCTCACCGAACCTCTCCAATCCTATCACTGCTGCGTTTATGCCCCTGTACACATGCTTGATTCTCTTTCGGAGACATAGCAATCCATAGGTTTTAAGATACTTACTAGTCAGGTACATTCTTAGGCGTTTAATATGCGGTGTTGAGTCCATTTCGTTGAGCAAGGAGTAGCTCTTGTCTATTCCATATTTGGCTTAAGGAACTTTATCTGTGCTCATTTCGATCTCTGGTTTTATGCAGCACCCCAACTCACCTTTACCCTTAAGCAAGCATAAGTTGGTTTTCTAAATTTGAGACCCTGTTCTGTTCTGTAATTCAGTTCCTGTGTAGCCAAGTTTACATTCCGTGTATTACTGATACCTTATGATGTTTCTTTTGCTGTGTGACTTATTTCAGTTAGAATCATCGTACCTGAATCCACTCATTGTGCTGCTAAGGGCCTGATGACATAGATTTCATTGCTGAGTGATATTGCTTTGTAAGTAAATACCACAGCTTCTTTATCCATTTTTCACTTTCTGCAATGTTGAACTTGTACTGTAAACGAGGTTCTTGTAAACAGAGGCGTCCCAAACTTTGGGGTGGCTGTGTCTTTTTGATTTTAATTTCCCTAAGCTATAGGACCATAAGTGGAAGTGCCCTAGGCTCTGTTGCTTTGTTTTTTAGATGTTTCAGGAACCACCATACACTTCTCCCGAGTGTCTGTTGGCAATTTACATCCCGCCCCTCAGCATAACAAGGCTCCCAGTTCTCCATGGCCTGTCCTGTCTTTCTGGATTTTACACTTTTTTCAGATGGCCCTTTTGACCGGGGGGAAGTGAGACTTCATTGTAGTGCAGATTTCCTTTGCAAGTTTGCTTGGTTGGCCAAAAAGGGCGTATGCGTTTTTTCCTGAATATATTCAGGAAAAAACGCATACGCCCTTTTTGGCCAAGTGCATCATTGTGGACGTTCTGCCTCTTTTCCTATGCTTTCAATGCAATTCCAGTCTACCTCCTGAAATCGGTTTCCTGCAATTCTGCCCCGCTTTCAAGTCCTCTTGGCAGCCTTACTTTAGTCTATTTTTGGATGATAGCTGTCATTTATAACTGTGCAGGTTTGTGAATTAAAGTGCCCCTGAGCTCCTTTCTTCAACTCGCTTTCTTGTGACCTGGCCGCAACACCGCAGGATGGCTTCAGGCCCTAATCTGGTTCCGGCACGGCACGCTGAGCCTTTGGTTATTTCCTCTTCCTGGTGGGAAATGAGAGTTAAATTTGCCCGTCCAGCCACCTCCAGCTAGTCTCTCATTGGTTCTCGCTATTCCTTTTCATCTTCTGCAGAAATTGCAAACTGGGCCAAACAGGAGGTTAAAGGGACTGATTCTCCAAGTCGGGAGAGTGTTATTAAAGCGTCTGGAATGTTGCACCCGAGTACCAGGGGAGGAAAACTGAGACATATTTGAACACGTCTCCCGATCACATGGTTGATCATACTCTAGGTTCCACATGCATGTTTTAGCTGAAGGAAGAATACCTTAAACCTGGGTAGTTGAAACCCGTGGAATGGGTACCATGCAATATGACTTCAAAGGGTCTTCATTTGCTCACCGAACCTCTCCAATCCTATCACTGATGCGTTTATGCCCCTGTACACATGCTTGATTCTCTTTCGGAGACATAGCAATCCATAGGTTTTAAGATACTTACTAGTCAGGTACATTCTTAGGCGTTTAATATGCGGTGTTGAGTCCATTTCGTTGAGCAAGGAGTAGCTCTTGTCTATTCCATATTTGGCTTAAGGAACTTTATCTGTGCTCATTTCAATCTCTGGTTTTATGCAGCACCCCAACTCACCTTTCCTCTTAAGCAAGCATAAGTTGGTTTTCTAAATTTGAGACCCTGTTCTGTTCTGTAATTCAGTTCCTGTGTAGCCAAGTTTACATTCCGTGTATTAGTGATATCTTAGGATGTTTCTTTTTCTGTGTGACTTATTTCAGTTAGAATCATCATACCTGAATCCACTCATTGTGCTGCTAAGAGCCTGATGACATAGATTTCATTGCTGAGTGATATTGCTTTGTAAGTAAATACCACATCTTCTTTACCCATTTTTCACTTTCTGCGATGTTGAACTTGTACTGTAAACGAGGTTCTTGTAAACAGAGGCGTCCCAAACTTTGGGGTGGCTGTGTCTTTTTGATTTTAATTTCCCTAAGCTATAGGACCATAAGTGGAAGTGCCCTAGGCTCTGTTGCTTTGTTTTTTAGATGTTTCAGGAAACACCATACACTTCTCCCGAGTGTCTGTTGGCAATTTACATCCCGCCCCTCAGCATAACAAGGCTCCCAGTTCTCCATGGCCTGTCCTGCCTTTCTGGATTTTACACTTTTTTCAGATGGCCCTTTTGACCGGGGGGAAGTGAGACTTCATTGTAGTGCAGATTTCCTTTGCAAGCTTGCTTGGTTGGCCAAAAAGGGCGTATGCGTTTTTTCCTGAATATATTCAGGAAAAAACGCATACGCCCTTTTTGGCCAAGTGCATCATTGTGGACGTTCTGCCTCTTTTCCTATGCTTTCAATGCAATTCCAGTCTACCTCCTGAAATCGGTTTCCTGCAATTCTGCCCCGCTTTCAAGTCCTCTTGGCAGCCTTACTTCAGTATATTTTTGGACGATAGCTGTCATTTATAACTCTGCAGGTTTGTGAATTACAGTGCCCCTGAGCTCCTTTCTTCAACTCACTTTCTTTTGAGCTGGCCGCAACACCGCAGGATGGCTTCAGGCCCTAATCTGCTTCCGGCACGGCACGCTGAGCCTTTGGTTATTTCCTCTTCCTGGTGGGAAATGAGAGTTAAATTTGCCCGTCCAGCCACCTCCAGCTAGTCTCTCATTGGTTCTCGCTATTCCTTTTCATCTTCCGCAGAAATTGCAAACTGGGCCAAACAGGAGGTTAAAGGGACTGATTCTCCAAGTCGGGAGAGTGTTAGTAAAGCGTCTGGAATGTTGCACCCGAGTACCAGGGGAGGAAAACTGAGACATATTTGAACACGTCTCCCGATCACATGGTTGATCATACTCTAGGTGCCACATGCATGTTTTAGCTGAAGGAAGAATACCTTAAACCTGGGTAGTTGAAACCCGTGGAATGGGTACCATGCAATATGACTTCAAAGGGTCTTCATTTGCTCACCGAACCTCTCCAATCCTATCACTGCTGCGTTTATGCCCCTGTACACATGCTTGATTCTCTTTCGGAGACATAGCAATCCATAGGTTTTAAGATACTTACTAGTCAGGTACATTCTTAGGCGTTTAATATGCGGTGTTGAGTCCATTTCGTTGAGCAAGGAGTAGCTCTTGTCTATTCCATATTTGGCTTAAGGAACTTTATCTGTGCTCATTTCAATCTCTGGTTTTATGCA
Source organism: Grampus griseus (assembly GCF_964374135.1). NCBI lineage: Eukaryota > Metazoa > Chordata > Mammalia > Artiodactyla > Delphinidae > Grampus > Grampus griseus. The sequence continues at coordinate 559,139 of NW_028133314.1, forward strand.
GCACCCCAACTCACCTTTCCTCTTAAGCAAGCATAAGTTGGTTTTCTAAATTTGAGACCCTGTTCTGTTCTGTAATTCAGTTCCTGTGTAGCCAAGTTTACATTCCGTGTATTAGTGATATCTTAGGATGTTTCTTTTTCTGTGTGACTTATTTCAGTTAGAATCATCATACCTGAATCCACTCATTGTGCTGCTAAGAGCCTGATGACATAGATTTCATTGCTGAGTGATATTGCTTTGTAAGTAAATACCACATCTTCTTTATCCATTTTTCACTTTCTGCGATGTTGAACTTGTACTGTAAACGAGGTTCTTGTAAACAGAGGCGTCCCAAACTTTGGGGTGGCTGTGTCTTTTTGATTTTAATTTCCCTAAGCTATAGGACCATAAGTGGAAGTGCCCTAGGCTCTGTTGCTTTGTTTTTTAGATGTTTCAGGAAACACCATACACTTCTCCCGAGTGTCTGTTGGCAGTTTACATCCCGCCCATCAGCATAACAAGGCTCCCAGTTCTCCATGGCCTGTCCTGCCTTTCTGGATTTTACACTTTTTTCAGATGGCCCTTTTGACCGGGGGGAAGTGAGACTTCATTGTAGTGCAGATTTCCTTTGCAAGCTTGCTTGGTTGGCCAAAAAGGGCGTATGCGTTTTTTCCTGAATATATTCAGGAAAAAACGCATACGCCCTTTTTGGCCAAGTGCATCATTGTGGACATTCTGCCTCTTTTCCTATGCTTTCAATGCAATTCCAGTCTACCTCCTGAAATCGGTTTCCTGCAATTCTGCCCCGCTTTCAAGTCCTCTTGGCAGCCTTACTTCAGTATATTTTTGGACGATAGCTGTCATTTATAACTCTGCAGGTTTGTGAATTACAGTGCCCCTGAGCTCCTTTCTTCAACTCACTTTCTTTTGAGCTGGCCGCAACACCGCAGGATGGCTTCAGGCCCTAATCTGCTTCCGGCACGGCACGCTGAGCCTTTGGTTATTTCCTCTTCCTGGTGGGAAATGAGAGTTAAATTTGCCCGTCCAGACACCTCCAGCTAGTCTCTCATTGGTTCTCCCTATTCCTGTTCATCTTCCGCAGAAATTGCAAACTGGGCCAAACAGGAGTTTAAAGGCGCTGACTCTCCAAGTGGGGAGAGTGTTAGTAAAGCGTCTGGACTGTTGCACCCGAGTACCAGGGGAGGAAAACTGAGACATATTTGAACACGTCTCCCGTTCACACGGTTGATCATACTCTGGGTTCCACATGCATGTTTTAGCTGAAGGAAGAATACCTTAAACCTGGAGAGTTGAGACCCGTGGAATGGGTACCATGCAATATGACTTCAAAGGGTCTTCATTTGCTCACCGAACCTCTCCAATCCTATCACTGCTGCGTTTATGCCCCTGTACACATGCTTGATTCTCTTTCGGAGACATAGCAATCCATAGGTTTTAAGATACTTACTAGTCAGGTACATTCTTAGGCGTTTAATATGGGGTGTTGAGTCCATTTCGTTGAGCAAGGAGTAGCTCTTGTCTATTCCATATTTGGCTTAAGGAACTTTATCTGTGCTCATTTCAATCTCTGGTTTTATGCAGCACCCCAACTCACCTTTCCTCTTAAGCAAGCATAAGTTGGTTTTCTAAATTTGAGACCCTGTTCTGTTCTGTAATTCAGTTCCTGTGTAGCCAAGTTTACATTCCGTGTATTAGTGATATCTTATGATGTTTCTTTTTCTGTGTGACTTATTTCAGTTAGAATCATCGTACCTGAATCCACTCATTATGCTGCTAAGGGCCTGATGACATAGATTTCATTGCTGAGTGATACTGCATTGTACGTAAGTACCACAAGTTCTTTATCCATTTTTCACTTTCTGTGATGTTGAACTTGTACGGTAAACGAGGTTCTTGTAAACAGAGGCGTCCCAAACTTTGAGGTGGCTGTGTCTTTTTGATTTTAATTTCCCTAAGCTATAGGACCATAAGTGGAAGTGCCCTAGGCTCTGTTGCTTTGTTTTTTAGATGTTTCAGGAAACACCATACACTTCTCCCGAGTGTCTGTTGGCAATTTATATCCCACCCATCAGCATAACAAGGCTCCCAGTTCTCCATGGCCTGTCCTGCCTTTCTGGATTTTACACTTTTTTCAGATGGCCCTTTTGACCGGGGGGAAGTGAGACTTCATTGTAGTGCAGATTTCCTTTGCAAGCTTGCTTGGTTGGCCAAAAAGTGCGTATGCGTTTTTTCCTGAATATATTCAGGAAAAAACGCATACGCCCTTTTTGGCCAAGTGCATCATTGTGGACGTTCTGCCTCTTTTCCTATGCTTTCAATGCAATTCCAGTCTACCTCCTGAAATCGGTTTCCTGCAATTCTGCCCCGCTTTCAAGTCCTCTTGGAAGCCTTACTTTAGTCTATTTTTGGATGATAGCTGTCATTTATAACTGTGCAGGTTTGTGAATTACAGTGCCCCTGAGCTCCTTTCTTCAACTCGCTTTCTTTTGAGCTGGCCGCAACACCGCAGGATGGCTTCAGGCCCTAATCTGGTTCCGGCACGGCACGCTGAGCCTTTGGTTATTTCCTCTTCCTGGTGGGAAATGAGAGTTAAATTTGCCCGTCCAGACACCTCCAGTTAGTCTCTCATTGGTTCTCCCTATTCCTGTTCATCTTCCGCAGAAATTGCAAACTGGGCCAAACAGGAGGTTAAAGGCGCTGACTCTCCAAGTGGGGAGAGTGTTAGTAAAGCGTCTGGAATGTTGCACCCGAGTACCAGGGGACAAAAACTGAGACATATTTGAACACGTCTCCCGTTCACACGGTTGATCATACTCTGCGTTCCACATGCATGTTTTAGCCGAAGGAAGAATACCTTAAACCTGTAGTGTTGAGACCCGTGGAATGGGTACCATGCAATATGACTTCAAAGGGTCTTCATTTGCTCACCGAACCTCTCCAATCCTATCACTGCTGCGTTTATGCCCCTGTACACACACTTGATTCTCTTTCGGAGACATAGCAATCCATAGGTTTTAAGATACTTACTAGTCAGGTACATTCTTAGGCGTTTAATATGCGGTGTTGAGTCCATTTCGTTGAGCAAGGAGTAGCTCTTGTCTATTCCATATTTGGCTTAAGGAACTTTATCTGTGCTCATTTCGATCTCTGGTTTTATGCAGCACCCCAACTCACCTTTCCTCTTAAGCAAGCATAAGTTGGTTTTCTAAATTTGAGACCCTGTTCTGTTCTGTAATTCAGTTCCTGTGTAGCCAAGTTTACATTCCGTGTATTAGTGATATCTTAGGATGTTTCTTTTTCTGTGTGACTTATTTCAGTTAGAATCATCATACCTGAATCCACTCATTGTGCTGCTAAGAGCCTGATGACATAGATTTCATTGCTGAGTGATATTGCTTTGTAAGTAAATACCACAGCTTCTTTATCCATTTTTCACTTTCTGCGATGTTGAACTTGTACTGTAAACGAGGTTCTTGTAAACAGAGGCGTCCCAAACTTTGGGGTGGCTGTGTCTTTTTGATTTTAATTTCCCTAAGCTATAGGACCATAAGTGGAAGTGCCCTAGGCTCTGTTGCTTTGTTTTTTAGATGTTTCAGGAAACACCATACACTTCTCCCGAGTGTCTGTTGGCAATTTACATCCCACCCCTCAGCATAACAAGGCTCCCAGTTCTCCATGGCCTGTCCTGCCTTTCTGGATTTTACACTTTTTTCAGATGGCCCTTTTGACCGGGGGGAAGTGAGACTTCATTGTAGTGCAGATTTCCTTTGCAAGCTTGCTTGGTTGGCCAAAAAGGGCGTATGCGTTTTTTCCTGAATATATTCAGGAAAAAACGCATACGCCCTTTTTGGCCAAGTGCATCATTGTGGACGTTCTGCCTCTTTTCCTATGCTTTCAATGCAATTCCAGTCTACCTCCTGAAATCGGTTTCCTGCAATTCTGCCCCGCTTTCAAGTCCTCTTGGAAGCCTTACTTTAGTCTATTATTGGATGATAGCTGTCATTTATAACTCTGCAGGTTTGTGAATTACAGTGCCCCTGAGCTCCTTTCTTCAACTCGCTTTCTTTTGAGCTGGCCGCAACACCGCAGGATAGCTTCAGGCCCTAATCTGGTTCCGGCACGGCACGCTGAGCCTTTGGTTATTTCCTCTTCCTGGTGGGAAATGAGAGTTAAATTTGCCCGTCCAGACACCTCCAGTTAGTCTCTCATTGGTTCTCCCTATTCTTGTTCATCTTCCGCAGAAATTGCAAACTGGGCCAAACAGGAGGTTAAAGGCGCTGACTCTCCAAGTGGGGAGAGTGTTAGTAAAGCGTCTGGAATGTTGCACCCGAGTACCAGGGGACAAAAACTGAGACATATTTGAACACGTCTCCCATTCACACGGTTGATCATACTCTGGGTTCCACATGCATGTTTTAGCCGAAGGAAGAATACCTTAAACCTGTAGTGTTGAGACCCGTGGAATGGGTACCATGCAATATGACTTCAAAGGGTCTTCATTTGCTCACCGAACCTCTCCAATCCTATCACTGCTGCGTTTATGCCCCTGTACACACGCTTGATTCTCTTTCGGAGACATAGCAATCCATAGGTTTTAAGATACTTACTAGTCAGGTACATTCTTAGGCGTTTAATATGCGGTGTTGAGTCCATTTCGTTGAGCAAGGAGTAGCTCTTGTCTATTCCATATTTGGCTTAAGGAACTTTATCTGTGCTCATTTCGATTTCTGGTTTTATGCAGCACCCCAACTCACCTTTACCCTTAAGCAAGCAAAGGTGGTTTTCTAAATTTGAGACCCTGTTCTGTTCTGTAATTCAGTTCCTGTGTAGCCAAGTTTACATTCCGTGTATTAGTGATATCTTATGATGTTTCTTTTGCTGTGTGACTTATTTCAGTTAGAATCATCGTACCTGAATCCACTCATTGTGCTGCTAAGGGCCTGATGACATAGATTTCATTGCTGAGTGATATTGCTTTGTAAGTAAATACCACAGCTTCTTTATCCATTTTTCACTTTCTGCAATGTTGAACTTGTACTGTAAACGAGGTTCTTGTAAACAGAGGTGTCCCAAACTTTGGGGTGGCTGTGTCTTTTTGATTTTAATTTCCCTAAGCTATAGGACCATAAGTGGAAGTGCCCTAGGCTCTGTTGCTTTGTTTTTTAGATGTTTCAGGAAACACCATACACTTCTCCCGAGTGTCTGTTGGCAATTTACATCCCGCCCATCAGCATAACAAGGCTCCCAGTTCTCCATGGCCTGTCCTGCCTTTCTGGATTTTACACTTTTTTCAGATGGCCCTTTTGACCGGGGTGAAGTGAGACTTCATTGTAGTGCAGATTTCCTTTGCAAGTTTGCTTGGTTGGCCAAAAAGGGCGTAGGCGTTTTTTCCTGAATATATTCAGGAAAAAACGCATACGCCCTTTTAGGCCAAGTGCATCATTGTGGACGTTCTGCCTCTTTTCCTATGCTTTCAATGCAATTCCAGTCTACCTCCTGAAATCGGTTTCCTGCAATTCTGCCCCGCTTTCAAGTCCTCTTGGCAGCCTTACTTTAGTCTATTTTTGGATGATAGCTGTCATTTATAACTGTGCAGGTTTGTGAATTACAGTGCCCCTGAGCTCCTTTCTTCAACTCGCTTTCTTGTGACCTGGCCGCAACACCGCAGGATGGCTTCAGGCCCTAATCTGGTTCCGGCACGGCACGCTGAGCCTTTGGTTATTTCCTCTTCCTGGTGGGAAATGAGAGTTAAATTTGCCCGTCCAGCCACCTCCAGCTAGTCTCTCATTGGTTCTCGCTATTCCTTTTCATCTTCCGCAGAAATTGCAAACTGGGCCAAACAGGAAGTTAAAGGGACTGATTCTCCAAGTCGGGAGAGTGTTAGTAAAGCGTCTGGAATGTTGCACCCGAGTACCAGGGGAGGAAAACTGAGACATATTTGAACACGTCTCCCGATCACATGGTTGATCATACTCTAGGTTCCACATGCATGTTTTAGCTGAAGGAAGAATACCTTAAACCTGGGTAGTTGAAACCCGTGGAATGGGTACCATGCAATATGACTTCAAAGGGTCTTCATTTGCTCACCGAACCTCTCCAATCCTATCACTGCTGCGTTTATGCCCCTGTACACATGCTTGATTCTCTTTCGGAGACATAGCAATCCATAGGTTTTAAGATACTTACTAGTCAGGTACATTCTTAGGCGTTTAATATGCGGTGTTGAGTCCATTTCGTTGAGCAAGGAGTAGCTCTTGTCTATTCCATATTTGGCTTAAGGAACTTTATCTGTGCTCATTTCAATCTCTGGTTTTATGCAGCACCCCAACTCACCTTTCCTCTTAAGCAAGCATAAGTTGGTTTTCTAAATTTGAGACCCTGTTCTGTTCTGTAATTCAGTTCCTGTGTAGCCAAGTTTACATTCCGTGTATTAGTGATATCTTATGATGTTTCTTTTTCTGTGTGACTTATTTCAGTTAGAATCATCATACCTGAATCCACTCATTGTGCTGCTAAGAGCCTGATGACATAGATTTCATTGCTGAGTGATATTGCTTTGTAAGTAAATACCACATCTTCTTTATCCATTTTTCACTTTCTGCGATGTTGAACTTGTACTGTAAACGAGGTTCTTGTAAACAGAGGCGTCCCAAACTTTGGGGTGGCTGTGTCTTTTTTATTTTAATTTCCCTAAGCTATAGGACCATAAGTGGAAGTGCCCTAGGCTCTGTTGCTTTGTTTTTTAGATGTTTCAGGAAACACCATACACTTCTCCCGAGTGTCTGTTGGCAATTTACATCCCGCCCATCAGCATAACAAGGCTCCCAGTTCCCCATTGCCTGTCCTGCCTTTCTGGATTTTACACTTTTTTCAGATGGCCCTTTTGACCGGGGGGAAGTGAGACTTCATTGTAGTGCAGATTTCCTTTGCAAGCTTGCTTGGTTGGCCAAAAAGGGCGTATGCGTTTTTTCCTGAATATATTCAGGAAAAAACGCATACGCCCTTTTTGGCCAAGTGCATCATTGTGGACGTTCTGCCTCTTTTCCTATGCTTTCAATGCAATTCCAGTCTACCTCCTGAAATCGGTTTCCTGCAATTCTGCCCCGCTTTCAAGTCCTCTTGGCAGCCTTACTTCAGTATATTTTTGGACGATAGCTGTCATTTATAACTCTGCAGGTTTGTGAATTACAGTGCCCCTGAGCTCCTTTCTTCAACTCACTTTCTTTTGAGCTGGCCGCAACACCGCAGGATGGCTTCAGGCCCTAATCTGCTTCCGGCACGGCACGCTGAGCCTTTGGTTATTTCCTCTTCCTGGTGGGAAATGAGAGTTAAATTTGCCCGTCCAGACACCTCCAGCTAGTCTCTCATTGGTTCTCCCTATTCCTGTTCATCTTCCGCAGAAATTGCAAACTGGGCCAAACAGGAGGTTAAAGGCGCTGACTCTCCAAGTGGGGAGAGTGTTAGTAAAGCGTCTGGACTGTTGCACCCGAGTACCAGGGGAGGAAAACTGAGACATATTTGAACACGTCTCCCGTTCACACGGTTGATCATACTCTGGGTTCCACATGCATGTTTTAGCTGAAGGAAGAATACCTTAAACCTGGAGAGTTGAGACCCGTGGAATGGGTACCATGCAATATGACTTCAAAGGGTCTTCATTTGCTCACCGAACCTCTCCAATCCTATCACTGCTGCGTTTATGCCCCTGTACACATGCTTGATTCTCTTTCGGAGACATAGCAATCCATAGGTTTTAAGATACTTACTAGTCAGGTACATTCTTAGGCGTTTAATATGCGGTGTTGAGTCCATTTCGTTGAGCAAGGAGTAGCTCTTGTCTATTCCATATTTGGCTTAAGGAACTTTATCTGTGCTCATTTCGATCTCTGGTTTTATGCAGCACCCCAACTCACCTTTACCCTTAAGCAAGCATAAGTTGGTTTTCTAAATTTGAGACCCTGTTCTGTTCTGTAATTCAGTTCCTGTGTAGCCAAGTTTACATTCCGTGTATTAGTGATATCTTATGATGTTTCTTTTGCTGTGTGACTTATTTCAGTTAGAATCATCGTACCTGAATCCACTCATTGTGCTGCTAAGGGCCTGATGACATAGATTTCATTGCTGAGTGATATTGCTTTGTAAGTAAATACCACAGCTTCTTTATCCATTTTTCACTTTCTGCGATGTTGAACTTGTACTGTAAACGAGGTTCTTGTAAACAGAGGCGTCCCAAACTTTGGGGTGGCTGTGTCTTTTTGATTTTAATTTCCCTAAGCTATAGGACCATAAGTGGAAGTGCCCTAGGCTCTGTTGCTTTGTTTTTTAGATGTTTCAGGAAACACCATACACTTCTCCCGAGTGTCTGTTGGCAATTTACATCCCGCCCATCAGCATAACAAGGCTCCCAGTTCTCCATGGCCTGTCCTGTCTTTCTGGATTTTACACTTTTTTCAGATGGCCCTTTTGACCGGGGGTAAGTGAGACTTCATTGTAGTGCAGATTTCCTTTGCAAGTTTGCTTGGTTGGCCAAAAAGGGCGTATGCGTTTTTTCCTGAATATATTCAGGAAAAAACGCATACGCCCTTTTTGGCCAAGTGCATCATTGTGGACGTTCTGCCTCTTTTCCTATGCTTTCAATGCAATTCCAGTCTACCTCCTGAAATCGGTTTCCTGCAATTCTGCCCCGCTTTCAAGTCCTCTTGGCAGCCTTACTTTAGTCTATTTTTGGATGATAGCTGTCATTTATAACTGTGCAGGTTTGTGAATTACAGTGCCCCTGAGCTCCTTTCTTCAACTCGCTTTCTTGTGACCTGGCCGCAACACCGCAGGATGGCTTCAGGCCCTAATCTGGTTCTGGCACGGCACGCTGAGCCTTTGGTTATTTCCTCTTCCTGGTGGGAAATGAGAGTTAAATTTGCCCGTCCAGCCACCTCCAGCTAGTCTCTCATTGGTTCTCGCTATTCCTTTTCATCTTCCGCAGAAATTGCAAACTGGGCCAAACAGGAGGTTAAAGGGACTGATTCTCCAAGTCGGGAGAGTGTTAGTAAAGCGTCTGGAATGTTGCACCCGAGTACCAGGGGAGGAAAACTGAGACATATTTGAACACGTCTCCCGATCACATGGTTGATCATACTCTAGGTTCCACATGCATATTTTAGCTGAAGGAAGAATACCTTAAACCTGGGTAGTTGAAACCCGTGGAATGGGTACCATGCAATATGACTTCAAAGGGTCTTCATTTGCTCACCGAACCTCTCCAATCCTATCACTGCTGCATTTATGCCCCTGTATACATGCTTGATTCTCTTTCGGAGACAGAGCAATCCATAGGTTTTAAGATACTTACTAGTCAGGTACATTCTTAGGCGTTTAATATGCGGTGTTAAGTCCATTTCGTTGAGCAAGGAGTAGCTCTTGTCTATTACATATTTGGCTTAAGGAACTTTATCTGTGCTCACTTCAATCTCTGGTTTTATGCAGCACCCCAACTCACCTTTCCTCTTAAGCAAGCATAAGTTGGTTTTCTAAATTTGAGACCCTGTTCTGTTCTGTAATTCAGTTCCTGTGTAGCCAAGTTTACATTCCGTGTATTAGTGATATCTTAGGATGTTTCTTTTTCTGTGTGACTTATTTCAGTTAGAATCATCATACCTGAATCCACTCATTGTGCTGCTAAGAGCCTGATGACATAGATTTCATTGCTGAGTGATATTGCTTTGTAAGTAAATACCACATCTTCTTTATCCATTTTTCACTTTCTGCGATGTTGAACTTGTACTGTAAACGAGGTTCTTGTAAACAGAGGCGTCCCAAACTTTGGGGTGGCTGTGTCTTTTTGATTTTAATTTCCCTAAGCTATAGGACCATAAGTGGAAGTGCCCTAGGCTCTGTTGCTTTGTTTTTTAGATGTTTCAGGAAACACCATACACTTCTCCCGAGTGTCTGTTGGCAATTTACATCCCGCCCATCAGCATAACAAGGCTCCCAGTTCTCCATGGCCTGTCCTGCCTTTCTGGATTTTACACTTTTTTCAGATGGCCCTTTTGACCGGGGGGAAGTGAGACTTCATTGTAGTGCAGATTTCCTTTGCAAGCTTGCTTGGTTGGCCAAAAAGGGCGTATGCGTTTTTTCCTGAATATATTCAGGAAAAAACGCATACGCCCTTTTTGGCCAAGTGCATCATTGTGGACGTTCTGCCTCTTTTCCTATGCTTTCAATGCAATTACAGTCTACCTCCTGAAATCGGTTTCCTGCAATTCTGCCCCGCTTTCAAGTCCTCTTGGCAGCCTTACTTCAGTATATTTTTGGACGATAGCTGTCATTTATAACTCTGCAGGTTTGTGAATTACAGTGCCCCTGAGCTCCTTTCTTCAACTCACTTTCTTTTGAGCTGGCCGCAACACTGCAGGATGGCTTCAGGCCCTAATCTGCTTCCGGCACGGCACGCTGAGCCTTTGGTTATTTCCTCTTCCTGGTGGGAAATGAGAGTTAAATTTGCCCGTCCAGACACCTCCAGCTAGTCTCTCATTGGTTCTCCCTATTCCTGTTCATCTTCCGCAGAAATTGCAAACTGGGCCAAACAGGAGGTTAAAGGCGCTGACTCTCCAAGTGGGGAGAGTGTTAGTAAAGCGTCTGGAATGTTGCACCCGAGTACCAGGGGACAAAAACTGAGACATATTTGAACACGTCTCCCGTTCACACGGTTGATCATACTCTGGGTTCCACATGCATGTTTTAGCTGAAGGAAGAATACCTTAAACCTGGAGAGTTGAGACCCGTGGAATGGGTACCATGCAATATGACTTCAAAGGGTCTTCATTTGCTCACCGAACCTCTCCAATCCTATCACTGCTGCATTTATGCCCCTGTACACATGCTTGATTCTCTTTTGGAGACATAGCAATCCATAGGTTTTAAGATACTTACTAGTCAGGTACATTCTTAGGCGTTTAATATGCGGTGTTGAGTCCATTTCGTTGAGCAAGGAGTAGCTCTTGTCTATTCCATATTTGGCTTAAGGAACTTTATCTGTGCTCATTTCGATCTCTGGTTTTATGCAGCACCCCAACTCACCTTTCCCCTTAAGCAAGCATAAGTTGGTTTTCTAAATTTGAGACCCTGTTCTGTTCTGTAATTCAGTTCCTGTGTAGCCAAGTTTACATTCCGTGTATTAATGATATCTTAGGATGTTTCTTTTTCTGTGTGACTTATTTCAGTTAGAATCATCATACCTGAATCCACTCATTGTGCTGCTAAGAGGCTGATGACATAGATTTCATTGCTGAGTGATATTGCTTTGTAAGTAAATACCACATCTTCTTTATCCATTTTTCACTTTCTGCGATGTTGAACTTGTACTGTAAACGAGGTTCTTGTAAACAGAGGCGTCCCAAACTTTGGGGTGGCTGTGTCTTTTTGATTTTAATTTCCCTAAGCTATAGGACCATAAGTGGAAGTGCCCTAGGCTCTGTTGCTTTGTTTTTTAGATGTTTCAGGAAACACCATACACTTCTCCCGAGTGTCTGTTGGCAATTTACATCCCACCCCTCAGCATAACAAGGCTCCCAGTTCTCCATGGCCTGTCCTGCCTTTCTGGATTTTACACTTTTTTCAGATGGCCCTTTTGACCGGGGGGAAGTGAGACTTCATTGTAGTGCAGATTTCCTTTGCAAGCTTGCTTGGTTGGCCAAAAAGGGCGTATGCGTTTTTTCCTGAATATATTCAGGAAAAAACGCATACGCCCTTTTTGGCCAAGTGCATCATTGTGAACGTTCTGCCTCTTTTCCTATGCTTTCAATGCAATTCCAGTCTACCTCCTGAAATCGGTTTCCTGCAATTCTGCCCCGCTTTCAAGTCCTCTTGGAAGCCTTACTTTAGTCTATTTTTGGATGATAGCTGTCATTTATAACTCTGCAGGTTTGTGAATTACAGTGCCCCTGAGCTCCTTTCTTCAACTCGCTTTCTTTTGAGCTGGCCGCAACACCGCTGGATGGCTTCAGGCCCTAATCTGGTTCCGGCACGGCACGCTGAGCCTTTGGTTATTTCCTCTTCCTGGTGGGAAATGAGAGTTAAATTTGCCCGTCCAGACACCTCCAGTTAGTCTCTCATTGGTTCTCCCTATTCCTGTTCATCTTCCGCAGAAATTGCAAACTGGGCCAAACAGGAGGTTAAAGGCGCTGACTCTCCAAGTGGGGAGAGTGTTAGTAAAGCATCTGGAATGTTGCACCCGAGTACCAGGGGACAAAAACTGAGACATATTTGAACACGTCTCCCGTTCACACGGTTGATCATACTCTGGGTTCCACATGCATGTTTTAGCCGAAGGAAGAATACCTTAAACCTGTAGTGTTGAGACCCGTGGAATGGGTACCATGCAATATGACTTCAAAGGGTCTTCATTTGCTCACCGAACCTCTCCAATTCTATCACTGCTGCGTTTATGCCCCTGTACACACGCTTGATTCTCTTTCGGAGACATAGCAATCCATAGGTTTTAAGATACTTACTAGTCAGGTACATTCTTAGGCGTTTAATATGCGGTGTTGAGTCCATTTCGTTGAGCAAGGAGTAGCTCTTGTCTATTCCATATTTGGCTTAAGGAACTTTATCTGTGCTCATTTCGATTTCTGGTTTTATGCAGTACCCGAACTCACCTTTACCCTTAAGCAAGCAAAGGTGGTTTTCTAAATTTGAGACCCTGTTCTGTTCTGTAATTCAGTTCCTGTGTAGCCAAGTTTACATTCCGTGTATTAGTGATATCTTATGATGTTTCTTTTGCTGTGTGACTTATTTCAGTTAGAATCATCGTACCAGAATCCACTCATTGTGCTGCTAAGGGCCTGATGACATAGATTTCATTGCTGAGTGATATTGCTTTGTAAGTAAATACCACAGCTTCTTTATCCATTTTTCACTTTCTGCAATGTTGAACTTGTACTGTAAACGAGGTTCTTGTAAACAGAGGCGTCCCAAACTTTGGGGTGGCTGTGTCTTTTTGATTTTAATTTCCCTAAGCTATAGGACCATAAGTGGAAGTGCCCTAGGCTCTGTTGCTTTGTTTTTTGGATGTTTCAGGAAACACCATACACTTCTCCCGAGTGTCTGTTGGCAATTTACATCCCGCCCATCAGCATAACAAGGCTCCCAGTTCTCCATGGCCTGTCCTGTCTTTCTGGATTTTACACTTTTTTCAGATGGCCCTTTTGACCGGGGGGAAGTGAGACTTCATTGTAGTGCAGATTTCCTTTGCAAGTTTGCTTGGTTGGCCAAAAAGGGCGTATGCGTTTTTTCCTGAATATATTCAGGAAAAAACGCATACGCCCTTTTAGGCCAAGTGCATCATTGTGGACGTTCTGCCTCTTTTCCTATGCTTTCAATGCAATTCCAGTCTACCTCCTGAAATCGGTTTCCTGCAATTCTGCCCCGCTTTCAAGTCCTCTCGGCAGCCTTACTTCAGTCTATTTTTGGACGATACCTGTCATTTATAACTCTGCAGGTTTGTGAATTACAGTGCCCCTGAGCTCCTTTCTTCAACTCACTTTCTTTTGAGCTGGCCGCAACACCGCAGGATGGCTTCAGGCCCTAATCTGCTTCCGGCACGTCACGCTGAGCCTTTGGTTATTTCCTCTTCCTGGTGGGAAATGAGAGTTAAATTTGCCCGTCCAGACACCTCCAGCTAGTCTCTCATTGGTTCTCCCTATTCCTGTTCATCTTCCGCAGAAATTGCAAACTGGGCCAAACAGGAGGTTAAAGGCGCTGACTCTCCAAGTGGGGAGAGTGTTAGTAAAGCGTCTGGACTGTTGCACCCGAGTACCAGGGGAGGAAAACTGAGACATATTTGAACACGTCTCCCGTTCACACGGTTGATCATACTCTGGGTTCCACATGCATGTTTTAGCTGAAGGAAGAATACCTTAAACCTGGAGAGTTGAGACCCGTGGAATGGGTACCATGCAATATGACTTCAAAGGGTCTTCATTTGCTCACCGAACCTCTCCAATCCTATCACTGCTGCGTTTATGCCCCTGTACACACGCTTGATTCTCTTTCGGAGACATAGCAATCCATAGGTTTTAAGATACTTACTAGTCAGGTACATTCTTAGGTGTTTAATATGCGGTGTTGAGTCCATTTCGTTGAGCAAGGAGTAGCTCTTGTCTATTCCATATTTGGCTTAAGGAACTTTATCTGTGCTCATTTCGATCTCTGGTTTTATGCAGCACCCCAACTCACCTTTACCCTTAAGCAAGCATAAGTTGGTTTTCTAAATTTGAGACCCTGTTCTGTTCTGTAATTCAGTTCCTGTGTAGCCAAGTTTACATTCCGTGTATTAGTGATATCTTATGATGTTTCTTTTGCTGTGTGACTTATTTCAGTTAGAATCATCGTACCTGAATCCACTCATTGTGCTGCTAAGGGCCTGATGACATAGATTTCATTGCTGAGTGATATTGCTTTGTAAGTAAATACCACAGCTTCTTTATCCATTTTTCACTTTCTGCGATGTTGAACTTGTACTGTAAACGAGGTTCTTGTAAACAGAGGCGTCCCAAACTTTGGGGTGGCTGTGTCTTTTTGATTTTAATTTCCCTAAGCTATAGGACCATAAGTGGAAGTGCCCTAGGCTCTGTTGCTTTGTTTTTTAGATGTTTCAGGAAACACCATACACTTCTCCCGAGTGTCTGTTGGCAATTTACATCCCGCCCATCAGCATAACAAGGCTCCCAGTTCTCCATGGCCTGTCCTGTCTTTCTGGATTTTACACTTTTTTCAGATGGCCCTTTTGACCGGGGGGAAGTGAGACTTCATTGTAGTGCAGATTTCCTTTGCAAGTTTGCTTGGTTGGCCAAAAAGGGCGTATGCGTTTTTTCCTGAATATATTCAGGAAAAAACGCATACGCCCTTTTTGGCCAAGTGCATCATTGTGGACGTTCTGCCTCTTTTCCTATGCTTTCAATGCAATTCCAGTCTACCTCCTGAAATCGGTTTCCTGCAATTCTGACCCGCTTTCAAGTGTTCTTGGCAGCATTACTTTAGTCTATTTTTGGATGATAACTGTCATTTATAACTGTGCAGGTTTGTGAATTACAGTGCCCCTGAGCTCCTTTCTTCAACTCGCTTTCTTGTGACCTGGCCGCAACACCGCAGGATGGCTTCAGGCCCTAATCTGGTTCCGGCACGGCACGCTGAGCCTTTGGTTATTTCCTCTTCCTGGTGGGAAATGAGAGTTAAATTTGCCCGTCCAGCCACCTCCAGCTAGTCTCTCATTGGTTCTCGCTATTCCTTTTCATCTTCCGCAGAAATTGCAAACTGGGCCAAACAGGAGGTTAAAGGGACTGATTCTCCAAGTCGGGAGAGTGTTAGTAAAGCGTCTGGAATGTTGCACCCGAGTACCAGGGGAGGAAAACTGAGACATATTTGAACACGTCTCCCGATCACATGGTTGATCATACTCTAGGTTCCACATGCATGTTTTAGCTGAAGGAAGAATACCTTAAACCTGGGTAGTTGAAACCCGTGGAATGGGTACCATGCAATATGACTTCAAAGGGTCTTCATTTGCTCACCGAACCTCTCCAATCCTATCACTGCTGCGTTTATGCCCCTGTACACATGCTTGATTCTCTTTCGGAGACATAGCAATCCATAGGTTTTAAGATACTTACTAGTCAGGTACATTCTTAGGCGTTTAATATGCGGTGTTGAGTCCATTTCGTTGAGCAAGGAGTAGCTCTTGTCTATTCCATATTTGGCTTAAGGAACTTTATCTGTGCTCATTTCAATCTCTGGTTTTATGCAGCACCCCAACTCACCTTTCCTCTTAAGCAAGCATAAGTTGGTTTTCTAAATTTGAGACCCTGTTCTGTTCTGTAATTCAGTTCCTGTGTAGCCAAGTTTACATTCCGTGTATTAGTGATATCTTAGGATGTTTCTTTTTCTGTGTGACTTATTTCAGTTAGAATCATCATACCTGAATCCACTCATTGTGCTGCTAAGAGCCTGATGACATAGATTTCATTGCTGAGTGATATTGCTTTGTAAGTAAATACCACATCTTCTTTATCCATTTTTCACTTTCTGCGATGTTGAACTTGTACTGTAAACGAGGTTCTTGTAAACAGAGGCGTCCCAAACTTTGGGGTGGCTGTGTCTTTTTTGTTTTAATTTCCCTAAGCTATAGGACCATAAGTGGAAGTGCCCTAGGCTCTGTTGCTTTGTTTTTTAGATGTTTCAGGAAACACCATACACTTCTCCCGAGTGTCTGTTGGCAATTTACATCCCGCCCATCAGCATAACAAGGCTCCCAGTTCTCCATGGCCTGTCCTGCCTTTCTGGATTTTACACTTTTTTCAGATGGCCCTTTTGACCGGGGGGAAGTGAGACTTCATTGTAGTGCAGATTTCCTTTGCAAGCTTGCTTGGTTGGCCAAAAAGGGCGTATGCGTTTTTTCCTGAATATATTCAGGAAAAAACGCATACGCCCTTTTTGGCCAAGTGCATTATTGTGGACGTTCTGCCTCTTTTCCTATGCTTTCAATGCAATTACAGTCTACCTCCTGAAATCGGTTTCCTGCAATTCTGCCCCGCTTTCAAGTCCTCTTGGCAGCCTTACTTCAGTATATTTTTGGACGATAGCTGTCATTTATAACTCTGCAGGTTTGTGAATTACAGTGCCCCTGAGCTCCTTTCTTCAACTCGCTTTCTTTTGAGCTGGCCGCAACACCGCTGGATGGCTTCAGGCCCTAATCTGGTTCCGGCACGGCACGCTGAGCCTTTGGTTATTTCCTCTTCCTGGTGGGAAATGAGAGTTAAATTTGCCCGTCCAGACACCTCCAGTTAGTCTCTCATTGGTTCTCCCTATTCCTGTTCATCTTCCGCAGAAATTGCAAACTGGGCCAAACAGGAGGTTAAAGGCGCTGACTCTCCAAGTGGGGAGAGTGTTAGTAAAGCGTCTGGAATGTTGCACCCGAGTACCAGGGGACAAAAACTGAGACATATTTGAACACGTCTCCCGTTCACACGGTTGATCATACTCTGGGTTCCACATGCATGTTTTAGCCGAAGGAAGAATACCTTAAACCTGTAGTGTTGAGACCCGTGGAATGGGTACCATGCAATATGACTTCAAAGGGTCTTCATTTGCTCACCGAACCTCTCCAATTCTATCACTGCTGCGTTTATGCCCCTGTACACACGCTTGATTCTCTTTCGGAGACATAGCAATCCATAGGTTTTAAGATACTTACTAGTCAGGTACATTCTTAGGCGTTTAATATGCGGTGTTGAGTCCATTTCGTTGAGCAAGGAGTAGCTCTTGTCTATTCCATATTTGGCTTAAGGAACTTTATCTGTGCTCATTTCGATTTCTGGTTTTATGCAGTACCCGAACTCACCTTTACCCTTAAGCAAGCAAAGGTGGTTTTCTAAATTTGAGACCCTGTTCTGTTCTGTAATTCAGTTCCTGTGTAGCCAAGTTTACATTCCGTGTATTAGTGATATCTTATGATGTTTCTTTTGCTGTGTGACTTATTTCAGTTAGAATCATCGTACCTGAATCCACTCATTGTGCTGCTAAGGGCCTGATGACATAGATTTCATTGCTGAGTGATATTGCTTTGTAAGTAAATACCACAGCTTCTTTATCCATTTTTCACTTTCTGCAATGTTGAACTTGTACTGTAAAGGAGGTTCTTGTAAACAGAGGCGTCCCAAACTTTGGGGTGGCTGTGTCTTTTTGATTTTAATTTCCCTAAGCTATAGGACCATAAGTGGAAGTGCCCTAGGCTCTGTTGCTTTGTTTTTTGGATGTTTCAGGAAACACCATACACTTCTCCCGAGTGTCTGTTGGCAATTTACATCCCGCCCATCAGCATAACAAGGCTCCCAGTTCTCCATGGCCTGTCCTGTCTTTCTGGATTTTACACTTTTTTCAGATGGCCCTTTTGACCGGGGGGAAGTGAGACTTCATTGTAGTGCAGATTTCCTTTGCAAGTTTGCTTGGTTGGCCAAAAAGGGCGTATGCGTTTTTTCCTGAATATATTCAGGAAAAAACGCATACGCCCTTTTAGGCCAAGTGCATCATTGTGGACGTTCTGCCTCTTTTCCTATGCTTTCAATGCAATTCCAGTCTACCTCCTGAAATCGGTTTCCTGCAATTCTGCCCCGCTTTCAAGTCCTCTTGGCAGCCTTACTTCAGTCTATTTTTGGACGATAGCTGTCATTTATAACTCTGCAGGTTTGTGAATTACAGTGCCCCTGAGCTCCTTTCTTCAACTCACTTTCTTTTGAGCTGGCCGCAACACCGCAGGATGGCTTCAGGCCCTAATCTGCTTCCGGCACGGCACGCTGAGCCTTTGGTTATTTCCTCTTCCTGGTGGGAAATGAGAGTTAAATTTGCCCGTCCAGCCACCTCCAGCTAGTCTCTCATTGGTTCTCGCTATTCCTTTTCATCTTCCGCAGAAATTGCAAACTGGGCCAAACAGGAGGTTAAAGGGACTGATTCTCCAAGTCGGGAGAGTGTTAGTAAAGCGTCTGGAATGTTGCACCCGAGTACCAGGGGAGGAAAACTGAGACATATTTGAACACGTCTCCCGATCACATGGTTGATCATACTCTAGGTTCCACATGCATGTTTTAGCTGAAGGAAGAATACCTTAAACCTGGGTAGTTGAAACCCGTGGAATGGGTACCATGCAATATGACTTCAAAGGGTCTTCATTTGCTCACCGAACCTCTCCAATCCTATCACTGCTGCGTTTATGCCCCTGTACACATGCTTGATTCTCTTTCGGAGACATAGCAATCCATAGGTTTTAAGATACTTACTAGTCAGGTACATTCTTAGGCGTTTAATATGCGGTGTTGAGTCCATTTCATTGAGCAAGGAGTAGCTCTTGTCTATTCCATATTTGGCTTAAGGAACTTTATCTGTGCTCATTTCAATCTCTGGTTTTATGCAGCACCCCAACTCACCTTTCCTCTTAAGCAAGCATAAGTTGGTTTTCTAAATTTGAGACCCTGTTCTGTTCTGTAATTCAGTTCCTGTGTAGCCAAGTTTACATTCCGTGTATTAGTGATATCTTATGATGTTTCTTTTGCTGTGTGACTTATTTCAGTTAGAATCATCATACCTGAATCCACTCATTGTGCTGCTAAGAGCCTGATGACATAGATTTCATTGCTGAGTGATATTGCTTTGTAAGTAAATACCACATCTTCTTTATCCATTTTTCACTTTCTGCGATGTTGAACTTGTACTGTAAACGAGGTTCTTGTAAACAGAGGCGTCCCAAACTTTGGGGTGGCTGTGTCTTTTTGATTTTAATTTCCCTAAGCTATAGGACCATAAGTGGAAGTGCCCTAGGCTCTGTTGCTTTGTTTTTTAGATGTTTCAGGAAACACCATACACTTCTCCCGAGTGTCTGTTGGCAATTTACATCCCGCCCATCAGCATAACAAGGCTCCCAGTTCTCCATGGCCTGTCCTGCCTTTCTGGATTTTACACTTTTTTCAGATGGCCCTTTTGACCGGGGGGAAGTGAGACTTCATTGTAGTGCAGATTTCCTTTGCAAGCTTGCTTGGTTGGCCAAAAAGGGCGTATGCGTTTTTTCCTGAATATATTCAGGAAAAAACGCATACGCCCTTTTTGGCCAAGTGCATCATTGTGGACATTCTGCCTCTTTTCCTATGCTTTCAATGCAATTCCAGTCTACCTCCTGAAATCGGTTTCCTGCAATTCTGCCCCGCTTTCAAGTCCTCTTGGCAGCCTTACTTCAGTATATTTTTGGACGATACCTGTCATTTATAACTCTGCAGGTTTGTGAATTACAGTGCCCCTGAGCTCCTTTCTTCAACTCACTTTCTTTTGAACTGGCCGCAACACCGCAGGATGGCTTCAGGCCCTAATCTGCTTCCGGCACGGCACGCTGAGCCTTTGGTTATTTCCTCTTCCTGGTGGGAAATGAGAGTTAAATTTGCCCGTCCAGACACCTCCAGCTAGTCTCTCATTGGTTCTCCCTATTCCTGTTCATCTTCCGCAGAAATTGCAAACTGGGCCAAACAGGAGGTTAAAGGCGCTGACTCTCCAAGTGGGGAGAGTGTTAGTAAAGCGTCTGGACTGTTGCACCCGAGTACCAGGGGAGGAAAACTGAGACATATTTGAACACGTCTCCCGTTCACACGGTTGATCATACTCTGGGTTCCACATGCATGTTTTAGCTGAAGGAAGAATACCTTAAACCTGGAGAGTTGAGACCCGTGGAATGGGTACCATGCAATATGACTTCAAAGGGTCTTCATTTGCTCACCGAACCTCTCCAATCCTATCACTGCTGCGTTTATGCCCCTGTACACATGCTTGATTCTCTTTCAGAGACATAGCAATCCATAGGTTTTAAGATACTTACTAGTCAGGTACATTCTTAGGCGTTTAATATGCGGTGTTGAGTCCATTTCGTTGAGCAAGGAGTAGCTCTTGTCTATTCCATATTTGGCTTAAGGAACTTTATCTGTGCTCATTTCGATCTCTGGTTTTATGCAGCACCCCAACTCACCTTTACCCTTAAGCAAGCATAAGTTGGTTTTCTAAATTTGAGACCCTGTTCTGTTCTGTAATTCAGTTCCTGTGTAGCCAAGTTTACATTCCGTGTATTAGTGATATCTTATGATGTTTCTTTTTCTGTGTGACTTATTTCAGTTAGAATCATCGTACCTGAATCCACTCATTGTGCTGCTAAGGGCCTGATGACATAGATTTCATTGCTGAGTGATATTGCTTTGTAAGTAAATACCACAGCTTCTTTATCCATTTTTCACTTTCTGCGATGTTGAACTTGTACTGTAAACGAGGTTCTTGTAAACAGAGGCGTCCCAAACTTTGGGGTGGCTGTGTCTTTTTGATTTTAATTTCCCTAAGCTATAGGACCATAAGTGGAAGTGCCCTAGGCTCTGTTGCTTTGTTTTTTAGATGTTTCAGGAAACACCATACACTTCTCCCGAGTGTCTGTTGGCAATTTACATCCCGCCCATCAGCATAACAAGGCTCCCAGTTCTCCATGGCCTGTCCTGCCTTTCTGGATTTTACACTTTTTTCAGATGGCCCTTTTGACCGGGGGGAAGTGAGACTTCATTGTAGTGCAGATTTCCTTTGCAAGCTTGCTTGGTTGGCCAAAAAGGGCGTATGCGTTTTTTCCTGAATATATTCAGGAAAAAACGCATACGCCCTTTTTGGCCAAGTGCATCATTGTGGACGTTCTGCCTCTTTTCCTATGCTTTCAATGCAATTCCAGTCTACCTCCTGAAATCGGTTTCCTGCAATTCTGCCCCGCTTTCAAGTCCTCTTGGCAGCCTTACTTTAGTCTATTTTTGGATGATAACTGTCATTTATAACTGTGCAGGTTTGTGAATTACAGTGCCCCTGAGCTCCTTTCTTCAACTCGCTTTCTTGTGACCTGGCCGCAACACCGCAGGATGGCTTCAGGCCCTAATCTGGTTCCGGCACGGCACGCTGAGCCTTTGGTTATTTCCTCTTCCTGGTGGGAAATGAGAGTTAAATTTGCCCGTCCAGCCACCTCCAGCTAGTCTCTCATTGGTTCTCGCTATTCCTTTTCATCTTCCGCAGAAATTGCAAACTGGGCCAAACAGGAGGTTAAAGGGACTGATTCTCCAAGTCGGGAGAGTGTTAGTAAAGCGTCTGGAATGTTGCACCCGAGTACCAGGGGAGGAAAACTGAGACATATTTGAACACGTCTCCCGATCACATGGTTGATCATACTCTAGGTTCCACATGCATGTTTTAGCTGAAGGAAGAATACCTTAAACCTGGGTAGTTGAAACCCGTGGAATGGGTACCATGCAATATGACTTCAAAGGGTCTTCATTTGCTCACCGAACCTCTCCAATCCTATCACTGCTGCGTTTATGCCCCTGTACACATGCTTGATTCTCTTTCAGAGACATAGCAATCCATAGGTTTTAAGATACTTACTAGTCAGGTACATTCTTAGGCGTTTAATATGCGGTGTTGAGTCCATTTCGTTGAGCAAGGAGTAGCTCTTGTCTATTCCATATTTGGCTTAAGGAACTTTATCTGTGCTCATTTCAATCTCTGGTTTTATGCAGCACCCCAACTCACCTTTCCTCTTAAGCAAGCATAAGTTGGTTTTCTAAATTTGAGACCCTGTTCTGTTCTGTAATTCAGTTCCTGTGTAGCCAAGTTTACATTCCGTGTATTAGTGATATCTTAGGATGTTTCTTTTTCTGTGTGACTTATTTCAGTTAGAATCATCATACCTGAATCCACTCATTGTGCTGCTAAGAGCCTGATGACATAGATTTCATTGCTGAGTGATATTGCTTTGTAAGTAAATACCACATCTTCTTTATCCATTTTTCACTTTCTGCGATGTTGAACTTGTACTGTAAACGAGGTTCTTGTAAACAGAGGCGTCCCAAACTTTGGGGTGGCTGTGTCTTTTTGATTTTAATTTCCCTAAGCTATAGGACCATAAGTGGAAGTGCCCTAGGCTCTGTTGCTTTGTTTTTTAGATGTTTCAGGAAACACCATACACTTCTCCCGAGTGTCTGTTGGCAATTTACATCCCACCCATCAGCATAACAAGGCTCCCAGTTCTCCATGGCCTGTCCTGCCTTTCTGGATTTTACACTTTTTTCAGATGGCCCTTTTGACCAGGGGGAAGTGAGACTTCATTGTAGTGCAGATTTCCTTTGCAAGCTTGCTTGGTTGGCCAAAAAGGGCGTATGCGTTTTTTCCTGAATATATTCAGGAAAAAACGCATACGCCCTTTTTGTCCAAGTGCATCATTGTGGACGTTCTGCCTCTTTTCCTATGCTTTCAATGCAATTCTAGTCTACCTCCTGAAATCGGTTTCCTGCAATTCTGCCCCGCTTTCAAGTCCTCTTGGAAGCCTTACTTTAGTCTATTTTTGGATGATAGCTGTCATTTATAACTCTGCAGGTTTGTGAATTACAGTGCCCCTGAGCTCCTTTCTTCAACTCGCTTTCTTTTGAGCTGGCCGCAACACCGCAGGATGGCTTCAGGCCCTAATCTGGTTCCGGCACGGCACGCTGAGCCTTTGGTTATTTCCTCTTCCTGGTGGGAAATGAGAGTTAAATTTGCCCGTCCAGACACCTCCAGTTAGTCTCTCATTGGTTCTCCCTATTCCTGTTCATCTTCCGCAGAAATTGCAAACTGGGCCAAACAGGAGGTTAAAGGCGCTGACTCTCCAAGTGGGGAGAGTGTTAGTAAAGCGTCTGGAATGTTGCACCCGAGTACCAGGGGACAAAAACTGAGACATATTTGAACACGTCTCCCGTTCACACGGTTGATCATACTCTGGGTTCCACATGCATGTTTTAGCCGAAGGAAGAATACCTTAAACCTGTAGTGTTGAGACCCGTGGAATGGGTACCATGCAATATGACTTCAAAGGGTCTTCATTTGCTCACCGAACCTCTCCAATCCTATCACTGCTGCGTTTATGCCCCTGTACACACGCTTGATTCTCTTTCGGAGACATAGCAATCCATAGGTTTTAAGATACTTACTAGTCAGGTACATTCTTAGGCGTTTAATATGCGGTGTTGAGTCCATTTCGTTGAGCAAGGAGTAGCTCTTGTCTATTCCATATTTGGCTTAAGGAACTTTATCTGTGCTCATTTCGATTTCTGGTTTTATGCAGCACCCCAACTCACCTTTACCCTTAAGCAAGCAAAGGTGGTTTTCTAAATTTGAGACCCTGTTCTGTTCTGTAATTCAGTTCCTGTGTAGCCAAGTTTACATTCCGTGTATTAGTGATATCTTATGATGTTTCTTTTGCTGTGTGACTTATTTCAGTTAGAATCATCGTACCTGAATCCACTCATTGTGCTGCTAAGGGCCTGATGACATAGATTTCATTGCTGAGTGATATTGCTCTGTAAGTAAATACCACAGCTTCTTTATCCATTTTTCACTTTCTACAATGTTGAACTTGTACTGTAAACGAGGTTCTTGTAAACAGAGGCGTCCCAAACTTTGGGGTGGCTGTGTCTTTTTGATTTTAATTTCCCTAAGCTATAGGACCATAAGTGGAAGTGCCCTAGGCTCTGTTGCTTTGTTTTTTAGATGTTTCAGGAAACACCATACACTTCTCCCGAGTGTCTGTTGGCAATTTACATCCCGCCCATCAGCATAACAAGGCTCCCAGTTCTCCATGGCCTGTCCTGTCTTTCTGGATTTTACACTTTTTTCAGATGGCCCTTTTGACCGGGGGGAAGTGAGACTTCATTGTAGTGCAGATTTCCTTTGCAAGTTTGCTTGGTTGGCCAAAAAGGGCGTATGCGTTTTTTCCTGAATATATTCAGGAAAAAACGCATACGCCCTTTTAGGCCAAGTGCATCATTGTGGACGTTCTGCCTCTTTTCCTATGCTTTCAATGCAATTCCAGTCTACCTCCTGAAATCGGTTTCCTGCAATTCTGCCCCGCTTTCAAGTCCTCTTGGAAGCCTTACTTTAGTCTATTTTTGGATGATAGCTGTCATTTATAACTCTGCAGGTTTGTGAATTACAGTGCCCCTGAGCTCCTTTCTTCAACTCGCTTTCTTGTGACCTGGCCGCAACACCGCAGGATGGCTTCAGGCCCTAATCTGGTTCCGGCACGGCACGCTGAGCCTTTGGTTATTTCCTCTTCCTGGTGGGAAATGAGAGTTAAATTTGCCCGTCCAGCCACCTCCAGCTAGTCTCTCATTGGTTCTCGCTATTCCTTTTCATCTTCCGCAGAAATTGCAAACTGGGCCAAACAGGAGGTTAAAGGGACTGATTCTCCAAGTCGGGAGAGTGTTAGTAAAGCGTCTGGAATGTTGCACCCGAGTACCAGGGGAGGAAAACTGAGACATATTTGAACACGTCTCCCGATCACATGGTTGATCATACTCTAGGTTCCACATGCATGTTTTAGCTGAAGGAAGAATACCTTAAACCTGGAGAGTTGAGACCCGTGGAATGGGTACCATGCAATATGACTTCAAAGGGTCTTCATTTGCTCACCGAACCTCTCCAATCCTATCACTGCTGCGTTTATGCCCCTGTACACACCCTTGATTCTCTTTCGGAGACATAGCAATCCATAGGTTTTAAGATACTTACTAGTCAGGTACATTCTTAGGCGTTTAATATGCGGTGTTGAGTCCATTTCGTTGAACAAGGAGTAGCTCTTGTCTATTCCATATTTGGCTTAAGGAACTTTATCTGTGCTCATTTCGATCTCTGGTTTTATGCAGCACCCCAACTCACCTTTACCCTTAAGCAAGCATAAGTTGGTTTTCTAAATTTGAGACCCTGTTCTGTTCTGTAATTCAGTTCCTGTGTAGCCAAGTTTACATTCCGTGTATTAGTGATATCTTATGATGTTTCTTTTTCTGTGTGACTTATTTCAGTTAGAATCATCGTACCTGAATCCACTCATTGTGCTGCTAAGGGCCTGATGACATAGATTTCATTGCTGAGTGATATTGCTTTGTAAGTAAATACCACATCTTCTTTATCCATTTTTCACTTTCTGCGATGTTGAACTTGTACTGTAAACGAGGTTCTTGTAAACAGAGACGTCCCAAACTTTGGGGTGGCTGTGTCTTTTTGATTTTAATTTCCCTAAGCTATAGGACCATAAGTGGAAGTGCCCTAGGCTCTGTTGCTTTGTTTTTTAGATGTTTCAGGAAACACCATACACTTCTCCCGAGTGTCTGTTGGCAATTTACATCCCGCCCATCAGCATAACAAGGCTCCCAGTTCTCCATGGCCTGTCCTGCCTTTCTGGATTTTACACTTTTTTCAGATGGCCCTTTTGACCGGGGGGAAGTGAGACTTCATTGTAGTGCAGATTTCCTTTGCAAGCTTGCTTGGTTGGCCAAAAAGGGCGTATGCGTTTTTTCCTGAATATATTCAGGAAAAAACGCATACGCCCTTTTTGGCCAAGTGCATCATTGTGGACGTTCTGCCTCTTTTCCTATGCTTTCAATGCAATTCCAGTCTACCTCCTGAAATCGGTTTCCTGCAATTCTGCCCCGCTTTCAAGTCCTCTTGGCAGCCTTACTTTAGTCTATTTTTGGATGATAGCTGTCGTTTATAACTGTGCAGGTTTGTGAATTACAGTGCCCCTGAGCTCCTTTCTTCAACTCGCTTTCTTGTGACCTGGCCGCAACACCGCAGGATGGCTTCAGGCCCTAATCTGGTTCCGGCACGGCACGCTGAGCCTTTGGTTATTTCCTCTTCCTGGTGGGAAATGAGAGTTAAATTTGCCCGTCCAGCCACCTCCAGCTAGTCTCTCATTGGTTCTCGCTATTCCTTTTCATCTTCCGCAGAAATTGCAAAGTGGGCCAAACAGGAGGCTAAAGGGACTGATTCTCCAAGTCGGGAGAGTGTTAGTAAAGCGTCTGGAATGTTGCACCCGAGTACCAGGGTACGAAAACTGAGACATATTTGAACACGTCTCCCGATCACATGGTTGATCATACTCTAGGTTCCACATGCATGTTTTAGCTGAAGGAAGAATACCTTAAACCTGGGTAGTTGAAACCCGTGGAATGGGTACCATGCAATATGACTTCAAAGGGTCTTCATTTGCTCACCGAACCTCTCCAATCCTATCACTGCTGCGTTTATGCCCCTGTACACATGCTTGATTCTCTTTCGGAGACATAGCAATCCATAGGTTTTAAGATACTTACTAGTCAGGTACATTCTTAGGCGTTTAATATGCGGTGTTGAGTCCATTTCGTTGAGCAAGGAGTAGCTCTTGTCTATTCCATATTTGGCTTAAGGAACTTTATCTGTGCTCATTTCAATCTCTGGTTTTATGCAGCACCCCAACTCACCTTTACCCTTAAGCAAGCATAAGTTGGTTTTCTAAATTTGAGACCCTGTTCTGTTCTGTAATTCAGTTCCTGTGTAGCCAAGTTTACATTCCGTGTATTAGTGATATCTTATGATGTTTCTTTTGCTGTGTGACTTATTTCAGTTAGAATCATCGTACCTGAATCCACTCATTGTGCTGCTAAGGGCCTGATGACATAGATTTCATTGCTGAGTGATATTGCTTTGTAAGTAAATACCACAGCTTCTTTATCCATTTTTCACTTTCTGCAATGTTGAACTTGTACTGTAAACGAGGTTCTTGTAAACAGAGGCGTCCCAAACTTTGGGGTGGCTGTGTCTTTTTTATTTTAATTTCCCTAAGCTATAGGACCATAAGTGGAAGTGCCCTAGGCTCTGTTGCTTTGTTTTTTAGATGTTTCAGGAAACACCATACACTTCTCCCGAGTGTCTGTTGGCAATTTCCATCCCGCCCATCAGCATAACAAGGCTCCCAGTTCTCCATGGCCTGTCCTGTCTTTCTGGATTTTACACTTTTTTCAGATGGCCCTATTGACCGGGGGGAAGTGAGACTTCATTGTAGTGCAGATTTCTTTGCAAGTTTGCTTGGTTGGCCAAAAAGGGCGTATGCGTTTTTTCCTGAATATATTCAGGAAAAAACGCATACGCCCTTTTTGGCCAAGTGCATCATTGTGGACGTTCTGCCTCTTTTCCTATGCTTTCAATGCAATTCCAGTCTACCTCCTGAAATCGGTTTCCTGCAATTCTGCCCCGCTTTCAAGTCCTCTTGGCAGCCTTACTTTAGTCTATTTTTGGATGATAGCTGTCATTTATAACTGTGCAGGTTTGTGAATTACAGTGCCCCTGAGCTCCTTTCTTCAACTCGCTTTCTTGTGACCTGGCCACAACACCGCAGGATGGCTTCAGGCCCTAATCTGGTTCCGGCACGGCACGCTGAGCCTTTGGTTATTTCCTCTTCCTTGTGGGAAATGAGAGTTAAATTTGCCCGTCCAGACACCTCCAGCTAGTCTCTCATTGGTTCTCCCTATTCCTGTTCATCTTCCGCAGAAATTGCAAACTGGGCCAAACAGGAGGTTAAAGGCGCTGACTCTCCAAGTGGGGAGAGTGTTAGTAAAGCGTCTGGACTGTTGCACCCGAGTACCAGGGGAGGAAAACTGAGACATATTTGAACACGTCTCCCGTTCACACGGTTGATCATACTCTGGGTTCCACATGCATGTTTTAGCTGAAGGAAGAATACCTTAAACCTGGAGAGTTGAGACCCGTGGAATGGGTACCATGCAATATGACTTCAAAGGGTCTTCATTTGCTCACCGAACCTCTCCAATCCTATCACTGCTGCGTTTATGCCCCTGTACACATGCTTGATTCTCTTTCGGAGACATAGCAATCCATAGGTTTTAAGATACTTACTAGTCAGGTACATTCTTAGGCGTTTAATATGGGGTGTTGAGTCCATTTCGTTGAGCAAGGAGTAGCTCTTGTCTATTCCATATTTGGCTTAAGGAACTTTATCTGTGCTCATTTCAATCTCTGGTTTTATGCAGCACCCCAACTCACCTTTCCCCTTAAGCAAGCATAAGTTGGTTTTCTAAATTTGAGACCCTGTTCTGTTTTGGAATTCAGTTCCTGTGTAGCCAAGTTTACATTCCGTGTATTAGTGATATCTTATGATGTTTCTTTTTCTGTGTGACTTATTTCAGTTAGAATCATCGTACCTGAATCCACTCATTATGCTGCTAAGGGCCTGATGACATAGATTTCATTGCTGAGTGATACTGCATTGTACGTAAGTACCACAAGTTCTTTATCCATTTTTCACTTTCTGTGATATTGAACTTGTACGGTAAACGAGGTTCTTGTAAACAGAGGCGTCCCAAACTTTGGGGTGGCTGTGTCTTTTTGATTTTAATTTCCCTAAGCTATAGGACCATAAGTGGAAGTGCCCTAGGCTCTGTTGCTTTGTTTTTTAGATGTTTCAGGAAACACCATACACTTCTCCCGAGTGTCTGTTGGCAATTTATATCCCACCCATCAGCATAACAAGGCTCCCAGTTCTCCATGGCCTGTCCTGCCTTTCTGGATTTTACACTTTTTTCAGATGGCCCTTTTGACCGGGGGGAAGTGAGACTTCATTGTAGTGCAGATTTCCTTTGCAAGCTTGCTTGGTTGGCCAAAAAGGGCGTATGCGTTTTTTCCTGAATATATTCAGGAAAAAACGCATACGCCCTTTTTGGCCAAGTGCATCATTGTGGACGTTCTGCCTCTTTTCCTATGCTTTCAATGCAATTCCAGTCTACCTCCTGAAATCGGTTTCCTGCAATTCTGCCCCGCTTTCAAGTCCTCTTGGAAGCCTTACTTTAGTCTATTTTTGGATGATAGCTGTCATTTATAACTCTGCAGGTTTGTGAATTACAGTGCCCCTGAGCTCCTTTCTTCACCTCGCTTTCTTTTGAGCTGGCCGCAACACCGCAGGATGGCTTCAGGCCCTAATCTGGTTCCGGCACGGCACGCTGAGCCTTTGGTTATTTCCTCTACCTGGTGGGAAATGAGAGTTAAATTTGCCCGTCCAGACACCTCCAGTTAGTCTCTCATTGGTTCTCCCTATTCCTGTTCATCTTCCGCAGAAATTGCAAACTGGGCCAAACAGGAGGTTAAAGGCGCTGACTCTCCAAGTGGGGAGAGTGTTAGTAAAGCGTCTGGAATGTTGCACCCGAGTACCAGGGGACAAAAACTGAGACATATTTGAACACGTCTCCCGTTCACACGGTTGATCATACTCTGGGTTCCACATGCATGTTTTAGCCGAAGGAAGAATACCTTAAACCTGTAGTGTTGAGACCCGTGGAATGGGTACCATGCAATATGACTTCAAAGGGTCTTCATTTGCTCACCGAACCTCTCCAATCCTATCACTGCTGCGTTTATGCCCCTGTACACACGCTTGATTCTCTTTCGGAGACATAGCAGTCCATAGGTTTTAAGATACTTACTAGTCAGGTACATTCTTAGGCGTTTAATATGGGGTGTGGAGTCCATTTCGTTGAGCAAGGAGTAGCTCTTGTCTATTCCATATTTGGCTTAAGGAACTTTATCTGTGCTCATTTCAATCTCTGGTTTTATGCAGCACCCCAACTCACCTTTACCCTTAAGCAAGCATAAGTTGGTTTTCTAAATTTGAGACCCTGTTCTGTTTTGGAATTCAGTTCCTGTGTAGCCAAGTTTACATTCCGTGTATTAGTGATATCTTATGATGTTTCTTTTGCTGTGTGACTTATTTCAGTTAGAATCATCGTACCTGAATCCACTCATTATGCTGCTACGGGCCTGATGACATAGATTTCATTGCTGAGTGATACTGCATTGTACGTAAGTACCACAAGTTCTTTATCCATTTTTCACTTTCTGTGATATTGAACTTGTACGGTAAACGAGGTTCTTGTAAACAGAGGCGTCCCAAACTTTGGGGTGGCTGTGTCTTTTTGATTTTAATTTCCCTAAGCTATAGGACCATAAGTGGAAGTGCCCTAGGCTCTGTTGCTTTGTTTTATAGATGTTTCAGGAAACACCATACATTTCTCCCGAGTGTCTGTTGGCAATTTATATCCCACTAATCAGCATAACAAGGCTCCCAGTTCTCCATGGCCTGTCCTGCCTTTCTGGATTTTACACTTTTTTCAGATGGCCCTTTTGACCGGGGGGAAGTGAGACTTCATTGTAGTGCAGATTTCCTTTGCAAGCTTGCTTGGTTGGCCAAAAAGGGCGTATGCGATTTTTCCTGAATATATTCAGGAAAAAACGCATACGCCCTTTTTGGCCAAGTGCATCATTGTGGACGTTCTGCCTCTTTTCCTATGCTTTCAATGCAATTCCAGTCTACCTCCTGAAATCGGTTTCCTGCAATTCTGTCCCGCTTTCAAGTCCTCTTGGAAGCCTTACTTTAGTCTATTTTTGGATGATAGCTGTCATTTATAACTCTGCAGGTTTGTGAATTACAGTGCCCCTGAGCTCCTTTCTTCAACTCGCTTTCTTTTGAGCTGGCCGCAACACCGCAGGATGGCTTCAGGCCCTAATCTGGTTCCGGCACGGCACGCTGAGCCTTTGGTTATTTCCTCTTCCTGGTGGGAAATGAGAGTTAAATTTGCCCGTCCAGCCACCTCCAGCTAGTCTCTCATTGGTTCTCGCTATTCCTTTTCATCTTCCGCAGAAATTGCAAACTGGGCCAAACAGGAGGTTAAAGGGACTGATTCTCCAAGTCGGGAGAGTGTTAGTAAAGCGTCTGGAATGTTGCACCCGAGTACCAGGGGAGGAAAACTGAGACATATTTGAACACGTCTCCCGATCACATGGTTGATCATACTCTAGGTTCCACATGCATGTTTTAGCTGAAGGAAGAATACCTTAAACCTGGGTAGTTGAAACCCGTGGAATGGGTACCATGCAATATGACTTCAAAGGGTCTTCATTTGCTCACCGAACCTCTCCAATCCTATCACTGCTGCGTTTATGCCCCTGTACACATGCTTGATTCTCTTTCGGAGACATAGCAATCCATAGGTTTTAAGATACTTACTAGTCAGGTACATTCTTAGGCGTTTAATATGCGGTGTTGAGTCCATTTCGTTGAGCAAGGAGTAGCTCTTGTCTATTCCATATTTGGCTTAAGGAACTTTATCTGTGCTCATTTCAATCTCTGGTTTTATGCAGCACCCCAACTCACCTTTCCTCTTAAGCAAGCATAAGTTGGTTTTCTAAATTTGAGACCCTGTTCTGTTCTGTAATTCAGTTCCTGTGTAGCCAAGTTTACATTCCGTGTATTAGTGATATCTTATGATGTTTCTTTTTCTGTGTGACTTATTTCAGTTAGAATCATCATACCTGAATCCACTCATTGTGCTGCTAAGAGCCTGATGACATAGATTTCATTGCTGAGTGATATTGCTTTGTAAGTAAATACCACATCTTCTTTATCCATTTTTCACTTTCTGCGATGTTGAACTTGTACTGTAAACGAGGTTCTTGTAAACAGAGGCGTCCCAAACTTTGGGGTGGCTGTGTCTTTTTGATTTTAATTTCCCTAAGCTATAGGACCATAAGTGGAAGTGCCCTAGGCTCTGTTGCTTTGTTTTTTAGATATTTCAGGAAACACCATATACTTCTCCCGAGTGTCTGTTGGCAATTTACATCCCGCCCATCAGCATAACAAGGCTCCCAGTTCTCCATGGCCTGTCCTGCCTTTCTGGATTTTACACTTTTTTCAGATGGCCCTTTTGACCGGGGGGAAGTGAGACTTCATTGTAGTGCAGATTTCCTTTGCAAGCTTGCTTGGTTGGCCAAAAAGGGCGTATGCGATTTTTCCTGAATATATTCAGGAAAAAACGCATACGCCCTTTTTGGCCAAGTGCATCATTGTGGACGTTCTGCCTCTTTTCCTATGCTTTCAATGCAATTCAAGTCTACCTCCTGAAATCGGTTTCCTGCAATTCTGCCCCGCTTTCAAGTCCTCTTGGAAGCCTTACTTTAGTCTATTTTTGGATGATAGCTGTCATTTATAACTCTGCAGGTTTGTGAATTACAGTGCCCCTGAGCTCCTTTCTTCAACTCGCTTTCTTGTGACCTGGCCGCAACACCGCAGGATGGCTTCAGGCCCTAATCTGGTTCCGGCACGGCACGCTGAGCCTTTGGTTATTTCCTCTTCCTGGTGGGAAATGAGAGTTAAATTTGCCCGTCCAGACACCTCCAGCTAGTCTCTAATTGGTTCTCGCTATTCCTTTTCATCTTCCGCAGAAATTGCAAACTGGGCCAAACAGGAGGTTAAAGGGACTGATTCTCCAAGTCGGGAGAGTGTTAGTAAAGCGTCTGGAATGTTGCACCCGAGTACCAGGGGAGGAAAACTGAGACATATTTGAACACGTCTCCCGATCACATGGTTGATCATACTCTAGGTTCCACATGCATGTTTTAGCTGAAGGAAGAATACCTTAAACCTGGGTAGTTGAAACCCGTGGAATGGGTACCATGCAATATGACTTCAAAGGGTCTTCATTTGCTCACCGAACCTCTCCAATCCTATCACTGCTGCGTTTATGCCCCTGTACACATGCTTGATTCTCTTTCGGAGACATAGCAATCCATAGGTTTTAAGATACTTACTAGTCAGGTACATTCTTAGGCGTTTAATATGCGGTGTTGAGTCCATTTCATTGAGCAAGGAGTAGCTCTTGTCTATTCCATATTTGGCTTAAGGAACTTTATCTGTGCTCATTTCAATCTCTGGTTTTATGCAGCACCCCAACTCACCTTTCCTCTTAAGCAAGCATAAGTTGGTTTTCTAAATTTGAGACCCTGTTCTGTTCTGTAATTCAGTTCCTGTGTAGCCAAGTTTACATTCCGTGTATTAGTGATATCTTAGGATGTTTCTTTTTCTGTGTGACTTATTTCAGTTAGAATCATCGTACCTGAATCCACTCATTGTGCTGCTAAGAGCCTGATGACATAGATTTCATTGCTGAGTGATATTGCTTTGTAAGTAAATACCACATCTTCTTTATCCATTTTTCACTTTCTGCGATGTTGAACTTGTACTGTAAACGAGGTTCTTGTAAACAGAGGCGTCCCAAACTTTGGGGTGGCTGTGTCTTTTTGATTTTAATTTCCCTAAGCTATAGGACCATAAGTGGAAGTGCCCTAGGCTCTGTTGCTTTGTTTTTTAGATGTTTCAGGAAACACCATACACTTCTCCCGAGTGTCTGTTGGCAATTTACATCCCACCCCTCAGCATAACAAGGCTCCCAGTTCTCCATGGCCTGTCCTGCCTTTCTGGATTTTACACTTTTTTCAGATGGCCCTTTTGACCGGGGGGAAGTGAGACTTCATTGTAGTGCAGATTTCCTTTGCAAGCTTGCTTGGTTGGCCAAAAAGGGCGTATGCGTTTTATCCTGAATATATTCAGGAAAAAACGCATACGCCCTTTTTGGCCAAGTGCATCATTGTGGACGTTCTGCCTCTTTTCCTATGCTTTCAATGCAATTCCAGTCTACCTCCTGAAATCGGTTTCCTGCAATTCTGCCCCGCTTTCAAGTCCTCTTGGAAGCCTTACTTTAGTCTATTTTTGGATGATAGCTGTCATTTATAACTCTGCAGGTTTGTGAATTACAGTGCCCCTGAGCTCCTTTCTTCAACTCGCTTTCTTTTGAGCGGGCCGCAACACCGCAGGATGGCTTCAGGCCCTAATCTGGTTCCGGCACGGCACGCTGAGCCTTTGGTTATTTCCTCTTCCTGGTGGGAAATGAGAGTTAAATTTGCCCGTCCAGACACCTCCAGTTAGTCTCTCATTGGTTCTCCCTATTCCTGTTCATCTTCCGCAGAAATTGCAAACTGGGCCAAACAGGAGGTTAAAGGCGCTGACTCTCCAAGTGGGGAGAGTGTTAGTAAAGCGTCTGGAATGTTGCACCCGAGTACCAGGGGACAAAAACTGAGACATATTTGAACACGTCTCCCGTTCACACGGTTGATCATACTCTGGGTTCCACATGCATGTTTTAGCCGAAGGAAGAATACCTTAAACCTGTAGTGTTGAGACCCGTGGAATGGGTACCATGCAATATGACTTCAAAGGGTCTTCATTTGCTCACCAAACCTCTCCAATCCTATCACTGCTGCGTTTATGCCCCTGTACACACGCTTGATTCTCTTTCGGAGACATAGCAATCCATAGGTTTTAAGATACTTACTAGTCAGGTACATTCTTAGGCGTTTAATATGCGGTGTTGAGTCCATTTCGCTGAGCAAGGAGTAGCTCTTGTCTATTCCATATTTGGCTTAAGGAACTTTATCTGTGCTCATTTCGATTTCTGGTTTTATGCAGCACCCCAACTCACCTTTACCCTTAAGCAAGCAAAGGTGGTTTTCTAAATTTGAGACCCTGTTCTGTTCTGTAATTCAGTTCCAGTGTAGCCAAGATTACATTCCGTGTATTAGTGATATCTTATGATGTTTCTTTTGCTGTGTGACTTATTTCAGTTAGAATCATCGTACCTGAATCCACTCATTGTGCTGCTAAGGGCCTGATGACATAGATTTCATTGCTGAGTGATATTGCTTTGTAAGTAAATACCACAGCTTCTTTATCCATTTTTCACTTTCTGCGATGTTGAACTTGTACTGTAAACGAGGTTCTTGTAAACAGAGGCGTCCCAAACTTTGGGGTGGCTGTGTCTTTTTGATTTTAATTTCCCTAAGCTATAGGACCATAAGTGGAAGTGCCCTAGGCTCTGTTGCTTTGTTTTTTAGATATTTCAGGAAACACCATATACTTCTCCCGAGTGTCTGTTGGCAATTTACATCCCGCCCATCAGCATAACAAGGCTCCCAGTTCTCCATGGCCTGTCCTGCCTTTCTGGATTTTACACTTTTTTCAGATGGCCCTTTTGACCGGGGGGAAGTGAGACTTCATTGTAGTGCAGATTTCCTTTGCAAGCTTGCTTGGTTGGCCAAAAAGGGCGTATGCGTTTTTTCCTGAATATATTCAGGAAAAAACGCATACGCCCTTTTTGGCCAAGTGCATCATTGTGGACGTTCTGCCTCTTTTCCTATGCTTTCAATGCAATTCAAGTCTACCTCCTGAAATCGGTTTCCTGCAATTCTGCCCCGCTTTCAAGTCCTCTTGGAAGCCTTACTTTAGTCTATTTTTGGATGATAGCTGTCATTTATAACTCTGCAGGTTTGTGAATTACAGTGCCCCTGAGCTCCTTTCTTCAACTCGCTTTCTTGTGACCTGGCCGCAACACCGCAGGATGGCTTCAGGCCCTAATCTGGTTCCGGCACGGCACGCTGAGCCTTTGGTTATTTCCTCTTCCTGGTGGGAAATGAGAGTTAAATTTGCCCGTCCAGACACCTCCAGCTAGTCTCTAATTGGTTCTCGCTATTCCTTTTCATCTTCCGCAGAAATTGCAAACTGGGCCAAACAGGAGGTTAAAGGCGCTGACTCTCCAAGTGGGGAGAGTGTTAGTAAAGCGTCTGGAATGTTGCACCCGAGTACCAGGGGACAAAAACTGAGACATATTTGAACACGTCTCCCGTTCACACGGTTGATCATACTCTGGGTTCCACATGCATGTTTTAGCCGAAGGAAGAATACCTTAAACCTGTAGTGTTGAGACCCGTGGAATGGGTACCATGCAATATGACTTCAAAGGGTCTTCATTTGCTCACCAAACCTCTCCAATCCTATCACTGCTGCGTTTATGCCCCTGTACACACGCTTGATTCTCTTTCGGAGACATAGCAATCCATAGGTTTTAAGATACTTACTAGTCAGGTACATTCTTAGGCGTTTAATATGCGGTGTTGAGTCCATTTCGCTGAGCAAGGAGTAGCTCTTGTCTATTCCATATTTGGCTTAAGGAACTTTATCTGTGCTCATTTCGATTTCTGGTTTTATGCAGCACCCCAACTCACCTTTACCCTTAAGCAAGCAAAGGTGGTTTTCTAAATTTGAGACCCTGTTCTGTTCTGTAATTCAGTTCCAGTGTAGCCAAGATTACATTCCGTGTATTAGTGATATCTTATGATGTTTCTTTTGCTGTGTGACTTATTTCAGTTAGAATCATCGTACCTGAATCCACTCATTGTGCTGCTAAGGGCCTGATGACATAGATTTCATTGCTGAGTGATATTGCTTTGTAAGTAAATACCACAGCTTCTTTATCCATTTTTCACTTTCTGCGATGTTGAACTTGTACTGTAAACGAGGTTCTTGTAAACAGAGGCGTCCCAAACTTTGGGGTGGCTGTGTCTTTTTGATTTTAATTTCCCTAAGCTATAGGACCATAAGTGGAAGTGCCCTAGGCTCTGTTGCTTTGTTTTTTAGATATTTCAGGAAACACCATATACTTCTCCCGAGTGTCTGTTGGCAATTTACATCCCGCCCATCAGCATAACAAGGCTCCCAGTTCTCCATGGCCTGTCCTGCCTTTCTGGATTTTACACTTTTTTCAGATGGCCCTTTTGACCGGGGGGAAGTGAGACTTCATTGTAGTGCAGATTTCCTTTGCAAGCTTGCTTGGTTGGCCAAAAAGGGCGTATGCGTTTTTTCCTGAATATATTCAGGAAAAAACGCATACGCCCTTTTTGGCCAAGTGCATCATTGTGGACGTTCTGCCTCTTTTCCT
Organism: Grampus griseus; assembly: GCF_964374135.1. Lineage (NCBI taxonomy): Eukaryota > Metazoa > Chordata > Mammalia > Artiodactyla > Delphinidae > Grampus > Grampus griseus. The sequence continues at coordinate 596,200 of NW_028133314.1, forward strand.
ATGCTTTCAATGCAATTCAAGTCTACCTCCTGAAATCGGTTTCCTGCAATTCTGCCCCGCTTTCAAGTCCTCTTGGAAGCCTTACTTTAGTCTATTTTTGGATGATAGCTGTCATTTATAACTCTGCAGGTTTGTGAATTACAGTGCCCCTGAGCTCCTTTCTTCAACTCGCTTTCTTGTGACCTGGCCGCAACACCGCAGGATGGCTTCAGGCCCTAATCTGGTTCCGGCACGGCACGCTGAGCCTTTGGTTATTTCCTCTTCCTGGTGGGAAATGAGAGTTAAATTTGCCCGTCCAGACACCTCCAGCTAGTCTCTAATTGGTTCTCGCTATTCCTTTTCATCTTCCGCAGAAATTGCAAACTGGGCCAAACAGGAGGTTAAAGGCGCTGACTCTCCAAGTGGGGAGAGTGTTAGTAAAGCGTCTGGAATGTTGCACCCGAGTACCAGGGGAGGAAACTGAGACATATTTGAACACGTCTCCCGATCACATGGTTGATCATACTCTAGGTTCCACATGCATGTTTTAGCTGAAGGAAGAATACCTTAAACCTGGGTAGTTGAAACCCGTGGAATGGGTACCATGCAATATGACTTCAAAGGGTCTTCATTTGCTCACCGAACCTCTCCAATCCTATCACTGCTGCGTTTATGCCCCTGTACACATGCTTGATTCTCTTTCGGAGACATAGCAATCCATAGGTTTTAAGATACTTACTAGTCAGGTACATTCTTAGGCGTTTAATATGCGGTGTTGAGTCCATTTCATTGAGCAAGGAGTAGCTCTTGTCTATTCCATATTTGGCTTAAGGAACTTTATCTGTGCTCATTTCAATCTCTGGTTTTATGCAGCACCCCAACTCACCTTTCCTCTTAAGCAAGCATAAGTTGGTTTTCTAAATTTGAGACCCTGTTCTGTTCTGTAATTCAGTTCCTGTGTAGCCAAGTTTACATTCCGTGTATTAGTGATATCTTAGGATGTTTCTTTTTCTGTGTGACTTATTTCAGTTAGAATCATCATACCTGAATCCACTCATTGTGCTGCTAAGAGCCTGATGACATAGATTTCATTGCTGAGTGATATTGCTTTGTAAGTAAATACCACATCTTCTTTATCCATTTTTCACTTTCTGCGATGTTGAACTTGTACTGTAAACGAGGTTCTTGTAAACAGAGGCGTCCCAAACTTTGGGGTGGCTGTGTCTTTTTGATTTTAATTTCCCTAAGCTATAGGACCATAAGTGGAAGTGCCCTAGGCTCTGTTGCTTTGTTTTTTAGATGTTTCAGGAAACACCATACACTTCTCCCGAGTGTCTGTTGGCAATTTACATCCCACCCCTCAGCATAACAAGGCTCCCATTTCTCCATGGCCTGTCCTGCCTTTCTGGATTTTACACTTTTTTCAGATGGCCCTTTTGACCGGGGGGAAGTGAGACTTCATTGTAGTGCAGAATTCCTTTGCAAGCTTGCTTGGTTGGCCAAAAAGGGCGTATGCGTTTTATCCTGAATATATTCAGGAAAAAACGCATACGCCCTTTTTGGCCAAGTGCATCATTGTGGACGTTCTGCCTCTTTTCCTATGCTTTCAATGCAATTCCAGTCTACCTCCTGAAATCGGTTTCCTGCAATTCTGCCCCGCTTTCAAGTCCTCTTGGAAGCCTTACTTTAGTCTATTTTTGGATGATAGCTGTCATTTATAACTCTGCAGGTTTGTGAATTACAGTGCCCCTGAGCTCCTTTCTTCAACTCGCTTTCTTTTGAGCTGGCCGCAACACCGCAGGATGGCTTCAGGCCCTAATCTGGTTCCGGCACGGCACGCTGAGCCTTTGGTTATTTCCTCTTCCTGGTGGGAAATGAGAGTTAAATTTGCCCGTCCAGACACCTCCAGTTAGTCTCTCATTGGTTCTCCCTATTCCTGTTCATCTTCCGCAGAAATTGCAAACTGGGCCAAACAGGAGGTTAAAGGCGCTGACTCTCCAAGTGGGGAGAGTGTTAGTAAAGCGTCTGGAATGTTGCACCCGAGTACCAGGGGACAAAAACTGAGACATATTTGAACACGTCTCCCGTTCACACGGTTGATCATACTCTGGGTTCCACATGCATGTTTTAGCCGAAGGAAGAATACCTTAAACCTGTAGTGTTGAGACCCGTGGAATGGGTACCATGCAATATGACTTCAAAGGGTCTTCATTTGCTCACCGAACCTCTCCAATCCTATCACTGCTGCGTTTATGCCCCTGTACACACGCTTGATTCTCTTTCGGAGACATAGCAATCCATAGGTTTTAAGATACTTACTAGTCAGGTACATTCTTAGGCGTTTAATATGCGGTGTTGAGTCCATTTCGCTGAGCAAGGAGTAGCTCTTGTCTATTCCATATTTGGCTTAAGGAACTTTATCTGTGCTCATTTCGATTTCTGGTTTTATGCAGCACCCCAACTCACCTTTACCCTTAAGCAAGCAAAGGTGGTTTTCTAAATTTGAGACCCTGTTCTGTTCTGTAATTCAGTTCCAGTGTAGCCAAGATTACATTCCGTGTATTAGTGATATCTTATGATGTTTCTTTTGCTGTGTGACTTATTTCAGTTAGAATCATCGTACCTGAATCCACTCATTGTGCTGCTAAGGGCCTGATGACATAGATTTCATTGCTGAGTGATATTGCTTTGTAAGTAAATACCACAGCTTCTTTATCCATTTTTCACTTTCTGCAATGTTGAACTTGTACTGTAAACGAGGTTCTTGTAAACAGAGGCGTCCCAAACTTTGGGGTGGCTGTGTCTTTTTGATTTTAATTTCCCTAAGCTATAGGACCATAAGTGGAAGTGCCCTAGGCTCTGTTGCTTTGTTTTTTAGATGTTTCAGGAAACACCATACACTTCTCCCGAGTGTCTGTTGGCAATTTACATCCCGCCCATCAGCATAACAAGGCTCCCAGTTCTCCATGGCCTGTCCTGTCTTTCTGGATTTTACACTTTTTTCAGATGGCCCTTTTGACCGGGGGGAAGTGAGACTTCATTGTAGTGCAGATTTCCTTTGCAAGTTTGCTTGGTTGGCCAAAAAGGGCGTATGCGTTTTTTCCTGAATATATTCAGGAAAAAACGCATACGCCCTTTTAGGCCAAGTGCATCATTGTGGACGTTCTGCCTCTTTTCCTATGCTTTCAATGCAATTCCAGTCTACCTCCTGAAATCGGTTTCCTGCAATTCTGCCCCGCTTTCAAGTCCTCTTGGCAGCCTTACTTTAGTCTATTTTTGGATGATAGCTGTCATTTATAACTGTGCAGGTTTGTGAATTACAGTGCCCCTGAGCTCCTTTCTTCAACTCGCTTTCTTGTGACCTGGCCGCAACACCGCAGGATGGCTTCAGGCCCTAATCTGGTTCCGGCACGGCACGCTGAGCCTTTGGTTATTTCCTCTTCCTGGTGGGAAATGAGAGTTAAATTTGCCCGTCCAGCCACCTCCAGCTAGTCTCTCATTGGTTCTCGCTATTCCTTTTCATCTTCCACAGAAATTGCAAACTGGGCCAAACAGGAGGTTAAAGGGACTGATTCTCCAAGTCGGGAGAGTGTTAGTAAAGCATCTGGAATGTTGCACCCGAGTACCAGGGGAGGAAAACTGAGACATATTTGAACACGTCTCCCGATCACATGGTTGATCATACTCTAGGTTCCACATGCATGTTTTAGCTGAAGGAAGAATACCTTAAACCTGGGTAGTTGAAACCCGTGGAATGGGTACCATGCAATATGACTTCAAAGGGTCTTCATTTGCTCACCGAACCTCTCCAATCCTATCACTGCTGCGTTTATGCCCCTGTACACATGCTTGATTCTCTTTCGGAGACATAGCAATCCATAGGTTTTAAGATACTTACTAGTCAGGTACATTCTTAGGCGTTTAATATGCGGTGTTGAGTCCATTTCGTTGAGCAAGGAGTAGCTCTTGTCTATTCCATATTTGGCTTAAGGAACTTTATCTGTGCTCATTTCAATCTCTGGTTTTATGCAGCACCCCAACTCACCTTTCCTCTTAAGCAAGCATAAGTTGGTTTTCTAAATTTGAGACCCTGTTCTGTTCTGTAATTCAGTTCCTGTGTAGCCAAGTTTACATTCCGTGTATTAGTGATATCTTAGGATGTTTCTTTTTCTGTGTGACTTATTTCAGTTAGAATCATCATACCTGAATCCACTCATTGTGCTGCTAAGAGCCTGATGACATAGATTTCATTGCTGAGTGATATTGCTTTGTAAGTAAATACCACATCTTCTTTATCCATTTTTCACTTTCTGCGATGTTGAACTTGTACTGTAAACGAGGTTCTCGTAAACAGAGGCGTCCCAAACTTTGGGGTGGCTGTGTCTTTTTGATTTTAATTTCCCTAAGCTATAGGACCATAAGTGGAAGTGCCCTAGGCTCTGTTGCTTTGTTTTTTAGATGTTTCAGGAAACACCATACACTTCTCCCGAGTGTCTGTTGGCAATTTACATCCCACCCCTCAGCATAACAAGGCTCCCAGTTCTCCTTGGCCTGTCCTGCCTTTCTGGATTTTACACTTTTTTCAGATGGCCCTTTTGACCGGGGGGAAGTGAGACTTCATTGTAGTGCAGATTTCCTTTGCAAGCTTGCTTGGTTGGCCAAAAAGGGCGTATGCGTTTTTTCCTGAATATATTCAGGAAAAAACGCATACGCCCTTTTTGGCCAAGTGCATCATTGTGGACGTTCTGCCTCTTTTCCTATGCTTTCAATGCAATTCCAGTCTACCTCCTGAAATCGGTTTCCTGCAATTCTGCCCCGCTTTCAAGTCCTCTTGGCAGCCTTACTTCAGTATATTTTTGGACGATAGCTGTCATTTATAACTCTGCAGGTTTGTGAATTACAGTGCCCCTGAGCTCCTTTCTTCAACTCGCTTTCTTTTGAGCTGGCCGCAACACCGCAGGATGGCTTCAGGCCCTAATCTTGTTCCAGCACGGCACGCTGAGCCTTTGGTTAATTCCTCTTCCTGGTGGGAAATGAGAGTTAAATTTGCCCGTCCAGACACCTCCAGCTAGTCTCTCATTGGTTCTCGCTATTCCTGTTCATCTTCCGCAGAAATTGCAAACTGGGCTAAACAGGAGGTTAAAGGGACTGACTCTCCAAGTCGGGAGAGTGTTAGTAAAGCGTCTGGAATGTTGCACCCGAGTACCAGGGGAGGAAAACTGAGACATATTTCAACACGTCTCCCGATCACATGGTTGATCATACTCTAGGTTCCACATGCATGTTTTAGCTGAAGGAAGAATACCTTAAACCTGGGTAGTTGAAACCCGTGGAATGGGTACCATGCAATATGACTTCAAAGGGTCTTCATTTGCTCACCGAACCTCTCCAATCTTATCACTGCTGCGTTTATGCCCCTGTACACATGCTTGATTCTCTTTCGGAGACATAGCAATCCATAGGTTTTAAGATACTTACTAGTCAGGTACATTCTTAGGCGTTTAATATGCGGTGTTGAGTCCATTTCGTTGAGCAAGGAGTAGCTCTTGTCTATTCCATATTTGGCTTAAGGAACTTTATCTGTGCTCATTTCAATCTCTGGTTTTATGCAGCACCCCAACTCACCTTTCCTCTTAAGCAAGCATAAGTTGGTTTTCTAAATTTGAGACCCTGTTCTGTTCTGTATTTCAGTTCCTGTGTAGCCAAGTTTACATTCCGTGTATTAGTGATATCTTATGATGTTTCTTTTTCTGTGTGACTTATTTCAGTTAGAATCATCATACCTGAATCCACTCATTGTGCTGCTAAGAGCCTGATGACATAGATTTCATTGCTGAGTGATATTGCTTTGTAAGTAAATACCACATCTTCTTTATCCATTTTTCACTTTCTGCGATGTTGAACTTGTACTGTAAACGAGGTTCTTGTAAACAGAGGCGTCCCAAACTTTGGGGTGGCTGTGTCTTTTTGATTTTAATTTCCCTAATCTATAGGACCATAAGTGGAAGTGCCCTAGGCTCTGTTGCTTTGTTTTTTAGATGTTTCAGGAAACACCATACACTTCTCCCGAGTGTCTGTTGGCAATTTACATCCCGCCCATCAGCATAACAAGGCTCCCAGTTCTCCATGGCCTGTCCTGCCTTTCTGGATTTTACACTTTTTTCAGATGGCCCTTTTGACTGGGGGGAAGTGAGACTTCATTGTAGTGCAGATTTCCTTTGCAAGCTTGCTTGGTTGGCCAAAAAGGGCGTATGCGTTTTTTCCTGAATATATTCAGGAAAAAACGCATACGCCCTTTTTGGCCAAGTGCATCATTGTGGACGTTCTGCCTCTTTTCCTATGCTTTCAATGCAATTCCAGTCTACCTCCTGAAATCGGTTTCCTGCAATTCTGCCCCGCTTTCAAGTCCTCTTGGCAGCCTTACTTCAGTATATTTTTGGACGATACCTGTCATTTATAACTCTGCAGGTTTGTGAATTACAGTGCCCCTGAGCTCCTTTCTTCAACTCACTTTCTTTTGAGCTGGCCGCAACACCGCAGGATGGCTTCAGGCCCTAATCTGGTTCCGGCACGGCACGCTGAGCCTTTGGTTATTTCCTCTTCCAGATGGGAAATGAGAGTTAAATTTGCCCGTCCAGACACCTCCAGCTAGTCTCTCATTGGTTCTCCCTATTCCTGTTCATCTTCCGCAGAAATTGCAAACTGGGCCAAACAGGAGGTTAAAGGCGCTGACTCTCCAAGTGGGGAGAGTGTTAGTAAAGCGTCTGGAATGTTGCACCCGAGTACCAGGGGAGGAAAACTGAGACATATTTGAACACGTCTCCCGTTCACATGGTTGATCATACTCTGGGTTCCACATGCATGTTTTAGCTGAAGGAAGAATACCTTAAACCTGGAGAGATGAGACCCGTGGAATGGGTACCATGCAATATGATTTCAAAGGGTCTTCATTTGCTCACCGAACCTCTCCAATCCTATCACTGCTGCATTTATGCCCCTGTACACATGCTTGATTCTCTTTTGGAGACATAGCAATCCATAGGTTTTAAGATACTTACTAGTCAGGTACATTCTTAGGCGTTTAATATGGGGTGTTGAGTCCATTTCGTTGAGCAAGGAGTAGCTCTTGTCTATTCCATATTTGGCTTAAGGAACTTTATCTGTGCTCATTTCAATCTCTGGTTTTATGCAGCACCCCAACTCACCTTTCCCCTTAAGCAAGCATAAGTTGGTTTTCTAAATTTGAGACCCTGTTCTGTTTTGGAATTCAGTTCCTGTGTAGCCAAGTTTACATTCCGTGTATTAGTGATATCTTATGATGTTTCTTTTTCTGTGTGACTTATTTCAGTTAGAATCATCGTACCTGAATCCACTCATTATGCTGCTACGGGCCTGATGACATAGATTTCATTGCTGAGTGATACTGCATTGTACGTAAGTACCACAAGTTCTTTATCCATTTTTCACTTTCTGTGATATTGAACTTGTACGGTAAACGAGGTTCTTGTAAACAGAGGCGTCCCAAACTTTGGGGTGGCTGTGTCTTTTTGATTTTAATTTCCCTAAGCTATAGGACCATAAGTGGAAGTGCCCTAGGCTCTGTTGCTTTGTTTTTTAGATGTTTCAGGAAACACCATACACTTCTCCCGAGTGTCTGTTGGCAATTTACATCCCGCCCATCAGCATAACAAGGCTCCCAGTTCTCCATGGCCTGTCCTGCCTTTCTGGATTTTACACTTTTTTCAGATGGCCCTTTTGACCGGGGGGAAGTGAGACTTCATTGTAGTGCAGATTTCCTTTGCAAGTTTGCTTGGTTGGCCAAAAAGGGCGTATGCGTTTTTTCCTGAATATATTCAGGAAAAAACGCATACGCCCTTTTTGGCCAAGTGCATCATTGTGGACGTTCTGCCTCTTTTCCTATGCTTTCAATGCAATTCCAGTCTACCTCCTGAAATCGGTTTCCTGCAATTCTGCCCCGCTTTCAAGTCCTCTTGGCAGCCTTACTTCAGTCTATTTTTGGACGATAGCTGTCATTTATAACTCTGCAGGTTTGTGAAATACAGTGCCCCAGAGCTCCTTTCTTCAACTCGCTTTCTTGTGACCTGGCCACAACACCGCAGGATGGCTTCAGGCCCTAGTCTGGTTCCGGCACGGCACGCTGAGCCTTTGGTTATTTCCTCTTCCTGGTGGGAAATGAGAGTTAAATTTGCCCGTCCAGACACCTCCAGCTAGTCTCTCATTGGTTCTCGCTATTCCTTTTCATCTTCCGCAGAAATTGCAAACTGGGCCAAACAGGAGGTTAAAGGTACTGATTCTCCAAGTCGGGAGAGTGTTAGTAAAGCATCTGGAATGTTGCACCCGAGTACCAGGGGAGGAAAACTGAGACATTTTTGAACACGTCTCCCGATCACATGGTTGATCATACTCTAGGTTCCACATGCATGTTTTACCTGAAGGAAGAATACCTTAAACCTGGGTAGTTGAAACCCGTGGAATGGGTACCATGCAATATGACTTCAAAGGGTCTTCATTTGCTCACCGAACCTCTCCAATCCTATCACTGCTGCGTTTATGCCCCTGTACACATGCTTGATTCTCTTTCGGAGACATAGCAATCCATAGGTTTTAAGATACTTACTAGTCAGGTACATTCTTAGGCGTTTAATATGCGGTGTTGAGTCCATTTCGTTGAGCAAGGAGTAGCTCTTGTCTATTCCATATTTGGCTTAAGGAACTTTATCTGTGCTCATTTCAATCTCTGGTTTTATGCAGCACCCCAACTCACCTTTCCTCTTAAGCAAGCATAAGTTGGTTTTCTAAATTTGAGACCCTGTTCTGTTCTGTATTTCAGTTCCTGTGTAGCCAAGTTTACATTCCGTGTATTAGTGATATCTTATGATGTTTCTTTTTCTGTGTGACTTATTTCAGTTAGAATCATCATACCTGAATCCACTCATTGTGCTGCTAAGGGCCTGATGACATAGATTTCATTGCTGAGTGATATTGCTTTGTAAGTAAATACCACAGCTTCTTTATCCATTTTTCACTTTCTGCGATGTTGAACTTGTACTGTAAACGAGGTTCTTGTAAACAGAGGCGTCCCAAACTTTGGGGTGGCTGTGTCTTTTTGATTTTAATTTCCCTAATCTATAGGACCATAAGTGGAAGTGCCCTAGGCTCTGTTGCTTTGTTTTTTAGATGTTTCAGGAAACACCATACACTTCTCCCGAGTGTCTGTTGGCAATTTACATCCCGCCCATCAGCATAACAAGGCTCCCAGTTCTCCTTGGCCTGTCCTGCCTTTCTGGATTTTACACTTTTTTCAAATGGCCCTTTTGACCGGGGGGAAGTGAGACTTCATTGTAGTGCAGATTTCCTTTGCAAGCTTGCTTGGTTGGCCAAAAAGGGCGTATGCGTTTTTTCCTGAATATATTCAGGAAAAAACGCATACGTCCTTTTTGGCCAAGTGCATCATTGTGGACGTTCTGCCTCTTTTCCTATGCTTTCAATGCAATTCCAGTCTACCTCCTGAAATCGGTTTCCTGCAATTCTGCCCCGCTTTCAAGTCCTCTTGGCAGCCTTACTTCAGTCTATTTTTGGACGATACCTGTCATTTATAACTCTGCAGGTTTGTGAATTACAGTGCCCCTGAGCTCCTTTCTTCAACTCACTTTCTTTTGAGCTGGCCGCAACACCGCAGGATGGCTTCAGGCCCTAATCTGGTTCCGGCACGGCACGCTGAGCCTTTGGTTATTTCCTCTTCCAGATGGGAAATGAGAGTTAAATTTGCCCGTCCAGACACCTCCAGCTAGTCTCTCATTGGTTCTCGCTATTCCTGTTCATCTTCCGCAGAAATTGCAAACTGGGCCAAACAGGAGGTTAAAGGTACTGACTCTCCAAGTGGGGAGAGTGTTAGTAAAGCGTCTGGAATGTTGCACCCGAGTACCAGGGGAGGAAAACTGAGACATATTTGAACACGTCTCCCGTTCACACGGTTGATCATACTCTGGGTTCCACATGCATGTTTTAGCTGAAGGAAGAATCCCTTAAACCAGGAGAGTTGAGACCCGTGGAATGGGTACCATGCAATATGACTTCAAAGGATCTTCATTTGCTCACCGAACCTCTCCAATCCTATCACTGCTGCGTTTATGCCCCTGTACACACGCTTGATTCTCTTTTGGAGACATAGCAATCCATAGGTTTTAAGATACTTACTAGTCAGGTACATTCTTAGGCGTTTAATATGGGGTGTTGAGTCCATTTTGTTGAGCAAGGAGTAGCTCTGGTCTATTCCATATTTGGCTTAAGGAACTTTATCTGTGCTCATTTCGATCTCTGGTTTTATGCAGCACCCCAACTCACCTTTCCCCTTAAGCAAGCATAAGTTGGTTTTCTAAATTTGAGACCCTGTTCTGTTTTGGAATTCAGTTCCTGTGTAGCCAAGTTTACATTCCATGTATTAGTGATATCTTATGATGTTTCTTTTTCTGTGTGACTTATTTCAGTTAGAATCATCGTACCTGAATCCACTCATTATGCTGCTAGGGGCCTGATGACATAGATTTCATTGCTGAGTGATACTGCATTGTACGTAAGTACCACAAGTTCTTTATCCATTTTTCACTTTCTGTGATATTGAACTTGTACGGTAAACGAGGTTCTTGTAAACAGAGGCGTCCCAAACTTTGGGGTGGCTGTGTCTTTTTGATTTATTTTCCCTAAGCTACAGGACCATAAGTGGAAGCGCCCTAGGCTCTGTTGCTTTGTTTTTTAGATGTTTTAGGAAACACCATACACTTCTCCCGAGTGTCTGTTGGCAATTTACATCCCGCCCATCAGCATAACAAGGCTCCCAGTTCTCCATGGCCTGTCCTGCCTTTCTGGATTTTACACTTTTTTCAGATGGCCCTTTTGACCGGGGGGAAGTGAGACTTCATTGTAGTGCAGATTTCTTTGAAAGCTTGCTTGGTTGGCCATAAGTGCGTATGCGTTTTTTCCTGAATATATTCAGGAAAAAATGCATACGCCCTTTTTGGCCAAGTGCATCATTGTGGACGTTCTGCCTCTTTTCCTATGCTTTCAATGCAATTCCAGTCTACCTCCTGAAATCGGTTTCCTGCAATTCTGCCCCGCTTTCAAGTCCTCTTGGCAGCCTTACTTCAATATATTGTTGGACGATAGCTGTCATTTATAACTCTGCAGGTTTGTGAATTACAGTGCCCCTGAGCTCCTTTCTTCAACTCGCTTTCTTTTGAGCTGGCCGCAACACCGCAGGATGGCTTCAGGCCCTAATCTGGTTCCGGCACGGCACGCTGACCCTTTGGTTAATTCCTCTTCCTGGTGGGAAATGAGAGTTAAATTTGCCCGTCCAGACACCTCCAGCTAGTCTCTCATTGGTTCTCACTATTCCTGTTCATCTTCCGCAGAAATTCCAAACTGGGCCAAACAGGAGGTTAAAGGCGCTGACTCTCCATGTGGGGAGAGTTTTAGTAAAGCGTCTGGAATGTTGCACCCGAGTAACAGGGGAGGAAAACTGAGACATATTTGAACACGTCTCCCGTTCACACGGTTGATCATACTCTGGGTTCCACATGCATGTTTTAGCTGAAGGAAGAATACCTTAAAACTGGAGAGTTGAGACCCGTGGAATGGGTACCATGCAATATGACTTCAAAGGGTCTTCATTTGCTCACCGAACCTCTCCAATCCTATCACTGCTGCGTTTATGCCCCTGTACACATGCTTGATTCTCTTTCGGAGACATAGCAATCCATAGGTTTTAAGATACTTACTAGTCAGGTACATTCTTAGGCGTTTAATATGCGGTGTTGAGTCCATTTCGTTGAGCAAGGAGTAGCTCTTGTCTATTCCATATTTGGTTTAAGGAACTTTATCTGTGCTCATTTCAATCTCTGGTTTTATACAGCACCCCAACTCACCTTTCCCCTTAAGCAAGCATAAGTTGGTTTTCTAAATTTGAGACCCTGTTCTGTTTTGGAATTCAGTTCTTGTGTAGCCAAGTTTACATTCCGTGTATTAGTGATATCTTATGATGTTTCTTTTGCTGTGTGACTTATTTCAGTTAGAATCATCATACCTGAATCCACTCATTATGCTGCTACGGGCCTGATGACATAGATTTCATTGCTGAGTGATACTGCATTGTACGTAAGTACCACAAGTTCTTTATCCATTTTTCACTTTCTGTGATATTGAACCTGTACAGTAAACGAGTTTCTTGTAAACAGAGACGTCCCAAACTTTGGGGTGGCTGTGTCTTTTTGATTTTAATTTCCCTAAGCTATAGGACCATAAGTGGAAGTGCCCTAGGCTCTGTTGCTTTGTTTTTTAGATGTTTCAGGAAACACCATACACTTCTCCCGAGTGTCTGTTGGCAATTTACATCCCGCTCATCAGCATAAAAAGGCTCCCAGTTCTCCATGGCCTGTCCTGCCTTTCTGGATTTTACACTTTTTTCAGATGGCCCTTTTGACCGGGGGTAAGTGAGACTTCATTGTAGTGCAGATTTCCTTTGGAAGCTTGCTTGGTTGGAAGGACCAAGTGGATCTTCCACTTAGGACCATAAGTGGAAGTGCCCTAGGCGTTTGTTGTCTACATCTGTTGCTCTATTTATGCCTTGCAAAATGGTTAATCTGTACAGTTTTTCTAGGTTCCACATATATGCATGAATATACAAGATTTGTTTTTCTGTTTCTGACTTACTTCACTCTGTATGACAGTCTCTAGATCCATCGACGTCTCTACAAATGACCCAATTTCATTCCTTTTCATGGCTTAGTAATATTCCATTTTATATATGTACCACAGCTTTATGCATTCGTCTGTCTGTGGGCATTTAGGTTGCTTCCATTACCTCGATATTGTAAATAGTGATGCAATGAACATTGCGGTGAATGACTCTTTTTGATTTATGGTTTTGTCTGGGTATATGTCCAGTACTGGGATTGCTGTATCATATGGTAATTCTATTGTTAGTTTCTTAAGAAATTCCATACTGTTCTCCATAATGACTGTATCAATTTATATTCCCAACAATAGTGGAAGAGGGTTCCTTTTCTCCACACCCTTTCCAGCATTTTTTGTTTGTAGATTTTCTATGAAGCCTATTCTACCAGGTGTGAGGTGATACCTCATTGTTGAATCCATTTCGTTGAGCAAGGGGTAGGTCTTGTCTATTACATATTTGGCTTATGGAACGGTATCTGTGCTAATTTCAAACTCTGCTTTTATGCAGCACCCCAACTCACCTTCCCCCTTAAGCAAGCATAAGTTGGTTTTCTAAATTTGAGACCCTGTTCTGTTTTGTAATTCAGTTCATGTGTAGCCAAGTTCACATTCCGTGTATTAGTGATACCTTATGATGTTTCTTTTTCTGTGTGACTTATTTCACGTAGATTCATCGTGCCTCAATCCACTCATTATGCTGGTACAGGCCTGGTGACATAGATTTCATTGCTGAGTGGTATTCTGTTGTACATAAGTACCGCTACTTCTTTATCCATTATTTGCTCTCTGGGATATTTAACTTGTGCCGCAGAAGAGATTCCTGTAAAAAGAGCCGTCCCAAAGTTTGGGGTGGCTGTGTCTTTTTGATTTTAATTTCCCTAAGCTATAGGACCATAAGTGGAAGTGCCCTAGGCTCTGTTGCTTTGTTTTTTAGATGTTTCAGGAAACACCATACACTTCTCCCGAGTGTCTGTTGGCAATTTACATCCCGCCCATCAGCATAACAAGGCTCCCAGTTCTCCATGGCCTGTCCTGCCTTGCTGGATTTTACACTTTTTTCAGATGGCCCTTTTGACCGGGGGGAAGTGAGACTTCATTGTAGTGCAGATTTCCTTTGCAAGCTTGCTTGGTTGGCCAAAAAGGGCGTATGCGTTTTTTCCTGAATATATTCAGGAAAAAACGCATATGCCCTTTTTGGCCAAGTGCATCATTGTGGACGTTCTGCCTCTTTTCCTATGCTTTCAATGCAATTCCAGTCTACCTCCTGAAATCGGTTTCCTGCAATTCTGCCCCGCTTTCAAGTCCTCTTGGCAGCCTTACTTCAGTATATTTTTGGACGATAGCTGTCATTTATAACTCTGCAGGTTTGTGAATTACAGTGCCCCTGAGCTCCTTTCTTCAACTCGCTTTCTTTTGAGCTGGCCGCAACACTGCAGGATGGCTTCAGGCTCTAATCTGGTTCCGGCACGGCACACTGAGCCTTTGGTTATTTCCTCTTCCTGGTGGGAAATGAGAGTTAAATTTGCCCTTCCAGACAACTCCAGCTAGTCTCTCATTGGTTCTCCCTATTCCTGTTCATCTTCCGCAGAAATTGCAAACTGGGCCAAACAGGAGGTTAAAGGCGCTGACTCTCCAAGTCGGGAGAGTGTTAGTAAAGAATCTGGAATGTTGCACCCGAGTACCAGGGGAGGAAAACTGAGACATATTTGAACACATCTCCCGTTCACATGGTTGATCATACTCTGGGTTCCACATGCATGTTTTAGCTGAAGGAAGAATACCTTAAACCTGGAGAGTTGAGACCCGTGTAATGGGTACCATGCAAATTGACTTCAAAGGGTCTTCATTTGCTCACCGAACCTCTCCAATCCTATCACTGCTGCGTTTATGCCCCTGTACACACGCTTGATTCTCTTTCGGAGACATAGCAATCCATAGGTTTTAAGATACTTACTAGTCAGGTACATTCTTAGGCGTTTAATATGGGGTGTTGAGTCCATTTCCTTGAGCAAGGAGTAGCACTTGTCTATTCCATATTTGGCTTAAAGAACTTTATCTGTGCTCATTTCAATCTCTGGTTTTATGCAGCACCCCAACTCACCTTTCCCCTTAAGAAAGCATAAGTTGGTTTTCTAAATTTGAGACGCTGTTCTGTTTTGGAATTCAGTTCCTGTGTAGCCAAGTTTATATTCCGTGTATTAGTGATATCTTATGATGTTTCTTTTTCTGTGTGACTTATTTCAGTTAGAATCATCATACCTGAATCCACTCATTGTGCTGCTAAGGGCCTGATGACATAGATTTCATTGCTGAGTGATATTGCTTTGTAAGTAAATACCACAACTTCTTTATCCATTTTTCATTTTCTGCGATGTTGAACTTGTACTGTAAACGAGGTTCTTGTAAACAGAGGCGTCCCAAACTTTGGGGTGGCTGTGTCTTTTTGATTTTAATTTCCCTAAGCTATAGGACCATAAGTGGAAGTGCCCTAGGCTCTGTTGCTTTGTTTTTTAGATGTTTCAGGAAACACCATACACTTCTCCCGAGTGTCTGTTGGCAATTTACATCCCGCCCAGCAGCATAACAAGGCTCTCAGTTCTCCATGGCCTGTCCTGCCTTGCAGGATTTTACACTTTTTTCAGATGGCCCTTTTGACCGGGGGGAAGTGAGACTTCATTGTAGTGCAGATTTCCTTTGCAAGCTTGCTTGGTTGGCCAAAAAGGGCGTATGCGTTTTTCCCTGAATATATTCAGGAAAAAACGCATACGCACTTTTTGGCCAAGTGCATCATTGTGGACGTTCTGCCTCTTTTCCTATGCTTTCAATGCAATTCCAGTCTACCTCCTGAAATCGGTTTCCTGCAATTCTGCCCCGCTTTCAAGTCCTCTTGGCAGCCTTACTTCAGTATATTTTTGGACGATAACTGTCATTTATAACTCTGCAGGTTTGTGAATTACAGTGCCCCTGAGCTCCTTTCTTCAACTCGCTTTCTTTTGAGCTGGCCGCAACACCGCAGGATGGCTTCAGGCTCTAATCTGGTTCCGGCACGGCACGCTGTGCCTTTGGTTATTTCCTCTTCCTGGTGGGAAATGAGAGTTAAATTTGCCCGTCCAGACAACTCCAGCTAGTCTCTCATTGGTTCTCCCTATTCCTGTTCATCTTCCGCAGAAATTGCAAACTGGGCCAAACAGGAGGTTAAAGGCGCTGACTCTCCAAGTCGGGAGAGTGTTAGTAAAGAATCTGGAATGTTGCACCCGAGTACCAGGGGAGGAAAACTGAGACATATTTGAACACATCTCCCGTTCACATGGTTGATCATACTCTGGGTTCCACATGCATGTTTTAGCTGAAGGAAGAATACCTTAAACCTGGAGAGTTGAGACCCGTGTAATGGGTACCATGCAAATTGACTTCAAAGGGTCTTCATTTGCTCACCGAACCTCTCCAATCCTATCACTGCTGCGTTTATGCCCCTGTACACACGCTTGATTCTCTTTCGGAGACATAGCAATCCATAGGTTTTAAGATACTTACTAGTCAGGTACATTCTTAGGCGTTTAATATGGGGTGTTGAGTCCATTTCGTTGAGCAAGGAGTAGCTCTTGTCTATTCCATATTTGGCTTAAGGAACTTTATCTGTGCTCATTTCAATCTCTGGTTTTATGCAGCACCCCAACTCACCTTTCCCCTTAAGCAAGCATAAGTTGGTTTTCTAAATTTGAGACGCTGTTCTGTTTTGGAATTCAGTTCCTGTGTAGCCAAGTTTATATTCCGTGTATTAGTGATATCTTATGATGTTTCTTTTTCTGTGTGACTTATTTCAGTTAGAATCATCATACCTGAATCCACTCATTGTGCTGCTAAGGGCCTGATGACATAGATTTCATTGCTGAGTGATATTGCTTTGTAAGTAAATACCACAACTTCTTTATCCATTTTTCATTTTCTGCGATGTTGAACTTGTACTGTAAACGAGGTTCTTGTAAACAGAGGCGTCCCAAACTTTGGGGTGGCTGTGTCTTTTTGATTTTAATTTCCCTAAGCTATAGGACCATAAGTGGAAGTGCCCTAGGCTCTGTTGCTTTGTTTTTTAGATGTTTCAGGAAACACCATACACTTCTCCCGAGTGTCTGTTGGCAATTTACATCCCGCCCAGCAGCATAACAAGGCTCTCAGTTCTCCATGGCCTGTCCTGCCTTGCAGGATTTTACACTTTTTTCAGATGGCCCTTTTGACCGGGGGGAAGTGAGACTTCATTGTAGTGCAGATTTCCTTTGCAAGCTTGCTTGGTTGGCCAAAAAGGGCGTATGCGTTTTTTCCTGAATATATTCAGGAAAAAACGCATACGCCCTTTTTGGCCAAGTGCATCATTGTGGACGTTCTGCCTCTTTTCCTATGCTTTCAATGCAATTCCAGTCTACCTCCTGAAATCGGTTTCCTGCAATTCTGCCCCGCTTTCAAGTCCTCTTGGCAGCCTTACTTCAGTATATTTTTGGACGATAGCTCTCATTTATAACTCTGCAGGTTTGTGAATTACAGTGCCCCTGAGCTCCTTTCTTCAACTCGCTTTCTTTTGAGCTGGCCGCAACACCGCAGGATGGCTTCAGGCCCTAATCTTGTTCCGGCACGGCACGCTGAGCCTTTGGTTAATTCCTCTTCCTGGTGGGAAATGAGAGTTAAATTTGCCCGTCCAGACACCTCCAGCTAGTCTCTCATTGGTTCTCGCTATTCCTGTTCATCTTCCGCAGAAATTGCAAACTGGGCTAAACAGGAGGTTAAAGGGACTGACTCTCCAAGTCGGGAGAGTGTTAGTAAAGCGTCTGGAATGTTGCACCCGAGGACCAGGGTACGAAAACTGAGACATATTTGAACACGTCTCCCGATCACATGGTTGATCATACTCTGGGTTCCACATGCATGTTTTAGCTGAAGGAAGAATACCTTAAACCTGGGTAGTTGAAACCCGTGGAATGGGTACCATGCAATATGACATCAAAGGGTCTTCATTTGCTCACCGAACCTCTCCAATCCTATCACTGCTGCGTTTATGCCCCTGTACACATGCTTGATTCTCTTTCGGAGACATAGCAATCCATAGGTTTTAAGATACTTACTAGTCAGGTACATTCTTAGGCGTTTAATATGCGGTGTTGAGTCCATTTCGTTGAGCAAGGAGTAGCTCTTGTCTATTCCATATTTGGCTTAAGGAACTTTATCTGTGCTCATTTCAATCTCTGGTTTTATGCAGCACCCCAACTCACCTTTCCCCTTAAGCAAGCATAAGTTGGTTTTCTAAATTTGAGACCCTGTTCTGTTTTGGAATTCAGTTCCTGTGTAGCCAAGTTTACATTCCGTGTATTACTGATATCTTATGATGTTTCTTTTTCTGTGTGACTTATTTCAGTTAGAATCATCATACCTGAATCCACTCATTGTGCTGCTAAGTGCCTGATGACATAGATTTCATTGCTGAGTGATATTGCTTTGTAAGTAAATACCACAAGTTCTTTATCCATTTTTCACTTTCTGCGATGTTGAACTTGTACTGTAAACGAGGTTCTTGTAAACAGAGCCGTTCCAAACTTTGGGGTGGGTGTGTCTTTTTGATTTTAAGTTCCCTAAGCTATAGGACCATAAGTGGAAGTGCCCTAGGCTCTGTTGCTTTGTTTTTTAGATGTTTCAGGAAACACCATACACTTCTCCCGAGTGTCTGTTGGCAATTTACATCCCGCCCATCAGCATAACAAGGCTCCCAGTTCTCCATGGCCTGTCCTGCCTTGCTGGATTTTACACTTTTTTCAGATGGCCCTTTTGACCGGGGGGAAGTGAGACTTCATTGTAGTGCAGATTTCTTTGCAAGCTTGCTTGGTTGGCCAAAAAGGGCGTATGCGTTTTTTCCTGAATATATTCAGGAAAAAACGCATACGCCCTTTTTGGCCAAGTGCATCATTGTGGACGTTCTGCCTCTTTTCCTATGCTTTCAATGCAATTCCAGTCTACCTCCTGAAATCGGTTTCCTGCAATTCTGCCCCGCTTTCAAGTCCTCTTGGCAGCCTTACTTCAGTATATTTTTGGACGATAGCTGTCATTTATAACTCTGCAGGTTTGTGAATTACAGTGCCCCTGAGCTCCTTTCTTCAACTCGCTTTCTTTTGAGCTGGCCGCAACACCGCAGGATGGCTTCAGGCTCTAATCTGGTTCCGGCACGGCACACTGAGCCTTTGGTTATTTCCTCTTCCTGGTGGGAAATGAGAGTTAAATTTGCCCGTCCAGACAACTCCAGCTAGTCTCTCATTGGTTCTCCCTATTCCTGTTCATCTTCCGCAGAAATTGCAAACTGGGCCAAACAGGAGGTTAAAGGCGCTGACTCTCCAAGTCGGGAGAGTGTTAGTAAAGAATCTGGAATGTTGCACCCGAGTACCAGGGGAGGAAAACTGAGACATATTTGAACACGTCTCCCGTTCACACGGTTGATCATAGTCTGGGTTGCACATGCATGTTTTAGCTGAAGGAAGAATACCTTAAACCTGGAGAGTTGAGACCCGTGTAATGGGTACCATGCAAATTGACTTCAAAGGGTCTTCATTTGCTCACCGAACCTCTCCAATCCTATCACTGCTGCGTTTATGCCCCAGTACACATGCTTGATTCTCTTTCGGAGACGTAGCAATCCATAGGTTTTAAGATACTTACTAGTCAGGTACATTCTTAGGCGTTTAATATGGGGTGTTGAGTCCATTTCGTTGAGCAAGGAGTAGCTCTTGTCTATTCCATATTTGGCTTAAAGAACTTTATCTGTGCTCATTTCAATCTCTGGTTTTATGCAGCACCCCAACTCACCTTTCCCCTTAAGCAAGCATAAGTTGGTTTTCTAAATTTGAGACCCTGTTCTGTTTTGGAATTCAGTTCCTGTGTAGCCAAGTTTACATTCCGTGTATTACTGATATCTTATGATGTTTCTTTTTCTGTGTGACTTATTTCAGTTAGAATCATCATACCTGAATCCACTCATTGTGCTGCTAAGGGCCTGATGACATAGATTTCATTGCTGTGTGATATTGCTTTGTAAGTAAATACCACAAGTTCTTTATCCATTTTTCACTTTCTTCGATGTTGAACTTGTACTGTAAACGAGGTTCTTGTAAACAGAGCCGTTCCAAACTTTCGGGTGGCTGTGTCTTTTTGATTTTAATTTCCCTAAGCTATAGGACCATAAGTGGAAGTGCCCTAGGCTCTGTTGCTTTGTTTTTTAGATGTTTCAGGAAACACCATACACTTCTCCCGAGTGTCTGTTGGCAATTTACATCCCGCCCAGCAGCATAACAAGGCTCTCAGTTCTCCATGGCCTGTCCTGCCTTGCTGGATTTTACACTTTTTTCAGATGGCTCTTTTGACCGGGGGGAAGTGAGACTTCATTGTAGTGCAGATTTCCTTTGCAAGCTTGCTTGGTTGGCCAAAAAGGGCGTATGCGTTTTTTCCTGAATATATTCAGGAAAAAACGCATACGCCCTTTTTGGCCAAGTGCATCATTGTGGACGTTCTGCCTCTTTTCCTATGCTTTCAATGCAATTCCAGTCTACCTCCTGAAATCGGTTTCCTGCAATTCTGCCCCGCTTTCAAGTCCTCTTGGCAGCCTTACTTCAGTATATTTTTGGACGATAGCTGTCATTTATAACTCTGCAGGTTTGTGAATTACAGTGCCCCTGAGCTCCTTTCTTCAACTCGCTTTCTTTTGAGCTGGCCGCAACACCGCAGGATGGCTTCAGGCCCTAATCTTGTTCCAGCACGGCACGCTGAGCCTTTGGTTAATTCCTCTTCCTGGTGGGAAATGAGAGTTAAATTTGCCCGTCCAGACACCTCCAGCTAGTCTCTCATTGGTTCTCGCTATTCCTGTTCATCTTCCGCAGAAATTGCAAACTGGGCTAAACAGGAGGTTAAAGGGACTGACTCTCCAAGTCGGGAGAGTGTTAGTAAAGCGTCTGGAATGTTGCACCCGAGTACCAGGGGAGGAAAACTGAGACATATTTGAACACGTCTCCCGATCACATGGTTGATCATACTCTAGGTTCCACATGCATGTTTTAGCTGAAGGAAGAATACCTTAAAACTGGGTAGTTGAAACCCGTGGAATGGGTACCATGCAATATGACTTCAAAGGGTCTTCATTTGCTCACCGAACCTCTCCAATCTTATCACTGCTGCGTTTATGCCCCTGTACACATGCTTGATTCTCTTTCGGAGACATAGCAATCCATAGGTTTTAAGATACTTACTAGTCAGGTACATTCTTAGGCGTTTAATATGCGGTGTTGAGTCCATTTCGTTGAGCAAGGAGTAGCTCTTGTCTATTCCATATTTGGCTTAAGGAACTTTATCTGTGCTCATTTCAATCTCTGGTTTTATGCAGCACCCCAACTCACCTTTCCTCTTAAGCAAGCATAAGTTGGTTTTCTAAATTTGAGACCCTGTTCTGTTCTGTATTTCAGTTCCTGTGTAGCCAAGTTTACATTCCGTGTATTAGTGATATCTTATGATGTTTCTTTTTCTGTGTGACTTATTTCAGTTAGAATCATCATACCTGAATCCACTCATTGTGCTGCTAAGAGCCTGATGACATAGATTTCATTGCTGAGTGATATTGCTTTGTAAGTAAATACCACATCTTCTTTATCCATTTTTCACTTTCTGCGATGTTGAACTTGTACTGTAAACGAGGTTCTTGTAAACAGAGGCGTCCCAAACTTTGGGGTGGCTGTGTCTTTTTGATTTTAATTTCCCTAATCTATAGGACCATAAGTGGAAGTGCCCTAGGCTCTGTTGCTTTGTTTTTTAGATGTTTCAGGAAACACCATACACTTCTCCCGAGTGTCTGTTGGCAATTTACATCCCGCCCATCAGCATAACAAGGCTCCCAGTTCTCCATGGCCTGTCCTGCCTTTCTGGATTTTACACTTTTTTCAGATGGCCCTTTTGACTGGGGGGAAGTGAGACTTCATTGTAGTGCAGATTTCCTTTGCAAGCTTGCTTGGTTGGCCAAAAAGGGCGTATGCGTTTTTTCCTGAATATATTCAGGAAAAAACGCATACGCCCTTTTTGGCCAAGTGCATCATTGTGGACGTTCTGCCTCTTTTCCTATGCTTTCAATGCAATTCCAGTCTACCTCCTGAAATCGGTTTCCTGCAATTCTGCCCCGCTTTCAAGTCCTCTTGGCAGCCTTACTTCAGTCTATTTTTGGACGATACCTGTCATTTATAACTCTGCAGGTTTGTGAATTACAGTGCCCCTGAGCTCCTTTCTTCAACTCACTTTCTTTTGAGCTGGCCGCAACACCGCAGGATGGCTTCAGGCCCTAATCTGGTTCCGGCACGGCACGCTGAGCCTTTGGTTATTTCCTCTTCCAGATGGGAAATGAGAGTTAAATTTGCCCGTCCAGACACCTCCAGCTAGTCTCTCATTGGTTCTCCCTATTCCTGTTCATCTTCCGCAGAAATTGCAAACTGGGCCAAACAGGAGGTTAAAGGCGCTGACTCTCCAAGTGGGGAGAGTGTTAGTAAAGCGTCTGGAATGTTGCACCCGAGTACCAGGGGAGGAAAACTGAGACATATTTGAACACGTCTCCCGTTCACACGGTTGATCATACTCTGGGTTCCACATGCATGTTTTAGCTGAAGGAAGAATACCTTAAACCTGGAGAGTTGAGACCCGTGGAATGGGTACCATGCAATATGACTTCAAAGGGTCTTCATTTGCTCACCGAACCTCTCCAATCCTATCACTGCTGCATTTATGCCCCTGTACACATGCTTGATTCTCTTTTGGAGACATAGCAATCCATAGGTTTTAAGATACTTACTAGTCAGGTACATTCTTAGGCGTTTAATATGGGGTGTTGAGTCCATTTCGTTGAGCAAGGAGTAGCTCTTGTCTATTCCATATTTGGCTTAAGGAACTTTACCTGTGCTCATTTCAATCTCTGGTTTTATGCAGCACCCCAACTCACCTTTCCCCTTAAGCAAGCATAAGTTGGTTTTCTAAATTTGAGACCCTGTTCTGTTTTGGAATTCAGTTCCTGTGTAGCCAAGTTTACATTCCGTGTATTAGTGATATCTTATGATGTTTCTTTTTCTGTGTGACTTATTTCAGTTAGAATCATCGTACCTGAATCCACTCATTATGCTGCTACGGGCCTGATGACATAGATTTCATTGCTGAGTGATACTGCATTGTACGTAAGTACCACAAGTTCTTTATCCATTTTTCACTTTCTGTGATATTGAACTTGTACTGTAAACGAGGTTCTTGTAAACAGAGGCGTCCCAAACTTTGGGGTGGCTGTGTCTTTTTGATTTTAATTTCCCTAAGCTATAGGACCATAAGTGGAAGTGCCCTAGGCTCTGTTGCTTTGTTTTTTAGATGTTTCAGGAAACACCATACACTTCTCCCGAGTGTCTGTTGGCAATTTACATCCCGCCCATCAGCATAACAAGGCTCCCAGTTCTCCATGGCCTGTCCTGCCTTTCTGGATTTTACACTTTTTTCAGATGGCCCTTTTGACTGGGGGGAAGTGAGACTTCATTGTAGTGCAGATTTCCTTTGCAAGCTTGCTTGGTTGGCCAAAAAGGGCGTATGCGTTTTTTCCTGAATATATTCAGGAAAAAACGCATACGCCCTTTTTGGCCAAGTGCATCATTGTGGACGTTCTGCCTCTTTTCCTATGCTTTCAATGCAATTCCAGTCTACCTCCTGAAATCGGTTTCCTGCAATTCTGCCCCGCTTTCAAGTCCTCTTGGCAGCCTTACTTCAGTCTATTTTTGGACGATAGCTGTCATTTATAACTCTGCAGGTTTGTGAATTACAGTGCCCCTGAGCTCCTTTCTTCAACTCACTTTCTTTTGAGCTGGCCGCAACACCGCAGGATGGCTTCAGGCCCTAATCTGGTTCCGGCACGGCACGCTGAGCCTTTGGTTATTTCCTCTTCCAGATGGGAAATGAGAGTTAAATTTGCCCGTCCAGACACCTCCAGCTAGTCTCTCATTGGTTCTCCCTATTCCTGTTCATCTTCCGCAGAAATTGCAAACCGGGCCAAACAGGAGGTTAAAGGCGCTGACTCTCCAAATGGGGAGAGTATTAGTAAAGCGTCTGGAATGTTTCACCCGAGTACCAGGGGACAAAAACTGAGACATATTTGAACACGTCTCCCGTTCACACGGTTGATCATACTCTGGGTTCCACATGCATGTTTTAGCTGAAGGAAGAATCCCTTAAACCAGGAGAGTTGAGACCCGTGGAATGGGTACCATGCAATATGACTTCAAAGGATCTTCATTTGCTCACCGAACCTCTCCAATCCTATCACTGCTGCGTTTATGCCCCTGTACACACGCTTGATTCTCTTTTGGAGACATAGCAATCCATAGGTTTTAAGATACTTACTAGTCAGGTACATTCTTAGGCGTTTAATATGGGGTGTTGAGTCCATTTTGTTGAGCAAGGAGTAGCTCTGGTCTATTCCATATTTGGCTTAAGGAACTTTATCTGTGCTCATTTCGATCTCTGGTTTTATGCAGCACCCCAACTCACCTTTCCCCTTAAGCAAGCATAAGTTGGTTTTCTAAATTTGAGACCCTGTTCTGTTTTGGAATTCAGTTCCTGTGTAGCCAAGTTTACATTCCATGTATTAGTGATATCTTATGATGTTTCTTTTTCTGTGTGACTTATTTCAGTTAGAATCATCGTACCTGAATCCACTCATTATGCTGCTAGGGGCCTGATGACATAGATTTCATTGCTGAGTGATACTGCATTGTACGTAAGTACCACAAGTTCTTTATCCATTTTTCACTTTCTGTGATATTGAACTTGTACGGTAAACGAGGTTCTTGTAAACAGAGGCGTCCCAAACTTTGGGGTGGCTGTGTCTTTTTGATTTATTTTCCCTAAGCTACAGGACCATAAGTGGAAGTGCCCTAGGCTCTGTTGCTTTGTTTTTTAGATGTTTTAGGAAACACCATACACTTCTCCCGAGTGTCTGTTGGCAATTTACATCCCGCCCATCAGCATAACAAGGCTCCCAGTTCTCCATGGCCTGTCCTGCCTTTCTGGATTTTACACTTTTTTCAGATGGCCCTTTTGACCGTGGGGAAGTGAGACTTCATTGTAGTGCAGATTTCTTTGAAAGCTTGCTTGGTTGGCCAAAAAGTGCGTATGCGTTTTTTCCTGAATATATTCAGGAAAAAATGCATACGCCCTTTTTGGCCAAGTGCATCATTGTGGACGTTCTGCCTCTTTTCCTATGCTTTCAATGCAATTCCAGTCTACCTCCTGAAATCGGTTTCCTGCAATTCTGCCCCGCTTTCAAGTCCTCTTGGCAGCCTTACTTCAGTATATTGTTGGACGATAGCTGTCATTTATAACTCTGCAGGTTTGTGAATTACAGTGCCCCTGAGCTCCTTTCTTCAACTCGCTTTCTTTTGAGCTGGCCGCAACACCGCAGGATGGCTTCAGGCCCTAATCTGGTTCCGGCACGGCACGCTGACCCTTTGGTTAATTCCTCTTCCTGGTGGGAAATGAGAGTTAAATTTGCCCGTCCAGACACCTCCAGCTAGTCTCTCATTGGTTCTCACTATTCCTGTTCATCTTCCGCAGAAATTCCAAACTGGGCCAAACAGGAGGTTAAAGGCGCTGACTCTCCATGTGGGGAGAGTTTTAGTAAAGCGTCTGGAATGTTGCACCCGAGTAACAGGGGAGGAAAACTGAGACATATTTGAACACGTCTCCCGTTCACACGGTTGATCATACTCTGGGTTCCACATGCATGTTTTAGCTGAAGGAAGAATACCTTAAAACTGGAGAGTTGAGACCCGTGGAATGGGTACCATGCAATATGACTTTAAAGGGTCTTCATTTGCTCACCGAACCTCTCCAATCCTATCACTGCTGCGTTTATGCCCCTGTACACATGCTTGATTCTCTTTCGGAGACATAGCAATCCATAGGTTTTAAGATACTTACTAGTCAGGTACATTCTTAGGCGTTTAATATGCGGTGTTGAGTCCATTTCGTTGAGCAAGGAGTAGCTCTTGTCTATTCCATATTTGGTTTAAGGAACTTTATCTGTGCTCATTTCAATCTCTGGTTTTATACAGCACCCCAACTCACCTTTCCCCTTAAGCAAGCATAAGTTGGTTTTCTAAATTTGAGACCCTGTTCTGTTTTGGAATTCAGTTCTTGTGTAGCCAAGTTTACATTCCGTGTATTAGTGATATCTTATGATGTTTCTTTTGCTGTGTGACTTATTTCAGTTAGAATCATCATACCTGAATCCACTCATTATGCTGCTACGGGCCTGATGACATAGATTTCATTGCTGAGTGATACTGCATTGTACGTAAGTACCACAAGTTCTTTATCCATTTTTCACTTTCTGTGATATTGAACCTGTACAGTAAACGAGGTTCTTGTAAACAGAGACGTCCCAAACTTTGGGGTGGCTGTGTCTTTTTGATTTTAATTTCCCTAAGCTATAGGACCATAAGTGGAAGTGCCCTAGGCTCTGTTGCTTTGTTTTTTAGATGTTTCAGGAAACACCATACACTTCTCCCGAGTGTCTGTTGGCAATTTACATCCCGCCCATCAGCATAAAAAGGCTCCCAGTTCTCCATGGCCTGTCCTGCCTTTCTGGATTTTACACTTTTTCAGATGGCCCTTTTCACCGGGGGTAAGTGAGACTTCATTGTAGTGCAGATTTCCTTTGGAAGCTTGCTTGGTTGGAAGGACCAAGTGGATCTTCCACTTAGGACCATAAGTGGAAGTGCCCTAGGCGTTTGTTGTCTACATCTGTTGCTCTATTTATGCCTTGCAAAATGGTTAATCTGTACAGTTTTTCTAGGTTCCACATATATGCATGAATATACAAGATTTGTTTTTCTCTTTCTGACTTACTTCACTCTGTATGACAGTCTCTAGATCCATCGACGTCTCTACAAATGACCCAATTTCATTCCTTTTCATGGCTTAGTAATATTCCATTTTATATATGTACCACAGCTTTATGCATTCGTCTGTCTGTGGGCATTTAGGTTGCTTCCATTACCTCGATATTGTAAATAGTGATGCAATGAACATTGCGGTGAATGACTCTTTTTGATTTATGGTTTTGTCTGGGTATATGTCCAGTACTGGGATTGCTGTATCATATGGTAATTCTATTGTTAGTTTCTTAAGAAATTCCATACTGTTCTCCATAATGACTGTATCAATTTATATTCCCAACAATAGTGGAAGAGGGTTCCTTTTCTCCACACCCTTTCCAGCATTTTTTGTTTGTAGATTTTCTATGAAGCCTATTCTACCAGGTGTGAGGTGATACCTCATTGTTGAATCCATTTCGTTGAGCAAGGGGTAGGTCTTGTCTATTACATATTTGGCTTATGGAACGGTATCTGTGCTAATTTCAAACTCTGCTTTTATGCAGCACCCCAACTCACCTTCCCCCTTAAGCAAGCATAAGTTGGTTTTCTAAATTTGAGACCCTGTTCTGTTTTGTAATTCAGTTCATGTGTAGCCAAGTTCACATTCCGTGTATTAGTGATACCTTATGATGTTTCTTTTTCTGTGTGACTTATTTCACGTAGATTCATCGTGCCTCAATCCACTCATTATGCTGGTACAGGCCTGGTGACATAGATTTCATTGCTGAGTGGTATTCTGTTGTACATAAGTACCGCTACTTCTTTATCCATTATTTGCTCTCTGGGATATTTACCTTGTGCCGCAGAAGAGATTCCTGTAAAAAGAGCCGTCCCAAAGTTTGGGGTGGCTGTGTCTTTTTGATTTTAATTTCCCTAAGCTATAGGACCATAAGTGGAAGTGCCCTAGGCTCTGTTGCTTTGTTTTTTAGATGTTTCAGGAAACACCATACACTTCTACAGAGCGGCTGTTGGCAATTTACATCCCGCCCATCAGCATAACAAGGCTCCCAATTTTCCATGGCCTGTTCTGCCTTTCTGGATTTTAAACTTTTTTCAGATGGCCCTTTTGACCAGGGGGGAAGTGAGACTTCATTGTAGTGCAGATTTCCTTTGCAAGATTGCCTGGTTGGCCAAAAAGGGCGTATCCGTTTTTTCCTGAATATATTCAGGAAAAAACGCATACGCCCTTTTTGTCCAAGTGCATCATTTTCGACGTTCTGCCTGTTTTCCTGTGTTTTAAATGCAATCCAATTCCGATTCCTCCTGAAATCGGTTTCCTGCAATTTTGCCCCGCATTCAAGTCCTCTTGGCAGCCCTACTTCAGTACATTTTCGGACAATAGCTGTCATTTATAAATCTGCAGGTTTGTGAATTACAGTGCCCCTGAGCTCCTTTCTTCAACTCGCTTTCTTGTGAGCTGGCCACAACACCGCAGGATTGCTTCAGGCCCTAATCTGGTTCCGGCACGGCATGCTGAGCCTTTGGTTTATTCCTCTTCCCTGTGGGAAATGAGAGTTAAATTTGCCCGTCCAGACACCTCCAGCTAGTCTCTCATTGGTTCTCCCTATTCCTGTTCATCTTCCGCAGAAATTGCAAACTGGGCCAAACAGGAGGTTAAAGGCAGTCACTCTCCAAGTGAGGAGAGTGTTAGTAAAGCGTCTGGAATGTTGCACCCGAGTACCAGGGAACGAAAAGTGAGACACATTTGAACACGTTTCTCGATCACATGGTGGATCATACTCTGGGTTCCACATGCATGTTTTAGCTGAAGGAAGAATCCCTTAAACCTGGAGAGTTGAGACCAATGGAATGGGTACCATGCAATATGACTTCAAAGGGTCTGCATTTGCTCACCGAACCTCACCAATCTTATGAGCCCCAAGTGTCCAGCCTTATGTGTCACCCAGCTCTGGGTGTAGATATGGTAAATGCAGGTTGCATCAGAAGCCTTGAATGAATTACTTAAGTATTGCTCTCTATTTCACTCTCATTGTGTTTTGTTTAAGAAATTTATTTTTAATATGGGATTTAGATGATTTTCACTGCTTTAATGCCGCTGTACACACTCTTGATTCTCTTACAGAGATATATAAATCCATAGCTTTTATGATTCTTACTAGTCAGGTATATTCCTAGGCGTTGAATATGGGGTGTTGAGTCCATTTCGTTGAACAAGGAGTAGCTCTTGTCTATTCCATATTTGGCTTAAGGAACTTTATCTGTGCTCATTTCAATCTCTGGTTTTATGCAGCACCCCAACTCACCTTTCCCCTTAAGCAAGCATAAGTTGGTTTTCTAAATTTGAGACCCTGTTCTGTTTTGGAATTCAGTTCCTGTGTAGCCAAGTTTACATTCCGTGTATTACTGATATCTTATGATGTTTCTTTCTCTGTGTGACTTATTTCAGTTAGATTCATTGTACTTAATCCACTCATTATGCTGCTACGGGCCTGATGACATAGATTTCATTGCTGAGTGATACTGCATTGTACGTAAGTACCACAACTTCTTTATCCATTTTTCACTTTCTGCGATATTGAACTTGTACCGTATATGAGGTTCTTATAAACAGAGCCATCCCAAACTTGGGGTGGCTGTGTCTTTTTGATTTTAATTTCTCTAAACTATAGGACCATAAGTGGAAGTGCCCTAGGCTCTGTTGCTTTGTTTTTTAGATGTTTCAGGAAACACCATACACTTCTCCAGAGTGGCTGTTGGCAATTTACATCCCGCCCATCAGCATAAGAAGGCTCCCAGTTCTCCATGGCCTGTCGTGCCTTTCTGGATTTTACACTTTTTTCAGATGGCCCTTTTGACCAGGGGAAAGTGAGACTTCATTGTAGTGCAGATTTCCTTTGCAAGCTTGCTTGGTTGGCCAAAAAGTGTGTATGCGTTTTTTCCTGACTATATTCAGGAAAAAACACATACGCCCTTTTTGGCCAAGTGCATCATTGTCGAGGTTCTGACTCTCTTCATATGTTTTCAATGCAATTCCAGTGTACCTCCTGAAATCGGTTTCCTGCAATTCTGCCTTGCTTTCAATGCTTCTTCATAGCTTTACCTCAATATATTTTTTGAAAATAGTTGGCCTTTATAACTCTGCAGGTTTTTGAATTGCAGTGGCCCTTAGCTCCATTTTTCAGCTCTTATTTTTGTGATCTTGCCCCATAACCACAGGATTCCTTGAAGCTCTATTCTTCTTCTGGGGCACCTTGCTGTGCCTTTGGTTAATTCTTCTTACTGATGTGAAATTAGAGTGACATGTGCCCATTGAAACCACTACAGCTAGTTTCTCACTGGTTCCCCCTATTCCCATTCATCCTCCACACTAACTGCAGACTGTGCGATACCAGAACTTAAAGGCATTGACTCTCCATGTGGAGATGTTGTTAGTAAAGCGGCTGGAATGTCGATCCGGAGCCCCAGAAGAGGAAAAATGAGGTGTGTTTTAGAAACCTTTCCCGATCATATGGTATACCAGTCGCTGGGTTTCCCAAGCATGGTTTAGCTGTAGGAAGATTCCCTTCAACCTGGAGTGTTGGGACCCTTGGAATGAGTAGCATGAAGTATTGCATTAAACTTTCGGCAGTTGCTCACCAAAGCTCACCAATCCTCTCAGCCCCAAGTGTCCAGCCTTATGTCTTATCCAGCTGTGGGTTTATATGTGGTCAATCCAGGTTGCATCACAGCCCCTGAGCGAATTTTGTAAGAATTTTTCTCTCTTTCATTGTTTCTGCGTTTTGTTTTTAAAATTTATTTCTATAATGGGGTTTAGCTCATTTTCACTGCTGTGTTTGTGCCACTCTGCACACACTTGATTCCCTTATGGAGATATATCAATACATGGGTTTTAAGATTCTTATTACTCAGATATATTTCTCTGCGGTGTATAGGGTGTGTTGAGGCCAGTTCATTGAGCAAGGTGTAGATCTTGTCTAATACCTATTTGGTTTATTGAACGGTATCTGTGCTAATTTCAAACTCTGGTTTTATGCATCACCCCACCTCTCCTTTCCCCTTAAGCTGACATAAGTGTGTTTTCTAAATGTGAGACACTGTTCTGTTCTGTAATTCATTTCTTGTGCAGCCATATTTACCCTCCCTCTATAAGTGATATCTTATGATATGTTTCTTTTTCTGTTTGACTTATTTCAAGTAGTATTATCGGACCTAAATCCACTCTTTATCCTTCTACTAGCCTTATTACATTGATTTCATGGTGAAGAGATATTCCATTGTACATAAGTACCACATCTTCTTTATCCATTGTTCTCTTTCCTGGGATATTTAAGGTGTACTGAAGTTGAGGTTCTTGTAAACAGAGTAGCCCTAAACTGTGGTGTGCTTGTGTCTTGTTGATTTTTAGACTTCCCTAGATATACTCCCATGATTGGAAGTGTCCTATGCTCTGTAGCTCTGTTTTTTAGATGATTTAGGAACCACCATACACTTCTCCAGAGTGGCTCTCGGCAGTTCACACACTGCCCATCAGCGTATAAAGGCTCCCTGTTCTCCATGGCCTGTCCTGCATTTCTGGTTTTTACAATTTTTTAGGATGGCCCTTTTGACCGGTGGGAAGTGAGACTTCTTTGTTGTGCACATTTGCATTGCTTGCTTGCTTCGTTGCCCATAAAGTGCGTATGCGTTTTTTCCTGGATATAATCAGGAAAAAACGCATACGCCCTTTTGGGCCAACTGCATCATTGTCGAAATTCTGCCGCTTTTCATGTGCGTTAAAGACGAGTCCAATCTATCTCTTGAAATCTGTTTCTTGCAATTCTGTCTTGCATTCAGATCCTCTTCTTTGCCTTACCTCAACATATTTTTGGACGTTAGTTTTCATTTATAACTCTGCAGGTTTGTGAATTGCAGTGACCCTGAGCTCCATTTTTTAAGTTGTTCTTTTGTGAGCTGGCCTCAAACCCGCAGGATTGCTTCAGGCCCTATTTTGGCTCCGGCGAGGCAGGCTGAGCCTTTCTTTAATTCTTATTCTTAATGGGAAATTAGAGTGATATGTGCCCGTCCAAACCCCTACAACTCTTCTCTCATTGGTTCCCCCTCTTCCCGTTCATCCTCCTCACAATTTGCAAAATGTGTGAAACAGAAGTTTAAATGTGCTGATTCTCCAAGTGGGGAGATTCTAAGTAGCGTGGCTGGAATGGTGAACAGGAGCACCAGGAGAGGATAAATGAGGTGCATTTTAGACACATCTCCCGATCACATGGTGTACAGTCCTCTGGGTTTTCCATGCATGTTTTAGCTGTAGGAAGATCCCTTGAACCTGCAGATTTGGGACCCATTGAATGGGTACCAGGTAGTATTACTTTAAAGGGTGTGCATTTCCTCACCCAACCTCACATTTCTCTTAGCGCAAACAGTTTCCAGCCTTATGTCTCATCCTGCTGTGGGTCTAGATGTGTTCAATCCATGTTGCATCACCGTCCCTGAGGAAAAGTTGTAAGAGGTTTTCTCTGTCTCTCTGTCGTTTATTTTTTTCAATTTATTACTATATTGGTTACAGCTGATTTTCAAAGCTCTGTTTCTTGCTGCTGTACATCCACTTGATTCACGTACAGAGAGACATCAATAAATTCTTTTTCAGATTCTTACCAGTCGTATATATTCTTTTCCGGTGACTTGAGTGTGCTGAGTGCAGTTCTTTTAGCTACCGTGTAGGCCTTGTTGATTATCAGTTTGGTATTTGGAATGGTATCTTTGCTAATTTCAACCTCCTGGATGATGCCTCACCCCTCCCCACCTTTCCCGTTTAGCAGCCTTATGCGTGTTTTCTACATATTTGACTATGTTTTTGTTTTGTAATTTATTTCATGTGTAGCCATTTTGGATTCCACCTTTAAGTGATATCTTATGATATGTGTCTTTTTCTTTTTGAATTCTGTCACTTAGAATGATCATACGTAACTCCTCCGGAGTTGTTACAACTGGCCATATTTCATTGATTTCCAGGCTGAATAATATTCCACTCTACCTAAGTACCACATCTCTATCCATTTTTTCCCTCCAGAGACATTTAAGTTATATCCTAGTCGAGGATCTTTTAAACAGAGAGGGGGTAAACATTGGGGTGCCTGTGTCCTCTCGATTTTTGTTTTTCCCAAGATATACGCCCATGAGGGCAAGTGCCCTATGCTCTGTAGCTCATTTTTTAGATGCTTTAGTAAACACAATACACTTCTCCAGAATGGCCGTTGGCAATATACATTTCCACTATAAGTCTCACAGGGCTCCCTCTTCTCGTTGCCCTGTCCTGCATTTCTGTTGTTTACGCTTTATGAGGATGGCTCTTCTGACTGATGCGAAGTGATATCTTTTGTAGTATTGACTTCCAGTGCCCACCTGTTTGGTTGGCTAAAAATGTGTATGCCCTTTTCTTGAATATATACAGAAAAAAACGCATACACCCTTTTTGGCCAACTGCAATGTTGGCAATGTTCAGCTCCTTTTCTTGTGCTTAATGGCGAGTCCTTTCTACCTCCTCAAATCCCTTTCCTGCCATTCTCCCTTGCTTACAAGTCCTTTTCTCTGACTTTCCTCAAGACATTTTTCAGTGATGGATATTTTCAACTCTGCAGTTTTGTGAATTTTACTGCCCCTGAGTTCCATTGTTCAACTTGTGTTTATGGGAACTGGCCACAAAGCAGCGGGATTTCCTCAAGCCCTATACTGTTTCCATAGGCAACCCTAGCCTTTGGTCAATTCGTCTTCCTGATTGGAAATTAGAGTGACATGTGCCTGTCTGAACACCTAGGACTTGTCTCTCATTGTTCCTCATCCTTCCGCTTCATCCTCTGGACAAATTCCAAACTGTACGCAACAGGATGTTGACAGTGCTGACATCTCCAAGTGGGGAGACTGTTAGTAAAGACGCTGGAGGGGTGAACCAGAGCACCGGGAGATGAGGAGACGAGATGCCTTTTCCAAGCTCTTCCCGATCAGACGGTATACCATCCTCTGGGTGTGACAGACATGTTTTAGCAGTAGGAAGAGTCCCATTCATGTAAGGAGAACACCAGGGCTTTTTCAAAATCAGTGTCTCCCCGAAACCCAAACTGGGGAATTTTTTAAGCTACGGCTACACATATGTTCATTAAGGGCCTTGGGAAGTAGGCAGAGTCCAAACTTTAGATGATTGAAGTCTTCAGGGTCAGAAGCACTCACCACCAGCTTCCCTTAGGCTACACTTTAACTATCATTGATAGATGATGTCAATAAAAATATCTATTCTTTTTCAGATTATTTCCCCTTATAGGTTATTGCAAAATGTTGAGTGTAGTTCCCTGTGCTATACAGTAGTTCCTTGTTGATGATCTATTTTATACATAGCAGTGTGTATGTGTTAATTCCAAACTGTTAATTTATCCCTCCTCCCACCTTTCCCCTTTGGTAATAATAAATTATAAGATTTTATACTTCTCAGAAATGGGGGAGCTGAAAGAGAGGTATCATTTTCAATGGAAAAGCATTTAAAACAAGATTGAAGGTTTAACCAAGATTATTAGATGTACATCCTTGGAAAGAAATCACTTCGTTTCTCTAATATTGACCTGACAAATAAGACAAACCTTTTCACTGAACTTGCTTATAAAAAGTGATGGAAATATCAAATGGAAGTGTTAGAAACATCTTATTTTACCCGAGCCTTATACACTGTTCTATGTTAACTACAGTTTGGCTCACACATCTGTTCATTGAGGTTACAATAGTCTCAATTTCTGTTACTGATCCTCCAGAGTGGACCCCAACAAGTGTCCCCCTGCCCAGTGTCATTGGGGCCAACAGATCGAGACTGAGTTTGGTTCACAAGCAAAGGAAACTTTATATTTTGATCAGAGAATGGAGAGGTGAGAGCATGCACTACCCCGTGGGCTGTGGGCTGGGCTGCTGTGTAGAGATCCTGTCAGAGTCAGTGGGAGGGAGGGAGGCGGCGGAGCTCTCGAGGGCCGGGTTGGCTGTAGCTCAGGCTCTATATCGTGGAGTCTGCACTGGGCCCCAGGACCTGAGGTGTCGACCCAGCCATTCTGCACTAGGAAATCTGGTCTGAAGTGCCGGGTGTGGAACCTCTGCATGCGGGACCCTAGGAGCACGTGAAATTAGACAAAGCACAAAGGATAAAAAAGGTTAAACTTGACTTTATTGCCCAGATTCTATTTTTATCTCCCAGGGATTTTTAATGGGCTTTGCTGGGGACAAACCCCTCCTCTGCCTTTTGTCCCGTTCCTCATTCTTGGAGTGCTGAGGGTGCAGACCCTTCTTCTGTAACTGCTGAGTGCTGAGTTGGGAGCCCTCATACCCTGGGGCGAGGGTCAGAGCTTCTCCCCAGCAGCCTCCCGGTGACGTTGATTGTCCCCAGGACCCCTGCCTCCCTGCTCGTCCACCTGAGCACCAGCATTGGAAGTGTTATAGATTCTAATGACCTTTAAGGGTCCAGGAAAGAGATGTGCAGAGACGCTGTGGGGGCCGGTTTCACCCCGCCCCACATTTGTTCGGCCACCTTAGGCTGACCGTTTCTGCCAGCCTAGATGCTCTGACCAGTAGTCTGCGCTTTCTTCAATTAGGCCCCTGAATTAACGTACAAACAGCACCAGGTGTCAGAGCCCTGCCCGCTCAACTCCCAGACAGTCCAGGGTCAGTGGTGATAAGGACCATGATGGCTACTGAGTCAACAGCCTTTTGAAGTAAACAGGAGTCCAGCCGGTCTTATTGGCCACCATCATCACGGTGTCTGTAGGCTTTTCTATGGTGACAGTGTGGTATACGGTTCCCCCGCCAAGATTATTAGCTCCCCTCTGGGTGCAGTAAGTCCTGCAAGCAGTAGTCTACTCTTTTGGGACACACTCTTGTTGTTTTATGAGAGAAACTCCAGGTCAAGTGATGTTCACACGAGTCGTCATGGTGCCCTGTTGCCCCCGGTTATCTCTCTGGATGTTGGAGTTGGAGGGCCTCCTCACTCGAGGTCGGTGTGCCCACGGAGCGAACCCTGCAACTTCAGGGCATGGTTGGTGGTTAGGATCACCACGTGGGGTCCTTTTCCCTTAGGAGGGAGGTGGCCTTTTGGGCTGCTGATTTCCAGGTTTTTAGATACCGCCAGTATCTTGGCCAGATGTGGCAGTGGGCCAAGCTCCTTAGTGACCGTAGTTTATCCTACCTGGATGGCATTCTTGCATTGTTCCATTTCAAGTGGTCCCAGTTTTTACACTAATTCTCCAATGGCGATTCACCTTTCACCGGGAATGTAAAGGTCAAAGGGTTTAGCTAAATTAGGGAGTTCCAGGGCAAGGGTCTGAATTGACTGCTCTTTCCATTCTTGAAAGGCCACTTCTGGATTCTATTCAAAAGGATCATCATCTTTTCCTTTCAGTGTTTCATATAGAGGCCCAGCTAGTAGACTGTAGTTAGGGATCCAGAAGCAGCAAACCCTGGCCTCCCCAGGAACCCCTAAGCTGTCTTCTAGTTTTAGAAAGGGGTAAGGCTGAAAATGGTTTCTTCCCTTTCCTGGGATGGGCTTCTCTGACCTTGTGTGAGAATGAAGCCCAGGCAGGTCACCGCAGTCTGTGATATTTGAGCTTTTTCTTGGACAACTTCTATCCTTTATTGGCTCGGTAGTTCAGAGGCCTCCTTAGTAGGGCTGGCGATCAGAATGTCGTCTGCATATTGAAGGAGGGTTTCCTTTTCCAGAGGTAGAACTTTTAGGTCTTTAGCTAAGCTTTCCCCAAAGACGGTGTGGGAATTTTTGCACCCTTGGGTCCAGACGGCCCGGAAGTATTGTTTTAGTTGTATGTTGAGTCCTGCCACTCACAAGCCAAAATTTCTTGTGACTCTGGGACTAATGGAATACAAAAGAAGGCATCATTGAAGACTAATACAGAATACCATGTCCTGGTGGTTGGTAGAATGACCAGCAGGGTGTAGGAATTAGGAGCAACTGGAGGTATATCCTCGGTGGCTTCACTGACTGTCCTGACATCCTTTACCAGGTCCCCAGCAGCCCATGGGGCTCTCGTGGTCAGACCAATCCCAGAATATGGAGCTCACCTGGGCAGGTACCCCACCCCCACCCCAGCCCACGGGGCTCTCGTGGTCAGGCCCCTCCCAGGATACAGAGCTACCCTTGCAGGTACCGTGGCAGGGCTGGGCACACAGGAACCGTGCACATAGCCCTCATTGCAGAGCACCCCCAGCTCACCTGTCGCTCAGAGCTGACACAGAGCACCTCAGAGCAGGACTTGAACTAACAAACAGCAGCTGCGACAGGTCTGTGTCCCTGGGCATCACTCCGTGAGGCCTCCCTCCACCTGGTCTTCCAGAGACTTCCACTGCACCCGGGGCACCAGGCCTCTGTCTCCAACCACCACCCACCCCTCCTCTCCCTGACTCCTGGGTTCCTCTCATTAGGAGAGGGTTTTCTTGAAGTTGTCTCCCACTCATGGGCCAGATAAAATGATTAGAAAACAAGCCAAAGCTGCAACCCCTTGTCTATCCTGACTCTCAGGAGCCCACACCTGTTCCTTGGACCTGGCCGGTTCAGCAAGTTCCATTTTCTGCAACTGTGAGCCCCTGAGGGGTGATGATTGGCTGACCTGGGCAGCCTTACCGTGCCGGCCAGCCCTCCCCAGGTGTGCCTGGGTTGAGATCAATATAAATACCACTCCAGGCAGCAAGAGCACCTGCAGCCGTGCCTGACACCATTTTCTCTGCCCTGTCAGCAGTCTCGGGGCTGGGCTGGTGGGAGGGAGTGAGAGGCCACGGCTTTGTGGGTGGCCCAGTGTGAGTGGGGCTCTGCTGGACTTTCTGCAGCAGTTGCCAGGCTGCCACCTGCTAAAGAAGAGGATGTGTCACCCATACCTGCTGCTGGAATTTCTCCCTGGGCAGAGGTGAGGAAGGAAAAAAGCAGTGGGGGCAGGGACAGGACGGGTATCTCAGGCAGGGAAATGGAAATCTTCCAGAAGAGCACCCAGGGCCAGGACCATCCTGGCTGGCCTGCAGGCACCAAGTTGGCCGGCATGCTGTCACTCGTGTGGCTCTATGGCCCTTCCTCTAGGCTTTCAAGTCCTTGTATATATTCAGGTGTTTTACCTGGGATGGGTGGGAATAGTTCAGCAGCAACTGGCCTGGGGCTCAGCTCACGTTTACTCACAGATGCCTCGGCACGGTGCCCCAGCTTTGCAATGAGGACGCTTGTTGCGTGGGGGCTGCTGGCTGAATGGGAGACGATTCCCCACCACTGACCAACTTCAGAATTGTTTACAACTGGAGCAAGTGCCCTGATACGGTTTTCCTCTGTGTAACTGGTGGGTTCTGTGTTTTTTTCTCTTTTTCGTTTTTGGTTCAAGGTAGATTTTATTCCTCTTTTTTGTATTTACAGATATAAGCATGGAAATAATTTATTCATATAAATACATGTAAGTGCAGGGAATAATTGTTTTTTCTGTTTTATTTTTTAAATTTTATTTCTTTTTAATTTTGAATTTTATTTTATATTTTTATACAGCAGGTTCTTATTGGTTATCTATTTTATACATATAAATGTATACATGCCAATCCCAGTCTCTCAACTCGTCCCACCACCACCCC
This sequence comes from Grampus griseus, assembly GCF_964374135.1. Lineage (NCBI taxonomy): Eukaryota > Metazoa > Chordata > Mammalia > Artiodactyla > Delphinidae > Grampus > Grampus griseus. The sequence goes on from NW_028133314.1 coordinate 634,491, forward strand.
CCCAACAGCTTTCCCCCCTTGTTGTCCATACGTTTGTTGTCTACATCTGTTGCTCTATTTATGCCTTGCAAAATGGTTAATCTGTACAGTTTTTCTAGGTTCCACATATATGCATGAATATACAAGATTTGTTTTTCTCTTTCTGACTTACTTCACTCTGTATGACAGTCTCTAGATCCATCGACGTCTCTACAAATGACCCAATTTCATTCCTTTTCATGGCTTAGTAATATTCCATTTTATATATGTACCACAGCTTTATGCATTCGTCTGTCTGTGGGCATTTAGGTTGCTTCCATTACCTCGATATTGTAAATAGTGATGCAATGAACATTGCGGTGAATGACTCTTTTTGATTTATGGTTTTGTCTGGGTATATGTCCAGTACTGGGATTGCTGTATCATATGGTAATTCTATTGTTAGTTTCTTAAGAAATTCCATATTGTTCTCCATAATGACTGTATCAATTTATATTCCCAACAATAGTGGAAGAGGGTTCCTTTTCTCCACACCCTTTCCAGCATTTTTTGTTTGTAGATTTTCTATGAAGCCTATTCTACCAGGTGTGAGGTGATACCTCATTGTTGAAACCATTTCGTTGAGCAAGGGGTAGGTCTTGTCTATTACATATTTGGCTTATGGAACGGTATCTGTGTTGATTTCAAACTCTGCTTTTATGCAGCACCCCAACTCACCTTCCCCCTTAAGCAGGCATAAGTTGGTTTTCTAAACTTGAGACCCTGTTCTGTTTTGTAATTCAGTTCATGTGTAGCCAAGTTCACATTCTGTGTATTAGTGATACCTTATGATGTTTCTTTTTCTGTGTGACTTATTTCACGTAGAATCATCGTGCCTCAATCCACTCATTATGCTGGTACGGGCCTGGTGACATAGATTTCATTGCTGAGTGGTATTCTGTTGTACATAAGTACCGCAACTTCTTTATCCATTATTTGCTCTCTGGGATATTTAACTTGTGCCGCAGAAGAGATTCCTGTAAAAAGAGCCGTCCCAAATTTTGGGGTGGCTGTGTCTTTTTGATTTTAATTTCCCTAAGCTATAGGACCATAAGTGGAAGTGCCCTAGGCTCTGTTGCTTTGTTTTTTAGATGTTTCAGGAAACACCATACACTTCTACAGAGCGGCTGTTGGCAATTTACATCCCGCCCATCAGCATAACAAGGCTCCCAGTTCTCCATGGCCTGTCCTGCCTTTCTGGATTTTACACTTTTTTCAGATGGCCCTTTTGACCAGGGGGGAAGTGAGACTTCATTGTAGTGCAGATTTCCTTTGCAAGCTTGCTTGGTTGGCCAAAAAGGGCGTATGCGTTTTTTCCTGAATATATTCAGGAAAAAACGCATACGCCCTTTTTGTCCAAGTGCATCATTGTGGACGTTCTGCCTCTTTTCCTATGCTTTCAATGCAATTCCAGTCTACCTCCTGAAATCGGTTTCCTGCAATTCTGCCCCGTTTCAAGTCCTCTTGGCAGCCTTACTTCAGTATATTTTTGGACGATAGCTGTCATTTATAACTCTGCAGGTTTGTGAATTACAGTGCCCCTGAGCTCCTTTCTTCAACTCGCTTTCTTGTGAGCTGGCCACAACACCGCAGGATTGCTTCAGGCCCTAATCTGGTTCCGGCACGGCATGCTGAGCCTTTGGTTTATTCCTCTTCCCTGTGGGAAATGAGAGTTAAATTTGTCCGTCCAGACACCTCCAGCTAGTCTCTCATTGGTTCTCCCTATTCCTGTTCATCTTCCGCAGAAATTGCAAACTGGGCCAAACAGGAGGTTAAAGGCATTCACTCTCCAAGTGAGGAGAGTGTTAGTAAAGCGTCTGGAATGTTGCACCCGAGTACCAGGGAACGAAAAGTGAGACACATTTGAACACGTTTCTCGATCACACGGTGGATCATACTCTGGGTTCCACATGCATGTTTTAGCTGAAGGAAGAATCCCTTAAACCTGGAGAGTTGAGACCAATGGAATGGGTACCATGCAATATGACTTCAAAGGGTCTGCATTTGCTCACCGAACCTCACCAATCTTATGAGCCCCAAGTGTCCAGCCTTATGTGTCACCCAGCTCTGGGTGTAGATATGGTAAATGCAGGTTGCATCAGAAGCCTTGAATGAATTACTTAAGTATTGCTCTCTATTTCACTCTCATTGTGTTTTGTTTAAGAAATTTATTTTTAATATGGGATTTAGATGATTTTCACTGCTTTAATGCCGCTGTACACACTCTTGATTCTCTTACAGAGATATATAAATCCATAGCTTTTATGATTCTTACTAGTCAGGTATATTCCTAGGCGTTGAATATGGGGTGTTGAGTCCATTTCGTTGAGCAAGGAGTAGCTCTTGTCTATTCCATATTTGGCTTAAGGAAATTTATCTGTGCTCATTTCAATCTCTGGTTTTATGCAGCACCCCAACTCACCTTTCCCCTTAAGCAAGCATAAGTTGGTTTTCTAAATTTGAGACCCTGTTCTGTTTTGGAATTCAGTTCCTGTGTAGCCAAGTTTACATTCCGTGTATTAGTGATATCTTATGATGTTTCTTTCTCTGTGTGACTTATTTCAGTTAGATTCATTGTACTTAATCCACTCATTATGCTGCTACGGGCCTGATGACATAGATTTCATTGCTGAGTGATACTGCATTGTACGTAAGTACCACAACTTCTTTATCCATTTTTCACTTTCTGCGATATTGAACTTGTACCGTATATGAGGTTCTTATAAACAGAGCCATCCCAAACTTGGGGTGGCTGTGTCTTTTTGATTTTAATTTCTCTAAACTATAGGACCATAAGTGGAAGTGCCCTAGGCTCTGTTGCTTTGTTTTTTAGATGTTTCAGGAAACACCATACACTTCTCCAGAGTGGCTGTTGGCAATTTACATCCCGCCCATCAGCATAAGAAGGCTCCCAGTTCTCCATGGCCTGTCGTGCCTTTCTGGATTTTACACTTTTTTCAGATGGCCCTTTTGACCAGGGGAAAGTGAGACTTCATTGTAGTGCAGATTTCCTTTGCAAGCTTGCTTGGTTGGCCAAAAAGTGTGTATGCGTTTTTTCCTGACTATATTCAGGAAAAAACACATACGCCCTTTTTGGCCAAGTGCATCATTGTCGAGGTTCTGACTCTCTTCATATGTTTTCAATGCAATTCCAGTGTACCTCCTGAAATCAGTTTCCTGCAATTCTGCCTTGCTTTCAATGCTTCTTCATAGCCTTACCTCAATATATTTTTTGAAAATAGTTGGCCTTTATAACTCTGCAGGTTTTTGAATTGCAGTGGCCCTTAGCTCCATTTTTCAGCTCTTATTTTTGTGATCTTGCCCCATAACCACAGGATTCCTTGAAGCTCTATTCTTCTTCTGGGGCACCTTGCTGTGCCTTTGGTTAATTCTTCTTACTGATGTGAAATTAGAGTGACATGTGCCCATTGAAACCGCTACAGCTAGTTTCTCACTGGTTCCCCCTATTCCCATTCATCCTCCGCACTAACTGCAGACTGTGCGATACCAGAACTTAAAGGCATTGACTCTCCATGTGGAGATGTTGTTAGTAAAGCGGCTGGAATGTCGATCCGGAGCCCCAGAAGAGGAAAAATGAGGTGTGTTTTAGAAACCTTTCCCGATCATATGGTATACCAGTCGCTGGGTTTCCCAAGCATGGTTTAGCTGTAGGAAGATTCCCTTCAACCTGGAGTGTTGGGACCCTTGGAATGAGTAGCATGAAGTATTGCATTAAACTTTCGGCAGTTGCTCACCAAAGCTCACCAATCCTCTCAGCCCCAAGTGTCCAGCCTTATGTCTTATCCAGCTGTGGGTTTATATGTGGTCAATCCAGGTTGCATCACAGCCCCTGAGCGAATTTTGTAAGAATTTTTCTCTCTTTCATTGTTTCTGCGTTTTGTTTTTAAAATTTATTTCTATAATGGGGTTTAGCTCATTTTCACTGCTGTGTTTGTGTCGCTCTGCACACACTTGATTCCCTTATGGAGATATATCAATACATGGGTTTTAAGATTCTTATTACTCAGATATATTTCTCTGCGGTGTATAGGGTGTGTTGAGGCCAGTTCATTGAGCAAGGTGTAGATCTTGTCTAATACCTATTTGGTTTATTGAACGGTATCTGTGCTAATTTCAAACTCTGGTTTTATGCATCACTCCACCTCTCCTTTCCCCTTAAGCTGACATAAGTGTGTTTTCTAAATGTGAGACACTGTTCTGTTCTGTAATTCATTTCTTGTGCAGCCATATTTACCTTCCCTCTATAAGTGATATCTTATGATATGTTTCTTTTTCTGTTTGACTTATTTCAAGTAGTATTATCGGACCTAAATCCACTCTTTATCCTTCTACTAGCCTTATTACATTGATTTCATGGTGAAGAGATATTCCATTGTACATAAGTACCACATCTTCTTTATCCATTGTTCTCTTTCCTGGGATATTTAAGGTGTACTGAAGTTGAGGTTCTTGTAAACAGAGTAGCCCTAAACTGTGGTGTGCTTGTGTCTTGTTGATTTTTAGACTTCCCTAGATATACTCCCATGATTGGAAGTGTCCTATGCTCTGTAGCTCTGTTTTTTAGATGATTTAGGAACCACCATACACTTCTCCAGAGTGGCTCTCGGCAGTTCACACACTGCCCATCAGCGTATAAAGGCTCCCTGTTCTCCATGGCCTGTCCTGCATTTCTGGTTTTTACAATTTTTTAGGATGGCCCTTTTGACCGGTGGGAAGTGAGACTTCTTTGTTGTGCACATTTGCATTGCTTGCTTGCTTCGTTGCCCATAAAGTGCGTATGCGTTTTTTCCTGGATATAATCAGGAAAAAACGCATACGCCCTTTTGGGCCAACTGCATCATTGTCGAAATTCTGCCGCTTTTCATGTGCGTTAAAGACGAGTCCAATCTATCTCTTGAAATCTGTTTCTTGCAATTCTGTCTTGCATTCAGATCCTCTTCTTTGCCTTACCTCAACATATTTTTGGACGTTAGTTTTCATTTATAACTCTGCAGGTTTGTGAATTGCAGTGACCCTGAGCTCCATTTTTTAAGTTGTTCTTTTGTGAGCTGGCCTCAAACCCGCAGGATTGCTTCAGGCCCTATTTTGGCTCCGGTGAGGCAGGCTGAGCCTTTCTTTAATTCTTATTCTTAATGGGAAATTAGAGTGATATGTGCCCGTCCAAACCCCTACAACTCTTCTCTCATTGGTTCCCCCTCTTCCCGTTCATCCTCCTCACAATTTGCAAAATGTGTGAAACAGAAGTTTAAATGTGCTGATTCTCCAAGTGGGGAGATTCTAAGTAGCGTGGCTGGAATGGTGAACAGGAGCACCAGGAGAGGATAAATGAGGTGCATTTTAGACACATCTCCCGATCACATGGTGTACAGTCCTCTGGGTTTTCCATGCATGTTTTAGCTGTAGGAAGATCCCTTGAACCTGCAGATTTGGGACCCATTGAATGGGTACCAGGTAGTATTACTTTAAAGGGTGTGCATTTCCTCACCCAACCTCACATTTCTCTTAGCGCAAACAGTTTCCAGCCTTATGTCTCATCCTGCTGTGGGTCTAGATGTGTTCAATCCATGTTGCATCACCGTCCCTGAGGAAAAGTTGTAAGAGGTTTTCTCTGTCTCTCTGTCGTTTATTTTTTTCAATTTATTACTATATTGGTTACAGCTGATTTTCAAAGCTCTGTTTCTTGCTGCTGTACATCCACTTGATTCACGTACAGAGAGACATCAATAAATTCTTTTTCAGATTCTTACCAGTCGTATATATTCTTTTCCGGTGACTTGAGTGTGCTGAGTGCAGTTCTTTTAGCTACCGTGTAGGCCTTGTTGATTATCAGTTTGGTATTTGGAATGGTATCTTTGCTAATTTCAACCTCCTGGATGATGCCTCACCCCTCCCCACCTTTCCCGTTTAGCAGCCTTATGCGTGTTTTCTACATATTTGACTATGTTTTTGTTTTGTAATTTATTTCATGTGTAGCCATTTTGGATTCCACCTTTAAGTGATATCTTATGATATGTGTCTTTTTCTTTTTGAATTCTGTCACTTAGAATGATCATACGTAACTCCTCCGGAGTTGTTACAACTGGCCATATTTCATTGATTTCCAGGCTGAATAATATTCCACTCTACCTAAGTACCACATCTCTATCCATTTTTTCCCTCCAGAGACATTTAAGTTATATCCTAGTCGAGGATCTTTTAAACAGAGAGGGGGTAAACATTGGGGTGCCTGTGTCCTCTCGATTTTTGTTTTTCCCAAGATATACGCCCATGAGGGCAAGTGCCCTATGCTCTGTAGCTCATTTTTTAGATGCTTTAGTAAACACAATACACTTCTCCAGAATGGCCGTTGGCAATATACATTTCCACTATAAGTCTCACAGGGCTCCCTCTTCTCGTTGCCCTGTCCTGCATTTCTGTTGTTTACGCTTTATGAGGATGGCTCTTCTGACTGATGCGAAGTGATATCTTTTGTAGTATTGACTTCCAGTGCCCACCTGTTTGGTTGGCTAAAAATGTGTATGCCCTTTTCTTGAATATATACAGAAAAAAACGCATACACCCTTTTTGGCCAACTGCAATGTTGGCAATGTTCAGCTCCTTTTCTTGTGCTTAATGGCGAGTCCTTTCTACCTCCTCAAATCCCTTTCCTGCCATTCTCCCTTGCTTACAAGTCCTTTTCTCTGACTTTCCTCAAGACATTTTTCAGTGATGGATATTTTCAACTCTGCAGTTTTGTGAATTTTACTGCCCCTGAGTTCCATTGTTCAACTTGTGTTTATGGGAACTGGCCACAAAGCAGCGGGATTTCCTCAAGCCCTATACTGTTTCCATAGGCAACCCTAGCCTTTGGTCAATTCGTCTTCCTGATTGGAAATTAGAGTGACATGTGCCTGTCTGAACACCTAGGACTTGTCTCTCATTGTTCCTCATCCTTCCGCTTCATCCTCTGGACAAATTCCAAACTGTACGCAACAGGATGTTGACAGTGCTGACATCTCCAAGTGGGGAGACTGTTAGTAAAGACGCTGGAGGGGTGAACCAGAGCACCGGGAGATGAGGAGATGAGATGCCTTTTCCAAGCTCTTCCCGATCAGACGGTATACCATCCTCTGGGTGTGACAGACATGTTTTAGCAGTAGGAAGAGTCCCATTCATGTAAGGAGAACACCAGGGCTTTTTCAAAATCAGTGTCTCCCCGAAACCCAAACTGGGGAATTTTTTAAGCTACGGCTACACATATGTTCATTAAGGGCCTTGGGAAGTAGGCAGAGTCCAAACTTTAGATGATTGAAGTCTTCAGGGTCAGAAGCACTCACCACCAGCTTCCCTTAGGCTACACTTTAACTATCATTGATAGATGATGTCAATAAAAATATCTATTCTTTTTCAGATTATTTCCCCTTATAGGTTATTGCAAAATGTTGAGTGTAGTTCCCTGTGCTATACAGTAGTTCCTTGTTGATGATCTATTTTATACATAGCAGTGTGTATGTGTTAATTCCAAACTGTTAATTTATCCCTCCTCCCACCTTTCCCCTTTGGTAATAATAAATTATAAGATTTTATACTTCTCAGAAATGGGGGAGCTGAAAGAGAGGTATCATTTTCAATGGAAAAGCATTTAAAACAAGATTGAAGGTTTAACCAAGATTATTAGATGTACATCCTTGGAAAGAAATCACTTCGTTTCTCTAATATTGACCTGACAAATAAGACAAACCTTTTCACTGAACTTGCTTATAAAAAGTGATGGAAATATCAAATGGAAGTGTTAGAAACATCTTATTTTACCCGAGCCTTATACACTGTTCTATGTTAACTACAGTTTGGCTCACACATCTGTTCATTGAGGTTACAATAGTCTCAATTTCTGTTACTGATCCTCCAGAGTGGACCCCAACAAGTGTCCCCCTGCCCAGTGTCATTGGGGCCAACAGATCGAGACTGAGTTTGGTTCACAAGCAAAGGAAACTTTATATTTTGATCAGAGAATGGAGAGGTGAGAGCATGCACTACCCCGTGGGCTGTGGGCTGGGCTGCTGTGTAGAGATCCTGTCAGAGTCAGTGGGAGGGAGGGAGGCGGCGGAGCTCTCGAGGGCCGGGTTGGCTGTAGCTCAGGCTCTATATCGTGGAGTCTGCACTGGGCCCCAGGACCTGAGGTGTCGACCCAGCCATTCTGCACTAGGAAATCTGGTCTGAAGTGCCGGGTGTGGAACCTCTGCATGCGGGACCCTAGGAGCACGTGAAATTAGACAAAGCACAAAGGATAAAAAAGGTTAGACTTGACTTTATTGCCCAGATTCTATTTTTATCTCCCAGGGATTTTTAATGGGCTTTGCTGGGGACAAACCCCTCCTCTGCCTTTTGTCCCGTTCCTCATTCTTGGAGTGCTGAGGGTGCAGACCCTTCTTCTGTAACTGCTGAGTGCTGAGTTGGGAGCCCTCATACCCTGGGGCGAGGGTCAGAGCTTCTCCCCAGCAGCCTCCCGGTGACGTTGATTGTCCCCAGGACCCCTGCCTCCCTGCTCGTCCACCTGAGCACCAGCATTGGAAGTGTTATAGATTCTAATGACCTTTAAGGGTCCAGGAAAGAGATGTGCAGAGACGCTGTGGGGGCCGGTTTCACCCCGCCCCACATTTGTTCGGCCACCTTAGGCTGACCGTTTCTGCCAGCCTAGATGCTCTGACCAGTAGTCTGCGCTTTCTTCAATTAGGCCCCTGAATTAACGTACAAACAGCACCAGGTGTCAGAGCCCTGCCCGCTCAACTCCCAGACAGTCCAGGGTCAGTGGTGATAAGGACCATGATGGCTACTGAGTCAACAGCCTTTTGAAGTAAACAGGAGTCCAGCCGGTCTTATTGGCCACCATCATCACGGTGTCTGTAGGCTTTTCTATGGTGACAGTGTGGTATACGGTTCCCCCGCCAAGATTATTAGCTCCCCTCTGGGTGCAGTAAGTCCTGCAAGCAGTAGTCTACTCTTTTGGGACACACTCTTGTTGTTTTATGAGAGAAACTCCAGGTCAAGTGATGTTCACACGAGTCGTCATGGTGCCCTGTTGCCCCCGGTTATCTCTCTGGATGTTGGAGTTGGAGGGCCTCCTCACTCGAGGTCGGTGTGCCCACGGAGCGAACCCTGCAACTTCAGGGCATGGTTGGTGGTTAGGATCACCACGTGGGGTCCTTTTCCCTTAGGAGGGAGGTGGCCTTTTGGGCTGCTGATTTCCAGGTTTTTAGATACCGCCAGTATCTTGGCCAGATGTGGCAGTGGGCCAAGCTCCTTAGTGACCGTAGCTTATCCTACCTGGATGGCATTCTTGCATTGTTCCATTTCAAGTGGTCCCAGTTTTTGCACTAATTCTCCAATGGCGATTCACCTTTCACCGGGAATGTAAAGGTCAAAGGGTTTAGCTAAATTAGGGAGTTCCAGGGCAAGGGTCTGAATTGACTGCTCTTTCCATTCTTGAAAGGCCACTTCTGGATTCTATTCAAAAGGATCATCATCTTTTCCTTTCAGTGTTTCATATAGAGGCCCAGCTAGTAGACTGTAGTTAGGGATCCAGAAGCAGCAAACCCTGGCCTCCCCAGGAACCCCTAAGCTGTCTTCTAGTTTTAGAAAGGGGTAAGGCTGAAAATGGTTTCTTCCCTTTCCTGGGATGGGCTTCTCTGACCTTGTGTGAGAATGAAGCCCAGGCAGGTCACCGCAGTCTGTGATATTTGAGCTTTTTCTTGGACAACTTCTATCCTTTATTGGCTCGGTAGTTCAGAGGCCTCCTTAGTAGGGCTGGCGATCAGAATGTCGTCTGCATATTGAAGGAGGGTTTCCTTTTCCAGAGGTAGAACTTTTAGGTCTTTAGCTAAGCTTTCCCCAAAGACGGTGTGGGAATTTTTGCACCCTTGGGTCCAGACGGCCCGGAAGTATTGTTTTAGTTGTATGTTGAGTCCTGCCACTCACAAGCCAAAATTTCTTGTGACTCTGGGACTAATGGAATACAAAAGAAGGCATCATTGAAGACTAATACAGAATACCATGTCCTGGTGGTTGGTAGAATGACCAGCAGGGTGTAGGAATTAGGAGCAACTGGAGGTATATCCTCGGTGGCTTCACTGACTGTCCTGACATCCTTTACCAGGTCCCCAGCAGCCCATGGGGCTCTCGTGGTCAGACCAATCCCAGAATATGGAGCTCACCTGGGCAGGTACCCCACCCCCACCCCAGCCCACGGGGCTCTCGTGGTCAGGCCCCTCCCAGGATACAGAGCTACCCTTGCAGGTACCGTGGCAGGGCTGGGCACACAGGAACCGTGCACAGAGCCCTCATTGCAGAGCACCCCCAGCTCACCTGTCGCTCAGAGCTGACACAGAGCACCTCAGAGCAGGACTTGAACTAACAAACAGCAGCTGCGACAGGTCTGTGTCCCTGGGCATCACTCCGTGAGACCTCCCTCTACCTGGTCTTCCAGAGACTTCCACTGCACCCGGGGCACCAGGCCTCTGTCTCCAACCACCACCCACCCCTCCTCTCCCTGACTCCTGGGTTCCTCTCATTAGGAGAGGGTTTTCTTGAAGTTGTCTCCCACTCATGGGCCAGATAAAATGATTAGAAAACAAGCCAAAGCTGCAACCCCTTGTCTATCCTGACTCTCAGGAGCCCACACCTGTTCCTTGGACCTGGCCGTTCAGCAAGTTCCATTTTCTGCAACTGTGAGCCCCTGAGGGGTGATGATTGGCTGACCTGGGCAGCCTTACCGTGCCGGCCAGCCCTCCCCAGGTGTGCCTGGGTTGAGATCAATATAAATACCACTCCAGGCAGCAAGAGCCCCTGCAGCCGTGCCTGACGCCATTTTCTCTGCCCTGTCAGCAGTCTCGGGGCTGGGCTGGTGGGAGGGAGTGAGAGGCCACGGCTTTGTGGGTGGCCCAGTGTGAGTGGGGCTCTGCTGGACTTTCTGCAGCAGTTGCCAGGCTGCCACCTGCTAAAGAAGAGGATGTGTCACCCATACCTGCTGCTGGAATTTCTCCCTGGGCAGAGGTGAGGAAGGAAAAAAGCAGTGGGGGCAGGGACAGGACGGGTATCTCAGGCAGGGAAATGGAAATCTTCCAGAAGAGCACCCAGGGCCAGGACCATCCTGGCTGGCCTGCAGGCACCAAGTTGGCCGGCATGCTGTCACTCGTGTGGCTCTATGGCCCTTCCTCTAGGCTTTCAAGTCCTTGTATATATTCAGGTGTTTTACCTGGGACGGGTGGGAATAGTTCAGCAGCAACTGGCCTGGGGCTCAGCTCACGTTTACTCACAGATGCCTCGGCACGGTGCCCCAGCTTTGCAATGAGGACGCTTGTTGCGTGGGGGCTGCTCGCTGAATGGGAGACGATTCCCCACCACTGACCAACTTCAGAATTGTTTACAACTGGAGCAAGTGCCCTGATACGGTTTTCCTCTGTGTAACTGGTGGGTTCTGTGTTTTTTTCTCTTTTTCGTTTTTGGTTCAAGGTAGATTTTATTCCTCTTTTTTGTATTTACAGATATAAGCATGGAAATAATTTATTCATATAAATACATGTAAGTGCAGGGAATAATTGTTTTTTCTGTTTTATTTTTTAAATTTTATTTCTTTTTAATTTTGAATTTTATTTTATATTTTTATACAGCAGGTTCTTATTGGTTATCTATTTTATACATATAAATGTATACATGCCAATCCCAGTCTCTCAACTCGTCCCACCACCACCCCCCCAACAGCTTTCCCCCCTTGTTGTCCATACGTTTGTTGTCTACATCTGTTGCTCTATTTATGCCTTGCAAAATGGTTAATCTGTACAGTTTTTCTAGGTTCCACATATATGCATGAATATACAAGATTTGTTTTTCTCTTTCTGACTTACTTCACTCTGTATGACAGTCTCTAGATCCATCGACGTCTCTACAAATGACCCAATTTCATTCCTTTTCATGGCTTAGTAATATTCCATTTTATATATGTACCACAGCTTTATGCATTCGTCTGTCTGTGGGCATTTAGGTTGCTTCCATTACCTCGATATTGTAAATAGTGATGCAATGAACATTGCGGTGAATGACTCTTTTTGATTTATGGTTTTGTCTGGGTATATGTCCAGTACTGGGATTGCTGTATCATATGGTAATTCTATTGTTAGTTTCTTAAGAAATTCCATATTGTTCTCCATAATGACTGTATCAATTTATATTCCCAACAATAGTGGAAGAGGGTTCCTTTTCTCCACACCCTTTCCAGCATTTTTTGTTTGTAGATTTTCTATGATGTCTATTCTACCAGGTGTGAGGTGATACCTCATTGTTGAATCCATTTCGTTGAGCAAGGGGTAGGTCTTGTCTATTACATATTTGGCTTATGGAACGGTATCTGTGCTAATTTCAAACTCTGCTTTTATGCAGCACCCCAACTCACCTTCCCCCTTAAGCAGGCATAAGTTGGTTTTCTAAACTTGAGACCCTGTTCTGTTTTGTAATGCAGTTCATGTGTAGCCAAGTTCACATTCCGTGTATTAGTGATACCTTATGATGTTTCTTTTTCTGTGTCACTTATTTCACGTAGAATCATCGTGCCTCAATCCACTCATTATGCTGGTACGGGTCTGGTGACATAGATTTCATTGCTGAGTGGTATTCTGTTGTACATAACTACTGCAATTTCTTTATCCATTATTTGCTCTCTGGGATATTTAACTTGTGCCGTAGAAGAGATTTCTGTAAAAAGAGCCGTCCCAAATTTAGGGGTGGCTGTGTCTTTTTGATTTTAATTTCCCTAAGCTATAGGACCATAAGTGGAAGTGCCCTAGGCTCTGTTGCTTTGTTTTTTAGATGTTTCAGAAAACACCATACACTTCTACAGAGCGGCTGTTGTCAATTTACATCCCGCCCATCAGCATAACAAGGCTCCCCGTTCTCCATGGCCTGTCCTGCCTTTCTGGATTTTACACTGTTTTCAGATGACACTTTTGACCGGGGGGAAGTGAGACTTCATTGTAGTGCAGATTTCCTTTGCAAGCTTGCTTGGTTGGCCAAAAAGGGCGTATGCGTTTTTTCCTGAATATATTCAGGAAAAAACGCATATGCTGTTTTTGGACAAGTGCATCATTGTGGACGCTCTGCCTCTTTTCCTATGCTTTCAATGCAATTCCAGTCTACCTCCTGAAATCGGTTTCCTGCAATTCTGCCCCGCTTTCAAGTCCTCTTGGCAGCCTTACTTCAGTATATTTTTGGACAATAGCTGTCATTTATAACTCTGCAGGTTTGTGAATTACAGTGCCCCTGAGCTCCTTTCTTCAACTCGCTTTCTTTTGAGCTGGCCGCAACACCGCAGGATGGCTTCAGGCCCTAATCTTGTTCCGGCACGGCACGCTGAGCCTTTGGTTAATTCCTCTTCCTGGTGGGAAATGAGAGTTAAATTTGCCCGTCCAGACACCTCCAGCTAGTCTCTCATTGGTTCTCGCTATTCCTGTTCATCTTCCGCAGAAATTGCAAACTGGGCTAAACAGGAGGTTAAAGGGACTGACTCTCCAAGTCGGGAGAGTGTTAGTAAAGCGTCTGGAATGTTGCACCCGAGGACCAGGGTACGAAAACTGAGACATATTTGAACACGTCTCCCGATCACATGGTTGATCATACTCTGGGTTCCACATGCATGTTTTAGCTGAAGGAAGAATACCTTAAACCTGGGTAGTTGAAACCCGTGGAATGGGTACCATGCAATTTGACATCAAAGGGTCTTCATTTGCTCACCGAACCTCTCCAATCCTATCACTGCTTTGTTTATGCCCCTGTACACATGCTTGATTCTCTTTCGGAGACATAGCAATCCATAGGTTTTAAGATACTTACTAGTCAGGTACATTCTTAGGCGTTTAATATGCGGTGTTGAGTCCATTTCGTTGAGCAAGGAGTAGCTCTTGTCTATTCCATATTTGGCTTAAGGAACTTTATCTGTGCTCATTTCAATCTCTGGTTTTATGCAGCACCCCAACTCACCTTTCCCCTTAAGCAGGCATAAGTTGGTTTTCTAAACTTGAGACCCTGTTCTGTTTTGTAATTCAGTTCATGTGTAGCCAAGTTCACATTCTGTGTATTAGTGATACCTTATGATGTTTCTTTTTCTGTGTGACTTATTTCACGTAGAATCATCGTGCCTCAATCCACTCATTATGCTGGTACGGGTCTGGTGACATAGATTTCATTGCTGAGTGGTATTCTGTTGTACATAAGTACCGCAACTTCTTTATCCATTATTTGCTCTCTGGGATATTTAACTTGTGCCGCAGAAGAGATTCCTGTAAAAAGAGCCGTCCCAAATTTTGGGGTGGCTGTGTCTTTTTGATTTTAATTTCCCTAAGCTATAGGACCATAAGTGGAAGTGCCCTAGGCTCTGTTGCTTTGTTTTTTAGATGTTTCAGGAAACACCATACACTTCTACAGAGCGGCTGTTGGCAATTTACATCCCGCCCATCAGCATAACAAGGCTCCCAGTTCTCCATGGCCTGTCCTGCCTTTCTGGATTTTACACTTTTTTCAGATGGCCCTTTTGACCAGGGGGGAAGTGAGACTTCATTGTAGTGCAGATTTCCTTTGCAAGCTTGCTTGGTTGGCCAAAAAGGGCGTATGCGTTTTTTCCTGAATATATTCAGGAAAAAACGCATACGCCCTTTTTGTCCAAGTGCATCATTGTGGACGTTCTGCCTCTTTTCCTATGCTTTCAATGCAATTCCAGTCTACCTCCTGAAATCGGTTTCCTGCAATTCTGCCCCGTTTCAAGTCCTCTTGGCAGCCTTACTTCAGTATATTTTTGGACGATAGCTGTCATTTATAACTCTGCAGGTTTGTGAATTACAGTGCCCCTGAGCTCCTTTCTTCAACTCGCTTTCTTGTGAGCTGGCCACAACACCGCAGGATTGCTTCAGGCCCTAATCTGGTTCCGGCACGGCATGATGAGCCTTTGGTTTATTCCTCTTCCCTGTGGGAAATGAGAGTTAAATTTGTCCGTCCAGACACCTCCAGCTAGTCTCTCATTGGTTCTCCCTATTCCTGTTCATCTTCCGCAGAAATTGCAAACTGGGCCAAACAGGAGGTTAAAGGCATTCACTCTCCAAGTGAGGAGAGTGTTAGTAAAGCGTCTGGAATGTTGCACCCGAGTACCAGGGAACGAAAAGTGAGACACATTTGAACACGTTTCTCGATCACACGGTGGATCATACTCTGGGTTCCACATGCATGTTTTAGCTGAAGGAAGAATCCCTTAAACCTGGAGAGTTGAGACCAATGGAATGGGTACCATGCAATATGACTTCAAAGGGTCTGCATTTGCTCACCGAACCTCACCAATCTTATGAGCCCCAAGTGTCCAGCCTTATGTGTCACCCAGCTCTGGGTGTAGATATGGTAAATGCAGGTTGCATCAGAAGCCTTGAATGAATTACTTAAGTATTGCTCTCTATTTCACTCTCATTGTGTTTTGTTTAAGAAATTTATTTTTAATATGGGATTTAGATGATTTTCACTGCTTTAATGCCGCTGTACACACTCTTGATTCTCTTACAGAGATATATAAATCCATAGCTTTTATGATTCTTACTAGTCAGGTATATTCCTAGGCGTTGAATATGGGGTGTTGAGTCCATTTCGTTGAGCAAGGAGTAGCTCTTGTCTATTCCATATTTGGCTTAAGGAAATTTATCTGTGCTCATTTCAATCTCTGGTTTTATGCAGCACCCCAACTCACCTTTCCCCTTAAGCAAGCATAAGTTGGTTTTCTAAATTTGAGACCCTGTTCTGTTTTGGAATTCAGTTCCTGTGTAGCCAAGTTTACATTCCGTGTATTAGTGATATCTTATGATGTTTCTTTCTCTGTGTGACTTATTTCAGTTAGATTCATTGTACTTAATCCACTCATTATGCTGCTACGGGCCTGATGACATAGATTTCATTGCTGAGTGATACTGCATTGTACGTAAGTACCACAACTTCTTTATCCATTTTTCACTTTCTGCGATATTGAACTTGTACCGTATATGAGGTTCTTATAAACAGAGCCATCCCAAACTTGGGGTGGCTGTGTCTTTTTGATTTTAATTTCTCTAAACTATAGGACCATAAGTGGAAGTGCCCTAGGCTCTGTTGCTTTGTTTTTTAGATGTTTCAGGAAACACCATACACTTCTCCAGAGTGGCTGTTGGCAATTTACATCCCGCCCATCAGCATAAGAAGGCTCCCAGTTCTCCATGGCCTGTCGTGCCTTTCTGGATTTTACACTTTTTTCAGATGGCCCTTTTGACCAGGGGAAAGTGAGACTTCATTGTAGTGCAGATTTCCTTTGCAAGCTTGCTTGGTTGGCCAAAAAGTGTGTATGCGTTTTTTCCTGACTATATTCAGGAAAAAACACATACGCCCTTTTTGGCCAAGTGCATCATTGTCGAGGTTCTGACTCTCTTCATATGTTTTCAATGCAATTCCAGTGTACCTCCTGAAATCAGTTTCCTGCAATTCTGCCTTGCTTTCAATGCTTCTTCATAGCCTTACCTCAATATATTTTTTGAAAATAGTTGGCCTTTATAACTCTGCAGGTTTTTGAATTGCAGTGGCCCTTAGCTCCATTTTTCAGCTCTTATTTTTGTGATCTTGCCCCATAACCACAGGATTCCTTGAAGCTCTATTCTTCTTCTGGGGCACCTTGCTGTGCCTTTGGTTAATTCTTCTTACTGATGTGAAATTAGAGTGACATGTGCCCATTGAAACCGCTACAGCTAGTTTCTCACTGGTTCCCCCTATTCCCATTCATCCTCCGCACTAACTGCAGACTGTGCGATACCAGAACTTAAAGGCATTGACTCTCCATGTGGAGATGTTGTTAGTAAAGCGGCTGGAATGTCGATCCGGAGCCCCAGAAGAGGAAAAATGAGGTGTGTTTTAGAAACCTTTCCCGATCATATGGTATACCAGTCGCTGGGTTTCCCAAGCATGGTTTAGCTGTAGGAAGATTCCCTTCAACCTGGAGTGTTGGGACCCTTGGAATGAGTAGCATGAAGTATTGCATTAAACTTTCGGCAGTTGCTCACCAAAGCTCACCAATCCTCTCAGCCCCAAGTGTCCAGCCTTATGTCTTATCCAGCTGTGGGTTTATATGTGGTCAATCCAGGTTGCATCACAGCCCCTGAGCGAATTTTGTAAGAATTTTTCTCTCTTTCATTGTTTCTGCGTTTTGTTTTTAAAATTTATTTCTATAATGGGGTTTAGCTCATTTTCACTGCTGTGTTTGTGTCGCTCTGCACACACTTGATTCCCTTATGGAGATATATCAATACATGGGTTTTAAGATTCTTATTACTCAGATATATTTCTCTGCGGTGTATAGGGTGTGTTGAGGCCAGTTCATTGAGCAAGGTGTAGATCTTGTCTAATACCTATTTGGTTTATTGAACGGTATCTGTGCTAATTTCAAACTCTGGTTTTATGCATCACTCCACCTCTCCTTTCCCCTTAAGCTGACATAAGTGTGTTTTCTAAATGTGAGACACTGTTCTGTTCTGTAATTCATTTCTTGTGCAGCCATATTTACCTTCCCTCTATAAGTGATATCTTATGATATGTTTCTTTTTCTGTTTGACTTATTTCAAGTAGTATTATCGGACCTAAATCCACTCTTTATCCTTCTACTAGCCTTATTACATTGATTTCATGGTGAAGAGATATTCCATTGTACATAAGTACCACATCTTCTTTATCCATTGTTCTCTTTCCTGGGATATTTAAGGTGTACTGAAGTTGAGGTTCTTGTAAACAGAGTAGCCCTAAACTGTGGTGTGCTTGTGTCTTGTTGATTTTTAGACTTCCCTAGATATACTCCCATGATTGGAAGTGTCCTATGCTCTGTAGCTCTGTTTTTTAGATGATTTAGGAACCACCATACACTTCTCCAGAGTGGCTCTCGGCAGTTCACACACTGCCCATCAGCGTATAAAGGCTCCCTGTTCTCCATGGCCTGTCCTGCATTTCTGGTTTTTACAATTTTTTAGGATGGCCCTTTTGACCGGTGGGAAGTGAGACTTCTTTGTTGTGCACATTTGCATTGCTTGCTTGCTTCGTTGCCCATAAAGTGCGTATGCGTTTTTTCCTGGATATAATCAGGAAAAAACGCATACGCCCTTTTGGGCCAACTGCATCATTGTCGAAATTCTGCCGCTTTTCATGTGCGTTAAAGACGAGTCCAATCTATCTCTTGAAATCTGTTTCTTGCAATTCTGTCTTGCATTCAGATCCTCTTCTTTGCCTTACCTCAACATATTTTTGGACGTTAGTTTTCATTTATAACTCTGCAGGTTTGTGAATTGCAGTGACCCTGAGCTCCATTTTTTAAGTTGTTCTTTTGTGAGCTGGCCTCAAACCCGCAGGATTGCTTCAGGCCCTATTTTGGCTCCGGCGAGGCAGGCTGAGCCTTTCTTTAATTCTTATTCTTAATGGGAAATTAGAGTGATATGTGCCCGTCCAAACCCCTACAACTCTTCTCTCATTGGTTCCCCCTCTTCCCGTTCATCCTCCTCACAATTTGCAAAATGTGTGAAACAGAAGTTTAAATGTGCTGATTCTCCAAGTGGGGAGATTCTAAGTAGCGTGGCTGGAATGGTGAACAGGAGCACCAGGAGAGGATAAATGAGGTGCATTTTAGACACATCTCCCGATCACATGGTGTACAGTCCTCTGGGTTTTCCATGCATGTTTTAGCTGTAGGAAGATCCCTTGAACCTGCAGATTTGGGACCCATTGAATGGGTACCAGGTAGTATTACTTTAAAGGGTGTGCATTTCCTCACCCAACCTCACATTTCTCTTAGCGCAAACAGTTTCCAGCCTTATGTCTCATCCTGCTGTGGGTCTAGATGTGTTCAATCCATGTTGCATCACCGTCCCTGAGGAAAAGTTGTAAGAGGTTTTCTCTGTCTCTCTGTCGTTTATTTTTTTCAATTTATTACTATATTGGTTACAGCTGATTTTCAAAGCTCTGTTTCTTGCTGCTGTACATCCACTTGATTCACGTACAGAGAGACATCAATAAATTCTTTTTCAGATTCTTACCAGTCGTATATATTCTTTTCCGGTGACTTGAGTGTGCTGAGTGCAGTTCTTTTAGCTACCGTGTAGGCCTTGTTGATTATCAGTTTGGTATTTGGAATGGTATCTTTGCTAATTTCAACCTCCTGGATGATGCCTCACCCCTCCCCACCTTTCCCGTTTAGCAGCCTTATGCGTGTTTTCTACATATTTGACTATGTTTTTGTTTTGTAATTTATTTCATGTGTAGCCATTTTGGATTCCACCTTTAAGTGATATCTTATGATATGTGTCTTTTTCTTTTTGAATTCTGTCACTTAGAATGATCATACGTAACTCCTCCGGAGTTGTTACAACTGGCCATATTTCATTGATTTCCAGGCTGAATAATATTCCACTCTACCTAAGTACCACATCTCTATCCATTTTTTCCCTCCAGAGACATTTAAGTTATATCCTAGTCGAGGATCTTTTAAACAGAGAGGGGGTAAACATTGGGGTGCCTGTGTCCTCTCGATTTTTGTTTTTCCCAAGATATACGCCCATGAGGGCAAGTGCCCTATGCTCTGTAGCTCATTTTTTAGATGCTTTAGTAAACACAATACACTTCTCCAGAATGGCCGTTGGCAATATACATTTCCACTATAAGTCTCACAGGGCTCCCTCTTCTCGTTGCCCTGTCCTGCATTTCTGTTGTTTACGCTTTATGAGGATGGCTCTTCTGACTGATGCGAAGTGATATCTTTTGTAGTATTGACTTCCAGTGCCCACCTGTTTGGTTGGCTAAAAAAGTGTATGCCCTTTTCTTGAATATATACAGAAAAAAACGCATACACCCTTTTTGGCCAACTGCAATGTTGGCAATGTTCAGCTCCTTTTCTTGTGCTTAATGGCGAGTCCTTTCTACCTCCTCAAATCCCTTTCCTGCCATTCTCCCTTGCTTACAAGTCCTTTTCTCTGACTTTCCTCAAGACATTTTTCAGTGATGGATATTTTCAACTCTGCAGTTTTGTGAATTTTACTGCCCCTGAGTTCCATTGTTCAACTTGTGTTTATGGGAACTGGCCACAAAGCAGCGGGATTTCCTCAAGCCCTATACTGTTTCCATAGGCAACCCTAGCCTTTGGTCAATTCGTCTTCCTGATTGGAAATTAGAGTGACATGTGCCTGTCTGAACACCTAGGACTTGTCTCTCATTGTTCCTCATCCTTCCGCTTCATCCTCTGGACAAATTCCAAACTGTACGCAACAGGATGTTGACAGTGCTGACATCTCCAAGTGGGGAGACTGTTAGTAAAGACGCTGGAGGGGTGAACCAGAGCACCGGGAGATGAGGAGACGAGATGCCTTTTCCAAGCTCTTCCCGATCAGACGGTATACCATCCTCTGGGTGTGACAGACATGTTTTAGCAGTAGGAAGAGTCCCATTCATGTAAGGAGAACACCAGGGCTTTTTCAAAATCAGTGTCTCCCCGAAACCCAAACTGGGGAATTTTTTAAGCTACGGCTACACATATGTTCATTAAGGGCCTTGGGAAGTAGGCAGAGTCCAAACTTTAGATGATTGAAGTCTTCAGGGTCAGAAGCACTCACCACCAGCTTCCCTTAGGCTACACTTTAACTATCATTGATAGATGATGTCAATAAAAATATCTATTCTTTTTCAGATTATTTCCCCTTATAGGTTATTGCAAAATGTTGAGTGTAGTTCCCTGTGCTATACAGTAGTTCCTTGTTGATGATCTATTTTATACATAGCAGTGTGTATGTGTTAATTCCAAACTGTTAATTTATCCCTCCTCCCACCTTTCCCCTTTGGTAATAATAAATTATAAGATTTTATACTTCTCAGAAATGGGGGAGCTGAAAGAGAGGTATCATTTTCAATGGAAAAGCATTTAAAACAAGATTGAAGGTTTAACCAAGATTATTAGATGTACATCCTTGGAAAGAAATCACTTCGTTTCTCTAATATTGACCTGACAAATAAGACAAACCTTTTCACTGAACTTGCTTATAAAAAGTGATGGAAATATCAAATGGAAGTGTTAGAAACATCTTATTTTACCCGAGCCTTATACACTGTTCTATGTTAACTACAGTTTGGCTCACACATCTGTTCATTGAGGTTACAATAGTCTCAATTTCTGTTACTGATCCTCCAGAGTGGACCCCAACAAGTGTCCCCCTGCCCAGTGTCATTGGGGCCAACAGATCGAGACTGAGTTTGGTTCACAAGCAAAGGAAACTTTATATTTTGATCAGAGAATGGAGAGGTGAGAGCATGCACTACCCCGTGGGCTGTGGGCTGGGCTGCTGTGTAGAGATCCTGTCAGAGTCAGTGGGAGGGAGGGAGGCGGCGGAGCTCTCGAGGGCCGGGTTGGCTGTAGCTCAGGCTCTATATCGTGGAGTCTGCACTGGGCCCCAGGACCTGAGGTGTCGACCCAGCCATTCTGCACTAGGAAATCTGGTCTGAAGTGCCGGGTGTGGAACCTCTGCATGCGGGACCCTAGGAGCACGTGAAATTAGACAAAGCACAAAGGATAAAAAAGGTTAGACTTGACTTTATTGCCCAGATTCTATTTTTATCTCCCAGGGATTTTTAATGGGCTTTGCTGGGGACAAACCCCTCCTCTGCCTTTTGTCCCGTTCCTCATTCTTGGAGTGCTGAGGGTGCAGACCCTTCTTCTGTAACTGCTGAGTGCTGAGTTGGGAGCCCTCATACCCTGGGGCGAGGGTCAGAGCTTCTCCCCAGCAGCCTCCCGGTGACGTTGATTGTCCCCAGGACCCCTGCCTCCCTGCTCGTCCACCTGAGCACCAGCATTGGAAGTGTTATAGATTCTAATGACCTTTAAGGGTCCAGGAAAGAGATGTGCAGAGACGCTGTGGGGGCCGGTTTCACCCCGCCCCACATTTGTTCGGCCACCTTAGGCTGACCGTTTCTGCCAGCCTAGATGCTCTGACCAGTAGTCTGCGCTTTCTTCAATTAGGCCCCTGAATTAACGTACAAACAGCACCAGGTGTCAGAGCCCTGCCCGCTCAACTCCCAGACAGTCCAGGGTCAGTGGTGATAAGGACCATGATGGCTACTGAGTCAACAGCCTTTTGAAGTAAACAGGAGTCCAGCCGGTCTTATTGGCCACCATCATCACGGTGTCTGTAGGCTTTTCTATGGTGACAGTGTGGTATACTGTTCCCCCGCCAAGATTATTAGCTCCCCTCTGGGTGCAGTAAGTCCTGCAAGCAGTAGTCTACTCTTTTGGGACACACTCTTGTTGTTTTATGAGAGAAACTCCAGGTCAAGTGATGTTCACACGAGTCGTCATGGTGCCCTGTTGCCCCCGGTTATCTCTCTGGATGTTGGAGTTGGAGGGCCTCCTCACTCGAGGTCGGTGTGCCCACGGAGCGAACCCTGCAACTTCAGGGCATGGTTGGTGGTTAGGATCACCACGTGGGGTCCTTTTCCCTTAGGAGGGAGGTGGCCTTTTGGGCTGCTGATTTCCAGGTTTTTAGATACCGCCAGTATCTTGGCCAGATGTGGCAGTGGGCCAAGCTCCTTAGTGACCGTAGCTTATCCTACCTGGATGGCATTCTTGCATTGTTCCATTTCAAGTGGTCCCAGTTTTTGCACTAATTCTCCAATGGCGATTCACCTTTCACCGGGAATGTAAAGGTCAAAGGGTTTAGCTAAATTAGGGAGTTCCAGGGCAAGGGTCTGAATTGACTGCTCTTTCCATTCTTGAAAGGCCACTTCTGGATTCTATTCAAAAGGATCATCATCTTTTCCTTTCAGTGTTTCATATAGAGGCCCAGCTAGTAGACTGTAGTTAGGGATCCAGAAGCAGCAAACCCTGGCCTCCCCAGGAACCCCTAAGCTGTCTTCTAGTTTTAGAAAGGGGTAAGGCTGAAAATGGTTTCTTCCCTTTCCTGGGATGGGCTTCTCTGACCTTGTGTGAGAATGAAGCCCAGGCAGGTCACCGCAGTCTGTGATATTTGAGCTTTTTCTTGGACAACTTCTATCCTTTATTGGCTTGGTAGTTCAGAGGCCTCCTTAGTAGGGCTGGCGATCAGAATGTCGTCTGCATATTGAAGGAGGGTTTCCTTTTCCAGAGGTAGAACTTTTAGGTCTTTAGCTAAGCTTTCCCCAAAGACGGTGTGGGAATTTTTGCACCCTTGGGTCCAGACGGCCCGGAAGTATTGTTTTAGTTGTATGTTGAGTCCTGCCACTCACAAGCCAAAATTTCTTGTGACTCTGGGACTAATGGAATACAAAAGAAGGCATCATTGAAGACTAATACAGAATACCATGTCCTGGTGGTTGGTAGAATGACCAGCAGGGTGTAGGAATTAGGAGCAACTGGAGGTATATCCTCGGTGGCTTCACTGACTGTCCTGACATCCTTTACCAGGTCCCCAGCAGCCCATGGGGCTCTCATGGTCAGACCAATCCCAGAATATGGAGCTCACCTGGGCAGGTACCCCACCCCCACCCCAGCCCACGGGGCTCTCGTGGTCAGGCCCCTCCCAGGATACAGAGCTACCCTTGCAGGTACCGTGGCAGGGCTGGGCACACAGGAACCGTGCACAGAGCCCTCATTGCAGAGCACCCCCAGCTCACCTGTCGCTCAGAGCTGACACAGAGCACCTCAGAGCAGGACTTGAACTAACAAACAGCAGCTGCGACAGGTCTGTGTCCCTGGGCATCACTCCGTGAGACCTCCCTCTACCTGGTCTTCCAGAGACTTCCACTGCACCCGGGGCACCAGGCCTCTGTCTCCAACCACCACCCACCCCTCCTCTCCCTGACTCCTGGGTTCCTCTCATTAGGAGAGGGTTTTCTTGAAGTTGTCTCCCACTCATGGGCCAGATAAAATGATTAGAAAACAAGCCAAAGCTGCAACCCCTTGTCTATCCTGACTCTCAGGAGCCCACACCTGTTCCTTGGACCTGGCCGTTCAGCAAGTTCCATTTTCTGCAACTGTGAGCCCCTGAGGGGTGATGATTGGCTGACCTGGGCAGCCTTACCGTGCCGGCCAGCCCTCCCCAGGTGTGCCTGGGTTGAGATCAATATAAATACCACTCCAGGCAGCAAGAGCCCCTGCAGCCGTGCCTGACGCCATTTTCTCTGCCCTGTCAGCAGTCTCGGGGCTGGGCTGGTGGGAGGGAGTGAGAGGCCACGGCTTTGTGGGTGGCCCAGTGTGAGTGGGGCTCTGCTGGACTTTCTGCAGCAGTTGCCAGGCTGCCACCTGCTAAAGAAGAGGATGTGTCACCCATACCTGCTGCTGGAATTTCTCCCTGGGCAGAGGTGAGGAAGGAAAAAAGCAGTGGGGGCAGGGACAGGACGGGTATCTCAGGCAGGGAAATGGAAATCTTCCAGAAGAGCACCCAGGGCCAGGACCATCCTGGCTGGCCTGCAGGCACCAAGTTGGCCGGCATGCTGTCACTCGTGTGGCTCTATGGCCCTTCCTCTAGGCTTTCAAGTCCTTGTATATATTCAGGTGTTTTACCTGGGACGGGTGGGAATAGTTCAGCAGCAACTGGCCTGGGGCTCAGCTCACGTTTACTCACAGATGCCTCGGCACGGTGCCCCAGCTTTGCAATGAGGACGCTTGTTGCGTGGGGGCTGCTGGCTGAATGGGAGACGATTCCCCACCACTGACCAACTTCAGAATTGTTTACAACTGGAGCAAGTGCCCTGATACGGTTTTCCTCTGTGTAACTGGTGGGTTCTGTGTTTTTTTCTCTTTTTCGTTTTTGGTTCAAGGTAGATTTTATTCCTCTTTTTTGTATTTACAGATATAAGCATGGAAATAATTTATTCATATAAATACATGTAAGTGCAGGGAATAATTGTTTTTTCTGTTTTATTTTTTAAATTTTATTTCTTTTTAATTTTGAATTTTATTTTATATTTTTATACAGCAGGTTCTTATTGGTTATCTATTTTATACATATAAATGTATACATGCCAATCCCAGTCTCTCAACTCCTCCCACCACCACCCCCCCAACAGGTTTCCCCCCTTGTTGTCCATACGTTTGTTGTCTACATCTGTTGCTCTATTTATGCCTTGCAAAATGGTTAATCTGTACAGTTTTTCTAGGTTCCACATATATGCATGAATATACAAGATTTGTTTTTCTCTTTCTGACTTACTTCACTCTGTATGACAGTCTCTAGATCCATCGACGTCTCTACAAATGACCCAATTTCATTCCTTTTCATGGCTTAGTAATATTCCATTTTATATATGTACCACAGCTTTATGCATTCGTCTGTCTGTGGGCATTTAGGTTGCTTCCATTACCTCGATATTGTAAATAGTGATGCAATGAACATTGCGGTGAATGACTCTTTTTGATTTATGGTTTTGTCTGGGTATATGTCCAGTACTGGGATTGCTGTATCATATGGTAATTCTATTGTTAGTTTCTTAAGAAATTCCATATTGTTCTCCATAATGACTGTATCAATTTATATTCCCAACAATAGTGGAAGAGGGTTCCTTTTCTCCACACCCTTTCCAGCATTTTTTGTTTGTAGATTTTCTATGATGTCTATTCTACCAGGTGTGAGGTGATACCTCATTGTTGAATCCATTTCGTTGAGCAAGGGGTAGGTCTTGTCTATTACATATTTGGCTTATGGAACGGTATCTGTGCTAATTTCAAACTCTGCTTTTATGCAGCACCCCAACTCACCTTCCCCCTTAAGCAGGCATAAGTTGGTTTTCTAAACTTGAGACCCTGTTCTGTTTTGTAATGCAGTTCATGTGTAGCCAAGTTCACATTCCGTGTATTAGTGATACCTTATGATGTTTCTTTTTCTGTGTCACTTATTTCACGTAGAATCATCGTGCCTCAATCCACTCATTATGCTGGTACGGGTCTGGTGACATAGATTTCATTGCTGAGTGGTATTCTGTTGTACATAACTACCGCAATTTCTTTATCCATTATTTGCTCTCTGGGATATTTAACTTGTGCCGTAGAAGAGATTTCTGTAAAAAGAGCCGTCCCAAATTTAGGGGTGGCTGTGTCTTTTTGATTTAAATTTCCCTAAGCTATAGGACCATAAGTGGAAGTGCCCTAGGCTCTGTTGCTTTGTTTTTTAGATGTTTCAGAAAACACCATACACTTCTACAGAGCGGCTGTTGTCAATTTACATCCCGCCCATCAGCATAACAAGGCTCCCCGTTCTCCATGGCCTGTCCTGCCTTTCTGGATTTTACACTTTTTTCAGATGACACTTTTGACCGGGGGGAAGTGAGACTTCATTGTAGTGCAGATTTCCTTTGCAAGCTTGCTTGGTTGGCCAAAAAGGGCGTATGCGTTTTTTCCTGAATATATTCAGGAAAAAACGCATATGCTGTTTTTGGACAAGTGCATCATTGTGGACGCTCTGCCTCTTTTCCTATGCTTTCAATGCAATTCCAGTCTACCTCCTGAAATCGGTTTCCTGCAATTCTGCCCCGCTTTCAAGTCCTCTTGGCAGCCTTACTTCAGTATATTTTTGGACAATAGCTGTCATTTATAACTCTGCAGGTTTGTGAATTACAGTGCCCCTGAGCTCCTTTCTTCAACTCGCTTTCTTTTGAGCTGGGAGCAACACCGCAGGATGGCTTCAGGCCCTAATCTGGTTCCGGCACGGCACGCTGAGCCTTTGGTTTATTCCTCTTCCCTGTGGGAAATGAGAGTTAAATTTGCCCGTCCAGACACCTCCAGCTAGTCTCTCATTGGTTCTCCCTATTCCTGTTCATCTTCCGCAGAAATTGCAAACTGGGCCAAACAGGAGGTTAAAGGCATTCACTCTCCAAGTGAGGAGAGTGTTAGTAAAGCGTCTGGAATGTTGCACCCGAGTACCAGGGAACGAAAAGTGAGACACATTTGAACACGTTTCTCGATCACACGGAGGATCATACTCTGGGTTCCACATGCATGTTTTAGCTGAAGGAAGAATCCCTTAAACCTGGAGAGTTGAGACCAATGGAATGGGTACCATGCAATATGACTTCAAAGGGTCTTCATTTGCTCACCGAACCTCTCCAATCCTATCACTGCTGCATTTATGCCCCAGTACACACGCTTCATTCTCTTTCGGTGACATAGCAATCCCTAGGTTTTAAGATACTTACTAGTCAGGTACATTCTTAGGCGTTTAATATGGGGTGTTGAGTCCATTTCGTTGAGCAAGGAGTAGCTCTTGTCTATTCCATATTTGGCTTAAGGAACTTTATCTGTGCTCATTTCAATCTCTGGTTTTATGCAGCACCCCAACACACCTTTCCCCTTAAGCAAGCATAAGTTGGTTTTCTAAATTTGAGACCCAGTTCTGTTTTGTAATTCAGTTCCTGTGTAGCCAAGTTTACATTCCGTGTATTAGTGATATCTTATGATGTTTCTTTTTCTGTGTGACTTATTTCAGTTAGAATCTCCATACCTGCATCCACTCATTGTGCTGTTATGGGCCTGATGACATAGATTTCATTGCCATGTGATATTGCATTGTACGTAAATAGCACAACTTCTTTATCTATTTTTCACTTTCTGCGATATTGAACTTGTACTGTAAACGAGGTTATTATAAACAGAGCCGTCACAAATTTAGGGGTGGCTTTGACTTTTAGATTTTAATTTCCCTAAGCTATAGGACCATAAGTGTAAGTGCCCTAGGCTCTCTTGCTTTGTTTTTTAGATGTTTCAGGAAACACCATACACTTCTCCCGAGTGTCTGTTGGCAATTTACATCCCGCCCATCGGCATAACAAGGCTCCCAGTTCTCCATGGCCTGTCCTGCCTTTCTGGATTTTACACTTTTTTCAGATGGCCATTTTGACCGGGGGGAAGTGAGACTTCATTGTAGTGCAGATTTCCTTTGCAAGCTTGCTTGGTTGACCAAAAAGGGCGTATGCGTTTTTTCCTGAATATATTCAGGAAAAAACACATACGCCCTCTTTGGCCAAGTGCATCATTGTGGACGCTCTGCCTCTTTTCCTATGCTTTCAATGCAATTCCAGTCTACCTCCTGAAATCGGTTTCCTGCAATTCTGCCCCGCTTTCAAGTCCTCTTGGCAGCCTTACTTCAATATATTTTTGGACGATAGCTGTCATTTATAACTCTGCAGGTTTGTGAATTACAGTGCCCCTGAGCTCCTTTCTTCAACTCGCTTTCTTGTGAGCTGGCCGCAACACCGCACGATGGCTTCAGGCCCTAATCTAGTTCCGGCACGGCATGCTGTGCCTTTGGTTAATTCCTCTTCCTGGTGGGAAATGAGAGTTAAATTTGCCCGTCCAGACACCTCCAGCTAGTCTCTCAGTGGTTCTCGCTATTCCTGTTCATCTTCCGCAGAAATTGCAAACTGGGCCAAACAGGAGGTTAAAGGGACTGACTCTCCAAGTCGGGAGAGTGTTAGTAAAGCGTCTGGAATGTTGCACCCGAGTACCAGGGGACAAAAACTGAGACATATTTGAACACGTCTCCCGATCACATGGTTGATCATACTCTAGGTTCCACATACATGTTTTAGCTGAAAGAAGCATACCTTAAACCTGGGTAACTGAAACCCGTGGAATGGGTACCATGCAATATGACTTCAAAGGGTCTTCATTTGCTCACCAAACCTCTCCAATCCTATCACTGCTGCGTTTATGCCCCTGTACACACGCTTGATTCTCTTTCGGAGACATAGCAATCCATAGGTTTTAAGATACTTACCAGTCAGGTACATTCTTTGGCGTTTAATATGGGGTGTTGAGTCCATTTCATTGAGCAAGGAGTAGCTCTTGTCTATTCCATATTTGGCTTAAGGAACTTTATCTGTGCTCATTTCAATCTCTGGTTTTATGCAGCACCCCAACTCACCTTTGCCCTTAAGCAAGCATAAGTTGGTTTTCTAAATTTGAGACCCTGTTCTGTTTTGGAATTCAGTTCCTGTGTAGCCAAGTTTACATTCCGTGTATTAGTGATATCTTATGATGTTTCTTTTTCTGTGTGACTTATTTCAGTTAGAATCATCGTACCTGAATCCACTCATTATGCTGCTACGGGCCTGATGACATAGATTTCATTGCTGAGTGATACTGCATTGTACGTAAGTACCACAAGTTCTTTATCCATTTTTCACTTTCTGTGATATTGAACTTGTACGGTAAACGAGGTTCTTGTAAACAGAGACGTCCCAAACTTTGGGGTGGCTGTGTCTTTTTGATTTTAATTTCCCTAAGCTATAGGACCATAAGTGGAAGTGCCCTAGGCTCTGTTGCTTTGATTTTTAGATGTTTCAGGAAACACCATACACATCTCCCGAGTGTCTCTTGGCAATTTACATCCCGCCCATCAGCATAAAAAGGCTCCCAGTTCTCCATGGCCTGTCCTGCCTTTCTGGATTTTACACTTTTTTCAGATGGCCCTTTTGACCGGGGGGAAGTGAGACTTCATTGTAGTGCAGATTTCCTTTGCAAGCTTGCTTGGTTGGCCAAAAAGGGCGTATGCGTTTTTTCCTGAGTATATTCAGGAAGAAACGCATACGCCCTTTTTGGCCAAGTGCATCATTGTGGACGTTCTGCCTCTTTTCCTATGCTTTCAATGCAATTCCAGTCTACCTCCTGAAATCGGTTTCCAGCAATTCTGCCCCGCATTCAAGTCCTCTTGGCAACCTTACTTCAGTATATTTTTGGACAATAGCTGTCATTTATAACTCTGCAGGTTTGTGAATTACAGTGCCCCTGAGCTCCTTTCTTCAACTCGCTTTCTTGTGACCTGGCCGCAACACCGCAGGATGGCTTCAGGCCCTAATCTGGTTCCGGCATGGCACGCTGAGCCTTTGGTTACTTCCTCTTCCTGGTGGGATATGCGAGTTCAATTTGCCCGTCCAGACACCTCCAGCTAGTCTCTCATTGGTTCTCGCTATTCCTGTTCATCTTCCGCAGAAATTGCAAACTGGGCCAAACAGGAGGTTAAAGGGACTGACTCTCCAAGTCGGGAGAGTGTTAGTAAAGCGTCTGGAATGTTGCACCCGAGTACCAGGGGACAAAAACTGAGACATATTTGAACACGTCTCCCAATCACATGGTTGATCATACTCTAGGTTCCACACGCATGTTTTAGCTGAAGGAAGAATACCTTAAACCTGGGTAGTTGAAACCCGTGGAATGGTACCATGCAATATGACTTCAAAGGGTCTTCATTTGCTCACCAAACCTCTCCAATCCTATCACTGCTGCGTTTATGCCCCTGTACACATGCTTGATTCTCTTTCGGAGACATAGCAATCCATAGGTTTTAAGATACTTACTAGTCAGGTACATTCTTAGGCGTTTAATATGCGGTGTTGAGTCCATTTCGTTGAGCAAGGAGTAGCTCTTGTCTATTCCATATTTGGCTTAAGGAACTTTATCTGTGCTCATTTCGATCTCTGGTTTTATGCAGCACCCCAACTCACCTTTACCCTTAAGCAAGCATAAGTTGGTTTTCTAAATTTGAGACCCTGTTCTGTTTTGGAATTCAGTTCCTGTGTAGCCAAGTTTACATTCCGTGTATTAGTGATATCTTATGATGTTTCTTTTTCTGTGTGACTTATTTCAGTTAGAATCATCGTACCTGAATCTACTCATTGTGCTGTTAAGAGCCTGATGACATAGATTTCATTGCTGAGTGATATTGCATTGTACGTAAGTACCACAAGTTCTTTATCCATTTTTCACTTTCTGTGATATTGAAATTGTACTGTAAACGAGGTTCTTGTAAACAGAGGCGTCCCAAACTTTGGGGTGGCTGTGTCTTTTTTATTTTAATTTCGCTAAGCTATAGGACCATAAGTGGAAGTGCCCTAGGCTCTGTTGCTTTGGTTTTTAGATGTTTCAGGAAACACCATACACTTCTCCCGAGTGTCTGTTGGCAATTTACATCCCGCCCATCAGCATAACAAGGCTCCCAGTCCTCCATGGCCTGTCCTGCCTTTCTGGATTTTACACTTTTTTCAGATGGCCCTTTTGACCGGGGGGAAGTGAGACTTCATTGTAGTGCAGATTTCCTTTGCAAGCTTGCTTGGTTGGCCAAAAAGGGCGTATGCGTTTTTTCCTGAATATATTCAGGAAAAAACGCATACGCCCTTTTTGGCCAAGTGCATCATTGTGGACGTTCTGCCTCTTTTCCTATGCTTTCAATGCAATTCCAGTCTACCTCCTGAAATCGGTTTCCTGCAATTCTGCCCCGCTTTCAAGTCCTCTTGGCAGCCTTACTTCAGTCTATTTTTGGACGATACCTGTCATTTATAACTCTGCAGGTTTGTGAATTACAGTGCCCCTGAGCTCCTTTCTTCAACTCACTTTCTTTTGAGCTGGCCGCAACACCGCAGGATGGCTTCAGGCCCTAATCTGGTTCCGGCACGGCACGCTGAGCCTTTGGTTATTTCCTCTTCCAGATGGGAAATGAGAGTTAAATTTGCCCGTCCAGACACCTCCAGCTAGTCTCTCATTGGTTCTCCCTATTCCTGTTCATCTTCCGCAGAAATTGCAAACTGGGCCAAACAGGAGGTTAAAGGCGCTGACTCTCCAAGTGGGGAGAGTGTTAGTAAAGCGTGTGGAATGTTGCACCCGAGTACCAGGGGAGGAAAACTGAGACATATTTGAACACGTCTCCCGTTCACATGGTTGATCATACTCTGGGTTCCACATGCATGTTTTAGCTGAAGGAAGAATACCTTAAACCTGGAGAGTTGAGACCCGTGGAATGGGTACCATGCAATATGACTTCAAAGGGTCTTCATTTGCTCACCGAACCTGTCCAATCCTATCACTGCTGCATTTATGCCCCTGTACACATGCTTGATTCTCTTTTGGAGACATAGCAATCCATAGGTTTTAAGATACTTACTAGTCAGGTACATTCTTAGGCGTTTAATATGGGGTGTTGAGTCCATTTCGTTGAGCAAGGAGTAGCTCTTGTCTATTCCATATTTGGCTTAAGGAACTTTATCTGTGCTCATTTCAATCTCTGGTTTTATGCAGCACCCCAACTCACCTTTCCCCTTAAGCAAGCATAAGTTGGTTTTCTAAATTTGAGACCCTGTTCTGTTTTGGAATTCAGTTCCTGTGTAGCCAAGTTTACATTCCATGTATTAGTGATATCTTATGATGTTTCTTTTTCTGTGTGACTTATTTCAGTTAGAATCATCGTACCTGAATCCACTCATTATGCTGCTACGGGCCTGATGACATAGATGTCATTGCTGAGTGATACTGCATTGTACGTAAGTACCACAAGTTCTTTATCCATTTTTCACTTTCTGTGATATTGAACTTGTACGGTAAACGAGGTTCTTGTAAACAGAGGCGTCCCAAACTTTGGGGTGGCTGTGTCTTTTTTATTTTAATTTCCCTAAGCTATAGGACCATAAGTGGAAGTGCCCTAGGCTCTGTTGCTTTGTTTTTTAGATGTTTCAGGAAACAACATACACTTCTCCCGAGTGTCTGTTGGCAATTTACATCCCGCCCATCAGCATAACAAGGCTCCCAGTTCTCCATGGCCTGTCCTGCCTTTCTGGATTTTACACTTTTTTCAGATGGCCCTTTTGACCGGGGGGAAGTGAGACTTCATTGTAGTGCAGATTTCCTTTGCAAGTTTGCTTGGTTGGCCAAAAAGGGCGTATGCGTTTTTTCCTGAATATATTCAGGAAAAAACGCATACGCCCTTTTTGGCCAAGTGCATCATTGTGGACGTTCTGCCTCTTTTCCTATGCTTTCAATGCAATTCCAGTCTACCTCCTGAAATCGGTTTCCTGCAATTCTGCCCCGCTTTCAAGTCCTCTTGGCAGCCTTACTTTAGTCTATTTTGGGATGATAGCTGTCATTTATAACTGTGCAGGTTTGTGAATTACAGTGCCCCTGAGCTCCTTTCTTCAACTCGCTTTCTTGTGACCTGGCCGCAACACCGCAGGATGGCTTCAGGCCCTAATCTGGTTCCGGCACGGCACGCTGAGCCTTTGGTTATTTCCTCTTCCTGGTGGGAAATGAGAGTTAAATTTGCCCGTCCAGCCACCTCCAGCTAGTCTCTCATTGGTTCTCGCTATTCCTTTTCATCTTCCGCAGAAATTGCAAACTGGGCCAAACTGGAGGTTAAAGGGACTGATTCTCCAAGTCGGGAGAGTGATAGTAAAGCGTCTGGAATGTTGCACCCGAGTACCAGGGGAGGAAATCTGAGACATATTTGAACACGTCTCCCGATCACATGGTTGATCATACTCTAGGTTCCACATGCATGTTTTAGCTGAAGGAAGAATACCTTAAACCTGGGTAGTTGAAACCCGTGGAATGGGTACCATGCAATATGACTTCAAAGGGTATTCATTTGCTCACCGAACCTCTCCAATCCTATCACTGCTGCGTTTATGCCCCTGTACACATGCTTGATTCTCTTTCGGAGACATAGCAATCCATAGGTTTTAAGATACTTACTAGTCAGGTACATTCTTAGGCGTTTAATATGGGGTGTTGAGTCCATTTCGTTGAGCAAGGAGTAGCTCTTGTCTATTCCATATTTGGCTTAAGGAACTTTATCTGTGCTCATTTCAATCTCTGGTTTTATGCAGCGCCCCAACTCACCTTTCCCCTTAAGCAAGCATAAGTTGGTTTTCTAAATTTGAGACCCTGTTCTGTTTTGGAATTCAGTTCCTGTGTAGCCAAGTTTACATTCCGTGTATTAGTGATATCTTATGATGTTTCCTTTTCTGTGTGACTTATTTCAGTTAGAATCATCGTACCTGAATCCACTCATTGTGCTGTTAAGTGCCTGATGACATAGATTTCATTGCTGAGTGATATTGCTTTGTAAGTAAATACCACAATTTCTTTATCCATTTTTCACTTTCTGCGATGTTGAACTTGTACTGTAAACGAGGTTCTTGTAAACAGAGGCGTCCCAAACTTTGGGGTGGCTGTGTCTTTTTTATTTTAATTTCGCTAAGCTATAGGACCATAAGTGGAAGTGCCCTAGGCTCTGTTGCTTTGGTTTTTAGATGTTTCAGGAAACACCATACACTTCTCCCGAGTGTCTGTTGGCAATTTACATCCCGCCCATCAGCATAACAAGGCTCCCAGTCCTCCATGGCCTGTCCTGCCTTTCTGGATTTTACACTTTTTTCAGATGGCCCTTTTGACCGGGGGGAAGTGAGACTTCATTGTAGTGCAGATTTCCTTTGCAAGCTTGCTTGGTTGGCCAAAAAGGGCGTATGCGTTTTTTCCTGAGTATATTCAGGAAAAAACGCATACGCCCTTTTTGGCCAAGTGCATCATTGTGGACGTTCTGCCTCTTTTCCTAAGCTTTCAATGCAATTCCAGTCTACCTCCTGAAATCGGTTTCCTGCAATTCTGCCCCGCTTTCAAGTCCTCTTGGCAGCCTTACTTCAGTATATTTTTGGACTATAGCTGTCATTTATAACTCTGCAGGTTTGTGAATTACAGTGCCCCTGAGCTCCTTTCTTCAACTCGCTTTCTTTTGAGCTGGCCGCAACACCGCAGGATGGCTTCAGGCCCTAATCTGGTTCCGGCACGGCACGCTGAGCCTTTGGTTATTTCCTCTTCCTGGTGGGAAATGAGAGTTAAATTTGCCCGTCCAGCCACCTCCAGCTAGTCTCTCATTGGTTCTCGCTATTCCTTTTCATCTTCCGCAGAAATTGCAAACTGGGCCAAACAGGAGGTTAAAGGGACTGATTCTCCAAGTCGGGAGAGTGTTAGTAAAGCGTCTGGAATGTTGCACCCGAGTACCAGGGGAGGAAAACTGAGACATATTTGAACACGTCTCCCGTTCACACGGTTGATCATACTCTGGGTTCCACATGCATGTTTTAGCTGAAGGAAGAATACCTTAAACCTGGAGAGTTGAGACCCGTGGAATGGGTACCATGCAATATGACTTCAAAGGGTCTTCATTTGCTCACCGAACCTCTCCAATCCTATCACTGCTGCATTTATGCCCCTGTACACATGCTTGATTCTCTTTTGGAGACATAGCAATCCATAGGTTTTAAGATACTTACTAGTCAGGTACATTCTTAGGCGTTTAATATGGGGTGTTGAGTCCATTTTGTTGAGCAAGGAGTAGCTCTTGTCTATTCCATATTTGGCTTAAGGAACTTTATCTGTGCTCATTTCAATCTCTGGTTTTATGCAGCACCCCAACTCACCTTTCCCCTTAAGCAAGCATAAGTTGGTTTTCTAAATTTGAGACCCTGTTCTGTTTTGGAATTCAGTTCCTGTGTAGCCAAGTTTACATTCCGTGTATTAGTGATATCTTATGATGTTTCTTTTTCTGTGTGACTTATTTCAGTTAGAATCATCGTACCTGAATCCACTCATTATCCTGCTAAGGGCCTGATGACATAGATTTCATTGCTGAGTGATACTGCATTGTACGTAAGTACCACAAGTTCTTTATCCATTTTTCACTTTCTGTGATATTGAACTTGTACGGTAAACGAGGTTCTTGTAAACAGAGGCGTCCCAAACTTTGGGGTGGCTGTGTCTTTTTGATTTTAATTTCCCTAAGCTATAGGACCATAAGTGGAAGTGCCCTAGGCTCTGTTGCTTTGTTTTTTAGATGTTTCAGGAAACACCATACACTTCTCCCGAGTGTCTGTTGGCAATTTACATCCCGCCCATCAGCATAACAAGGCTCCCAGTTCTCCATGGCCTGTCCTGCCTTTCTGGATTTTACACTTTTTTCAGATGGCCCTTTTGACCGGGGGGAAGTGAGACTTCATTGTAGTGCAGATTTCCTTTGCAAGTTTGCTTGGTTGGCCAAAAAGGGCGTATGCGTTTTTTCCTGAATATATTCAGGAAAAAACGCATACGCCCTTTTTGGCCAAGTGCATCATTGTGGACGTTCTGCCTCTTTTCCTATGCTTTCAATGCAATTCCAGTCTACCTCCTGAAATCGGTTTCCTGCAATTCTGCCCCGCTTTCAAGTCCTCTTGGCAGCCTTACTTTAGTCTATTTTTGGATGATAGCTGTCATTTATAACTGTGCAGGTTTGTGAATTACAGTGCCCCTGAGCTCCATTCTTCAACTCGCTTTCTTGTGACCTGGCCGCAACACCGCAGGATGGCTTCAGGCCCTAATCTGGTTCCGGCACGGCACGCTGAGCCTTTGGTTATTTCCTCTTCCTGGTGGGAAATGAGAGTTAAATTTGCCCGTCCAGCCACCTCCAGCTAGTCTCTCATTGGTTCTCGCTATTCCTTTTCATCTTCCGCAGAAATTGCAAACTGGGCCAAACAGGAGGTTAAAGGGACTGATTCTCCAAGTCGGGAGAGTGTTAGTAAAGCGTCTGGAATGTTGCACCCGAGTACCAGGGGAGGAAAACTGAGACATATTTGAACACGTCTCCCGATCACATGGTTGATCATACTCTAGGTTCCACATGCATGTTTTAGCTGAAGGAAGAATACCTTAAACCTGGGTAGTTGAAACCCGTGGAATGGGTACCATTCAATATGACTTCAAAGGGTCTTCATTTGCTCACCGAACCTCTCCAATCCTATCACTGCTGCGTTTATGCCCCTGTACACATGCTTGATTCTCTTTCAGAGACATAGCAATCCATAGGTTTTAAGATACTTACTAGTCAGGTACATTCTTAGACGTTTAATATGCGGTGTTGAGTCCATTTCGTTGAGCAAGGAGTAGCTCTTGTCTATTCCATATTTGGCTTAAGGAACTTTATCTGTGCTCATTTCAATCTCTGGTTTTATGCAGCACCCCAACTCACCTTTCCTCTTAAGCAAGCATAAGTTGGTTTTCTAAATTTGAGACCCTGTTCTGTTCTGTAATTCAGTTCCTGTGTAGCCAAGTTTACATTCCGTGTATTAGTGATATCTTATGATGTTTCTTTTTCTGTGTGACTTATTTCAGTTAGAATCATCATACCTGAATCCACTCATTGTGCTGCTAAGAGCCTGATGACATAGATTTCATTGCTGAGTGATATTGCTTTGTAAGTAAATACCACATCTTCTTTATCCATTTTTCACTTTCTGCGATGTTGAACTTGTACTGTAAATGAGGTTCTTGTAAACAGAGGCGTCCCAAACTTTGGGGTGGCTGTGTCTTTTTGATTTTAATTTCCCTAAGCTATAGGACCATAAGTGGAAGTGCCCTAGGCTCTGTTGCTTTGTTTTTTAGATGTTTCAGGAAACACCATACACTTCTCCCGAGTGTCTGTTGGCAATTTACATCCCGCCCATCAGCATAACAAGGCTCCCAGTTCTCCATGGCCTGTCCTGCCTTTCTGGATTTTACACTTTTTTCAGATAGCCCTTTTGACCGGGGGGAAGTGAGACTTCATTGTAGTGCAGATTTCCTTTGCAAGCTTGCTTGGTTGGCCAAAAAGGGCGTATGCGTTTTTTCCTGAATATATTCAGGAAAAAACGCATACGCCCTTTTTGGCCAAGTGCATCATTGTGGACGTTCTGCCTCTTTTCCTATGCTTTCAATGCAATTCCTGTCTACCTCCTGAAATCGGTTTCCTGCAATTCTGCCCCGCTTTCAAGTCCTCTTGGCAGCCTCACTTCAGTATATTTTTGGACGATAGCTGTCATTTATAACTCTTCAGGTTTGTGAATTACAGTGCCCCTGAGCTCCTTTCTTCAACTCACTTTCTTTTGAGCTGGCCGCAACACCGCAGGATGGCTTCAGGCCCTAATCTGGTTCCGGCACGGCACGCTGAGCCTTTGGTTATTTCCTCTTCCAGATGGTAAATGAGAGTTAAATTTGCCCGTCCAGACACCTCCAGCTAGTCTCTCATTGGTTCTCGCTATTCCTTTTCATCTTCCGCAGAAATTGCAAACTGGGCCAAACAGGAGGTTAAAGGCGCTGACTCTCCAAGTGGGGAGAGTGTTAGTAAAGCGTCTGGAATGTTGCACCCGAGTACCAGGGGAGGAAAACTGAGACATATTTGAACACGTCTCCCGTTCACACGGTTGATCATACTCTGGGTTCCACATGCATGTTTTAGCTGAAGGAAGAATACCTTAAACCTGGAGAGTTGAGACCCGTGGAATGGGTACCATGCAATATGACTTCAAAGGGTCTTCATTTGCTCACCGAACCTCTCCAATCCTATCACTGCTGCATTTATGCCCCTGTACACATGCTTGATTCTCTTTTGGAGACATAGCAATCCATAGGTTTTAAGATACTTACTAGTCAGGTACATTCTTAGGCGTTTAATATGGGGTGTTGAGTCCATTTCGTTGAGCAAGGAGTAGCTCTTGTCTATTCCATATTTGGCTTAAGGAACTTTATCTGTGCTCATTTCAATCTCTGGTTTTATGCAGCACCCCAACTCACCTTTCCTCTTAAGCAAGCATAAGTTGGTTTTCTAAATTTGAGACCCTGTTCTGTTCTGTAATTCAGTTCCTGTGTAGCCAAGTTTACATTCCGTGTATTAGTGATATCTTATGATGTTTCTTTTTCTGTGTGACTTATTTCAGTTAGAATCATCGTACCTGAATCCACTCATTGTGCTGCTAAGAGCCTGATGACATAGATTTCATTGCTGAGTGATATTGCTTTGTAAGTAAATACCACATCTTCTTTATCCATTTTTCACTTTCTGCGATGTTGAACTTGTACTGTAAACGAGGTTCTTGTAAACAGAGGCGTCCCAAACTTTGGGGTGGCTGTGTCTTTTTGATTTTAATTTCCCTAAGCTATAGGACCATAAGTGGAAGTGCCCTAGGCTCTGTTGCTTTGTTTTTTAGATGTTTCAGGAAACACCATACACTTCTCCCGAGTGTCTGTTGGCAATTTACATCCCGCCCATCAGCATAACAAGGCTCCCAGTTCTCCATGGCCTGTCCTGCCTTTCTGGATTTTACACTTTTTTCAGATGGCCCTTTTGACCGGGGGGAAGTGAGACTTCATTGTAGTGCAGATTTCCTTTGCAAGTTTGCTTGGTTGGCCAAAAAGGGCGTATGCGTTTTTTCCTGAATATATTCAGGAAAAAACGCATACGCCCTTTTTGGCCAAGTGCATCATTGTGGACGTTCTGCCTCTTTTCCTATGCTTTCAATGCAATTCCAGTCTACCTCCTGAAATCGGTTTCCTGCAATTCTGCCCCGCTTTCAAGTCCTCTTGGCAGCCTTACTTTAGTCTATTTTTGGATGATAGCTGTCATTTATAACTGTGCAGGTTTGTGAATTACAGTGCCCCTGAGCTCCATTCTTCAACTCGCTTTCTTGTGACCTGGCCGCAACACCGCAGGATGGCTTCAGGCCCTAATCTGGTTCCGGCACGGCACGCTGAGCCTTTGGTTATTTCCTCTTCCTGGTGGGAAATGAGAGTTAAATTTGCCCGTCCAGCCACCTCCAGCTAGTCTCTCATTGGTTCTCGCTATTCCTTTTCATCTTCCGCAGAAATTGCAAACTGGGCCAAACAGGAGGTTAAAGGGACTGATTCTCCAAGTCGGGAGAGTGTTAGTAAAGCGTCTGGAATGTTGCACCCGAGTACCAGGGGAGGAAAACTGAGACATATTTGAACACGTCTCCCGATCACATGGTTGATCATACTCTAGGTTCCACATGCATGTTTTAGCTGAAGGAAGAATACCTTAAACCTGGGTAGTTGAAACCCGTGGAATGGGTACCATGCAATATGACTTCAAAGGGTCTTCATTTGCTCACCGAACCTCTCCAATCCTATCACTGCTGCGTTTATGCCCCTGTACACATGCTTGATTCTCTTTCAGAGACATAGCAATCCATAGGTTTTAAGATACTTACTAGTCAGGTACATTCTTAGACGTTTAATATGCGGTGTTGAGTCCATTTCGTTGAGCAAGGAGTAGCTCTTGTCTATTCCATATTTGGCTTAAGGAACTTTATCTGTGCTCATTTCAATCTCTGGTTTTATGCAGCACCCCAACTCACCTTTCCTCTTAAGCAAGCATAAGTTGGTTTTCTAAATTTGAGACCCTGTTCTGTTCTGTAATTCAGTTCCTGTGTAGCCAAGTTTACATTCCGTGTATTAGTGATATCTTATGATGTTTCTTTTTCTGTGTGACTTATTTCAGTTAGAATCATCATACCTGAATCCACTCATTGTGCTGCTAAGAGCCTGATGACATAGATTTCATTGCTGAGTGATATTGCTTTGTAAGTAAATACCACATCTTCTTTATCCATTTTTCACTTTCTGCGATGTTGAACTTGTACTGTAAATGAGGTTCTTGTAAACAGAGGCGTCCCAAACTTTGGGGTGGCTGTGTCTTTTTGATTTTAATTTC
Organism: Grampus griseus; assembly: GCF_964374135.1. NCBI lineage: Eukaryota > Metazoa > Chordata > Mammalia > Artiodactyla > Delphinidae > Grampus > Grampus griseus. Next base: position 674,876 of record NW_028133314.1, read on the forward strand.
CCTAAGCTATAGGACCATAAGTGGAAGTGCCCTAGGCTCTGTTGCTTTGTTTTTTAGATGTTTCAGGAAACACCATACACTTCTCCCGAGTGTCTGTTGGCAATTTACATCCCGCCCATCAGCATAACAAGGCTCCCAGTTCTCCATGGCCTGTCCTGCCTTTCTGGATTTTACACTTTTTTCAGATGGCCCTTTTGACCGGGGGGAAGTGAGACTTCATTGTAGTGCAGATTTCCTTTGCAAGCTTGCTTGGTTGGCCAAAAAGGGCGTATGCGTTTTTTCCTGAATATATTCAGGAAAAAACGCATACGCCCTTTTTGGCCAAGTGCATCATTGTGGACGTTCTGCCTCTTTTCCTATGCTTTCAATGCAATTCCTGTCTACCTCCTGAAATCGGTTTCCTGCAATTCTGCCCCGCTTTCAAGTCCTCTTGGCAGCCTCACTTCAGTATATTTTTGGACGATAGCTGTCATTTATAACTCTGCAGGTTTGTGAATTACAGTGCCCCTGAGCTCCTTTCTTCAACTCACTTTCTTTTGAGCTGGCCGCAACACCGCAGGATGGCTTCAGGCCCTAATCTGGTTCCGGCACGGCACGCTGAGCCTTTGGTTATTTCCTCTTCCAGATGGTAAATGAGAGTTAAATTTGCCCGTCCAGACACCTCCAGCTAGTCTCTCATTGGTTCTCGCTATTCCTTTTCATCTTCCGCAGAAATTGCAAACTGGGCCAAACAGGAGGTTAAAGGCGCTGACTCTCCAAGTGGGGAGAGTGTTAGTAAAGCGTCTGGAATGTTGCACCCGAGTACCAGGGGAGGAAAACTGAGACATATTTGAACACGTCTCCCGTTCACACGGTTGATCATACTCTGGGTTCCACATGCATGTTTTAGCTGAAGGAAGAATACCTTAAACCTGGAGAGTTGAGACCCGTGGAATGGGTACCATGCAATATGACTTCAAAGGGTCTTCATTTGCTCACCGAACCTCTCCAATCCTATCACTGCTGCATTTATGCCCCTGTACACATGCTTGATTCTCTTTTGGAGACATAGCAATCCATAGGTTTTAAGATACTTACTAGTCAGGTACATTCTTAGGCGTTTAATATGGGGTGTTGAGTCCATTTCGTTGAGCAAGGAGTAGCTCTTGTCTATTCCATATTTGGCTTAAGGAACTTTATCTGTGCTCATTTCAATCTCTGGTTTTATGCAGCACCCCAACTCACCTTTCCCCTTAAGCAAGCATAAGTTGGTTTTCTAAATTTGAGACCCTGTTCTGTTTTGGAATTCAGTTCCTGTGTAGCCAAGTTTACATTCCGTGTATTAGTGATATCTTATGATGTTTCTTTTTCTGTGTGACTTATTTCAGTTAGAATCATCGTACCTGAATCCACTCATTATGCTGCTACGGGCCTGATGACATAGATTTCATTGCTGAGTGATACTGCATTGTACGTAAGTACCACAAGTTCTTTATCCATTTTTCACTTTCTGTGATATTGAACTTGTACGGTAAACGAGGTTCTTGTAAACAGAGGCGTCCCAAACTTTGGGGTGGCTGTGTCTTTTTGATTTTAATTTCCCTAAGCTATAGGACCATAAGTGGAAGTGCCCTAGGCTCTGTTGCTTTGTTTTTTAGATGTTTCAGGAAACACCATACACTTCTCCCGAGTGTCTGTTGGCAATTTACATCCCGCCCATCAGCATAACAAGGCTCCCAGTTCTCCATGGCCTGTCCTGCCTTTCTGGATTTTACACTTTTTTCAGATGGCCCTTTTGACCAGGGGGAAGTGAGACTTCATTGTAGTGCAGATTTCCTTTGCAAGTTTGCTTGGTTGGCCAAAAAGGGCGTATGCATTTTTTCCTGAATATATTCAGGAAAAAACGCATACGCCCTTTTTGGCCAAGTGCATCATTGTGGACGTTCTGCCTCTTTTCCTATGCTTTCAATGCAATTCCAGTCTACCTCCTGAAATCGGTTTCCTGCAATTCTGCCCCGCTTTCAAGTCCTCTTGGCAGCCTTACTTTAGTCTATTTTTGGATGATAGCTGTCATTTATAACTGTGCAGGTTTGTGAATTACAGTGCCCCTGAGCTCCTTTCTTCAACTCGCTTTCTTGTGACCTGGCCGCAACACCGCAGGATGGCTTCAGGCCCTAATCTGGTTCCGGCACGGCACGCTGAGCCTTTGGTTATTTCCTCTTCCTGGTGGGAAATGAGAGTTAAATTTGCCCGTCCAGCCACCTCCAGCTAGTCTCTCATTGGTTCTCGCTATTCCTTTTCATCTTCCGCAGAAATTGCAAACTGGGCCAAACAGGAGGTTAAAGGGACTGATTCTCCAAGTCGGGAGAGTGTTAGTAGAGCATCTGGAATGTTGCACCCGAGTACCAGGGGAGGAAAACTGAGACATATTTGAACACGTCTCCCGATCACATGGTTGATCATACTCTAGGTTCCACATGCATGTTTTAGCTGAAGGAAGAATACCTTAAACCTGGGTAGTTGAAACCCGTGGAATGGGTACCATGCAATATGACTTCAAAGGGTCTTCATTTGCTCACCGAACCTCTCCAATCCTATCACTGCTGCGTTTATGCCCCTGTACACATGCTTGATTCTCTTTCAGAGACATAGCAATCCATAGGTTTTAAGATACTTACTAGTCAGGTACATTCTTAGACGTTTAATATGTGGTGTTGAGTCCATTTCGTTGAGCAAGGAGTAGCTCTTGTCTATTCCATATTTGGCTTAAGGAACTTTATCTGTGCTCATTTCAATCTCTGGTTTTATGCAGCACCCCAACTCACCTTTCCTCTTAAGCAAGCATAAGTTGGTTTTCTAAATTTGAGACCCTGTTCTGTTCTGTAATTCAGTTCCTGTGTAGCCAAGTTTACATTCCGTGTATTAGTGATATCTTATGATGTTTCTTTTTCTGTGTGACTTATTTCAGTTAGAATCATCATACCTGAATCCACTCATTGTGCTGCTAAGAGCCTGATGACATAGATTTCATTGCTGAGTGATATTGCTTTGTAAGTAAATACCACATCTTCTTTATCCATTTTTCACTTTCTGCGATGTTGAACTTGTACTGTAAATGAGGTTCTTGTAAACAGAGGCGTCCCAAACTTTGGGGTGGCTGTGTCTTTTTGATTTTAATTTCCCTAAGCTATAGGACCATAAGTGGAAGTGCCCTAGGCTCTGTTTCTTTGTTTTTTAGATGTTTCAGGAAACACCATACACTTCTCCCGAGTGTCTGTTGGCAATTTACATCCCGCCCATCAGCATAACAAGGCTCCCAGTTCTCCATGGCCTGTCCTGCCTTTCTGGATTTTACACTTTTTTCAGATGGCCCTTTTGACCGGGGGGAAGTGAGACTTCATTGTAGTGCAGATTTCCTTTGCAAGCTTGCTTGGTTGGCCAAAAAGGGCGTATGCGTTTTTTCCTGAATATATTCAGGAAAAAACGCATACGCCCTTTTTGGCCAAGTGCATCATTGTGGACGTTCTGCCTCTTTTCCTATGCTTTCAATGCAATTCCTGTCTACCTCCTGAAATCGGTTTCCTGCAATTCTGCCCCGCTTTCAAGTCCTCTTGGCAGCCTCACTTCAGTATATTTTTGGACGATAGCTGTCATTTATAACTCTGCAGGTTTGTGAATTACAGTGCCCCTGAGCTCCTTTCTTCAACTCACTTTCTTTTGAGCTGGCCGCAACACCGCAGGATGGCTTCAGGCCCTAATCTGGTTCCGGCACGGCACGCTGAGCCTTTGGTTATTTCCTCTTCCAGATGGTAAATGAGAGTTAAATTTGCCCGTCCAGACACCTCCAGCTAGTCTCTCATTGGTTCTCGCTATTCCTTTTCATCTTCCGCAGAAATTGCAAACTGGGCCAAACAGGAGGTTAAAGGCGCTGACTCTCCAAGTGGGGAGAGTGTTAGTAAAGCGTCTGGAATGTTGCACCCGAGTACCAGGGGAGGAAAACTGAGACATATTTGAACACGTCTCCCGTTCACACGGTTGATCATACTCTGGGTTCCACATGCATGTTTTAGCTGAAGGAAGAATACCTTAAACCTGGAGAGTTGAGACCCGTGGAATGGGTACCATGCAATATGACTTCAAAGGGTCTTCATTTGCTCACCGAACCTCTCCAATCCTATCACTGCTGCATTTATGCCCCTGTACACATGCTTGATTCTCTTTTGGAGACATAGCAATCCATAGGTTTTAAGATACTTACTAGTCAGGTACATTCTTAGGCGTTTAATATGGGGTGTTGAGTCCATTTCGTTGAGCAAGGAGTAGCTCTTGTCTATTCCATATTTGGCTTAAGGAACTTTATCTGTGCTCATTTCAATCTCTGGTTTTATGCAGCACCCCAACTCACCTTTCCCCTTAAGCAAGCATAAGTTGGTTTTCTAAATTTGAGACCCTGTTCTGTTTTGGAATTCAGTTCCTGTGTAGCCAAGTTTACATTCCGTGTATTAGTGATATCTTATGATGTTTCTTTTTCTGTGTGACTTATTTCAGTTAGAATCATCGTACCTGAATCCACTCATTATGCTGCTACGGGCCTGATGACATAGATTTCATTGCTGAGTGATACTGCATTGTACGTAAGTACCACAAGTTCTTTATCCATTTTTCACTTTCTGTGATATTGAACTTGTACGGTAAACGAGGTTCTTGTAAACAGAGGCGTCCCAAACTTTGGGGTGGCTGTGTCTTTTTGATTTTAATTTCCCTAAGCTATAGGACCATAAGTGGAAGTGCCCTAGGCTCTGTTGCTTTGTTTTTTAGATGTTTCAGGAAACACCATACACTTCTCCCGAGTGTCTGTTGGCAATTTACATCCCGCCCATCAGCATAACAAGGCTCCCAGTTCTCCATGGCCTGTCCTGCCTTTCTGGATTTTACACTTTTTTCAGATGGCCCTTTTGACCAGGGGGAAGTGAGACTTCATTGTAGTGCAGATTTCCTTTGCAAGTTTGCTTGGTTGGCCAAAAAGGGCGTATGCATTTTTTCCTGAATATATTCAGGAAAAAACGCATACGCCCTTTTTGGCCAAGTGCATCATTGTGGACGTTCTGCCTCTTTTCCTATGCTTTCAATGCAATTCCAGTCTACCTCCTGAAATCGGTTTCCTGCAATTCTGCCCCGCTTTCAAGTCCTCTTGGCAGCCTTACTTTAGTCTATTTTTGGATGATAGCTGTCATTTATAACTGTGCAGGTTTGTGAATTACAGTGCCCCTGAGCTCCTTTCTTCAACTCGCTTTCTTGTGACCTGGCCGCAACACCGCAGGATGGCTTCAGGCCCTAATCTGGTTCCGGCACGGCACGCTGAGCCTTTGGTTATTTCCTCTTCCTGGTGGGAAATGAGAGTTAAATTTGCCCGTCCAGCCACCTCCAGCTAGTCTCTCATTGGTTCTCGCTATTCCTTTTCATCTTCCGCAGAAATTGCAAACTGGGCCAAACAGGAGGTTAAAGGGACTGATTCTCCAAGTCGGGAGAGTGTTAGTAGAGCATCTGGAATGTTGCACCCGAGTACCAGGGGAGGAAAACTGAGACATATTTGAACACGTCTCCCAATCACATGGTTGATCATACTCTAGGTTCCACATGCATGTTTTAGCTGAAGGAAGAATACCTTAAACCTGGGTAGTTGAAACCCGTGGAATGGGTACCATGCAATATGACTTCAAAGGGTCTTCATTTGCTCACCGAACTTCTCCAATCCTATCACTGCTGCGTTTATGCCCCTGTACACATGCTTGATTCTCTTTAGGAGACATAGCAATCCATAGGTTTTAAGATACTTACTAGTCAGGTACATTCTTAGGCGTTTAATATGCGGTGTTGAGTCCATTTCGTTGAGCAAGGAGTAGCTCTTGTCTATTCCATATTTGGCTTAAGGAACTTTATCTGTGCTCATTTCAATCTCTGGTTTTATGCAGCACCCCAACTCACCTTTCCTCTTAAGCAAGCATAAGTTGGTTTTCTAAATTTGAGACCCTGTTCTGTTCTGTAATTCAGTTCCTGTGTAGCCAAGTTTACATTCCGTGTATTAGTGATATCTTATGATGTTTCTTTTTCTGTGTGACTTATTTCAGTTAGAATCATCGTACCTGAATCCACTCATTGTGCTGCTAAGAGCCTGATGACATAGATTTCATTGCTGAGTGATATTGCTTTGTAAGTAAATACCACATCTTCTTTATCCATTTTTCACTTTCTGCGATGTTGAACTTGTACTGTAAACGAGGTTCTTGTAAACAGAGGCGTCCCAAACTTTGGGGTGGCTGTGTCTTTTTGATTTTAATTTCCCTAAGCTATAGGACCATAAGTGGAAGTGCCCTAGGCTCTGTTGCTTTGTTTTTTAGATGTTTCAGGAAACACCATACACTTCTCCCGAGTGTCTGTTGGCAATTTACATCCCGCCCATCAGCATAACAAGGCTCCCAGTTCTCCATGGCCTGTCCTGCCTTTCTGGATTTTACACTTTTTTCAGATGGCCCTTTTGACCGGGGGGAAGTGAGACTTCATTGTAGTGCAGATTTCCTTTGCAAGTTTGCTTGGTTGGCCAAAAAGGGCGTATGCGTTTTTTCCTGAATATATTCAGGAAAAAACGCATACGCCCTTTTTGGCCAAGTGCATCATTGTGGACGTTCTGCCTCTTTTCCTATGCTTTCAATGCAATTCCAGTCTACCTCCTGAAATCGGTTTCCTGCAATTCTGCCCCGCTTTCAAGTCCTCTTGGCAGCCTTACTTTAGTCTATTTTTGGATGATAGCTGTCATTTATAACTGTGCAGGTTTGTGAATTACAGTGCCCCTGAGCTCCATTCTTCAACTCGCTTTCTTGTGACCTGGCCGCAACACCGCAGGATGGCTTCAGGCCCTAATCTGGTTCCGGCACGGCACGCTGAGCCTTTGGTTATTTCCTCTTCCTGGTGGGAAATGAGAGTTAAATTTGCCCGTCCAGCCACCTCCAGCTAGTCTCTCATTGGTTCTCGCTATTCCTTTTCATCTTCCGCAGAAATTGCAAACTGGGCCAAACAGGAGGTTAAAGGGACTGATTCTCCAAGTCGGGAGAGTGTTAGTAAAGCGTCTGGAATGTTGCACCCGAGTACCAGGGGAGGAAAACTGAGACATATTTGAACACGTCTCCCGATCACATGGTTGATCATACTCTAGGTTCCACATGCATGTTTTAGCTGAAGGAAGAATACCTTAAACCTGGGTAGTTGAAACCCGTGGAATGGGTACCATGCAATATGACTTCAAAGGGTCTTCATTTGCTCACCGAACCTCTCCAATCCTATCACTGCTGCGTTTATGCCCCTGTACACATGCTTGATTCTCTTTCAGAGACATAGCAATCCATAGGTTTTAAGATACTTACTAGTCAGGTACATTCTTAGACGTTTAATATGCGGTGTTGAGTCCATTTCGTTGAGCAAGGAGTAGCTCTTGTCTATTCCATATTTGGCTTAAGGAACTTTATCTGTGCTCATTTCAATCTCTGGTTTTATGCAGCACCCCAACTCACCTTTCCTCTTAAGCAAGCATAAGTTGGTTTTCTAAATTTGAGACCCTGTTCTGTTCTGTAATTCAGTTCCTGTGTAGCCAAGTTTACATTCCGTGTATTAGTGATATCTTATGATGTTTCTTTTTCTGTGTGACTTATTTCAGTTAGAATCATCATACCTGAATCCACTCATTGTGCTGCTAAGAGCCTGATGACATAGATTTCATTGCTGAGTGATATTGCTTTGTAAGTAAATACCACATCTTCTTTATCCATTTTTCACTTTCTGCGATGTTGAACTTGTACTGTAAACGAGGTTCTTGTAAACAGAGGCGTCCCAAACTTTGGGGTGGCTGTGTCTTTTTGATTTTAATTTCCCTAAGCTATAGGACCATAAGTGGAAGTGCCCTAGGCTCTGTTGCTTTGTTTTTTAGATGTTTCAGGAAACACCATACACTTCTCCCGAGTGTCTGTTGGCAATTTACATCCCGCCCATCAGCATAACAAGGCTCCCAGTTCTCCATGGCCTGTCCTGCCTTTCTGGATTTTACACTTTTTTCAGATGGCCCTTTTGACCGGGGGGAAGTGAGACTTCATTGTAGTGCAGATTTCCTTTGCAAGCTTGCTTGGTTGGCCAAAAAGGGCGTATGCGTTTTTTCCTGAATATATTCAGGAAAAAACGCATACGCCCTTTTTGGCCAAGTGCATCATTGTGGACGTTCTGCCTCTTTTCCTATGCTTTCAATGCAATTCCTGTCTACCTCCTGAAATCGGTTTCCTGCAATTCTGCCCCGCTTTCAAGTCCTCTTGGCAGCCTCACTTCAGTATATTTTTGGACGATAGCTGTCATTTATAACTCTGCAGGTTTGTGAATTACAGTGCCCCTGAGCTCCTTTCTTCAACTCACTTTCTTTTGAGCTGGCCGCAACACCGCAGGATGGCTTCAGGCCCTAATCTGGTTCCGGCACGGCACGCTGAGCCTTTGGTTATTTCCTCTTCCAGATGGTAAATGAGAGTTAAATTTGCCCGTCCAGACACCTCCAGCTAGTCTCTCATTGGTTCTCGCTATTCCTTTTCATCTTCCGCAGAAATTGCAAACTGGGCCAAACAGGAGGTTAAAGGCGCTGACTCTCCAAGTGGGGAGAGTGTTAGTAAAGCGTCTGGAATGTTGCACCCGAGTACCAGGGGAGGAAAACTGAGACATATTTGAACACGTCTCCCGTTCACACGGTTGATCATACTCTGGGTTCCACATGCATGTTTTAGCTGAAGGAAGAATACCTTAAACCTGGAGAGTTGAGACCCGTGGAATGGGTACCATGCAATATGACTTCAAAGGGTCTTCATTTGCTCACCGAACCTCTCCAATCCTATCACTGCTGCATTTATGCCCCTGTACACATGCTTGATTCTCTTTTGGAGACATAGCAATCCATAGGTTTTAAGATACTTACTAGTCAGGTACATTCTTAGGCGTTTAATATGGGGTGTTGAGTCCATTTCGTTGAGCAAGGAGTAGCTCTTGTCTATTCCATATTTGGCTTAAGGAACTTTATCTGTGCTCATTTCAATCTCTGGTTTTATGCAGCACCCCAACTCACCTTTCCCCTTAAGCAAGCATAAGTTGGTTTTCTAAATTTGAGACCCTGTTCTGTTTTGGAATTCAGTTCCTGTGTAGCCAAGTTTACATTCCGTGTATTAGTGATATCTTATGATGTTTCTTTTTCTGTGTGACTTATTTCAGTTAGAATCATCGTACCTGAATCCACTCATTATGCTGCTACGGGCCTGATGACATAGATTTCATTGCTGAGTGATACTGCATTGTACGTAAGTACCACAAGTTCTTTATCCATTTTTCACTTTCTGTGATATTGAACTTGTACGGTAAACGAGGTTCTTGTAAACAGAGGCGTCCCAAACTTTGGGGTGGCTGTGTCTTTTTGATTTTAATTTCCCTAAGCTATAGGACCATAAGTGGAAGTGCCCTAGGCTCTGTTGCTTTGTTTTTTAGATGTTTCAGGAAACACCATACACTTCTCCCGAGTGTCTGTTGGCAATTTACATCCCGCCCATCAGCATAACAAGGCTCCCAGTTCTCCATGGCCTGTCCTGCCTTTCTGGATTTTACACTTTTTTCAGATGGCCCTTTTGACCGGGGGGAAGTGAGACTTCATTGTAGTGCAGATTTCCTTTGCAAGTTTGCTTGGTTGGCCAAAAAGGGCGTATGCATTTTTTCCTGAATATATTCAGGAAAAAACGCATACGCCCTTTTTGGCCAAGTGCATCATTGTGGACGTTCTGCCTCTTTTCCTATGCTTTCAATGCAATTCCAGTCTACCTCCTGAAATCGGTTTCCTGCAATTCTGCCCCGCTTTCAAGTCCTCTTGGCAGCCTTACTTTAGTCTATTTTTGGATGATAGCTGTCATTTATAACTGTGCAGGTTTGTGAATTACAGTGCCCCTGAGCTCCTTTCTTCAACTCGCTTTCTTGTGACCTGGCCGCAACACCGCAGGATGGCTTCAGGCCCTAATCTGGTTCCGGCACGGCACGCTGAGCCTTTGGTTATTTCCTCTTCCTGGTGGGAAATGAGAGTTAAATTTGCCCGTCCAGCCACCTCCAGCTAGTCTCTCATTGGTTCTCGCTATTCCTTTTCATCTTCCGCAGAAATTGCAAACTGGGCCAAACAGGAGGTTAAAGGGACTGATTCTCCAAGTCGGGAGAGTGTTAGTAAAGCGTCTGGAATGTTGCACCCGAGTACCAGGGGAGGAAAACTGAGACATATTTGAACACGTCTCCCAATCACATGGTTGATCATACTCTAGGTTCCACATGCATGTTTTAGCTGAAGGAAGAATACCTTAAACCTGGGTAGTTGAAACCCGTGGAATGGGTACCATGCAATATGACTTCAAAGGGTCTTCATTTGCTCACCGAACTTCTCCAATCCTATCACTGCTGCGTTTATGCCCCTGTACACATGCTTGATTCTCTTTAGGAGACATAGCAATCCATAGGTTTTAAGATACTTACTAGTCAGGTACATTCTTAGGCGTTTAATATGCGGTGTTGAGTCCATTTCGTTGAGCAAGGAGTAGCTCTTGTCTATTCCATATTTGGCTTAAGGAACTTTATCTGTGCTCATTTCAATCTCTGGTTTTATGCAGCACCCCAACTCACCTTTCCTCTTAAGCAAGCATAAGTTGGTTTTCTAAATTTGAGACCCTGTTCTGTTCTGTAATTCAGTTCCTGTGTAGCCAAGTTTACATTCCGTGTATTAGTGATATCTTATGATGTTTCTTTTTCTGTGTGACTTATTTCAGTTAGAATCATCGTACCTGAATCCACTCATTGTGCTGCTAAGAGCCTGATGACATAGATTTCATTGCTGAGTGATATTGCTTTGTAAGTAAATACCACATCTTCTTTATCCATTTTTCACTTTCTGCGATGTTGAACTTGTACTGTAAACGAGGTTCTTGTAAACAGAGGCGTCCCAAACTTTGGGGTGGCTGTGTCTTTTTGATTTTAATTTCCCTAAGCTATAGGACCATAAGTGGAAGTGCCCTAGGCTCTGTTGCTTTGTTTTTTAGATGTTTCAGGAAACACCATACACTTCTCCCGAGTGTCTGTTGGCAATTTACATCCCGCCCATCAGCATAACAAGGCTCCCAGTTCTCCATGGCCTGTCCTGCCTTTCTGGATTTTACACTTTTTTCAGATGGCCCTTTTGACCGGGGGGAAGTGAGACTTCATTGTAGTGCAGATTTCCTTTGCAAGCTTGCTTGGTTGGCCAAAAAGGGCGTATGCGTTTTTTCCTGAATATATTCAGGAAAAAACGCATACGCCCTTTTTGGCCAAGTGCATCATTGTGGACGTTCTGCCTCTTTTCCTATGCTTTCAATGCAATTCCAGTCTACCTCCTGAAATCGGTGTCCTGCAATTCTGCCCCGCTTTCAAGTCCTCTTGGCAGCCTTACTTCAGTATATTTTTGGACGATAGCTGTCATTTATAACTCTGCAGGTTTGTGAATTACAGTGCCCCTGAGCTCCTTTCTTCAACTCACTTTCTTTTGAGCTGGCCGCAACACCGCAGGATGGCTTCAGGCCCTAATCTGCTTCCGGCACGGCACGCTGAGCCTTTGGTTATTTCCTCTTCCTGGTGGGAAATGAGAGTTAAATTTGCCCGTCCAGACACCTCCAGCTAGTCTCTCATTGGTTCTCCCTATTCCTGTTCATCTTCCGCAGAAATTGCAAACTGGGCCAAACAGGAGGTTAAAGGCGCTGACTCTCCAAGTGGGGAGAGTGTTAGTAAAGCGTCTGGAATGTTGCACCCGAGTACCAGGGGAGGAAAACTGAGACATATTTGAACACGTCTCCCGTTCACACGGTTGATCATACTCTGGGTTCCACATGCATGTTTTAGCTGAAGTCAGAATACCTTAAACCTGGAGAGTTGAGACCCGTGGAATGGGTACCATGCAATATGACTTCAAAGGGTCTTCATTTGCTCACCGAACCTCTCCAATCCTATCACTGCTGCATTTATGCCCCTGTACACATGTTTGATTCTCTTTTGGAGACATAGCAATCCATAGGTTTTAAGATACTTACTAGTCAGGTACATTCTTAGGCGTTTAATATGGGGTGTTGAGTCCATTTCGTTGAGCAAGGAGTAGCTCTTGTCTATTCCATATTTGGCTTAAGGAACTTTATCTGTGCTCATTTCAATCTCTGGTTTTATGCAGCACCCCAACTCACCTTTCCCCTTAAGCAAGCATAAGTTGGTTTTCTAAATTTGAGACCCTGTTCTGTTTTGGAATTCAGTTCCTGTGTAGCCAAGTTTACATTCCGTGTATTAGTGATATCTTATGATGTTTCTTTTTCTGTGTGACTTATTTCAGTTAGAATCATCGTACCTGAATCCACTCATTATGCTGCTATGGGCCTGATGACATAGATTTCATTGCTGAGTGATACTGCATTGTACGTAAGTACCACAAGTTCTTTATCCATTTTTCACTTTCTGTGATATTGAACTTGTACGGTAAACGAGGTTCTTGTAAACAGAGGCGTCCCAAACTTTGGGGTGGCTGTGTCTTTTTGATTTTAATTTCCCTAAGCTATAGGACCATAAGTGGAAGTGCCCTAGGCTCTGTTGCTTTGTTTTTTAGATGTTTCAGGAAACACCATACACTTCTCCCGAGTGTCTGTTGGCAATTTACATCCCGCCCATCAGCATAACAAGGCTCCCAGTTCTCCATGGCCTGTCCTGCCTTTCTGGATTTTACACTTTTTTCAGATGGCCCTTTTGAACGGGGGGAAGTGAGACTTCATTGTAGTGCAGATTTCCTTTGCAAGTTTGCTTGGTTGGCCAAAAAGGGCGTATGCGTTTTTTCCTGAATATATTCAGGAAAAAACGCATACGCCCTTTTTGGCCAAGTGCATCATTGTGGACGTTCTGCCTCTTTTCCTATGCTTTCAATGCAATTCCAGTCTACCTCCTGAAATCGGTTTCCTGCAATTCTGCCCCACTTTCAAGTCCTCTTGGCAGCCTTACTTTAGTCTATTTTTGGATGATAGCTGTCATTTATAACTGTGCAGGTTTGTGAATTACAGTGCCCCTGAGCTCCTTTCTTCAACTCGCTTTCTTGTGACCTGGCCGCAACACCGCAGAATGGCTTCAGGCCCTAATCTGGTTCCGGCACGGCACGCTGAGCCTTTGGTTATTTCCTCTTCCTGGTGGGAAATGAGAGTTAAATTTGCCCGTCCAGCCACCTCCAGCTAGTCTCTCATTGGTTCTCGCTATTCCTTTTCATCTTCCGCAGAAATTGCAAACTGGGCCAAACAGGAGGTTAAAGGGACTGATTCTCCAAGTCGGGAGAGTGTTAGTAAAGCGTCTGGAATGTTGCACCCGAGTACCAGGGGAGGAAAACTGAGACATATTTGAACACGTCTCCCGATCACATGGTTGATCATACTCTAGGTTCCACATGCATGTTTTAGCTGAAGGAAGAATACCTTAAACCTGGGTAGTTGAAACCCGTGGAATGGGTACCATGCAATATGACTTCAAAGGGTCTTCATTTGCTCACCGAACCTCTCCAATCCTATCACTGCTGCGTTTATGCCCCTGTACACATGCTTGATTCTCTTTCGGAGACATAGCAATCCATAGGTTTTAAGATACTTACTAGTCAGGTACATTCTTAGGCGTTTAATATGCGGTGTTGAGTCCATTTCGTTGAGCAAGGAGTAGCTCTTGTCTATTCCATATTTGGCTTAAGGAACTTTATCTGTGCTCATTTCAATCTCTGGTTTTATGCAGCACCCCAACTCACCTTTCCTCTTAAGCAAACATAAGTTGGTTTTCTAAATTTGTGACCCTGTTCTGTTCTGTAATTCTGTTCCTGTGTAGCCAAGTTTACATTCCGTGTATTAGTGATATCTTAGGATGTTTCTTTTTCTGTGTGACTTATTTCAGTTAGAATCATCATACCTGAATCCACTCATTGTGCTGCTAAGAGCCTGATGACATAGATATCATTGCTGAGTGATATTGCTTTGTAAGTAAATACCACATCTTCTTTATCCATTTTTCACTTTCTGCGATGTTGAACTTGTACTGTAAACGAGGTTCTTGTAAACAGAGGCGTCCCAAACTTTGGGGTGGCTGTGTCTTTTTGATTTTAATTTCCCTAAGCTATAGGACCATAAGTGGAAGTGCCCTAGGCTCTGTTGCTTTGTTTTTTAGATGTTTCAGGAAACACCATACACTTCTCCCGAGTGTCTGTTGGCAATTTACATCCCGCCCATCAGCATAACAAGGCTCCCAGTTCTCCATGGCCTGTCCTGCCTTTCTGGATTTTACACTTTTTTCAGATGGCCCTTTTGACCGGGGGGAAGTGAGACTTCATTGTAGTGCAGATTTCCTTTGCAAGCTTGCTTGGTTGGCCAAAAAGGGCGTATGCGTTTTTTCCTGAATATATTCAGGAAAAAACGCATACGCCCTTTTTGGCCAAGTGCATCATTGTGGACGTTCTGCCTCTTTTCCTATGCTTTCAATGCAATTCCAGTCTACCTCCTGAAATCGGTTTCCTGCAATTCTGCCCCGCTTTCAAGTTCTCTTGGCAGCCTTACTTCAGTATATTTTTGGACGATAGCTGTCATTTATAACTCTGCAGGTTTGTGAATTACAGTGCCCCTGAGCTCCTTTCTTCAACTCACTTTCTTTTGAGCTGGCCGCAACACCGCAGGATGGCTTCAGGCCCTAATCTGGTTCCGGCACGGCACGCTGAGCCTTTGGTTATTTCCTCTTCCAGATGGTAAATGAGAGTTAAATTTGCCCGTCCAGACACCTCCAGCTAGTCTCTCATTGGTTCTCCCTATTCCTGTTCATCTTCCGCAGAAATTGCAAACTGGGCCAAACAGGAGGTTAAAGGCGCTGACTCTCCATGTGGGGAGAGTGTTAGTAAAGCGTCTGGACTGTTGCACCCGAGTACCAGGGGAGGAAAACTGAGACATATTTGAACACGTCTCCCGTTCACACGGTTGATCATACTCTGGGTTCCACATGCATGTTTTAGCTGAAGGAAGAATACCTTAAACCTGGAGAGTTGAGACCCGTGGAATGGGTACCATGCAATATGACTTCAAAGGGTCTTCATTTGCTCACCGAACCTCTCCAATCCTATCACTGCTGCGTTTATGCCCCTGTACACATGCTTGATTCTCTTTCGGAGACATAGCAATCCATAGGTTTTAAGATACTTACTAGTCAGGTACATTCTTAGGCGTTTAATATGGGGTGTTGAGTCCATTTCGTTGAGCAAGGAGTAGCTCTTGTCTATTCCATATTTGGCTTAAGGAACTTTATCTGTGCTCATTTCAATCTCTGGTTTTATGCAGCACCCCAACTCACCTTTCCCCTTAAGCAAGCATAAGTTGGTTTTCTAAATTTGAGACCCTGTTCTGTTTTGGAATTCAGTTCCTGTGTAGCCAAGTTTACATTCCGTGTATTAGTGATATCTTATGATGTTTCTTTTTCTGTGTGACTTATTTCAGTTAGAATCATCGTACCTGAATCCACTCATTATGCTGCTACGGGCCTGATGACATAGTTTTCATTGCTGAGTGATACTGCATTGTACGTAAGTACCACAAGTTCTTTATCCATTTTTCACTTTCTGTGATATTGAACTTGTACGGTAAACGAGGTTCTTGTAAACAGAGGTGTCCCAAACTTTGGGGTGGCTGTGTCTTTTTGATTTTAATTTCCCTAAGCTATAGGACCATAAGTGGAAGTGCCCTAGGCTCTGTTGCTTTGTTTTTTAGATGTTTCAGGAAACACCATACACTTCTCCCGAGTGTCTGTTGGCAATTTATATCCCACCCATCAGCATAACAAGGCTCCCAGTTCTCCATGGCCTGTCCTGCCTTTCTGGATTTTACACTTTTTTCAGATGGCCCTTTTGACCGGGGGGAAGTGAGACTTCATTGTAGTGCAGATTTCCTTTGCAAGCTTGCTTGGTTGGCCAAAAAGGGCGTATGCGTTTTTTCCTGAATATATTCAGGAAAAAACGCATACGCCCTTTTTGGCCAAGTGCATCATTGTGGACGTTCTGCCTCTTTTCCTATGCTTTCAATGCAATTCCAGTCTACCTCCTGAAATCGGTTTCCTGCAATTCTGCCCCGCTTTCAAGTTCTCTTGGCAGCCTTACTTCAGTATATTTTTGGACGATAGCTGTCATTTATAACTCTGCAGGTTTGTGAATTACAGTGCCCCTGAGCTCCTTTCTTCAACTCACTTTCTTTTGAGCTGGCCGCAACACCGCATGATGGCTTCAGGCCCTAATCTGGTTCCGGCACGGCACGCTGAGCCTTTGGTTATTTCCTCTTCCAGATGGTAAATGAGAGTTAAATTTGCCCGTCCAGACACCTCCAGCTAGTCTCTCATTGGTTCTCCCTATTCCTGTTCATCTTCCGCAGAAATTGCAAACTGGGCCAAACAGGAGGTTAAAGGCGCTGACTCTCCAAGTGGGGAGAGTGTTAGTAAAGCGTCTGGACTGTTGCACCCGAGTACCAGGGGAGGAAAACTGAGACATATTTGAACACGTCTCCCGTTCACACGGTTGATCATACTCTGGGTTCCACATGCATGTTTTAGCTGAAGGAAGAATACCTTAAACCTGGAGAGTTGAGACCCGTGGAATGGGTACCATGCAATATGACTTCAAAGGGTCTTCATTTGCTCACCGAACCTCTCCAATCCTATCACTGCTGCGTTTATGCCCCTGTACACATGCTTGATTCTCTTTCGGAGACATAGCAATCCATAGGTTTTAAGATACTTACTAGTCAGGTACATTCTTAGGCGTTTAATATGGGGTGTTGAGTCCATTTCGTTGAGCAAGGAGTAGCTCTTGTCTATTCCATATTTGGCTTAAGGAACTTTATCTGTGCTCATTTCAATCTCTGGTTTTATGCAGCACCCCAACTCACCTTTCCCCTTAAGCAAGCATAAGTTGGTTTTCTAAATTTGAGACCCTGTTCTGTTTTGGAATTCAGTTCCTGTGTAGCCAAGTTTACATTCCGTGTATTAGTGATATCTTATGATGTTTCTTTTTCTGTGTGACTTATTTCAGTTAGAATCATCGTACCTGAATCCACTCATTATGCTGCTACGGGCCTGATGACATAGATTTCATTGCTGAGTGATACTGCATTGTACGTAAGTACCACAAGTTCTTTATCCATTTTTCACTTTCTGTGATATTGAACTTGTACGGTAAACGAGGTTCTTGTAAACAGAGGTGTCCCAAACTTTGGGGTGGCTGTGTCTTTTTGATTTTAATTTCCCTAAGCTATAGGACCATAAGTGGAAGTGCCCTAGGCTCTGTTGCTTTGTTTTTTAGATGTTTCAGGAAACACCATACACTTCTCCCGAGTGTCTGTTGGCAATTTATATCCCACCCATCAGCATAACAAGGCTCCCAGTTCTCCATTGCCTGTCCTGCCTTTCTGGATTTTACACTTTTTTCAGATGGCCCTTTTGACCGGGGGGAAGTGAGACTTCATTGTAGTGCAGATTTCCTTTGCAAGCTTGCTTGGTTGGCCAAAAAGGGCGTATGCGTTTTTTCCTGAATATATTCAGGAAAAAACGCATACGCCCTTTTTGGCCAAGTGCATCATTGTGGACGTTCTGCCTCTTTTCCTATGCTTTCAATGCAATTCCAGTCTACCTCCTGAAATCGGTTTCCTGCAATTCTGCCCCGCTTTCAAGTCCTCTTGGAAGCCTTACTTTAGTCTATTTTTGGATGATAGCTGTCATTTATAACTCTGCAGGTTTGTGAATTACAGTGACCCTGAGCTCCTTTCTTCAACTCGCTTTCTTTTGAGCTGGCCGCAACACCGCAGGATGGCTTCAGCCCCTAATCTGGTTCCGGCACGGCACGCTGAGCCTTTGGTTATTTCCTCTTCCTGGTGGGAAATGAGAGTTAAATTTGCCCGTCCAGACACCTCCAGTTAGTCTCTCATTGGTTCTCCCTATTCCTGTTCATCTTCCGCAGAAATTGCAAACTGGGCCAAACAGGAGGTGAAAGGCGCTGACTCTCCAAGTGGGGAGAGTGTTAGTAAAGCGTCTGGAATGTTGCACCCGAGTACCAGGGGACAAAAACTGAGACATATTTGAACACGTCTCCCGTTCACACGGTTGATCATACTCTGGGTTCCACATGCATGATTTAGCTGAAGGAAGAATACCTTAAACCTGTAGTGTTGAGACCCGTGGAATGGGTACCATGCAATATGACTTCAAAGGGTCTTCATTTGCTCACCGAACCTCTCCAATCCTATCACTGCTGCATTTATGCCCCTGTACACACGCTTGATTCTCTTTCGGAAACATAGCAATCCATAGGTTTTAAGATACTTACTAGTCAGGTACATTCTTAGGCGTTTAATATGCGGTGTTGAGTACATTTCGTTGAGCAAGGAGTAGCTCTTGTCTATTCCATATTTGGCTTAAGGAACTTTATCTGTGCTCATTTCGATCTCTGGTTTTATGCAGCACCCCAACTCACCTTTACCCTTAAGCAAGCATAAGTTGGTTTTCTAAATTTGAGACCCTGTTCTGTTCTGTAATTCAGTTCCTGTGTAGCCAAGTTTACATTCCGTGTATTAGTGATATCTTATGATGTTTCTTTTGCTGTGTGACTTATTTCAGTTAGAATCATCGTACCTGAATCCACTCATTGTGCTGCTAAGGGCCTGATGACATAGATTTCATTGCTGAGTGATATTGCTTTCTAAGTAAATACCACAGCTTCTTTATCCATTTTTCACTTTCTGCAATGTTGAACTTGTACTGTAAACGAGGTTCTTGTAAACAGAGGCGTCCCAAACTTTGGGGTGGCTGTGTCTTTTTGATTTTAATTTCCCTAAGCTATAGGACCATAAGTGGAAGTGCCCTAGGCTCTGTTGCTTTGTTTTTTAGATGTTTCAGGAAACACCATACACTTCTCCCGAGTGTCTGTTGGCAATTTACATCCCGCCCATCAGCATAACAAGGCTCCCTGTTCTCCATGGCCTGTCCTGTCTTTCTGGATTTTACACTTTTTTCAGATGGCCCTTTTGACCGGGGGGAAGTGAGACTTCATTGTAGTGCAGATTTCCTTTGCAAGTTTGCATCGTTGGCCAAAAAGGGCGTATGCGTTTTTTCCTGAATATATTCAGGAAAAAACGCATACGCCCTTTTTGGCCAAGTGCATCATTGTGGACGTTCTGCCTCTTTTCCTATGCTTTCAATGCAATTCCAGTCTACCTCCTGAAATCGGTTTCCTGCAATTCTGCCCCGCTTTCAAGTCCTCTTGGCAGCCTTACTTTAGTCTATTTTTGGATGATAGCTGTCATTTATAACTGTGCAGGTTTGTGAATTACAGTGCCCCTGAGCTCCTTTCTTCAACTCGCTTTCTTGTGACCTGGCCGCAACACCGCAGGATGGCTTCAGGCCCTAATCTGGTTCCGGCATGGCACGCTGAGCCTTTGGTTAATTCCTCTTCCTGGTGGGAAATGAGAGTTAAATTTGCCCGTCCAGCCACCTCCAGCTAGTCTCTCATTGGTTCTCGCTATTCCTTTTCATCTTCCGCAGAAATTGCAAACTGGGCCAAACAGGAGGTTAAAGGGACTGATTCTCCAAGTCGGGAGAGTGTTAGTAAAGCGTCTGGAATGTTGCACCCGAGTACCAGGGGAGGAAAACTGAGACATATTTGAACACGTCTCCCGATCACATGGTTGATCATACTCTAGGTTCCACATGCATGTTTTAGCTGAAGGAAGAATACCTTAAACCTGGGTAATTGAAACCCGTGGAATGGGTACCATGCAATATGACTTCAAAGGGTCTTCATTTGCTCACCGAACCTCTCCAATCCTATCACTGCTGCGTTTATGCCCCTGTACACATGCTTGATTCTCTTTCAGAGACATAGCAATCCATAGGTTTTAAGATACTTACTAGTCAGGTACATTCTTAGGCGGTTAATATGCGGTGTTGAGTCCATTTCGTTGAGCAAGGAGTAGCTCTTGTCTATTCCATATTTGGCTTAAGGAACTTTATCTGTGCTCATTTCAATCTCTGGTTTTATGCAGCACCCCAACTCACCTTTCCTCTTAAGCAAGCATAAGTTGGTTTTCTAAATTTGAGACCCTGTTCTGTTCTGTAATTCAGTTCCTGTGTAGCCAAGTTTACATTCCGTGTATTAGTGATATCTTATGATGTTTCTTTTTCTGTGTGACTTATTTCAGTTAGAATCATCGTACCTGAATCCACTCATTATGCTGCTACGGGCCTGATGACATAGATTTCATTGCTGAGTGATACTGCATTGTACGTAAGTACCACAAGTTCTTTATCCATTTTTCACTTTCTGTGATATTGAACTTGTACAGTAAACGAGGTTCTTGTAAACAGAGGCGTCCCAAACTTTGGGGTGGCTGTGTCTTTTTGATTTTAATTTCCCTAAGCTATAGGACCATAAGTGGAAGTGCCCTAGGCTCTGTTGCTTTGTTTTTTAGATGTTTCAGGAAACACCATACACTTCTCCCGAGTGTCTGTTGGCAATTTATATCCCACCCATCAGCATAACAAGGCTCCCAGTTCTCCATGGCCTGTCCTGCCTTTCTGGATTTTACACTTTTTTCAGATGGCCCTTTTGACCGGGGGGAAGTGAGACTTCATTGTAGTGCAGATTTCCTTTGCAAGCTTGCTTGGTTGGCCAAAAAGGGCGTATGCGTTTTTTCCTGAATATATTCAGGAAAAAACGCATACGCCCTTTTTGGCCAAGTGCATCATTGTGGACGTTCTGCCTCTTTTCCTATGCTTTCAATGCAATTCCAGTCTACCTCCTGAAATCGGTTTCCTGCAATTCTGCCCCGCTTTCAAGTCCTCTTGGCAGCCTTACTTTAGTCTATTTTTGGATGATAGCTGTCATTTATAACTCTGCAGGTTTGTGAATTACAGTGCCCCTGAGCTCCTTTCTTCAACTCGCTTTCTTTTGAGCTGGCCGCAACACCGCAGGATGGCTTCAGGCCCTAATCTGGTTCCGGCACGGCACGCTGAGCCTTTGGTTATTTCCTCTTCCTGGTGGGAAATGAGAGTTAAATTTGCCCGTCCAGACACCTCCAGTTAGTCTCTCATTGGTTCTCCCTATTCCTGTTCATCTTCCGCAGAAATTGCAAACTGGGCCAAACAGGAGGTTAAAGGCGCTGACTCTCCAAGTGGGGAGAGTGTTAGTAAAGCGTCTGGAATGTTGCAACCGAGTACCAGGGGACAAAAACTGAGACATATTTGAACACGTCTCCCGTTCACACGGTTGATCATACTCTGGGTTCCACATGCATGTTTTAGCTGAAGGAAGAATACCTTAAACCTGTAGTGTTGAGACCCGTGGAATGGGTACCATGCAATATGACTTCAAAGGGTCTTCATTTGCTCACCGAACCTCTCCAATCCTATCACTGCTGCGTTTATGCCCCTGTACACATGCTTGATTCTCTTTCGGAGACATAGCAATCCATAGGTTTTAAGATACTTACTAGTCAGGTACATTCTTAGGCGTTTAATATGCGGTGTTGAGTCCATTTCGTTGAGCAAGGAGTAGCTCTTGTCTATTCCATATTTGGCTTAAGGAACTTTATCTGTGCTCATTTCGATCTCTGGTTTTATGCAGCACCCCAACTCACCTTTACCCTTAAGCAAGCATAAGTTGGTTTTCTAAATTTGAGACCCTGTTCTGTTCTGTAATTCAGTTCCTCTGTAGCCAAGTTTACATTCCGTGTATTACTGATATCTTATGATGTTTCTTTTGCTGTGTGACTTATTTCAGTTAGAATCATCGTACCTGAATCCACTCATTGTGCTGCTAAGGGCCTGATGACATAGATTTCATTGCTGAGTGATATTGCTTTGTAAGTAAATACCACAGCTTCTTTATCCATTTTTCACTTTCTGCAATGTTGAACTTGTACTGTAAACGAGGTTCTTGTAAACAGAGGCGTCCCAAACTTTGGGGTGGCTGTGTCTTTTTGATTTTAATTTCCCTAAGCTATAGGACCATAAGTGGAAGTGCCCTAGGCTCTGTTGCTTTGTTTTTTAGATGTTTCAGGAAACACCATACACTTCTCCCGAGTGTCTGTTGGCAATTTACATCCCGCCCATCAGCATAACAAGGCTCCCAGTTCTCCATGGCCTGTCCTGTCTTTCTGGATTTTACACTTTTTTCAGATGGCCCTTTTGACCGGGGGGAAGTGAGACTTCATTGTAGTGCAGATTTCCTTTGCAAGTTTGCTTGGTTGGCCAAAAAGGGCGTATGCGTTTTTTCCTGAATATATTCAGGAAAAAACGCATACGCCCTTTTTGGCCAAGTGCATCATTGTGGACGTTCTGCCTCTTTTCCTATGCTTTCAATGCAATTCCAGTCTACCTCCTGAAATCGGTTTCCTGCAATTCTGCCCCGCTTTCAAGTCCTCTTGGCAGCCTTACTTTAGTCTATTTTTGGATGATAGCTGTCATTTATAACTGTGCAGGTTTGTGAATTACAGTGCCCCTGAGCTCCTTTCTTCAACTCGCTTTCTTGTGACCTGGCCGCAACACCGCAGGATGGCTTCAGGCCCTAATCTGGTTCCGGCACGGCACGCTGAGCCTTTGGTTATTTCCTCTTCCTGGTGGGAAATGAGAGTTAAATTTGCCCGTCCAGCCACCTCCAGCTAGTCTCTCATTGGTTCTCGCTATTCCTTTTCATCTTCTGCAGAAATTGCAAACTGGGCCAAACAGGAGGTTAAAGGGACTGATTCTCCAAGTCGGGAGAGTGTTAGTAAAGCGTCTGGAATGTTGCACCCGAGTACCAGGGGAGGAAAACTGAGACATATTTGAACACGTCTCCCGATCACATGGTTGATCATACTCTAGGTTCCACATGCATGTTTTAGCTGAAGGAAGAATACCTTAAACCTGGGTAGTTGAAACCCGTGGAATGGGTACCATGCAATATGACTTCAAAGGGTCTTCATTTGCTCACCGAACCTCTCCAATCCTATCACTGCTGCGTTTATGCCCCTGTACACATGCTTGATTCTCTTTCGGAGACATAGCAATCCATAGGTTTTAAGATACTTACTAGTCAGGTACATTCTTAGGCGTTTAATATGCGGTGTTGAGTCCATTTCGTTGAGCAAGGAGTAGCTCTTGTCTATTCCATATTTGGCTTAAGGAACTTTATCTGTGCTCATTTCAATCTCTGGTTTTATGCAGCACCCCAACTCACCTTTCCTCTTAAGCAAGCATAAGTTGGTTTTCTAAATTTGAGACCCTGTTCTGTTCTGTAATTCAGTTCCTGTGTAGCCAAGTTTACATTCCGTGTATTAGTGATATCTTAGGATGTTTCTTTTTCTGGGTGACTTATTTCAGTTAGAATCATCATACCTGAATCCACTCATTGTGCTGCTAAGAGCCTGATGACATAGATTTCATTGCTGAGTGATATTGCTTTGTAAGTAAATACCACATCTTCTTTATCCATTTTTCACTTTCTGCGATGTTGAACTTGTACTGTAAACGAGGTTCTTGTAAACAGAGGCGTCCCAAACTTTGGGGTGGCTGTGTCTTTTTGATTTTAATTTCCCTAAGCTATAGGACCATAAGTGGAAGTGCCCTAGGCTCTGTTGCTTTGTTTTTTAGATGTTTCAGGAAACACCATACACTTCTCCCGAGTGTCTGTTGGCAATTTACATCCCGCCCCTCAGCATAACAAGGCTCCCAGTTCTCCATGGCCTGTCCTGCCTTTCTGGATTTTACACTTTTTTCAGATGGCCCTTTTGACCGGGGGGAAGTGAGACTTCATTGTAGTGCAGATTTCCTTTGCAAGCTTGCTTGGTTGGCCAAAAAGGGCGTATGCGTTTTTTCCTGAATATATTCAGGAAAAAACGCATACGCCCTTTTTGGCCAAGTGCATCATTGTGGACGTTCTGCCTCTTTTCCTATGCTTTCAATGCAATTCCAGTCTACCTCCTGAAATCGGTTTCCTGCAATTCTGCCCCGCTTTCAAGTCCTCTTGGCAGCCTTACTTCAGTATATTTTTGGACGATAGCTGTCATTTATAACTCTGCAGGTTTGTGAATTACAGTGCCCCTGAGCTCCTTTCTTCAACTCACTTTCTTTTGAGCTGGCCGCAACACCGCAGGATGGCTTCAGGCCCTAATCTGCTTCCGGCACGGCACGCTGAGCCTTTGGTTATTTCCTCTTCCTGGTGGGAAATGAGAGTTAAATTTGCCCGTCCAGCCACCTCCAGCTAGTCTCTCATTGGTTCTCGCTATTCCTTTTCATCTTCCGCAGAAATTGCAAACTGGGCCAAACAGGAGGTTAAAGGGACTGATTCTCCAAGTCGGGAGAGTGTTAGTAAAGCGTCTGGAATGTTGCACCCGAGTACCAGGGGAGGAAAACTGAGACATATTTGAACACGTCTCCCGATCACATGGTTGATCATACTCTAGGTTCCACATGCATGTTTTAGCTGAAGGAAGAATACCTTAAACCTGGGTAGTTGAAACCCGTGGAATGGGTACCATGCAATATGACTTCAAAGGGTCTTCATTTGCTCACCGAACCTCTCCAATCCTATCACTGCTGCGTTTATGCCCCTGTACACATGCTTGATTCTCTTTCGGAGACATAGCAATCCATAGGTTTTAAGATACTTACTAGTCAGGTACATTCTTAGGCGTTTAATATGCGGTGTTGAGTCCATTTCGTTGAGCAAGGAGTAGCTCTTGTCTATTCCATATTTGGCTTAAGGAACTTTATCTGTGCTCATTTCAATCTCTGGTTTTATGCAGCACCCCAACTCACCTTTCCTCTTAAGCAAGCATAAGTTGGTTTTCTAAATTTGAGACCCTGTTCTGTTCTGTAATTCAGTTCCTGTGTAGCCAAGTTTACATTCCGTGTATTAGTGATATCTTAGGATGTTTCTTTTTCTGTGTGACTTATTTCAGTTAGAATCATCATACCTGAATCCACTCATTGTGCTGCTAAGAGCCTGATGACATAGATTTCATTGCTGAGTGATATTGCTTTGTAAGTAAATACCACATCTTCTTTATCCATTTTTCACTTTCTGCGATGTTGAACTTGTACTGTAAACGAGGTTCTTGTAAACAGAGGCGTCCCAAACTTTGGGGTGGCTGTGTCTTTTTGATTTTAATTTCCCTAAGCTATAGGACCATAAGTGGAAGTGCCCTAGGCTCTGTTGCTTTGTTTTTTAGATGTTTCAGGAAACACCATACACTTCTCCCGAGTGTCTGTTGGCAGTTTACATCCCGCCCATCAGCATAACAAGGCTCCCAGTTCTCCATGGCCTGTCCTGCCTTTCTGGATTTTACACTTTTTTCAGATGGCCCTTTTGACCGGGGGGAAGTGAGACTTCATTGTAGTGCAGATTTCCTTTGCAAGCTTGCTTGGTTGGCCAAAAAGGGCGTATGCGTTTTTTCCTGAATATATTCAGGAAAAAACGCATACGCCCTTTTTGGCCAAGTGCATCATTGTGGACGTTCTGCCTCTTTTCCTATGCTTTCAATGCAATTCCAGTCTACCTCCTGAAATCGGTTTCCTGCAATTCTGCCCCGCTTTCAAGTCCTCTTGGCAGCCTTACTTCAGTATATTTTTGGACGATAGCTGTCATTTATAACTCTGCAGGTTTGTGAATTACAGTGCCCCTGAGCTCCTTTCTTCAACTCACTTTCTTTTGAGCTGGCCGCAACACCGCAGGATGGCTTCAGGCCCTAATCTGGTTCCGGCACGGCACGCTGAGCCTTTGGTTATTTCCTCTTCCTGGTGGGAAATGAGAGTTAAATTTGCCCGTCCAGACACCTCCAGCTAGTCTCTCATTGGTTCTCCCTATTCCTGTTCATCTTCCGCAGAAATTGCAAACTGGGCCAAACAGGAGTTTAAAGGCGCTGACTCTCCAAGTGGGGAGAGTGTTAGTAAAGCGTCTGGACTGTTGCACCCGAGTACCAGGGGAGGAAAACTGAGACATATTTGAACACGTCTCCCGTTCACACGGTTGATCATACTCTGGGTTCCACATGCATGTTTTAGCTGAAGGAAGAATACCTTAAACCTGGAGAGTTGAGACCCGTGGAATGGGTACCATGCAATATGACTTCAAAGGGTCTTCATTTGCTCACCGAACCTCTCCAATCCTATCACTGCTGCGTTTATGCCCCTGTACACATGCTTGATTCTCTTTCGGAGACATAGCAATCCATAGGTTTTAAGATACTTACTAGTCAGGTACATTCTTAGGCGTTTAATATGCGGTGTTGAGTCCATTTCGTTGAGCAAGGAGTAGCTCTTGTCTATTCCATATTTGGCTTAAGGAACTTTATCTGTGCTCATTTCAATCTCTGGTTTTATGCAGCACCCCAACTCACCTTTCCTCTTAAGCAAGCATAAGTTGGTTTTCTAAATTTGAGACCCTGTTCTGTTCTGTAATTCAGTTCCTGTGTAGCCAAGTTTACATTCCGTGTATTAGTGATATCTTATGATGTTTCTTTTTCTGTGTGACTTATTTCAGTTAGAATCATCGTACCTGAATCCACTCATTATGCTGCTAAGGGCCTGATGACATAGATTTCATTGCTGAGTGATACTGCATTGTACGTAAGTACCACAAGTTCTTTATCCATTTTTCACTTTCTGTGATGTTGAACTTGTACGGTAAACGAGGTTCTTGTAAACAGAGGCGTCCCAAACTTTGAGGTGGCTGTGTCTTTTTGATTTTAATTTCCCTAAGCTATAGGACCATAAGTGGAAGTGCCCTAGGCTCTGTTGCTTTGTTTTTTAGATGTTTCAGGAAACACCATACACTTCTCCCGAGTGTCTGTTGGCAATTTATATCCCACCCATCAGCATAACAAGGCTCCCAGTTCTCCATGGCCTGTCCTGCCTTTCTGGATTTTACACTTTTTTCAGATGGCCCTTTTGACCGGGGGGAAGTGAGACTTCATTGTAGTGCAGATTTCCTTTGCAAGCTTGCTTGGTTGGCCAAAAAGTGCGTATGCGTTTTTTCCTGAATATATTCAGGAAAAAACGCATACGCCCTTTTTGGCCAAGTGCATCATTGTGGACGTTCTGCCTCTTTTCCTATGCTTTCAATGCAATTCCAGTCTACCTCCTGAAATCGGTTTCCTGCAATTCTGCCCCGCTTTCAAGTCCTCTTGGAAGCCTTACTTTAGTCTATTTTTGGATGATAGCTGTCATTTATAACTGTGCAGGTTTGTGAATTACAGTGCCCCTGAGCTCCTTTCTTCAACTCGCTTTCTTTTGAGCTGGCCGCAACACCGCAGGATGGCTTCAGGCCCTAATCTGGTTCCGGCACGGCACGCTGAGCCTTTGGTTATTTCCTCTTCCTGGTGGGAAATGAGAGTTAAATTTGCCCGTCCAGACACCTCCAGTTAGTCTCTCAGTGGTTCTCCCTATTCCTGTTCATCTTCCGCAGAAATTGCAAACTGGGCCAAACAGGAGGTTAAAGGCGCTGACTCTCCAAGTGGGGAGAGTGTTAGTAAAGCGTCTGGAATGTTGCACCCGAGTACCAGGGGACAAAAACTGAGACATATTTGAACACGTCTCCCGTTCACACGGTTGATCATACTCTGCGTTCCACATGCATGTTTTAGCCGAAGGAAGAATACCTTAAACCTGTAGTGTTGAGACCCGTGGAATGGGTACCATGCAATATGACTTCAAAGGGTCTTCATTTGCTCACCGAACCTCTCCAATCCTATCACTGCTGCGTTTATGCCCCTGTACACACGCTTGATTCTCTTTCGGAGACATAGCAATCCATAGGTTTTAAGATACTTACTAGTCAGGTACATTCTTAGGCGTTTAATATGCGGTGTTGAGTCCATTTCGTTGAGCAAGGAGTAGCTCTTGTCTATTCCATATTTGGCTTAAGGAACTTTATCTGTGCTCATTTCGATCTCTGGTTTTATGCAGCACCCCAACTCACCTTTCCTCTTAAGCAACCATAAGTTGGTTTTCTAAATTTGAGACCCTGTTCTGTTCTGTAATTCAGTTCCTGTGTAGCCAAGTTTACATTCCGTGTATTAGTGATATCTTAGGATGTTTCTTTTTCTGTGTGACTTATTTCAGTTAGAATCATCATACCTGAGTCCACTCATTGTGCTGCTAAGAGCCTGATGACATAGATTTCATTGCTGAGTGATATTGCTTTGTAAGTAAATACCACAGCTTCTTTATCCATTTTTCACTTTCTGCGATGTTGAACTTGTACTGTAAACGAGGTTCTTGTAAACAGAGGCGTCCCAAACTTTGGGGTGGCTGTGTCTTTTTGATTTTAATTTCCCTAAGCTATAGGACCATAAGTGGAAGTGCCCTAGGCTCTGTTGCTTTGTTTTTTAGATGTTTCAGGAAACACCATACACTTCTCCCGAGTGTCTGTTGGCAATTTACATCCCACCCCTCAGCATAACAAGGCTCCCAGTTCTCCATGGCCTGTCCTGCCTTTCTGGATTTTACACTTTTTTCAGATGGCCCTTTTGACCGGGGGGAAGTGAGACTTCATTGTAGTGCAGATTTCCTTTGCAAGCTTGCTTGGTTGGCCAAAAAGGGCGTATGCGTTTTTTCCTGAATATATTCAGGAAAAAACGCATACGCCCTTTTTGGCCAAGTGCATCATTGTGGACGTTCTGCCTCTTTTCCTATGCTTTCAATGCAATTCCAGTCTACCTCCTGAAATCGGTTTCCTGCAATTCTGCCCCGCTTTCAAGTCCTCTTGGAAGCCTTACTTTAGTCTATTTTTGTATGATAGCTGTCATTTATAACTCTGCAGGTTTGTGAATTACAGTGCCCCTGAGCTCCTTTCTTCAACTCGCTTTCTTTTGAGCTGGCCGCAACACCACAGGATGGCTTCAGGCCCTAATCTGGTTCCGGCACGGCACGCTGAGCCTTTGGTTATTTCCTCTTCCTGGTGGGAAATGAGAGTTAAATTTGCCCGTCCAGACACCTCCAGTTAGTCTCTCATTGGTTCTCCCTATTCCTGTTCATCTTCCGCAGAAATTGCAAACTGGGCCAAACAGGAGGTGAAAGGCGCTGACTCTCCAAGTGGGGAGAGTGTTAGTAAAGCGTCTGGAATGTTGCACCCGAGTACCAGGGGACAAAAACTGAGACATATTTGAACACGTCTCCCATTCACACGGTTGATC
Source organism: Grampus griseus (assembly GCF_964374135.1). Lineage (NCBI taxonomy): Eukaryota > Metazoa > Chordata > Mammalia > Artiodactyla > Delphinidae > Grampus > Grampus griseus. The sequence continues at coordinate 704,176 of NW_028133314.1, forward strand.
ATACTCTGGGTTCCACATGCATGTTTTAGCCGAAGGAAGAATACCTTAAACCTGTAGTGTTGAGACCCGTGGAATGGGTACCATGCAATATGACTTCAAAGGGTCTTCATTTGCTCACCGAACCTCTCCAATCCTATCACTGCTGCGTTTATGCCCCTGTACACACGCTTGATTCTCTTTCGGAGACATAGCAATCCATAGGTTTTAAGATACTTACTAGTCAGGTACATTCTTAGGCGTTTAATATGCGGTGTTGAGTCCATTTCGTTGAGCAAGGAGTAGCTCTTGTCTATTCCATATTTGGCTTAAGGAACTTTATCTGTGCTCATTTTGATTTCTGGTTTTATGCAGCACCCCAACTCACCTTTACCCTTAAGCAAGCAAAGGTGGTTTTCTAAATTTGAGACCCTGTTCTGTTCTGTAATTCAGTTCCTGTGTAGCCAAGTTTACATTCCGTGTATTAGTGATATCTTATGATGTTTCTTTTGCTGTGTGACTTATTTCAGTTAGAATCATCGTACCTGAATCCACTCATTGTGCTGCTAAGGGCCTGATGACATAGATTTCATTGCTGAGTGATATTGCTTTGTAAGTAAATACCAGAGCTTCTTTATCCATTTTTCACTTTCTGCAATGTTGAACTTGTACTGTAAACGAGGTTCTTGTAAACAGAGGCGTCCCAAACTTTGGGGTGGCTGTGTCTTTTTGATTTTAATTTCCCTAAGCTATAGGACCATAAGTGGAAGTGCCCTAGGCTCTGTTGCTTTGTTTTTTAGATGTTTCAGGAAACACCATACACTTCTCCCGAGTGTCTGTTGGCAATTTACATCCCGCCCATCAGCATAACAAGGCTCCCAGTTCTCCATGGCCTGTCCTGCCTTTCTGGATTTTACACTTTTTTCAGATGGCCCTTTTAACCGGGGGGAAGTGAGACTTCATTGTAGTGCAGATTTCCTTTGCAAGTTTGCTTGGTTGGCCAAAAAGGGCGTAGGCGTTTTTTCCTGAATATATTCAGGAAAAAACGCATACGCCCTTTTAGGCCAAGTGCATCATTGTGGACGTTCTGCCTCTTTTCCTATGCTTTCAATGCAATTCCAGTCTACCTCCTGAAATCGGTTTCCTGCAATTCTGCCCCGCTTTCAAGTCCTCTTGGCAGCCTTACTTTAGTCTATTTTTGGATGATAGCTGTCATTTATAACTGTGCAGGTTTGTGAATTACAGTGCCCCTGAGCTCCTTTCTTCAACTCGCTTTCTTGTGACCTGGCCGCAACACCGCAGGATGGCTTCAGGCCCTAATCTGGTTCCGGCACGGCACGCTGAGCCTTTGGTTATTTCCTCTTCCTGGTGGGAAATGAGAGTTAAATTTGCCCGTCCAGCCACCTCCAGCTAGTCTCTCATTGGTTCTCGCTATTCCTTTTCATCTTCCGCAGAAATTGCAAACTGGGCCAAACAGGAAGTTAAAGGGACTGATTCTCCAAGTCGGGAGAGTGTTAGTAAAGCGTCTGGAATGTTGCACCCGAGTACCAGGGGAGGAAAACTGAGACATATTTGAACACGTCTCCCGATCACATGGTTGATCATACTCTAGGTTCCACATGCATGTTTTAGCTGAAGGAAGAATACCTTAAACCTGGGTAGTTGAAACCCGTGGAATGGGTACCATGCAATATGACTTCAAAGGGTCTTCATTTGCTCACCGAACCTCTCCAATCCTATCACTGCTGCGTTTATGCCCCTGTACACATGCTTGATTCTCTTTCGGAGACATAGCAATCCATAGGTTTTAAGATACTTACTAGTCAGGTACATTCTTAGGCGTTTAATATGCGGTGTTGAGTCCATTTCGTTGAGCAAGGAGTAGCTCTTGTCTATTCCATATTTGGCTTAAGGAACTTTATCTGTGCTCATTTCAATCTCTGGTTTTATGCAGCACCCCAACTCACCTTTCCTCTTAAGCAAGCATAAGTTGGTTTTCTAAATTTGAGACCCTGTTCTGTTCTGTAATTCAGTTCCTGTGTAGCCAAGTTTACATTCCGTGTATTAGTGATATCTTATGATGTTTCTTTTTCTGTGTGACTTATTTCAGTTAGAATCATCATACCTGAATCCACTCATTGTGCTGCTAAGAGCCTGATGACATAGATTTCATTGCTGAGTGATATTGCTTTGTAAGTAAATACCACATCTTCTTTATCCATTTTTCACTTTCTGCGATGTTGAACTTGTACTGTAAACGAGGTTCTTGTAAACAGAGGCGTCCCAAACTTTGGGGTGGCTGTGTCTTTTTGATTTTAATTTCCCTAAGCTATAGGACCATAAGTGGAAGTGCCCTAGCCTCTGTTGCTTTGTTTTTTAGATGTTTCAGGAAACACCATACACTTCTCCCGAGTGTCTGTTGGCAATTTACATCCCGCCCATCAGCATAACAAGGCTCCCAGTTCTCCATGGCCTGTCCTGCCTTTCTGGATTTTACACTTTTTTCAGATGGCCCTTTTGACCGGGGGGAAGTGAGACTTCATTGTAGTGCAGATTTCCTTTGCAAGCTTGCTTGGTTGGCCAAAAAGGGTGTATGCGTTTTTTCCTGAATATATTCAGGAAAAAACGCATACGCCCTTTTTGGCCAAGTGCATCATTGTGGACGTTCTGCCTCTTTTCCTATGCTTTCAATGCAATTACAGTCTACCTCCTGAAATCGGTTTCCTGCAATTCTGCCCCGCTTTCAAGTCCTCTTGGCAGCCTTACTTCAGTATATTTTTGGACGATAGCTGTCATTTATAACTCTGCAGGTTTGTGAATTACAGTGCCCCTGAGCTCCTTTCTTCAACTCACTTTCTTTTGAGCTGGCCGCAACACCGCAGGATGGCTTCAGGCCCTAATCTGCTTCCGGCACGGCACGCTGAGCCTTTGGTTATTTCCTCTTCCTGGTGGGAAATGAGAGTTAAATTTGCCCGTCCAGACACCTCCAGCTAGTCTCTCATTGGTTCTCCCTATTCCTGTTCATCTTCCGCAGAAATTGCAAACTGGGCCAAACAGGAGGTTAAAGGCGCTGACTCTCCAAGTGGGGAGAGTGTTAGTAAAGCGTCTGGAATGTTGCAACCGAGTACCAGGGGACAAAAACTGAGACATATTTGAACACGTCTCCCGTTCACACGGTTGATCATACTCTGGGTTCCACATGCATGTTTTAGCTGAAGGAAGAATACCTTAAACCTGGAGAGTTGAGACCCGTGGAATGGGTACCATGCAATATGACTTCAAAGGGTCTTCATTTGCTCACCGAACCTCTCCAATCCTATCACTGCTGCGTTTATGCCCCTGTACACATGCTTGATTCTCTTTCGGAGACATAGCAATCCATAGGTTTTAAGATACTTACTAGTCAGGTACATTCTTAGGCGTTTAATATGCGGTGTTGAGTCCATTTCGTTGAGCAAGGAGTAGCTCTTGTCTATTCCATATTTGGCTTAAGGAACTTTATCTGTGCTCATTTCGATCTCTGGTTTTATGCAGCACCCCAACTCACCTTTCCCCTTAAGCAAGCATAAGTTGGTTTTCTAAATTTGAGACCCTGTTCTGTTCTGTAATTCAGTTCCTGTGTAGCCAAGTTTACATTCCGTGTATTAGTGATATCTTATGATATTTCTTTTGCTGTGTGACTTATTTCAGTTAGAATCATCGTACCTGAATCCACTCATTGTGCTGCTAAGGGCCTGATGACATAGATTTCATTGCTGAGTGATATTGCTTTGTAAGTAAATACCACAGCTTCTTTATCCATTTTTCACTTTCTGCGATGTTGAACTTGTACTGTAAACGAGGTTCTTGTAAACAGAGGCGTCCCAAACTTTGGGGTGGCTGTGTCTTTTTGATTTTAATTTCCCTAAGCTATAGGACCATAAGTGGAAGTGCCCTAGGCTCTGTTGCTTTGTTTTTTAGATGTTTCAGGAAACACCATACACTTCTCCCGAGTGTCTGTTGGCAATTTACATCCCGCCCATCAGCATAACAAGGCTCCCAGTTCTCCATGGCCTGTCCTGTCTTTCTGGATTTTACACTTTTTTCAGATGGCCCTTTTGACCGGGGGGAAGTGAGACTTCATTGTAGTGCAGATTTCCTTTGCAAGTTTGCTTGGT